>NC_135507.1:79854690-80454690 GCF_052857255.1 Amblyomma americanum
TCCAGCCGTGTTATCATATCAGCGGTATTTGACCACACAATTTGGCAAGAATGCCTCGTTGAAAACAGAGAAAAATAAAAACGAGAGTAGTCACTCACACAGTTTCTAAAATTCTCGCATTGCTTACAGCTCGGGATTTTTACCCTGTTGACAAGATCTGGGTGTGGACGCCGGTACGCCGTCGAGGTGTCTCCGAGAAACTCATGAAGCGCCACTTTGGCCCGTATACGGTTCTTCGCCGCATCGATGACCTGAACTACGAGGCGCTGTCCGAAGGAATGCGACCATCATCTCGTCGTTCCCCCCGCCCTGAAGTTGTGCACGTTGTCCGGCTGAAGCCGTATTACGCGCGATAATCGCCTGCATTTCCCACTGCCTTTTACATCGGCCAGCAAGATTTCTGGGCCCCTACGTGGTTTTCCGCCAAGTGCTTTTGCTCTCGGGTTAGCATCGGGACGATGCTTCATTATAGAGGGAGGTAGTGTAGCGAAGAGAAAGTTGAAGCGCGATTGCCGCGTGCCGACGATGACGCTGCTAATGGCGGACCTGCCTGCTCCTGTGCAAGGGCTCCGAAAATTTCGACCGCCTGGGGTTCTTTAACGCGCACTGACATCGCACAATACACGGGCCTCTAGAATTCCACTGCATCGAAATTCGGCCGCTGTGGCCGGGATCGAACCCAAGTCTTTCGGGCCAGCAGCCGAGTGCCATAACCACTAAGCCACCGCGGCGTCAAAACACTACTTTTCGGCAGAAAAAAGTCAGTTCATAGCCCCGTTTATTAGCAGCATAAAAAAGAAGCCTGCAACTCGGTGCTTCGACGCCGTACCATTCTGGACAACGACCAAGAGGCTTTATGCGTTACCGTGGGCTGGTTATGCTGTAGGTGTTCAAAACAAGGTACCTACAACAGCTTTTAAAGGTGCAGTAAAGGGAATTCTGAGCTGGTATTTTTACCATGGGATCTCGACCTACACGGTCCGAGAATTCTTAGAAAGTTTGAATTATTGTCCTGTGCAGCCGATTTTTCTATTCATCGAATTAAACGTCCCAGCATCAGACTTTCTTCAACTGACCTCCGACAGTAGGAGGAGTGAACCAACGCGTAGAGTGGCTTTCAGGCAGTAGCGTGGCGGCTTCGCTTTCGCTGTCGGTTTTATTTTGTTTTTTCCTTTGGTTTCCCTGAATAAATAGCTCCCGTCGCAGACAACATAGCCGCAAATTAGGCCCACGAAAAAAAAAAATACGCGTGGACTCTGCTTAATGTATCACTCCGGCGATGGCAGAGTGGCAAGCCGCCATGCGACTGGCTGAAAGGCACTCGACGCGTTGGCTGACTCCTCCTACTTTCGGAGGCGAGTTAAAAAAAAAAAAATCGGCGGAAGCCCGGATGTTCAACTCTATTTTATTGTATTTAATAAATTGGTCGCACAGGACACTATATACAAGTTTCTAAGAATGCTTGGAGCGTGTAGATCGAGTTCCCGAGGTAAAAATAAAAGCTCAAAAATATTTTATGTGCACTTTGCCAATCTAAATAATGTGCGGCAAGGCGAAAGCCTTTGGCCTTGCCGACTGGGATTCTGGCTTCGTAGGTTCCCATACCAGTGGCACTCCCAAAGGTTTCTACTTTGCCACACTTTCGATCTAGACGACGTTGTTGGCGCTTGCGGTCTACTTTCTCTGGCCTTCTCTTCTTCTCTGGCTCCTGGCTTCTCTGGTGGCGGCACGCAGTTGACACCACCAGCGCGCACGGAGTTACCATGACGATATCGGGTGTGACGTCACCCTCTCCCGTCGCTATATCGACGCATTTGGTTGTTTTCTTTGTTTTTCGATAATATTGGTTATAATTAATTAATTAATAACTCCACAATCATCAAACTTGGCGTGGGGATTACATTTTGCCCCCTTTATCTGGTGGTTTTATTCGTTTTCTCCTATCCTGATTCGTGGAAGACAGCGTTACACCGGACGCGCGAATATGAGCCATTAAAGGCTTTCGCCTTAAAATCCTCTTCAGGGCACTTTTATGGCTTTGTCTCATGTCTGGGTGTCAAAAAATATCTGAATGTGGCTTCGGACACTTGAGTGCAGTAGTGTCGTGCAGAGACCCAGGGGCGTGGCCCGACTTTCTCTCCAACAATAAAGCTTTTCTCTCTCTCTCCCTCTTCGGATGCGTGCTGGTTTGCGGGAAAAGCTAAATAACGTCACTGCTGTTATTCCCACTTGGTCGAGAGCTCCTTCGTCTGAAGCTCTTGAAAAATGAATACTCAAAGGGGCAATGTTTCAATGGAGGCAAAATGCTAAGGCGTCCGTGTGCTGTGCGATGTCAGTGAAAGTTAAAGATCCCCAAGGGGCCGAAATTATTCCGGAGCCCTCCACTACGGCACCTCTTCCTTCCTTTCTTCTTTCACTCCCTCCTTTATGCCTTCCCTTACGGCGTGGTTCAGGTGTCCGCTGAGATGTGAGACAGATACTGGGCCATTTCCTTTCCCTAAAGACCAATTTAATTTTAAAGGGGAAATGAAACGTAGTAGACCAGCATGAACTGTTCACTCCGCTTAATTAATCATATTTGAAAACCAACGCGATCAACACGCACGACAGAATTTTTTTGTCGCGCATCTGTCGCGCGACACAATTTTGTGTCGCAAGACAAGCTGTCTTGTCGTGCCTTGTGTCGTGCGACAAGCTTCGTATCGTGGGTTCTTTCGCGCGACAAAGTTGTTTGTAGTAGGTTCTGCCGCACGACAGACATCTTTCCTGCATTTTGTCGTTCGAATAAGGTCCCTGTCGCAGCATTTGTCGCGCGACAGGTTTTTGTCGCAGGTACTGTCGCGTGACAGAGGGAGTCGTGCCGCGCGACAGAGATTGCGTGCCTCAGCAAAGTTGCCTGTTGTGGGTTCAGTCACGCGACAGACTTCTATCGCGCCTCTTTTCCCACGACAAAAGTACATGTCGTGTGGCCTGTCGCGCGACACAACAGCTTGTCGTGGAATATGCCGCGCGACAGATACCTGTCGAGGGATGAGTCGCGCGACAGATACCTGTCGTGGATTGGGCCGCGCGATAGATACCTATCGTGGGATGTGTCATACGATATATTCCTGGCGAGGGCAATTGTTTTACTGCAGAATTCTAGAAATACTGTCGTGCTGTCGTGTGACAGCGATAGGATCAAATTGACCAAAGATGCTTTAAAGCGCGTTCACTGTGGCGAGTCGCGAAGAGGATGCGAGGTGCTCTGGTCTGTTGGTGACGGGCACCGAGCGAAATGAAGTGCTCATTCACATTGGCGAATCGAGTTTTCAACTCGCTTCCCGCGACCTGGCTCTCTCACCGAACGAGAATTGGCCTAGAGGAGAGGCACTGCTCGAGCACTCACCTAATTCCCTTTTGTTCCCACATGACAATGTGACGAAAGTAGTGCATGCTCAAGAGTATAATGCGGCTTTGAAAGCCCAAAAAGCTGTAATGCACAAGCGACGAAGCCAGCGGTGCCTGCGTATACGCACGCGCTTGCGGTGGCCGCATGTAGCTGCAGCCACGACAGCGCCTGCACACCAATCGGTGTGCACAAGTCGAATGGCGCTACTGAAACTCAGTGTCCCCTTGGCTTCTGTGACATGTTCAAGCTATTTAACATAATATACCGCTACTACTACATGCGCAGAAAAGGCCAAGGACACTTCTATGCGTCGCGGAAAAGAATGTCGTTAATCGTCAATCAGGGAAAATTACTCGCCATAACCATCCGGCTACACAAAGGCAGCATGTGTGTATATGCACGCAGTTCTCTGTATAAATGTTCAAAGCAACCCCGATATCATTTTCCCGCGTTTCAGTTTTAAGAGCGTCAGCTCTTACCACTTACGTTTGTCAAGGACACGTCTGTCTGCAGGGAAGGTCAAATTGGGCAAGACAGTTACCACGCTATATGACATAGCAACAGCGGGCGCGTAGAGCCTCAGTTGTCACAGATACCTTCCATCCGTTTTACATATGCCAGTATAGCGGCTATCGAAGTGGAACCCCGGGGACCCCCATTTGCATCAAATTTGGGGGCCGCCCGTTTGACGGACAACGATCGAAGTGGTGCCATTTGACTTGTGATGTTCCTGAGGATAAAATAAATATTTAGATGAAGCCCAAAATATGTGTGGGATTCGCGCCGACGACCTTTTCGCCCCCAAACCGTGCATTCCGGGGACTTCCAGACAGCCATATGGCCTAATCGTTTGTCGCAGAGGGTTCCGGATGCGGTCAAACAATTGCACACGTTTATGAAATTCGTTAACTGATATATAAGGAGGAAACATACCGGATATAGCGAAGGTGGCTGTAAATCGCAATAGTAGTGCAAAATATTTGAAGTAGATGACGCTGCTTGTATCTTAGAACGAATGTTTCCGAAACGAAACGCCCTCAGATGTTTGTATTTTGTCTTCTCCACGTTTGCTGAGCACCCAGATCTAGCACCCCGATCTAAACATTTGAAGCTCTCGTAGCTAACGCTCTTAAGTGCAACGCTGATGTAGTGTTGGCGGAGAATTTTTTTTTAGCGGCAGTGACGTGGTGCTTACCATAAAATAGCAAAAAAAAAAAATGCTTTACGACGTCGTTCATTGCCTTCACCGAAAATTTCATGACGGTGACAGGAAAATGTCGCTTAATATAGACAGCAGCGTCTGCAGCCGAAGGTGAAATGCGGCAGCCGGCGAGTTTGAACCGATTTGATTCTCGGTCGAAATGAGAATAAAGTCTTGGGACTGACGTCAACCGCGCGCTTTAAAGAGTTTCGCCTGCTTTGACACAGTCTAGCTCCTGTGCACCCGCGCTCTATCCTCTAAACTATATATACTCTGATCCCAGTGTGACTGTGTGCTATGACAATCTGAGCGAAAAGGAGGATGTCTGGGGGTTTTGGATGTGCACCACGGCCATACAGTTGAGAGACATGATAACGGACAGGCGCGGCATGCCATGCTGAATACCGGCCGCCAGCGTCAGAAAAATGCGACAGTAATGTTTGTTCAAGTCCATACTAAGCCGTCGGTTGGAGTATCGTTGGCCAATATCGAGTCGTTGGTAGATGCGATAACAGAAATACAAACAAATGTCTCCCCACGGCGCCTTTAATTGCTGCTGCTCAATCAGGGCTCTCGTGGCCTCAGCTGGCTCCGCTCCTGAAGGTGTCGCGGAAACCGAGCATATCTTTGTTTTACTATGAGACGAGGTTCACAGTAAAACGATGACGAGAGCAGCACCTCAGCGCTAGCCAGTTTCGAAGTGCACTCAGCTGCTGCATCGATGTGAAACCGGCTAGGCTTAGCGACGACTAGGACAGCCAGGGGTAGCGCGTAGTTCATTGCCCGGCGCGACCGCGGTCGGCGTCGTTCCCAAAAGCTCGCCTCGCTCACTGATTGGCTCAAGAGCTTGCAACCTTCACTCGGAAGACTGGAAAATCGAGAAGCGAGCGACTGGCGCTGCGACTGAGCGATACTTTATGCCCACGTCTGCAGTACTGGTGAACAACCTTTAACGCCCATATGCTTGGGTTATCGGCTGCGTTGCGGCGAGTCTTAGTTAAGATCGTCCGCGACGCCATCGTCACCGCAACAGGCTGAGAACTTCAATTCCAGTACGTGCCGAAACAGCTCGTATTTATCGTAACGATACGAACTCGAAAACACGGCTGCTTCGATGCGCTAGTGGGCTCTTGCTTGTTAAACTACACGCGATCAGGATGCGGCGAGTGCTAGCCGCTGTTGCATATTAGCTAAAGTGAGACGCAAGTATCGACGTAATTTCGTAACGCAGTTGATATCAAAGCAATCCGCTGGTACTGGTCACCGATAAAGCTCCTAAGTTTCAAGATCTCCGGTGAGCATGCCAGTGTCGCGAAAATTAATCCATCGCAGCTACTCTCCATCGTGCCAATTGCGTTCAACTTATCCACGATAATCGCCAGCTTGAGATACGGCGCTTTTCTTCGCTGTTTATGTCGCAACTTAGTGATTTTTTCTGGCATCAAACGGAATTGCATTCTGTTAACACCGTCGTCTGCTCCGTCGTCTGCTAGGGCATCCGGGTCACTTCAGGGGATCACAGGATCGCAGCTTCTACAAACGACATGCCAGAAAAAGTAACTGAAAGCGCTTTAGTATTCTTAGATAATCTAAAAATAATTTAAAATAATTGGAGTGTCTTTGTTGTGAAGATAATATAAATATTCGTGGTTTAAAAAACAAATTTTTTTCGTCGGTTGCAATTTTTCACCGACACGAAAGCGCAGCCGTCGGCGCCATTGCAGCGCAACCGACGCGTCGTGTTTTGTATTATTTGCCTCTTTGAGGCATTGCTTGAGTACTTGTACGGCGGACACGTGTGAAGAACTCATTGAATAGGAAGGTGAGGAGGAGTGTGTTTTGGAAGCCAACGACCAGGATTTCGGGCTGTTAACATTCGCGAGTTGCAACGGGTAGGCCATGAAGAAAGACAGTGCTGCGACGTCTTGTCATCTGCAAAGGGAACGAAGACTCCTGCGCCGTTTTAATAAGCCTGGATGAATCGCATGGCCGGTGAGTCCCGCTCTGCGTTTCTTTGCTAATTATCTGTATTCACACGCGCTATTTGTATGCAGCTATATAGCGATGTGAGTGGATGCAGTCCGCCTGCGGTTGCCGCCGCAGCTATAATGCGGCGCCAAAAAAGCAGGGCCTATATCCTGCATGACAAGTGTTGTTCTCATTGTCTTTATGTGCATTTAGTACTCGCGTGCCGTGGTAAATAAAAATGGCACCAGATATCACAACAGAGTTACGCTTTCGCTTGCTAGCTCTTCGACACTCGGTGCAAAAGCATGGATTTGCACTGCATAGAATACGATGAGCGAGAAGTGCCGCGCGGCGGAGCGCTCGCGCTAGGCCAGCTGCGACCAGACACCGCACTATTTTGCTCTGGGTTAGTACTCATCGGATTAGTGCTTGTGCCTTAATATGCGTCATACTAAATTATTCTGAGACAGTGATCGCATGCGAAAGGCTAGTTCATATTAATCGCCTTGTCATTTGTAAACTTGTCTGTGCTTCCCCAGAGGAACAGGATTTGAGGCAGTGTTATGTCAAAGTTAGATCAATCATGCGTCTCCTGAGCTGTGAACGTTGATGCTTCCTCTCCTTCTGAGCACTGCGAGCTGTCGGAGATGCAACTGCACAATTATTTAGGATTTCTACCTTTTTGCTATATCCCTCGCTTTTGCGGCCCGCATTCAAGTCGTTCGCCATTGTCGATGGTTTTTTGTTACTTATTTTCGCTTTGTTATTTATTCTTGGTTGCGTGCCATCAGCTGTGGTGCCGGCGATTCTCCGAGCTCGGAACTCTTCCCAGGCACGGGATCCTACCCACAGACCTCCCTTCGCCGCACTCACGAGTGTTCTTTGGTATTTTTTTTTGTTTCTCTTGCCCTTACTTGCATTGCCAAACGACAAATTTGTGCAGCTTTTAATTGTATGCAGATTTGTTAAATGTGCTAGCAATTTTTGTATGATGCTAAGCTGTGCGTTGAGATATCAAGCTTCTTGCTTGTGAAGGCATGCTTTTTTCAATTCTCTCTTCTCATTTAACCAAGGCAGACTGGTTGCAACTTTCAATTTAACACCTAGACATTGGTACAAGGCACCATAATAGTAATTAATGAAAACCTGCACATCCTATATTCAAATTGGCGTGCAGTATTTCAGCCAGCTCATCTTTCAGTGTGGTTATAAGAGTCATTGTGACTCTTCTCAAAGAATGTATATGGGTGCATTACATAAAATCTGTCCTTGTTTTGTCATGGGCTAGCTCATTGGTTTTTTATTTACTTATATTACGTCTAAGTTTAGTTTTTAAAGCAGTAGACGATTTCCTCTCTTGTCATTCATGACATAGCTACAGCCACTGACAGCTGTTGTTCTGGATGTATTTATTTGCAGTTGCCAGCGGCCAGCATCTATTGGGCCATGCGTGCTTCCTGCCTTCGGCTGTGTCATCCCTCCTGATCCGTTCATGGTAGTTATTCTTTTTCAGTGATGCATATCTTAGCTGTCTATTTAGAAAAATATTTTCAATATAGGCTTGAAGCTAGGTTTAGAAATGCATGAAACTCTAGATGCACTTCACAGCAGTACCTCAGCTTATAATTACCGGAACTGTAGACTTGTACAAAATATAGTCGCTGATGTAGCTCTTGACGCGGCTGCTGTTAACATAAACGTGCTTTGACATTGCACACCTGTTGCCTGGTATGCATATGTGTCCTCGAAAAGGACCTATATGTTAATTTATCCTTTTAAAAACATTGTGCTCTACAATGATGGTTTACCAGTATTTCTGATACAGAGACCAACTTGTCAGTAATGTAACATGGCACGATGACACCAATCCTTGTATGGCATAGCATCCTTGCAATGCACAGGACAAGCTGCTGTCAGCACAGATTTATTGCTGGTTAATTGCCATAGCATATAATTATACTGCACAGTTTGTACCTCTACCTTCTTAAAGCTGTATACTTGAAAAAATTAAAATTAGTTGAAGGAAAATTCAAGGAAAGGTAACAGTAACTGTCTCACATTTTGGTGGACACTTGAACCGTGATATAAGGGAGGGATATAGAAGGGAAGTAATGAAGAGCTGATGCCCATGTTAGATGCCCCTCTTTAGTTAAACATACCTCGCAATTAACACATTTGGTGCAAAACAAACATGGGACTTGCACGCTCACAAGCACCCTCATGTCAGTAAAACAAAGTGCCAATGTTCCCGTACTTTAGAGCTTTGCTCTTAAAAGCGCAGCTGACTGCTGCTCAAAGTTGAGAGCAAAATTATGTCTACGTTTACTCATGTGCAGTCTGCAGTGCTGGTGCCATTTGCAATGGTGATTGACATTGAGTCGCATGATGCGCAGTCCGTTCCTGGAGTTAGTGATTTTGTCTGTCGTGTGAATGTGCTGTTAAAATTAGTGCAGAACAATGGTTCTCCAGTTTATTTTAGGTAACTGTGTCCTGTGCCACATGCTACCACCCTTTTTCCTAAAATTTACTAATCTCATTCAGCCATCTGATTGCCACCCATTCATGCATTCACCTACTCTTGGAATCCTCCCAGTGTTTTAGTGTGGTATTGCTTATATCTTCTCTGCATTGCACATGAACTGCACTTCCCCTTTTTTTTTATTTAGTCAAGATATCTCTGTTCCTGTTTCTTGCATAAGCATAGGAGATGACTCAAGTGCACCATCTGGGCTTGCGATGCAATGTGTAGGGCCCTTCGTTTTTGAGTAAAACCTGGTTTCTCCCTACTGTTGGACCAATAAAGATTCTTAAAGATCAGGTTCAACGCAATTTCTGTGCAAATGTGCCTGTATGAAAGTGTGGTTTTAAGGTGCACAATGCCAAAGAACTGCTGGAGTGTAGTGGATGTCACATAATTTTTCTGACGGATTTTTTAAAGAATTTTGGTTATTTTATTTCTCTTTTAATGTTTATTGTTTGTCGGTTGCTTGTAATTTTTGGATAAATTGAAAACTATATGTACTCACTGGTATTTCATTCCAATAATTATACCCATTATTATGAAGCTGTGTTGGAAGGTAGGTGTGCATTTAGTATGCGTGCTTTGAATTTCAGTGATTGTTTCTGCAATGCAAAATGGAGGACAGGTCTCTGCTGTGCGAGTTTTTGCAATGGAGTGAAAGTAGCTGGAGCAGCATTTGCTACTGTGTCACCCAGCCAAAAGTTCTCCCATAGACCACTGAGCTTCTGAATGCCTATGGCTTAAATCTCGAAGCTCTGGTTGCCCTTTCCGAGGTTTTCTGCATTAACGAGTGCAAGCCCAAGGGGTCAGAGCTAACAAGCATTTGAAACCACAGAGCTATACACAGTAGTACTGGGGCCGTGCAGCAAGTCAGTGTAAATTAGGTCGCGATAAACGTGGTTTACAGTAGAAAGCTAGTGTGAAAAAATAGTTGCGCTCACAGAAACCGCTGTTTTTTTCTTAGTCGGTCATTGAAACAAAGCAATGCATGTAAAATTTGATATCTCACTGATCCCTCAATTTTTTTCCAGCTAAAGACCAAGAGTTGCATGGAAGTTGTGCATGCCACCAAGTTGCGTGTGATTTTCGCCAGGGACCTGGAGCAGGCTGGGAAATTAGTGGATGGCCAGTGGTATTCACTCATTAAGGCAAGCTTTTTCTGTAAGTACAGTTTTTGGCATGGCATTGCTTAGGAACGCATGCACTAATCTGACTACTCTATGCCCGCCCATGCTTCAAGAATAATGAAGTACATGAAAAAAATTGATTGCCGAAAAAAATTGCCGCTTCTGTTATGTTTTTTCAGGAAAGTATTTGCCATTTAAAGGGCTGTGAAAACCTTAAAATTATTATGTGCTTGTTGTGGCATTTTTTTTCAAATTTCTTCCACGTCTATGTTGGCCTGACCTTGTTGCTTGTCTTCATGAGATTGGCTGCTACCTACAGTTCGCTTTTTTGTTGCTCCTTTATTGCCTGTCACAATCTTTACCTTGCATGGCCGTGTCATGCAGTTTGGGAAGTAATCTGATCTTATTTCTGCATTGGCCTGAAGTGCAAGCTTTTGCATGTGGGGCAGGTTTATGGTGTCCTTTTGTTTGCTGTAACTGCAGTTTGGTCATGAGGGTTAGAGGCTTAGTCCTTTTTTTATTTTGATGCAGTGTCATATACTTCATGCATAAAAATAATGAAGTAAGCACTATTTTTTGTAATAAATGAACATAGCTGTGGCCATTATAAGTGCACTTGACTCTAAAATGGCTGCCTTCCGGCATTCAGTATTACATCTTAAAACCAGCCGGAAGACACAAAACAGGAGAAGAGATGAGCACAAGATGAGGCTGGTCTATCAACTGAAATTTTATGGAAGGAAAGTGGAAAAAGACCTGCAAAGAGATTCAAGCACGCAAAACCCCAAAGCAGTGAGAGGGCAAAAAACAATCGAAAGGCACTGACGTACCAGTAAACCATCTAAAAAACTAATTCCTTACAGTGAAGGTTCACCGACCGTTTAGCCAGGCACTTGTTTTTAGCCTTACTGATGTAGTAAGCCTCAGCTATATCAGGACAGATTTATGACTTCCCTAAACCACTGATGTGCCGCGGAAATCAGGCGTGCAAAGAGAAAGGTCATCCTCCGATTGCATTCACGAGATTGAACGTGCAGTGTCAGGTAAGAATTCGCCTTTTTATCTGTACAGTGAAAGTGCTCTCAGCCAGGCGCACATTCAGATATCTGCTTGTCTGCCCATAGTAGTTTCAGCTACGAGGCAGTGGAATGCAAAAAACCCGTTTACTTTTGCAAGTGGTGAACATTTTTTATCTGCCACTGTGCATAGCGGGCGATTACCCGTAGTTGTATCAAGCCTAGTTTGAACGAAGAAGCAAAGGCCTCCTACCTTACTTTTAGCGGTCAAGACAACAGCAACATCATACTTTGGTGCATCTTTCTTGGGACGGTGCGAAATGGCGTGGAGGTAAGGTATAGAGACCGTCTTTTTGTGCTGCTCAACTACGTCAGCATCGTGCGAATGGTGTTTCGTTCCCTCGAGAGAGTAAAAACACACTCTGACAGGTGCGGGAGATGGGTAAGTGGGAACCCAGGTGCCATTGGCTTGGAAACCTGCTCCGAGAATGCATTCTAAACACTGTGATGGCATGACTTCCATAAAGCGGTCGTGATGCATGCGATTGCCAACCTGTCCTTCACCAGCCTCGAGTGGTTCGACTCATAGCTAAGAGGCTTCCTGATCTTGAGCTGTGCCGCCAACAGATGTGGTCGTCCGCAAAGCGCAGGTCTAAGTCAAGAAGCTACAAACGGTTATGCTTAGTGAAATTCAGACATAAAAGATAGGCTTTGACCACATGCCTAAAGATTTCTAAAACGCCTTGTGCCAACTTATCTGAGCCCTCCTTGTGAAAAAAAATTAGGTAGCTATCAACATAACGAAATGCTACTATGCCGAGGTCTTCCAAACAGGGCTTTGATGCGGTATCGGCTCTGGACAGAAGAATGTCGCGGAGGAACAGTGCAACCTGGGACCCTCTGCATATGCCTGATTTCTGATGTAAATACCGCCTTGCCAACTCACAAAAGTGGAGTTCTGTGGAGTTCTAGTTTCTTGTGGACAGCAACCTAGGCAGGTGCTCTGCAGTGAGCATTGACATGGAGGGCCTGCACTATTCATTGTCACATGATAGACCTCTCAGGCATGTGCAAACTGCATCAGGGTGAACACTGAACATGCTTTTACAGATGATTGCGTGATTTAGGTTGCTGGCTTCGTGGGGCTGTTGTCCTTTTACTGCAAATCCGCATTTGTCAGTTGGCAGGGCGGTATTTACACGCAGGTCGTACCTTTGCTCAGCAACATTTTTTGTCTAAAGTCGATAAGGCATTAGAGCCCTGTTTGGAAGACCTTGGCATAGTAGCATTTCGTTATGTTCATGACTATCTAATTTTTCTGGACATAGAAGGCTCAGATAAGTTGGTACAAGATGTTTTAGGAGTCTCTAAGGCATGTGGTCAAGGCCTGTCTTTTACATCAGAATTGTCTAAGCAGAACCGTTAGCAGTTTCTTGATGCAGACCTGCGCTTTGTGGACGAATATGTTTGTCAGGGCTACAGCTAAAGATCGGGGAAGGCTCTTTTTAGCTACGAGTCAGACCACTCGTTGCTGGGGAAGGATGGTGAAGAGGTGTATTTGTCGCTGGTTAAGGTCAGTAAAGATGGAAACACTTGATGGGTGTGTAATCGTGTGCATGACATCAGCTTTACATAGGTCATGCCATCACTGCTGAGGACGCATTCTTGTAGCAGGTTTCCAAGCAGCTGGGTTCCCACTTGGCCATCTCAACAACCTGTCATAGTATGTTTTCACTTGCTCGAGGGTAAGGAACACATACTCCGATGATGCTGATACACCTTACCTCCACAATATTTCACAGTGTCAAGAAAGTCGCGGGAAAGCCTAATGCTGCTGTTGTCTTAACAGCGAAGTGCAAGACAGGCCTTTGCGCCGCCATTAAAAAGGCTTGATAAAACTGGGTACTTGTCCACAAAGGACAGTGTCACAAAAAAAGGTTCACCACTTGCAAAAGTAATGGAGTTTATTGCGTTCCACTGCCTTATGGCTGCAACTAATATGGGCAGACAGGCAGATATCTGAATTTGCACCTGACTGAGCACATTCACTCTATAGGGGGAAGGCAAATTCTAATCTGGCACTGCATGCTCAATCTTGTGAATACAAATCTGAGGATGACCTGTCTCTTTGCACGCCTAATTTCCACGACACATCATTGGTTTATGGAAGGGATAAATCTGCCGGTAGATAGTTGAGGCTTACTACATCGGTAAGGCTAAGGACACGTGTGGCTAAGCCGTCGGTAAACCTTCACCGTAAGAAATTTGCTTTTTTAGATGATTGATTAGTATGCCAGTGACCTTTGATTGCACTTTGCCCTTTCACTGCTTTGGGTTATTGTGCGCCCGTATCTTTTCGCGGGTCTTCTTTTGCGGCTTTCCTTCAATGATGCCGCCGCGGTGGCTCCGTGGTTATGACGCTCGGCTGCGGTCCCAAAAGACGCAGGTTCGATCCTGGCCGCGCCAGTCAAATTTCAATGGAGGCCCGTGTACTGTGCGTTGTAAGTGCACGCTAAAGAACGCCAGGTGGTCAAAATTTCTGCAGCCCTCCACTACGGCGTCCCTCATAGCCTGAGTCGCTTTGGGACGTTAAACGCTCACAAATCAAATCAAATAATCAAAATCTTCAATTAAATTTTTGTTAGTCCCGCCTCTTGAGCTCATGTCTTCTTGTGTGTTCTGTCTTCTGGCTTGTTTTAAGGTGAGTCAGTACCAACTCGGCCAGTCATAAGCCTTGTTCAGTATTACAACATTTTGAATAAAGTGAGAAGTTTACTGGGCTATGTTGCCGGGGATCGTGTCCGCAGCAGTTGTGGGCAACTCAGAAGAGATAGCGTCATACGATTGGTTGTATAATTGGCAGAGGATGATGTGAGGATGCTGCTCGAAAAAAAATTTCATAATCGGATAATTATTTACAGCCAAAAGTGTCCAAAAAGTGGCTGGGCCAGAGAAAAAGTGCTGTGAAATTTGAAAACGCTGAAAGTAGGGGGACCTACAGCTACAGCGTAGTGCCAAGTTTGAAAAACTGGAAGTATGGAGAAAGCCAAAGCATGGCGCCAAGTTTGAAAACTCGAAATGAGCAATCACATGACCAGTGATAAGTGTCCTATACTTAACCAGGAGATAGGAAAAAGAATGATAAATTAGAGGCAATTAGGTAATTATTGAGAAGCAAAAGGCAATGAATGGGTGGTTAGACTGGGTGAGTATTCAGTGAGTGGGCAGGAACGATCCATGCAGGAAAATTTGAAAACTTGAAATCGTTGCTTGGATGAAATGAGGGTAAAGTAAGAGTTAGTTGATAACCAATCAAGTCAACGAGAAAACAACCATGGCGCCAAATTTGAAAGGCGACCAGTGTCGAGGAGGCGTCAACGCTTTCACATTTTTTTGGGCAGGTAGCAGCGGTGATCTCTATTTTTTCTTTTTTTCAGCCAAGACAAAAACCATTTATCTTGGCTCATGGGCGATGTATCTAGGAACCTGTGGCCAGGACAACGCTGGACAGCATGCATCAGCAAGCTCGAAAAAAAAAGCACTAAACAGTAAATAAATATTGATCATTTTTATTTCATTTCTAGTGGTTTTGTGACCAAATTACTCTGGAATGCACAAAGCTTGTGTTAATTGGCAGGCGACCATTAACAAGCTGTGCATTTTTGTGCATTGCCTCCTCCAGAACACAAATCCTGTGTTAATTGAAAGGTGACACAGTAACGACTGTTACACAGTGTACGAGCACTACACAAGACACACTACAGAAGACAAGCCAACTACAGAAGACAAGGCAGACTACAGAAGTCAAGACAGACTACAAAAGAGAGAACAAACTACAGAAGACAGACTATAAAAGACAAGACAGACTACAGAAGACAGGACAGACTACAAAAAACAAGACAGACTACAGAAGACAAGACAGACTACACAAGTCATGCCCAAAATACGGCAAGACTACAGAAATTTTCTGTCTTTGAATCCTGTAGAGTGTTTTGACTGGGAAACCTAAAATTCCGTTAACTTTGGAGTTATACTGTGTGACAACTAGTTACTAAATGATTTGTTTCCCCTTTCAAAGAACAGTACTGTGTTCTGGCAACATTTCTGGACGCCCTAATCACAGTTTTTTGAGGGAGTCTCTTTTCATGAACATGTGTTTGTTTTTTTTTCATTAGTTTTTAACACGATAGCGTTAAAGGCCCCATTTCACAGAAAATCTTGCGTCGGCTTTGTCGGCGTTGGGGGCGAAAAATAACGGGCATGGTACGGGTAGGTGGTCCTCAGAGAGCAACCTTGGAGGCAGATGGGCCGCCTAGGTCACGTGACCTGGCGGCGTCATAACACTCAATCCGCGGGGTAGTGAGAAAACTGCTCACTGTGGTAGATGGAAGTTAAATTAATGATTGGTCGCTCGGGAAGAGCACCCTAGGTCTCACAAGCCCCATACCGCTGGGAGCACCTGCCATCGCGGTGGTGTTGCGCATCGCTTAACCGCTCCACCACTGAGCCTGGAGGAATATGAGGAGCTGCCAGGGATTGACGAATATAGAGAACGGCCTCCTGCATATATGAGTATTACCCCATTACGATATCGCGTCACACCCTTAAGGCGGAGCTTATGTAAGTGCCTCCTCCGCTTTCGCTGTGTGCACCTTGTCTTCGTAGCAGCGGCGACCCGGCACAAAAGGAAGTCCGACTTCGATTCCGGCAAAGGTGCGCCCGCTATGCATTGTCTGCAACATGCTGCTGTTCGCTGAGCGTTTATTCTGGTACGCCGTGGGTGCAGCCGCTTCAAAACCACATTAGTAGCAAAAAAAACTTTTCTTTGTTGAAAAACTTTTGCAGCACTGCGAGATTAGTGTTCCCTGGAGACGCGAGCATGTTTGAACGGGATGTGTAACGTTGTCGGCGAAGCACAAATCCCTGGCAACATATGCTACTGGATTATACATTCCCTGCCACACTGTGTGCGTTGTAGGAGAGTGGCCATTTTTCAACCGCGATGTTATCGCGTACGTGTGTTCCAGCGCCTCCCATGCTTACCAAAGGCAATGTGTGACGTGAGCTGTGGAAAGATAAGTCTCGACAACTGCGCCGTAGGTTCAATATTTAAAATTTGAGGTTAGCAACAAGGCATAGCATAGCATGGAAAAACTTAGAGTTCAGATCAACTGTCGGGGGGTGGACTTGCCCTCCAGTCCTCGTCAGACCGCCGAGATCCCTTGAAACCTGGCGGCTTCGAAGGCTTCTCTGATGATGGTCTTCTGCTCGTCAAAGTTCTGGCTGCGTATCAAAGCCTCACATGACTCCTTATTGTTCATTGAAGTGGTGGATTGTGCGCAAGCCTACATCATATGGGCTAGGGTCGCCTGTTCTCCACAGTCTCTACATTTGCCGTCGTTTAAGCACTGTAGGAACCTACTTAGTGTGGCTGGGTTCGGAAAAGTATCCACCTGTAACTGCCTCCATGCTGCTTCCTCCTTCTTGCCAAGCTTCTTGCATGGTTCTGGATATTCCCGTCTGCTAAGTCTGTAGGACTGCGTGGTATCTCGAAAATAGTATACCCTCTCGTTTCCTGCAATGTATGCATCCTCGGAGGGGGTTGTCACACAAGCCCAGGAAAAAGAAAAATGCCTCTCGTTTTCACTGCTGCCCCAACGCTCCGCCTGACGCAGAACACTCAAAATCACCGCGGGAATTTCGAATGTTTGGTACATTCCATCGATTTCCTAGGGCCTTTGTAAGCTGGTGGCGTGCGCGCATAAAGTATTTTACAGGTCAGCGTTTTCAGCGCCGAAGAATACTGGGGCCATGACAATCACCGCGTTCGCACAGTCTCACCGAAGCCTTCAGCTACGTGAAAATTACTTGTAAAAATGTTTCCATTGAATTACGTGGTATTGGCTACTGACGCTACCAACAGATGACACTAGTTACTCTTGTGCAGCTAAGCTTGGCATAAGAGTCACCCGCACAGCATGAAGTAGACTGTGAAGACTAGCGGGAGTGGCAGCGTTGTCACTTCATGCATTTTTCAGAAACCATTAAATAATTTGATTGAAGGCGTGGAACGGAGTTATGTACACGTAAACACGTCTTCCGACTCTCACACTACTGTAACGTGGTGGTGACGTTGAAGAACACAGTAGCAATACTGTGAAAGACAAAACTAACTTTTATTGGGCGAACCTGTGCCCACAAAAGAGGCTACACTTACAGCACAACGGAAGTGGCGAACACGGTCGGCGATCGTCGAAAATCTGATCCGCGGGTCAAGCGCGTCGGCTGTTATATAGCAATCGTCGAATGTTCCAGACTAATCGCTGGGACCCGCGTGCCTTCCACAAAGTTCTACACCATTCGCGTCAGGCGATGAAATCAGATAACATAAGGTTCGGCTACAACAGACAGCGAATAGAAGCATAGATGACTTGCCAGAAACTTCGGATAGATGCAAGCGCGTCCCGCGCTGTGCGATAACATTTGTTAGGCGGCGAAACGTGGTGGCTCGATAAAGGTAAGTACACGTGTCAATATGCACCGCGCTACCAAAAAAAAACAAATACGTGCGCTAAACGCGTGCGATTCCTCATTCCGGTGGTCTAGTATTTTCGCAACACTACTGCGAGCAAACATATGTGTACAGGGAGGACGCCAGGGCTACAGTCGGCAGTCGACACTTGGGACTTCACGCTGCCTATGAATGGCTGCCACTGTTTTTCCCTCTTCCATGACTTTTTATGCGCTGTAGATGAGAGTAATTGGCGTCAGGCGCTGCGAGAGGGGCAAGCACAGTGGGACAAACACGAATGCATATCATTCATATCTTATAAGCCAATCCCACAACCTTTAACAGTTGACTCCTCAAAGAGCCGACCGTTGAACGAATGAACCCAAATTGTTGCACAAGTAAACAAGAACCTCGAAAGGTGTGCAGCTCTCCCTAACATATTTTCAGGTGTCGCAGAATGATTCTTTCTTTAGACGTCGCTTTAATGTCACAATGCAAATTTAAGAATAACAGATTATATAAAACATGCATATTTTTATGATATAGTGCCTTCGTGCCACTATGAGTCACCCAGTAGTGACGTTGAATCCTATCGGAAAGCTATCGTTCTTGGCAACGCGAACAGTTGGCCTCGAGGCCTCCACTGTCGGCTGCGGCTGCTCAGAGGTGGCAGTCTCCTCTACATCGAGTGGCGCCACCGTGGGTGGCGCCACGGTGAACTCGTCCGTGTAGACGGTCGCCAAATCGGGAATCCCCGGCGACGGGTAGAACTGGTCGTCGTCAACGGCCGTGCTCTCCTCGCCTGCGACGGCTGGCACGGGTGGCGGTTCGTGCGCTGGCAGACCCGCGACCACCGCTGCATCCTCGTCCACCGACTGGCCCTGAGCGGGACCTGTCCTCAGTGCTGGAAACGCGAGAGCAGACGGTACAGAAGCTGATATTAGGAGAAAGCAATAGACGCAGCTCCGTTTGCATTCATATGATGATGATCATTAATTTTTGCGGCGCAATGGCATCTCAGGCCAAAGAGCGCCATGGCACAAGGTATTCTTTTATACTCAAGATGGCGTCCAAGACCCAATTCTCAAGCATTACACCATAAAGAAGCCGAGAACCAGGCAGGGGAAAGCTTGTATACCCAGTGTGTCACCGGTGGGTGCCCGGGCACGGCTACGACCACCGCAGGACAAAGGTCGGTACGAATGACCGCCAACTTGTTTTATGCGACCTCCAGGCACTCTGCCTTGTCAGAAATTTTAAGTAATCTACTAACCTTACTATCTTCCGGCCTCTGATGCATTTCAGTCATGTAAGAGTACGTAGTGTCACCCTCTCTCAGGCTATCATCATCATCAGCCTTACTACGCTCACTGTAGAGCAAAATCCTCTCCCGTGTCTCCCCAATCAACCCTGTCCTTTGCCAGCTGCACCCACCCTATGCCTGCAAATTTCTTAATTTGATCCGCCCACCTAACCTTCTGCCGCCCCCTGCTTCGCTTGCCTTCTGTTGGAATCCACTCCGTTACCCTTAAGGAGAAGCGATTATCTTGCCTTCGCATTACATGCCCTGCCCAAGCCCATTTCTTCCTCTTAGGATGGTATATTGACTACTATTCTCCTTAATTATAACAACCTCTGTGCGTGTAAGTTTCTTCGCATATAGTACACTCCACGGCCATCAATCGTAGCTGACGCTTTAGAACATATACTTCAACCGCGCAGCAATCGGTTTATTTTTCGCTATAAACATTTTCATGAATTGTGAACTTTCTCAAATTCGACAAGTACCAGATGGCTTTAAGACTAAACACACGTTGAGCCCGTTGTAGAGGAGGTCAAGAAAACGGCAATAACAAAGACAGGTTACCGCATCGTCAGCTTCCTCGGTGAATATTGAAAGGAATGGATAATGTTACAATGTAACCAAACTAAACATTGAAAGTAGCTGTCAGTAGCTATTCTGATTAGATTTCTCTTCTTAAAGCGCGAAAGAAGAAAATTGCCTGCTTAATGTATGAGTTTTGTAATGGAACGCCACAGAAAATATAATTTGAGGAACACTTAAGCTCCGCTTTAAAGATATGGCACGATACCGACCATATATGCAGAAGTT
Source organism: Amblyomma americanum (assembly GCF_052857255.1). NCBI lineage: Eukaryota > Metazoa > Arthropoda > Arachnida > Ixodida > Ixodidae > Amblyomma > Amblyomma americanum. The sequence goes on from NC_135507.1 coordinate 79,874,539, forward strand.
CCTTCTCTACTTTACATTCATAGATCCCCGGGAGTCCTCGTATAACCCTCCTGGCACAGTGGTGCAGCGGTTAGGCGATGCGCCACTTTCCTGCGATGGATGGTCCCAGCGGTGCACCTTGAGCGACCAATCATTAACTGCCACCTTCCACGGTGGGCAGTTTGCTCACAATCCGGTGGGCAGGTTGTGATGACGCTGCAAGGTGGTGTGACCTAGGTGGCCTACCTGCTTCCTAGGTTTCTCTCTGGGAACCACCTGCTGGAGCTATTCCGTTGATTTTTCTCTCACAACGACGACGCCGACAACGCCTGCACCGGATTTTGCGACGAATGGTGCCTTTAACGCTGTCGCGTAAATACGAATAATGGTAGTTACCTATTTGTCGGGAGTAGGCATACCTATGAACTGCATTGCAGAGAGGCACTGTGCATCTAGAATGGCTTGTAGATGTTGGTAGCCGCACACCGTTATGAGCCAGCGGCACAGGCTGCAGAGCGTGCCCCTGTATTTGCACTAGACATACCTTCGCGAAAGACGATGAACTCAACTAGTACGCTTGGTGTCCTGCCCACAGGATAGCGCCTGTTTACTACAGGTCTAAGCCACATTCGAGAGAGCCACGCTTTGCGATTAGCAGATTTTACAAGAGGCGAACAATTGTCTCGCACTATCTGACCGGCCGTTATTAAGTTTTACGATCGACGATTTTCAAAATGAAGATTGCAACGTGAATGTGAACGCTAGCAGATGGATATCAACAGCGAGGTATCATTGAACGACCAAGTTACAGAATGCGAGATGTGCTTGAATATGCTCGTTTATATTTTATTATCGCCCTCTCCTAATTGCTGCGAATGTTTAAGAGTGAAATTACTGGCTCCTTCATAACAGTACCGACCACAAACTATTCGTGTCGACAGCGTGGAACTACAAGAAACGAAAAATTCCACAGTGTTTTCCTTCCTGTTGCATGCAATCTTGAATTCCGCCTTGAAGCACGACATGGCAGTCCACAAACGCGTATCTCTAGTTGCGAAAGATAAGTAGTAGGTCAAATGTTTAGGGGAACCCCCAAGGTGGAGTATATTTGTATTAAGGTCGTAATTACTCACTGGCATCCACCCAAGCGCAGCCATACGCCTACAAAGGAAAGCTATAAAGCTTTCTCAGAAACTTCGTTGTTAAAGAAAAACTCGTGCTGGTCCGGGATTGGAACCCGGGACCATCGTTTCAAGGGAACAGTCGCTCTAGCAACTGAGTTAACCGGGACGGCAAGCTTATGGTAAGGCGAGAGCGAATTGATGAATATCTCGAAGTGGGAACGGTGATGGTCAAATGTCTAGGGGAATCCTCCAACACGTCCTGCTCCGCGTTATAATAATAATAATAAGAATAATAATAATTGGTTTTTGGGGAAAGGAAGAGGCCCAGTAACGGTCTCATATATCGTTGGACACCTGAACCGCGCCGTAGGCGAAGAGAGTCAAAGGAGGGAGCGAACGAAGAAAGGAAGAAAGAGGTGCCGTAGTAGAGGGCTCCGGAATAATCTCGACCACCTGAGGACCTTTAACGTGCACTGACATCGCACAGCACACGGGCCCCTTAGCCTTTTTCGAACCCCGGACCAAGGCGAATTTTTCTCTACGTAGTTTCTGAGAAAGCTGTATAGCTTTCCTTTGTATCCGTATGGCTTCGCTCCGGTGGATGTCAGTGGGCAGTTACTCCCTTATTAAGATATGCAGTAATGGGGAATGAATGAAAGTCCCTACCAGTCTCCGACACCGTCACCACGAAGAGGACGAAGACGACGACGACGACTGACAGCGCAGCCACGAGGATGTTGAGGCCGGAGATGGCGCGCCAGTGGCTGGTCTGCTCAGCCCTGAGGAAAGAGGTCATAGCTCAGTCTGTTACGAACGCATGCTGCGGCTCAATAAAATTGGCGGTGGCTTAACTTGGCTAACCCTGGAATGCAGCGAAAGGCAAGCACGCTTGCTAAGCGTCTGAGGTTCGACCATGGAAGCTCCGCTACACGCTCGCGACAGCAGTTCTATATTTCGGCCACACACCACGACCACGTGGCTATGACCTGGTATCACATTGTCTTACGACACCCCCATTGGATGTTCTTAAGCTCACAGGTCCAATAAAAAGGTCCCACAATGTCGAAGGTAAATTAAAGGCGATGGGTCAAGGTCAGGGGTCAATGGTTCGACACCATAGCTGTACCGCATAAGGTCATACACGGCTAACATGGTTGGGCTGAAGGTTCTTCAAGGTCATTCTCCGGCCCACGCGACGACTGCTTTACCTAGCGTAGTGAAGCTTTTCGCTTCAAGAACTCTTTTATCGTCAAAGTGTGGGCAGAAAGAACTGAGGTCAATGCCCTAGTGCCTTATCATGCCAAATAATATGCTTACCAGTGCTCTGAAAAAAAAAACGGATACATAGTTGTTTGTTACGATACTCTCTGAAAGCACCGAAACTTTGAAGTTCAAGAAACGTTCTTCCTGATCTGGCGTTAGCTGCCGTCATGGTTAGCATAGCTTGTAGAGCGACTGCCTCGGACTAGTGGTGGTCCCGGGTCTGAAAGAAACCTTAGAAAAATGCAGGCCTGTGCACTTGCTCCTTGAATCCATGTCTCTTGGCCATGATTACGAACGGAGGTCCAAGTACAGCTTTTTATTGCAAAAATTTTGAAAATTGAAAAATTGTAAGACAGTGTTATGAAAATATAGAAGGTAATGGTGAATTTTTTGGATATGTAGGAAAATCTCTCTTTTAAAGTGTTTCCAGTGATCGCATCGAACAGTTAAGACTGCCTTAGAAAAACACTGGGGAACGCTTTTCACAATAGCAGGAATATCAATGGAAAAAATATTCAAGACTATTTTTGGGTGATCTGCGGATATCTTAATTGTTATAGTGAAATCTTACATAGTATTGAAAAGTTGCGTTCATAAACGGTTTCCAGATGAATAATGCTTTTGTCTGGAATTGCTGGGTATGGCACTCTGGGAAGAATTTCCAGTTAGCAGACGCGCAGGGTCAAAGAGGACTCGACGTGACGTCATCATCCTGAGCGTTGTCACGGCGGTTATGTAATCAACGGGAGAGTTTTCCTTTGTCGGCGGGGAAACCAGTTCGCCGAGCAGCAGCGTTGGGGAGGCGTTTACTAAGTTGCGCGGTCATCCAGGGCTAATTGCCTCGCTGAAGGAAATTACCCCGGAGACCTCAACTACAGCACCTCTTTCTTCCCCTCTTCTTTGACTAGGCTCGTTTATCCTTTCCCTTACGGCGTGGTTCAGATGTCCGCCGAGATACAACTATGTGAGACAGTTACTGCGTCATTTCTTTTATTCAAAAACAATTTTTTCCCCTGTGTGGCGGAGGCCAACTTTCCCACTGGTGAGGTGGTGAAATCCAAGTCTTCCTCTTCCTGCAGTGACTGACAACAGCGGCTGTCCCTTTCCATCTCAAAACAGCGCACAAGAAACACAAAAACACAGGGAGAACAGGACGGACAAGAGCGCATTAGCAACTGATGCCTGGTCGAAGATAGACTTCTCACTGAGTTAGGATGCACCAGAAAATTCAGCACGTGTCACACAATCGGCACACAATCAGCACATGTAATAGCGAAAGCTGCATGACAGCACTACCGGTACGGCCATCAGATACCGAGGAACATGCGTTCTTTTTTCAGCAATAACACTGATGTAGAACTTACACACAAGTCGTTACCTGCGGTGATTATATTCGAGGCCGCAAATACCTCTCTATCAACTTTTTTTCTTGCGCGTCCGACGATACTTGTCGCACCCAAGTTGGGCACCGTTTTTATATGGATCATTACCAACTAGCCCAACTTTCTATTTTACTGGTCCCTTTCAATTTCCACGAAGCGTCGTGGTGCGAAGATAGTGGCATTATTGGTCACGGTGCGTCCAATTTATTTTTGATCAACGACCGATGCATCACGGGAACATTATTCGTGGTGATGCATCTTCGCCTTTAACGGTCATTGCTGGGAGGCAGCAACAAATCGACATGGCTAGAGGAAGAGCGGACCATCTCCAACGAAACATCAGTGAGAGGAAAGCGGTACGGCCTCCTGCGGTGATTGGCTGCCCAGGTCATCACGAGTGGCCATGTGACTGGGCACTGATGAAGTGCACAGATTCTCCAACTTGAAATCTCAGGATCTCTGACTGTTCTTAAGCGGACTTATGGCCTGTGTAAAGAAACATTCAAAACTTTCAGATGTCTTCTTGCGTCTAAAGTAAATCTAAATATGTGAACCAGCCTCTCCTGGAAGCTGTCCATCATCGTCTCATTGCAACAGCAGTCCTCCGAGCCGGTGCCCGTGGCCATCGGCCTGGCTGAAAAGATAAACCCAGTAGAACCAATGGCCCACATCTATCATCGAACAGTCGAGGAAAGCACTTGTCAAGCCGATCGAGCTGTTCTGTGAGCCATATCGCCTCGGCACTGTGATTGTTGTCTGAAATGTTCTAGGGCGAAGCACGAATCTTTATTTGTGCCACGCCATTTGGTTTTATACTGCACATGTTCGTTCTGCTGCGTACGTGCTTTGTGAAGTGAAACTGCCAGCAACACAGGATGGGCCGCCGCTGACTGAAGAACTATTCATTGACTGAATTCAGCATGTGCTGCCTGGACGAGCTTAAGTTTGAGCAGGTCTTGTTCTGGAAATGTTAGCCAGACTTACTGGAGAACACTTTAGGACAGTATCGCCGGTTTGGTGGATCTAATTATCATATTTCGGTTCAGCAGATGTTATCGGAATCTGATACAAAACTGAGCCTACAAGATGAACGTGTACATACATTAGAGAACTTTCTGGTTGAAGCAGCATCACATGTATACAACGCATGCAGATTGACCGATAAGTATAAAATTGATATTACTTGCGATGGCATAAACTCAAAGCTAGAGCGCTTGTCGGATGTAGTGTACCTATTGCCGAGAATCTTTGCAGTGTTTGTTTGTTCATTTTTCAAAGTTGCCCACACGTCGCTTTATCGCTTTGTTTGTGATTCAAGGTGCGATCAGACTTATCTCGATTGATCGCATTCAGGCAGACTTGATTCTACGTTGTTCCAGAATGTGTTAGTAACTTTGCACGCTTTATCTGGAAATTTCGCCATCAGGTTTAAATTGAGCACGGCCGACAGCGGCGGGCATTCTGTGCGACGACCACCGAGCACGCTTGTTGCTACGCCGCCGATGGGTAATTCAGTCCATTCTGGACACAAGCCAGCGTAATAAAGAGTTTCGTTTAGAAACCCTTTTCACTCTCTTCCTGCACGCCGGATTGCCGTCACTACTATGTGGCAATAGCAGGTTTCTGCTCTTATTGCATTGAAGAGACTTCTTTTCTTTCTTTGAGAAACCTCACAAGAGGGCACAGGTATATTCTTTAGGATGCCAACTGCTTAATCGAAGGACTCACAAGAGGAGCGGTCAATTTTTCCGCAGCCAGTTGTTACCACCGGCGTTCTGCACATTTAAATTGTGCGAGAAAAATTGACAGCGAAAGGAACTCTTGCCAGGTTCCATGCAACGCGCCACCAAGGAGCTGCTCCTGAGCGCATTGGAGCACTTGTCGGTCGACAGCGAAGATTTGGATGTTTGCTCCAAAGCACATCACCAGGACACAGTGACCACCAACGTCTTGTGGGCTGCCACAAGCATCTAACCGAAAAACTGCGTCCACATAAACAAAGCGCTGCTGAATACTAAGAAGGCCACCGCTCAGGAGAGAAAACTACAAACTCTCAACTAAACCACTAGCCAGATATCAATAACGGTGCTGAAATAAAGGTATCCTCTGGTTTATTCTTCTTGTGCCTGCCTGCTCTCTCTGGTGAAAGAAATAAAAGAAAACCAACCATTGCACCCTTGCTAGTATTAATTATTGCATTGCGAATTAAGGCACTGTGATCATTATAGAGCAAACGTCGCGAATTCGCCGACGCCTCGCATGGTGAACCTGCTTTTATGCGCGGCACAAACGAGTGTAGCAAGTACTTCACCCACAGTGCTAGGTGAAGGTACGTGACGTCACGGAGCGAGTGCGGAGGCCTGACGTTATTTACAAAGCTTTGGTTTGGTTTATGGGGCTTAACGTCCTAAAGCGACTCAGGCTATGAGGGACGCCGTAGTGAAAGGCTCCGGATATTTCGACCAACTGGGGTTTTTTAACGTGCACTGACATCGCATGGTACACGACCCTCTAGAATTTCGCCTCCATCGAAATTCGACCACCGCGACCGGGATCGAACCCGCGTCTTTCGGGTCATCAGCCGAGCGACATAACCTCTGAGCCACCGCGGCGGCTCTAGGAAGCTTTGGTTTGAGCTCCTAATAAGAATTATTTGTCTTTACGAAATTTCTCTGATGTCTGTATAGCTTTTGTAGCCATATGGGTGTGCTTGGGCAGATGAATTCACTAGCAACTCGGTGAAAGATACTTATTATGTTTTCCCTTCAGATACTACAAGCAGTGGGAAAATTCGTCTTAGAACTCTAACGTAATTGCAACAACCATTTCACATTCAAGCGTAACTCATTACCTTCCAAACTTGTGTTCTCCGAAGGGTGGTTTCCGGCTGGAAGCGAAAATATTTATGCATCATGGGGAATCGCAGTTATTCCCTGAATAGATGAAATCAACAAGCAGAGAAATCCTCAGGAGAAATTCGTTAACCGTGGCACGGTCCAGGAGGGTACGGTTTCTGTCGCTCTCGTAAGCACTGAGTTAATGACAGTTAGGCTTTCGTCGATCTTGAAGAGGAGCCTTGCACTAAATTGTCCGTTTCACTGTGGAGCTATATAGATATACTTTCCACAGTGTCCATCGGACACAATACAATGAACGTTTGGCATGCTGGCTAGCGGTAAATAAGAGTTCAACAGACTGATGTGCCTTTATATATGTCGCACGGCACATGTTTGAAACCTTGCAACACAACGGCCGGCATATCTTTATCTTCCTGTTATCTTCGCAATGATTGCTGTGCAAGGAAGTTTCTCAGGAAAAAACGCAGGCGATTTGGCTGCCGAAACTTGACCGTTCGCTTGCTGTTCCACTGAAAATTATCTGCAGCTACACATGAACCTGCAACGGTACTTGCTCTCGAAGTTGTGCTATGTCATTATGTGGCAAGCAATTCTATTATGCCCACCACTTGGATATCCCAACGAATGGTATGTCAGAAGCGATCGGCGAAGGGGGGTGGGGATAGAAGGAGGCAGCTGACTGCACAGCTATCCCTTTTTATTGTTTACACCGAGGAAAAGCGGACTATGTAAGTTTTCTTACAGTAACGCAATGTGGGCTACTTTTTGATCTGCTAGAAATGCTGCTGCCTGTGTTCGCAAAATTGCTCCATGCTGGTGTGGTCAAGACAGCATAACGTACCTGATGACGATGTGCGAATGGCACTCGAGTTGACTGAAATCAAGGACCAAAAGAATATGTGGCAGAAATCGAAACGTATCAAGCGCTGTTTGAGCGATCTTCTCGTGTGGTCCGCAAACGTAATATCATACATGAAGCCAGCACATTCTTTGTAATTGTTTGCCTTTACTCGCAACTTTCATACAGAGCGTAAAATCTTCAGGCATTGGTAATAATTATTCGAAAAGTTAGGAAATTCGCCCCTGTATCCCCATTAGTATTACACTTTATCGCAATTTTTGTTTAAAAACGAGGGTTAAAACAGGAGATATATTACTTTACTGATAGGGAACACTGTTGCCAATTTTAAGACAGTCGTGGCAAGCTTTGTGAGATGCGATAGAATCTATTCACTGCACGCATTTGTAGACAATAGAGCACGCTATGGACTATCTACCGGAAATTAGCAGCTTACATGTCTTGCCTGGTCGTACTCAGACACACAAAAACAGCATTGAGAGCTTACCAGAAGTCATCAGGGTTGTTTGACTTGACTCAGCTAAAGAATATTGAAGGAAAGGAAGAGAAACATTACCAAGAATTGAAGACAGTTTGCAAAAATTCCCCGCGAAAACCAAGTGTACATCTGCTTCAATATACACAGTTCACCAAGTGGTAATTTAGCCGATTTAGTGCGCTTGAGTCGTTTCAGAGCAAGGCATGACCTGAGCAAACTTTACATTTTTTTCATTGTAAATTATAATACAGTTCATACTGCATGAAACTTTATGGTGTCAACAATGCAAAATATTTGTTCGCAAACGTGCTGACAAATCTAGATAGGATCTTGCTGCTCCTAAATATCAAGATCGCTTGCTAGTCTGTAAAAGCGCGCGACAAGAAAATTTGCTTCGGGGTAGGCGTTATAAAAGCCTACATCTGGAAGCAGTACGAATGATCTCTTTCGCCAAGATGTATTTAGTACTCCGATAACAATGACGTATGTGACTAAGCTTTTTTGTTTACGCCTATGAAGAATACTGATCTTTACGATCATCATAGGTACGCGCTTTCATTGCATATATAGAGGTGGACACAACACAAGATTTTTTTGCGCAGCCATAAGCCTTGTAAGTTTGTACGCTTTATTGACATGACCACTCGGCTGCTGTAAGCAAAATATTCCCCTCAGCATCAAAGACCACAACGGCCACCTCGATATCCGGTTCGTTATTGAAAGGAACGTGAACCGTAAATCGTTGAATACCGGAGCCTGCAGCGCTAAACTTCACATTGTGCGAGCTCATTAAATGTCCGACATGATCTCGACTGACAAGACGCATAACGACTTAATACTGACATAGATTGTAATAAGTACAGGCTGCAGCATTGCCAGCTTATGGCCTAGCAGTTATCAACAGTACAAACACCTGCGTGCTTGCAATGCTATGCACCGTTAAGGCCGACCGTGGAAATGCATTCTCTAGGAAGATACGGCAATGGTACACGTAATGGGTGCACACTTGGCGAAGGAACGAGAAAACCAAGCGAGACACTCACCCATCGCGGTGCGCTTAGTTGATTCTTCTTTTTTTTTCAATACTTCACCTGCGTTGCACGCTCGTGTCTTTTTACTGAGCCGCGACAAATATTTATATTGATGGACTCAGTTTACAAGCGGTCGCTTTTGGCTTAACCCATTTAACAAATGGCTGTACTGCAGTTCACTTTCACACGTAGGCGGATCATTTTACCGCGGTTCAGCCGGAAATTTTGCCTTCAGTCGTCACTTTTATTGCACAGCAACTAATGCAAAGATTCGTGTGCCATCATCATCATCATAATCATTATCATCATCATCATCATCATCATCATCATCCTGACTACGCCCACTGCAGGGCAAAAGCCTTTTCCTTGTCTCTTCAATTAACCGTGTCCTTTGCCAGCTGTGGCCACCCTATCTCGCAAACATTTTCATTTCACCCGCCCAGCTAACCTTGTGCCGCCCCCTGCTACGCTTGCCTCTTCTTGGAATCCAATTCTTTACAATTAAGGACCAGTGGTTATGTTGCCTTGTTAATTATTATTAATTATGATCTTGCCTAATTTAGTATGTCATGCTTGGCCAATGCAATATGCATCGCAATATTGCTTTCAAGTGTACCAGAACCGATATTACAAGGCTCTGACCTATATATCTGCTCAGGCTTCATTTCTGACGACATTTCACGCTTTGGAAGTGAGAAAACAAAAGTCAGGAGGTCGTGGTCAACTTGTAACAAAAAGTGAGCCTTAATTATGATAGACTATTCTTGGGTTGGCACTTTATCTCGTGAAGTGGCCGGCACTCGGTGACGCTAGGCGACTTCCAAAGCCAAGCCCGCCAGCTGTTTTTGCGCAGCGGACTAGGAGCTGGACAACGCGACCTCCTATCTCTCGAGGTCAGTGAGTAGGCACTCAGTGATTGAAAATGCTTATTATGGATTTTAGTTACGGCGACTGGTCGGAACCTTAGCCCAGGGATCCGATAGGTTCGGCTGCCGTCTTGACCCCACACATCAGCTGTATTTGAATCCCGGGGTTCTTACGTTGTTCAATTTGTTACCCTGTCTAGTGCCGGATTTTTTTGGCATTCCCATACCAAGTGGTAAAGGAAGACAATCTTTCCACCGGATATGCAGTGTCAGTCTATGTCGTCTGTGGTACATACAAGCTAGTTTAGCTGGCCTTGTTTTGTTCCTTGGTTCTTGGTGAGCGAGGGGTCTAGTAGAGAGTACCCCCTTCTAATTAATCTGTGATGCTGAGAGCATCACTGTACCCTATCAGTGAACGCTATCATTGATCCTATCACTGGCTCATATGTGATATCATTATAACGTGTCCGGAGAAGTAAGGCGCCAGCTGCGGCCTTGCGCACCTTCCTTCCCTCCGTCTGTCGTTTCCGGGAAGTCATGATAATGAATAGCGCGTCAGTGTCCTGAGTTCTTAAAGGACGCTGAAAGCGTGTATGCACAGGAGTCCTCTGGCTTTCTGGAGTCTGCATGCACAATTTTGTGCTTAGCCAGATAATGAATCAGGAGGACATATATAGCTTTCTGCGGACTCCGAGAAGCGCCTTCTAATAGACACGAGTTTAGTTTCAGACATAGCTTATCTTCGGCATTCTCTTCAGCATATAGCGTAGCCAAGATTGTAAGGGCTCGAAGATAATGTTCGAACTTAAGCTCAGTGGCAGCAAGATAGAGAAGCTCTGATGGTTATAGAATTATGAAGATTTCAGCTTCTTGGCGTCGGCCTCAAAAAGAAAATTTATGCAGACAAGAATCTTCAATCTATCAAAAAGCTTCACAGCGGGCATAGAGTGGTAGAGCACACAAAAACTCTGTATAACGCATATATTTCGCTTCTTACATCGGTATGGAATACATTGGCTTTGTTATCGTCATTATATGAAGCCTAAAACGACAAAATCATTTGTTTACATCGCCAGCCATTCACCCGCACAGATCATGCTGCGTCTTTCTAGTTTGTGCCGTTGATACGGCACTGAGAACTGTGAGCAGCATGCATAAACAGGCAGGACACACACTCGTCTTGTACATACCGCACATATATCGCATCGTTCATTGGTTCAGTATACATTGGATTTGTCGCTTTGATTCGATTAAGCTTAAAATTGGATATTCTAATGTCGCCCGTTCACACAGACCGCACTATTTGTGACACACGTAACTGTTATTACTTTTACACTTGCAGCAGTGATGACAATATTCTGCCTAAACTTGTACAAACTAAGAGGAAAGGTTCTAAGCAATGCAAACCAGATGCAGCACCGCCACCACCTGTCCCTTTTCAATCCGCTACTCAAAAGCACAGTTCTGGAAATGAATGCGGGATGACTGAGCACTCCCCACCCTCTACCCATGAGTTCACGTCAGTGCAGAACTGGCCGTCTCTGCGCTACACGGCAAAATGCAAAACACCGGAGACCGCTTGAAACGTAATTAGGGCATCTATTTTCAAGAAATTTGTGCCTGATAAGGCGTTATCTGACAACTGAAAAAATAATAAGGGCCATGGTGTTTTGTGGGCGCTATATACATCATTTTCTTTCCTGGCTAGAACGAGGAGGCACATACTGGCCGCGAAAATCATAAAAAAATGCTCGACATTGTGCACGTTTGATCCAGATCTCAAGAGTTCAACGAAGAGAAACCTGGCCAACCCGGGCAACGAAGTGAAAAATAAGGGTGGGCATTTGATATCCACTCGAGCTTCGGTGGTTGGTGTATACTAACGCAGACGCAATCAGAAAATACAGCCCAGAAGAGATAATATAAAATGCCATCAAAGAGGTGGGCATTATTGCAGGGGCATTTGTCGCAAAATAAGATACGTTCACAAAAGCTTCTTCCAAATCGCCCAATATCCGTTTTACCGGTCTTCTCAAAAATTGCTGAACAAGTCATCAATACCCGCCTTACTTCGTACTTCATTAAGATCGGAGCTATTGCGAAAGAACAATATGGCTTTCAGAAAGGGAAATCTACGGAAAAAGCTTTACTTCACATAAAGGATAAAATAATTAACAATATAGAAAACAGAATTTTTACACTTGGACTATTCTTAGACCTTAGAAAAGCCTTCGACTCGGTCTGTCACAAAATTTTACTGCGCAAATTACAATTCTATGGGATACGAGGTTCCGCACTTAATCTTATTCAGAGCTACTTATCATCCAGAGTACAATTCACAATGATTAACGACATACCTTCAAGCCACGGCCTTATACGCACTGGTGTGCCACAGGGCTCAATACTGGGTCCTATTCTATTCCTAGTTCACATAAATGACATTGTTAATATTCTTCCTTCCTCCGAAACAGTTTTATACGCTGACGACACAAATATTTTCTTTCATGACGCGAGTTTACAACCAATAGAATGTAGAGCTAATCTCTGGCTAGAAAACCTTACATTATGGTTGAGGGCCAACAGGTTAGAACTAAACATCACGAAGACGAAGTATGTAATATTCAGAGCTAAAAATAAAGTCATAGATAATGAGCCAATCATATTATACAATTTGAATATTTTACAACGAGTACAGTCAATAAAATTCCTTGGAGTTATATTTAATGAACACCTGTTGTGGACTGACCATATTAATCAAGTAAGAAAAAAAATTTCACGATCAGTGGGCCTTCTAAATAAATTTAGACTTCTATTGCCAGTATGGCTCAAAAAGCAACTTTATTTCAGTTTAATTCATTCACATCTTCACTATTGTTTACTGATATGGGGAGACTCAACACAGACTAATTTAAATGCTTTGTTTTTACTACAGAAAAAGGCCATACGAGCAATTGCTAATCTAGGCTACTTGGATAGCACTAACTCGTGGTGGAGCAGCTTGGGGTTACTGACAATTTTTCAATTAAAAACTCTTCGGCTAGCACTTGAAACATATAACAGATTTCATCTTGAAACTAATTTTTGTGCAACACCAGAACTACCGCAAAACCCATATCCCCTTCGACACATGACAATAAGAGCACCAAAATCAAGAACAAATTACGGATTCCAAACGATTAGATATCAGATGACTACCTTTTTGAATGAAAACAGAAATTTTCATGACCTCCTCCATCAATGCAGAACTCAAAAAATATACAAGAGAAAAGTGATTGCACTGTTGACTTCATGACTAACCGGTACATCCTGTGACATATTATAAATTGATAACAGTCAACATGATTGTATATATATATTTTTTTTCCTTTTTATAATTCCCTGTAACCCAACAGCACGCATCTTAACAACTTCGAAGATACCTTAACATTGTTGTACAGTTTTTCCTTTGTTTTTCTTTTAACATGCCAGCAAGTGTAATGGCGACCGCTACATTTATTGTATTTGTTTATTTTGTGTGTGTATGTGCCGAGTGCAGTTTGCTTACCCCCAGGGAGGAAGGCCCTCGTCAGGCACCACGCCTTTAGGCCTCCTTCCTGAAGTGTATGAAACACACTTCAAATAAATACTTTTCAAACTTTTCAAACTTTTCAAACAGTTTCGTGTAGACGATGAGCTGATGGCGTGATCCTTTTGCGTCTCCACCTAGAACGCGCCCGTGACCATTTCCGTAGCGCGCTCTTCTTCCGGAGACGCCTCGTGCTTCACGTCGTCGGCCTCCTTGAATACTTCGTCAGCTCCTCCAAGGCCAGAAGCACCCGCCTGCCTCGTGTCCGAGCACGGGTGTTCCTGGCGCTCTTCGGCAAGATTGGCGCCGTTTTTCTTCCTGCTCTTGCGCCTGTCTTTCACCAGAACGTGGCCACGCAAAGCCAACGGAGGCAGGACGCCTCTCGCAGCAACGACGCCCGGATGCTCATTGCCTGGGCTTTGCGATTCGCACTCGCCCTTGGCTATATCGAAGACTTCGGCTGCACTTTCTTCATGCGGTTCGTCATTTTGGTTCGCTGCGATGACCGACGCGGGCTGCTCTGTGCACTTCCGGTCGTTGGTACAGGAGCACTGACGGCCGTGGATTGACCTACGGCTGAGTCGTCCTTGTCGAGTGTAGATGCACCGCAGTCAAGACCAAAGAATAATAATATTAATTGGTTTTGGGGAAAGGAAAACGGCGCAGTATCAGTCTCGTATATAATTGGACACCTGAACCGCGCCGTAAGAGAAGGGATAAAGGAGGGAGTGAAAGAAGAAAGGAAGAAAGAGGTGCCGTAGTGGAGGGCTCCGGATTAATTTCTAAGCGGGCTCCGGATTAATTTCTAAGCCTTCAGTCGGGTTCTCAGGTACGTGGATGTGGTCAGAAAGACATGACAGGTTGGTGGTGGAAATTGATTTTTTAGGAAAGGAAATTGCGCAGCATCTGTCTCACTGCTCGGCGGACAACTGAAACGCGCCGTAAGAGAAGGGATAAAGCAAGGACTGAGAGGAAATGAAGAGGTGCCACAGTGGAAGGGTCCCGACTAATTTCGACCACCTGGGGATCTTTAACATGCACTGACATCGCACAGCACACGGGCGCATTAGCGTTTTTCCTCCATTGAGACGTAGCAGCCGCCGTCGGATTCGAACCCGAGAACTCGGGATCAGTAGCCGATCGCTCTAACCACTGAGCCACCACGGTGGGTCAAGGCCAAAGAATAAAACATATTTTCAGGCTTCAGCGTGATCCGTCAAGATCACGTGGCTCGGTGCGTCGCTGAGAACCCCTGGAACTCCCTGACGTCCTCCATTCTTGTGCTCCATCACAGGAGCGGTGGTGGCCACCTCCCGTTACGGCAGCAGTGCTGACTCGGGCCCTGGCCCAATTTGCTCTGGTCCGTGGCCTGCAGGAACATCGGTAACATGGCTAGAGCCGGAGCTTTCTTCCTGTTTGAGACCTCCTTGCCAGTGCTGCATCTGCATCCCTGCGCGAGCTTCACATTCTAGAAGAATTCACATTCTAGTTGGAGCAATTTGTCTTCACTGCATACGGCCTCCACATTGAGTGCGAGTAACGAACTGGAAGATTTCTTAAAGATTGGCTGCTATGGGGCAAATGAAATCTAAAAATTTGGTTAATATATGAAGTAATTAAAAGAAAAGAGCAGACCATATATACGAACATAATGCACAGAAGTAAAAAAATCGCCCGGCGCGGTTGCTTAGCGGCTATACGTTCGCTTGCTGAGCTGAATAGCGCGTGGTCTCGTCGGCGGCGTCCGCGTTTCCGCAGAGGTGAACTGCAAAAGATGCCCCTTTGCTGCACAATGTCAGCTGATGTTAAAGAGCACCAGGCGGTCGAAATTATTTCGGAGAGCTCAATTGCGCACTTTTTTGTACCTTCCTTATTTCACTCCCTCCTGTCTTCTCGACGTGATTGAGGTGTCCACCGTGAAACGACAGCACAAGCAAAGTCAACAAGAAGGGCGGAGCCTGACGGGGCTTAGCCAATGTTTCGACAAGAGGAGTTGTCTTCGTCTGGGAGCCCTCTCTCTACTGTAGACTTCCGCCCTCTCTACAATGGACACACAGCTACAGCGGTTCCCTTCCCCAAACGAAATTACATTCTCGTGCCAGGTAGTGAGCACACGGTGGTCGCCAGTTCTGTTCTGTTGCTGCCAGGAAAAATGAAAAGGAAAGTGCACAGGCCTGCCCACTGGCTCAAGCTGAGCACAATTGCTACACGTGCAGAAAGTCGCCCTGGCCGCGTCTGAAGAGGTGTACGTGGTCGGCAGTAAAAAGTTCTCGCGTGCCCACCAGGGGCACTGCAAATTTTTCCTGGGCTTTTCACTGCATGTTCCGTATGGGTTGGCCGTCCTCTGCTGCCCGTGACCACAGAGTAATCTATTATTTAAGGAGAGATTAAAATAGCGAATGGAAATAGAAGAGGTGCTTTTACAGCGAAAACAGGGACACGCGGTTACTGAAAAGGGCTTAGAGCACGCAGGGAAGAGAAGGAAAAAATGAAGTTACTTCGGACCACAAAACAAAATTCGCAAAAGCGAGAATGTAAATGCAAACAAAAACAAAAAAAATTGCACAATTTCGGTGCTTAAAGGAACGAGCTTCAGACACGAATTATTACTGTAGACGCGGTGACCTCCATTTCTATGCCACACATGAACTACCATACACACTTTACGGGGGATTGCAGTGTCTGCAGTTAACACCGCTGCGCCACTTCAAAAGGGCATTTAGCAACAAGCGACATCTTCAGAATGGGCGCTTATTATACATTACACCCATTCAAAATATAGTGTTTTAATCAATAAGCAGTTAAATGAAACAGCATCAACGATCACTTTCAGAGCTTGCTCGGGTGCATGTATTTCTAATGTGTCATTTTAAATACACAAAGCAGCTCTTCCCACACTTTGGACGAAATGAGCTCGACATGCAGTTATGAGCAGCGAATAACGCATAAAACGCTTATTACGTACAAGCGGAATGACACAATTGGTCGAGCCGTCACAGAAATAAAAAACTAATGCTTAGCACATAGAAAAACAAAGACCCGGCTCGATTAGAAGCGTATGCCAGCAAAAATTCATCCAGTCCATGCTAATTCATACGACCTTCGCGTATGTCCCTGGGGATCCTTTAAAAAAGAGTGCCCTCTGTAACAATTGGATGGGACACTTAAGGTTCGCTTTAAGAGTATGTCGCGATAGCTGAATGGGTTATTGTCCATATATGCAAAATTGGTCATCCTCTACATATCGTTCATAGATTACTGGGAGTCCTCACTCCTCTCCTGGCTTAGTGGCGTATTGGTGCAGCGATTAGGCGATGCGCCACTGCTGCCACCGACGGGGCTTGTGCGACCCAGGCCGTTCTTCTCGAGTAGCCAGTCGCGACCAATCATGAATTTGACTGCCGCCTGCCACGGTGCGCAGTTCGCTCGCAATTGGGTGTGGAGGTTGTGATGACGCCACAAGGCCACGTGACCTAAGGCCAACCTGCCTCCCAGGTTGCTTCTCTGAAACTTTTCGTCAATTTTTTGCTCGCGGTCAACGATGCCGACGACGGATTTTCTGCGACACAAGCTGCTTAACACCGTCACGTTAAAATTCCTAGCGCTGTGCGGCATGAATGCGAGTTAAATAACCCCAAGTGGGGCATACACTCTAAACAGGAACACGCCTATATTGGAGTAAAAAGGGGGAAAGCTTGTCCTCTATCGCACTCCCATTGAGGGATTGCAAGAGGGCAGTTAAAAAATCCCAGAGTATTTTTTTTGTGGTCCTTATATTCCGACCTTGAAAGTCCTTGAAGACGGATTTGTTGAGAACTGTGTGGAAGTGTTTGGACGTTATTTTGAAGCTGTTGCCTTTTTAAAACATCGCAATAATTTCGTGCGGCCACAGCGAACGCATTCCAACAGGCCTTCAAACCGCTGCACTTTTCCTGAATGGCACAAGCTTTTCTTGGAGTCCCATGTGTGTGTTTGTGTGTGTGTGCGTGTGTGTGTGTGCGTGTGTATGTTTGTGTGTGCGCGCGCATGCGTGTGCGTGTATGCGTGTGTATTTTTTTTTTGTGTGTGTGTGTGTGTGCGTGTGTGTGTGTGTGTGTGTGTGTGCGCGCGCGCGCCGCGTGTGTGTGTGTGTGTGTGTGTGTGTGTGTGTGTGTGTGTGTGTGTGTGTGTGTGCGCGTGTGTGTGTGTGTGGTTCGGATCCCACCGGCCGCACGGCTGCTTTTTCTGCTGCTTTATAATCAATTTACTTTAAGCGACAGATTCATGGCCGTATTATTCTCCCACCCGTTTCAGCGCTACAAATTATAAAGAGAAACATTCGCTTATGACTTCGGTGACTGTTGGTTTTCTTTCATGTTTTTCATACGAGCCCCTCCTTTCCCTTTGTTTTTATCAACGCATGCACGCACGCACGCACGCACGCACGCGCACACACACACACACACACACACACACACACACACCACACACACACACACACACACACACACACACACACACACACACAGCACACACACACACACACACACACACACACACACACACACACACACACACAAGCACACGCGCGCACTCGGAGCCCCTAAGGTGCAAAGTGTACCTCACTTTAATATAATTGATATCAATTTTAGTAAATCAAACAGCAAGCACTCGTTGTTTCAACGAATTCCAGACGGTGCCGACTTCCAGATGGTGGTTTATAGGAAGTGCGTACCATTATCTGCGTCTAAGAATATATGTCTGGTCATCATTCGATTGCAAGTGTAGAGTGACCTATGAGCAACGTGATGTACAGTTCCCGCGACGTCTCAGCTAATGTTTTGCGCTTGCTATCCATTATATGATAAGCGACGTGTGCATACTTGCCTGATATTAAACCTGTCCGCGCCCATGACGCCACTTTGATGGTCATTGCACGTGACAGCGAGAGATTTGCTGTGGTAACAGAATTGTCTTTAAGCCCACCTGTTAACTTTCTCATGCAATCTTTCGACGACTGCTTACAGCCGTCACTTACGGCGTGTGCCATACTCTCGCAGCAAATTTAAATATCACCGGGTGTAAAACTGCTATAGTTTTCTTGTAAACAAGCCCTAGCAGCTTGTTCCTCCGTGGCCAGTTCGATGGTATAGACTTACAACTCCAGCTAACGTCTGTAGCTGCTACTTCATTACACCTAAACACGAGCAGGTTATCAGATGTGCACGCACATTGTATTCTGTGTACAGCGTGTACATGAGATTCTTTTCACATTCTTCCCTTCAGGATACGGCTTTAATGTCTGCGGAATGTCTGAGTTGGAGTGCTCTTTCTTCTCCTTAATCCTACGGCTCGCCTTCTTCATTATTGTCTCTGATTTTTTATAGTATACTTAATTTAAATCACACGAGTGCATTTGAAAGTGGTGGTACTTATTCCTAGCAGTAAGTAAAAATAAGAAAAATGGACGCCACAATCACCGACAATAAGGACAGACACTAACTTTATTAACGCTGCAGGTAAAGTAGGGCGAATGCCCAAGAGCTTTCCCGTCTGG
The DNA here is from genome assembly GCF_052857255.1 of Amblyomma americanum. Taxonomy (NCBI): domain Eukaryota; kingdom Metazoa; phylum Arthropoda; class Arachnida; order Ixodida; family Ixodidae; genus Amblyomma; species Amblyomma americanum. The sequence goes on from NC_135507.1 coordinate 79,893,480, forward strand.
AGGACACAGTCAGCCATTACACGTGCCGAGCTTGTAGGCCCAGTTTCATGCTGCGCAGCGCGATCTCCCACTGCTCCAATGTAGCGATTATAAATGTGATTGCAGGCACGTCTGTTACTGCGTAGGACTAGAACCTGCGCATAACGGTGCTTAGAGAAAGTGAATGCTAATTAGCTCAGCTAATCCAGGATACCAAACGAAAGCTATTGGCGTTTTAGTGTGTTCATTGAAGTTGGCGTTGACAAAGTCGTGAACGCCAGTGATTTTGAAGAAAGGAAGGGCGCATAAATGGCTCCCTGGGTCAGGGATCACCCGAAGCCGTGGCTCAGTGGTTAGTGCCCTCGTCTACTGAATCGCAGTGCCTGGGGTCGAACCCAGCCACGGCGGCCGCGTTTCGATGGAGGTGGTGGTGGTAGTGGTTTTATTAAAAATAATAGTAAAAAAGGAAGGAAAAGATTTTTGCTAGCGCCGGCATCTGCCATCGATACTGAAGCACCTGAGCCGGGGCAGCGGAAATAAGGGATAGCAGGCAGAATGGAGAAATGAAATGAAAGAGGTGAGTGGACAGGAAGAGAGGATAGGGAAGAAGTAATATGTACAAACTATTTGCACAATCAGAAATGTGTCCAGGTTGTGCGCGTGATTAGTTCATTTTAGAGGAATTAAATCACACACGCGCACAGCACTGTGTTGGTTACAACTGAGTGGGGCGTCCAGTTATTAATCGTTCAATCTAGAATTCGCGGAGCGTTCGGTCACTGCGTGTAACTACCTGACGGAGAACAGACGGGACGTCAAGCCCGTGTGTTCGAGGAATGCACAGAGGCTCACCAAAGTTCGCTCACGATGTGCGCGCACTGCCCTGCGGCCACAATAGCGCCTTGTTGGAGTCTGTAGTATGCCCTGCGCCCTTTTGGCCGCGAGCATATCGGGACGAGGCATCGGCGAACTTGGTACAGTGAAGGAGCAGGTGTTCTAGTGTTTCCACTGCACCGCATCCGTCACACACATCACTCGTCGCGATTCCGTGACGCACCCGTCGTTCCCCGGGCCACACGCAGCCAATGCGCGCGCGGAGGATCATTGCACGTTGTGACCGTGTAACTGCGCGACAGCCGGTGACACTGTCTATGCGCTCACCTCCCGCGATGCGTATGTCGGGGTGCTGCTTTCGGAGATGGTCGTGGATGGCCGCACGCACGTCCTCCAGCGCAAGGGGCAGATCGCTGGCAGGTTAGTTGGTGTGCAGCGGTCGCGAGGTCGTCAGCTTCTTCGTTGCCTGCGATGCCGCAGTGACCGGGCACCCACTGTGCACGCACGGCACAACCTCTCTGCGCGAGGCACTCGATGCGCGAGCGAATTTCTCGCACTAGTGGGGTACCGCGGCCGTTAGATTGCAGGAGGCTGAGGGCGGCGCGGGAGTCACACAGCAGAGCACTCCTGGGCGGCGGAGGCCGAGGGTGAGCAGCAGGTCTAGCCCGAGCCGGATCCCCATCAACTCCGCCGTGGCGGAGGAGCCCAGGAAGGCTGCGTGTTGCTGGCTGTGCAGTCGCAGAGCGGGGATTGTGGCCGCCGCCGCAAGGGAGCAGCTGTCGCCGGCCACTGAGCCGTCGGTAGTCACGAGGAGATGGTCCTGGAGCTCCTCGTGTATGACGGCTCTGGCCAGCTGCTGCACAGCACATAGGGCTGTGCTCCGCTTTCCCGCAATGCCGACGATCCTCTCGCTGTACCTCCGAGGCAGCAGGCCAGGGCGCGCAGGAGACGTAGGGGTGTGGGGCCTTGTGTCAATTGCTCATACTCGGGCAGCGCCGCGCCCATTCGTGAGCGCGGGTACGAGCGCATACGCCTGCAGCAGCGAGCCGCCGTCCGGTGCGCGGTGAAGCCGGTCGATGTGATTCAATGCCCTGCGCGCTGCTTGGAGCTTAAGTGGCCACGCTCCTGCCTCGGCCAACGTTGCGGCGCACTATGAGTTTTTGGCAGGCCTAGGCACAGGCGCAGGGACTTCCTGTGCTGAAGCTCGAGTTTCTTCCAGCACGGCTTGCGCACCGTGACGAGCGGCAGCGCATAGAGCACCGCCTCTAAGGCTGCGGCATTGCATAGCCGCAGCGGCGGCTTGCTGGAGATGCCCTGGCCTCGAGCGGTGAGCTTGTGCACGGCGGCGGTAATCCTCTTAATCTGCAGACAGGCCTTGGTCGCCGCGGTGGGGCGAATGGAAATGCACCAGTCGACGTCCAGGCCAAGGTACCGCACCGATTTACGCCAAGGAATCAGAGGCCCGTCCAGTGACAGCGGCGCAAGATGCGCGCGCGAGCGTGAAACGCAGGTCATGGCCACCAATTTGTCCGCGCTCAGAGACAGACCAAGGCCGCGCAAGGTGGCATCGATTGCAGTGAGGGCTCCCTGAAGGCACCCCCGCACGCGGAACGCCTCGCCCGGTGATCCCCGGCACCACAGAGCTATGTAGTTTGCATATATGGACATGTACACATGATGTCGGCCGCCCGTGGGGAGGGAGGCCGGCACCATCGACATGGCCATATTTAACAGAAATGGTGATAGGACAGAGCCCTGTGGCACACCCATGTCCACCGGGTGAGGCTTGGAGAGCTTACCCCCTACTCGTACGCGCATGGTGCGCCCGCTCCCACCAGCCCCCTCAAGCACCGCGAGAATTGTGTGCGCGGTGGACGTTGTCAAAAGCTCCCGTCTGTTGTGCGTTGTCATTTATACATTAAAGAAGCCCAGGTGGTCGAAATTATTCCGGAGGCCTCCACTACGGCGCCTCTTTCATTTCATCTTTTTGCTTCAGTATCAGATGCCGGGTTAGCAAAATTATTTTATTTCCTTTTTATTATTGTTTTAATGAAACCAATTACTAATTAGTACTTTCTTCTCAGTTACTCCATTATCCCTTTCCTTACGGCGGGGTTGAGGTGTCCGCCGAGATGTGAGGTAGATACTGCGCCATTTCCTTTCCCCTAAAACCAATTTTCATTCATTATTTCAATCGAGGCCTCAGTCGCGTTTTCAGGTACGTGGATGTGTTGAGAAAGAGATGGCAGGTTGGTGGTGGAAATTGTTTTTTAGGAAAGAAAATTGCGCAGTATCTGTCTCACATCTCAGCGGACAACTGAACCGCGCCGTAAAGGAAGGGATAAAGCTGAGACTGAGAGGAAAGGAAGAGGTGCCACAGAGGAAGGCTCCCGAGTAATTTCGTCCACCTGGGGATTATTAACTTGCACTGACATCACAGCTCACGAGCGCCCTTGCGTTTCGCCAGCATCAAAACGTAGCCGCCGCGGTCTGGTTCGAACCCGGTAAGTCCGAATGAGAAGCTAAGCGCGCTAACCACTGGGCCACTACGGCGGGTGGTCCACTGACCCAGGAAGCCAGTTATGCGCTCTTTCTTTCCTCAAATCACCGGCGTCTACGACGTTGTCAACGCCAACCGCCAATAAACACATTAAACGCCAATAGCTTTCGATTGGTATCCCGGATTAGCTGAGATATTTAGCATTCATTTTTTGAAGCGAAAGCTTTTCCGGCCGTGAACTTGCGATTTTCCCGTGGCCGCTCTCTGAGGAGGCACATGATGTCACAACGCGCGAATCACATATCTCGATGGACACCCGAACCGTGCCTTCTTTTCGCCTGCCCTTTTATCTGTTCGTTTACGGCGCGGTTCGGTTGTCCACGGCTACTGTGCCATTGTGCGCTCGCTGCGCCATCTGGTGTGATGTCACACCGCGCGGCTTGTCACCGCCACCATTTGGTATGACGTCACACAGCGTTCTTCGTCGTTCCGCTCGCCTCCGCTTGCTTCGCCAGCTGTGTCGCATGCCTGACAACATGTCGGAGAATTGAAAAGGAGAGCTCGCGTGTGCTGCAACTAAAGTAGTGGCGTCTTTAACGCACCGACAACATAGCTAGACAACAAGATTAACCTGGACTTGCAATCAAGATTAACCAAGGCTAACCATGCTATGTCTTAGCTTTCGCTACGTATATCCTGGCATAGCCGAGCTAAGCCACTGCCAATTTTTTTTCTAAGCGCTGTTATGCCCAGGTTCTAGTCCTACGCAGTAGCCGACGTGCCTGCATTCCACTTTATAATCGCTACGAGGACCAGTGGGAGATCGTGGATCTCCCACTGGTCGATGTGGATCGATGGATCTGGGCCTTCAAGCTCGCTTCGTGTAACGGACTGACTGGGTCTCCGACGCGAGAAAGCTCGTCTACATCCGTCCTACTTGACCTGCAGCGTTAATAAACTTAGTGTCTGTCTGCTATCAGTGATGGTGACGTCCATTTTTCTTATTGCCACTTGCTACTAGTAATAAGTACCACTACCGCCACCTCCAAATGCACTCCTGGTGTAAATTATGGTGACTAAGTAACAAACTCAAGAGGCTATCATCGAGAGGGAGAGCTGTAGGATTAGGGAAAATGAAGTGCACTTCAACTCATACATTCCGGGAATATAACAGCTGCATCATAAAGGAAAGAATATTGAAAACAATTGCATTTACGCAGCGCAGACAGAGTACATCGTGCCTGCATATTTGCTAATCAACTCGAATTTGGTCTTATAAAGTCACAGCTACAGACTTCAGCAAGATTGCTAAGTATGTGCCTTACGTTTGGCGCCGAAAGAACAAGCTGGTTTGGTGGGTAACGTCCGTGAAGCGAGCAGTGCTGGTTTACAAAAAAAGCTGAACAGTTTTCAACCCGATGAATTTAATTTGCTGCCAGATCTTGGCACAAGCCGTGTTCTGAAAGTAATCCTCGAAAGATGGTGTGACGAGGGGAACAGGTTGGCTCAATGACAATTCTCTTACACAGCAGATCTCTCGCTGTCACGTGCAATGACCATCAAATTTACATCAAGGGTGAGGACTTCTTTATTATGAAGCAAGTATTCACACGTCGCTTATCATGTTATGAATACGAAGCGCAAAAGCTTAGTTGAGACATAGCCGGAACTGTACATCAGGTCGTTCATAGGTCGCTCTGCACTTGTGATCGAATGATCACCAGACGTATTTTCTTGGTCGCCGACATCGGCATGCTCTTCCTAAAAAGTGGGAATGGAGATATTCCGACTTAAATATTGTATAATTTATATAGTTGTAACTTTTTATAATTATATACCACACACACATATTTAAGACAAACAATTGGGCTTTGATGCCACAGCGGCCAGTGCCGACCAAGTTGACAAAGCAGACGGACGACGAAGCTGACGAAGTTCAGTTAGGCGCTCACGAACAGACCCCCGTCCTTGCGTCTTAAAATCTATCAGCTTACATGCTATTACCAATCCTTTTCTCTTCGATACTTTCCTGTATCCAGCAATTAACCACCTGCGTCATGGCCACTCCCCCGCAGTGGGTATGTGCCAGCATTGTTTGAGGCCTTCCTACCTACCTACTGAGCTGCGCTGTGCTAACAAAAATTGCGGCCGTCCACATTTCCTGCTTGATTTGCGTCTTTTCACTTGGTGTAATTGCCGCTTGTTCCCACCCTGCAGCTACGGACCTTACGGACTTTACGGACCTACGGACCTGAGGACCTACGCCCCTTCCCGCCGCCATCGTCTGCTACGGTCCCGTGCGTAGGCGCGACCTTGCGATCTTCACCGGCACGGACGATAACGACGTAGAAGACGGGCTCGCCTCCTACGCACGCGTGAACGCCTACAACAAATGGGATGACGTTGTTAATCCCACGAACGTCATAATTTATCTGACCGACGTCGGCAACCGGTGGTTTCCCAGCCACGAAACCGGTTTTTCTACCTGGGTGGCCCTCAAAACCAGCCAGACCGATGATGTATACGGCCGCCCCGCTGTCCGAAAGCTTCGTGCCGAACAACGGTAGCGCCGTCAAGCCAGCAGAGTGGCGAGAATTTCACAAGCTATATCGAGGATGTCGACGATTTATGCACGCGACTGAATGCATCCATGAGCGACGCTGACAAAATCAAGCACATTCTTAAAGGGAATGAGGACGACGCATTTCAGCTGCTAGTGTCCAAAAATCTTCAAACCGTCTCCGACGTCGTTTCTTTATGTAAGAGCTATGACGAGCTCCGAAAACAGCGTCTTGTCACCCACCGTACCATTTGCCCGGACGACTCTTTCGAGCTTGGCTGTAGGCGGTCCTGCACACTATCAGTCGATCCTTCCTCAGCATATCCAGCAGTTTGTGCGGGAAGAGGTCGCCCGCCAGTTATCGTTGTTTACCGGCCCACCTGCCTTAACGCCATCGCTGTCGCCTTCCATTCAGCGTGTCATCCAGGAGAAGGCTGCAGAGGTCCTGCCACCCGCTAATCCAACTCATCTGGTCACTGCTCCGATGACATATGCTGAAGCTGACGCACGGCCACAACCTCAACCGGTTGTTCCTGCTTATGTAACGCCTGGCATCGTCTTCTTTCAGCCGTCGGCCACCCCTACATTGCCACTCACTCACCAGCCTCTACCCCGCCCCTCCACCAAGTGTAAAGACGCAAATCAAACAGGAAATGTGGACGGCCACAATCTTTGTAAGCACAGCGCAGCTCAGTAGTCAAGCGTTCGTGAGCGCCAAACTGAACTTCGTCAGCTTTGTCACACTTCACCACACCACCAGCACCGCCTCGCCAGTGCCGTCAGCACGTTCAGAAACTTCGCCAGCACCGCCAGAAAACCCGCGCCACTCCTATATGTGTCTGCTGCCGACTTCCCTTCCTGAATCCGTGGTTTCGCTTTTTGTGCCCGACTCCAGCTCGGTCCAGTGTACACAGATAGATAGATAGATAAAGAGGAGGAGGGAAAGACAGGGATGTTAACCAGAAAGGGGTTCCGGTTGCCTACCCTGCACTGAGGAAGAGGGATTTGGGGGCTAAAAGGAGGAAGAGAGAAGGGGAAAAAGGCATAAACACACACACGCACAACGCTGTCGCAATTTGTCACTCAATCCAGTCGCTCTCAAGTAGGTAAAGAGTGCCTTGTATGATAGATAGATAGATAGATAGATAGATAGATAGATAGATAGATAGATAGATAGATAGATAGATAGATAGATAGATAGATAGATAGATAGATAGATAGATAGATAGATAGATAGATAGATAGATAGATAGATAGATAGATAGATAGATAGATAGATAGATAGATAGATAGATAGATAGATAGATAGATAGATAGATAGATAGATAGATAGATAGATAGATAGATAGATAGATAGATAGATAGATAGATAGATAGATAGATAGATAGATAGATAGATAGATAGATAGATAGATAGATAGATAGATAGATAGATAGATAGATAGATAGATAGATAGATAGATAGATAGATAGATAGATAGATAGATAGATAGATAGATAGATAGATAGATAGATAGATAGATAGATAGATAGATAGATAGATAGATAGATAGATAGATAGATAGATAGATAGATAGATAGATAGATAGATAGATAGATAGATAGATAGATAGATAGATAGATAGATAGATAGATAGATAGATAGATAGATAGATAGATAGATAGATAGATAGATAGATAGATAGATAGATAGATAGATAGATAGATAGATAGATAGATAGATAGATAGATAGATAGATAGATAGATAGATAGATAGATAGATAGATAGATAGATAGATAGATAGATAGATAGATAGATAGATAGATAGATAGATAGATAGATAGATAGATAGATAGATAGATAGATAGATAGATAGATAGATAGATAGATAGATAGATAGATAGATAGATAGATAGATAGATAGATAGATAGATAGATAGATAGATAGATAGATAGATAGATAGATAGATAGATAGATAGATAGATAGATAGATAGATAGATAGATAGATAGATAGATAGATAGATAGATAGATAGATAGATAGATAGATAGATAGATAGATAGATAGATAGATAGATAGATAGATAGATAGATAGATAGATAGATAGATAGATAGATAGATAGATAGATAGATAGATAGATAGATAGATAGATAGATAGATAGATAGATAGATAGATAGATAGATAGATAGATAGATAGATAGATAGATAGATAGATAGATAGATAGATAGATAGATAGATAGATAGATAGATAGATAGATAGATAGATAGATAGATAGATAGATAGATAGATAGATAGATAGATAGATAGATAGATAGATAGATAGATAGATAGATAGATAGATAGATAGATAGATAGATAGATAGATAGATAGATAGATAGATAGATAGATAGATAGATAGATAGATAGATAGATAGATAGATAGATAGATAGATAGATAGATAGATAGATAGATAGATAGATAGATAGATAGATAGATAGATAGATAGATAGATAGATAGATAGATAGATAGATAGATAGATAGATAGATAGATAGATAGATAGATAGATAGATAGATAGATAGATAGATAGATAGATAGATAGATAGATAGATAGATAGATAGATAGATAGATAGATAGATAGATAGATAGATAGATAGATAGATAGATAGATAGATAGATAGATAGATAGATAGATAGATAGATAGATAGATAGATAGATAGATAGATAGATAGATAGATAGATAGATAGATAGATAGATAGATAGATAGATAGATAGATAGATAGATAGATAGATAGATAGATAGATAGATAGATAGATAGATAGATAGATAGATAGATAGATAGATAGATAGATAGATAGATAGATAGATAGATAGATAGATAGATAGATAGATAGATAGATAGATAGATAGATAGATAGATAGATAGATAGATAGATAGATAGATAGATAGATAGATAGATAGATAGATAGATAGATAGATAGATAGATAGATAGATAGATAGATAGATAGATAGATAGATAGATAGATAGATAGATAGATAGATAGATAGATAGATAGATAGATAGATAGATAGATAGATAGATAGATAGATAGATAGATAGATAGATAGATAGATAGATAGATAGATAGATAGATAGATAGATAGATAGATAGATAGATAGATAGATAGATAGATAGATAGATAGATAGATAGATAGATAGATAGATAGATAGATAGATAGATAGATAGATAGATAGATAGATAGATAGATAGATAGATAGATAGATAGATAGATAGATAGATAGATAGATAGATAGATAGATAGATAGATAGATAGATAGATAGATAGATAGATAGATAGATAGATAGATAGATAGATAGATAGATAGATAGATAGATAGATAGATAGATAGATAGATAGATAGATAGATAGATAGATAGATAGATAGATAGATAGATAGATAGATAGATAGATAGATAGATAGATAGATAGATAGATAGATAGATAGATAGATAGATAGATAGATAGATAGATAGATAGATAGATAGATAGATAGATAGATAGATAGATAGATAGATAGATAGATAGATAGATAGATAGATAGATAGATAGATAGATAGATAGATAGATAGATAGATAGATAGATAGATAGATAGATAGATAGATAGATAGATAGATAGATAGATAGATAGATAGATAGATAGATAGATAGATAGATAGATAGATAGATAGATAGATAGATAGATAGATAGATAGATAGATAGATAGATAGATAGATAGATAGATAGATAGATAGATAGATAGATAGATAGATAGATAGATAGATAGATAGATAGATAGATAGATAGATAGATAGATAGATAGATAGATAGATAGATAGATAGATAGATAGATAGATAGATAGATAGATAGATAGATAGATAGATAGATAGATAGATAGATAGATAGATAGATAGATAGATAGATAGATAGATAGATAGATAGATAGATAGATAGATAGATAGATAGATAGATAGATAGATAGATAGATAGATAGATAGATAGATAGATAGATAGATAGATAGATAGATAGATAGATAGATAGATAGATAGATAGATAGATAGATAGATAGATAGATAGATAGATAGATAGATAGATAGATAGATAGATAGATAGATAGATAGATAGATAGATAGATAGATAGATAGATAGATAGATAGATAGATAGATAGATAGATAGATAGATAGATAGATAGATAGATAGATAGATAGATAGATAGATAGATAGATAGATAGATAGATAGATAGATAGATAGATAGATAGATAGATAGATAGATAGATAGGGAAGCTAACCAGAAAGGGGTTCCGGTTGGCTACCCTGCACTGAGGAAGAGAGATTAAGGGGCTAAAAGGAGGAAGAAAGAAGGGAAAAACGCATAAACACACACACGCAGAACGCTGATGCAATTTGTGACTCAATCCAGTCGCTTTCAAGTAGGCAAAGAGTGCCTTGTATGCCTTGAGGGCAGTCGACTGCTGTGGCCACGGTCCGAGGATCTTTTGCTCTGTTAATGGGCGAGGATCGAGGCGGTCCAGGGCACAACACAGTGTATGTCTAGCACTCGCAAATGCAGGGCACTCACAGAGCAGATGAGCGATGGTCTCCTCACAACCGGAGCTTTCACAGGCAGGACTGTCGGCCATCCCCATCCGGAAAGCATAGCGGTTGGTAAAAGCAACGCCGATCCAAAAACGGCATAACAATATTGCGTCGCGACGTGCTAAGTTACGTGGAAGACGAAGGCGCAGTCCAGGGTCCAGTGCCTTGAGGCGGAGGTTGCAAAACTCTCCTGTGTTACACGCTAAATGTGTGAGCTCCAGCGCCAACGGGCGAAGCCCACACGCTGCGTCATTTCTTGATATTGGGATCCTCACTGGAAGTCCGTCGTTGTGAGCCGAACGTGCAGCCGCATCGGCCTGGTGATTACCGTTAATACCACAGTGTCATGGCAGCCATTGAAAAATGATGTCATGACCTTTGAAAATGGTGCCGTAGTACAGTAGACGGATCTAAGCAACAAGTTGTTCCTGCGACCCGCGGCGTAGCGCAGCTTGCAGGGCTTGAAGGGCTGCTTTAGAGTCTGTGAAAACCGTCCAGTCATGTGGAGGTTCCTGACTGATGAACTCTACCGCAGCCTGTAAGGCTGCGAGTTCCGCATCATTTGAAGATGTTGGATAGGTCGTCTTCACTTTCATGAAGATGGATCTGGCCGGTATCACCATCGACCCCGCAGAACTGGTCGAGTGAACTGATCCATCTGTGTAAACATGTATGCGGTGACTGTGGTAAGAATGCAGGTGATTCAATGTCAGTTGTTTGAGAGCGGGTAGTGATACACCAGCTTTCTTCGTAATTCCAGGAATATAGAGGTGAACGCGAGGTTCATGAAGACTCCATAAGGGTGAGCACGGTCTTGACGCAGGGATGGAAGATATGCGCGAGGAGCTTTAATGACTTTGGCGAATGCAGTACGCGGCCTAATTATTGGGAGTGTTGCGAGGTAATGACAGGGAACCCGTGTGAGGTGCCGAATATGTGTTCTCATGGTGTCAACAGCAATGTATGTAGTAACAGTATGTTCCCGGGCAACAAGAACAGTTGCTGCTGTTGATGCACATTTAGGCAGTCCAAGGCAGATACGCAGAGCTTGCGCTTGCACATTTTGAAGAGTCTTGATATATGTCTTTCTAATGGAACAAAATATCGGAAGACTGTACCGCATGTAGCCCAGAAATAGGGAACGGTACAGTTGCAGCATAGAGCGCACTGATGCGCCCCAGGACTCTCCCCCGAGGAAGGAGAGGACGTGGATAATCGCAATTAGTCTCTTTCTCATGTCGTAGACATGTGGACTCCACGAGAGGTTCCTGTCGATAACAACACCAAGGAATCTGTGGCTCCTCTCAGAGGGAATGGCTTCACCATTAATGCGAATGGTGTAGCGTGACATTATTTTGCGTGTGAACGCCACAAGTGAACACTTTTCGGTCGAAATGTTCAGGCCCTGCTAGCGAAGATAAGATGTCAATATCGATGCCGCCTTTTGAAGTCTTGCACGAACTTGAGGACGGGTCACCCCTGATGCCCAAATACAGATGTAGTCTGCATATACCGAGATCTGAGCAGATTGTGGCAATACGTCGACCAGGCCGATGAGAGCAAGGTTGAAGAGAAGTGGGCTCAGCACTCCACCCTGAGGGACTCCGCGCAAATTTCGGTGTAAGGACGCTGGTCCATCAGCAGTCAGGTCAAAAAACGACCTCTCTGATAAATAGCTGCGTATCCAGCTGAACGTGCGGCCTCCGATCTCAGCAGCTTCCATTGCGTCCAAAATGGCCTGATGCGTTACGTTGTCGTACGCGCCCTTGATATCCAAAAACAATGCCACGGTCAATCATTTCGTACTTTTGCTGTGGTGCACCGACGTTACAAGGTCAACGACGTTGTCGATAGAAGAGCGGCCCCGTCGGAACCCAGACATGAAGGTTGGATAAATCTGATATCGCTCCAAGTACCATTCGACGCGTGTGAGCAGCATTCTTTCCATCACTTTGCCGACGCAGCTGGCGAGTGCAATTGGACGGTATGATGAAAGGTCGAGCGGGGATTTCCCCGGCTAAAGAAGTGGCACCAGACGACTGGTCTTCCAATCATGAGGAACTATGCCAGCAGTCCATGACTTGTTATAAGTGTCCAAAAGAGCCCGTCGAGTTTCTTGGCCAAGGTTGACAAGGGCGGAGTACTCACACCATCGGGCCCTGCTGATGATGACCTTCTACAACAAGCCAGCGCAGCAGCAAGTTCTTCCTTGGAGAATAGTGCATCCATCCAAGAATCCCGTGAGGGTGGAACATTGTTGCAGTGCAGCGTTGCGCCTGGATTCGGAGGGCCTGTTATTCTTGCGCAGAAATCTTCAGCTACCCCAACCACACTGCGCCTTTGGTGGAGCGCTACGGATTTGAACGGGTAGCGCTGTTGAGGGTACGTGCGAAGTCCCCGAATTACACTCCTAACGCTTGACAAAGGCTTCCGTGGATCAAGTGTTTGGCAAAATGTCCTCCACCGTTGTGTTTGCTGTGCCTGAATTCTGCGCTGAATCTTCTTCTGTATGCGCCTAGCATCAATTAGGTCTAGGCGCGACGTTGTGCGTCGGTATGTGCTCTCTGCCCTGCGCCGTTGTGATCGCAACCGCTGCAATTCGAAGTCAAAATCGGTGCAGTTAGCGACAGGGTTAAAGGGGCAGGTGGCGTGTTCCATGGCCTCCTTAATTTTTTGCTCAAGACCGGTAGAGAAGCCCTCTGCGCAAGCAGCCTCCATAAGTAATTGATTACTTATGGATTACTGTTGTCTGTTCCGTCCATTTGAAAGTTTATACACTTTTACTTCTATTCTTGAGTTCTTGTTAAACATCTTACCCTCACAACGCTGAGTGTTTACCTTTGTGGTATGCTTGCTTGCCTTATTGTGCTTATTTATTAGACTGTTCAACTTATGCCCTTCCTGTTATAATCCCATATGGGATTGACAGTACGTACCAATAAATAAATAAAACCTGTCCAGTCAATGCGCTGCCTACACGTGGCTGGGGAAAATGTGGAATGGCCGTTAATAATCAGATAGGTTGGGATATGGTCGCTGCCATGGGCTTGAACATCCGAAAACCACGGGACGCTGTTGTTAAGGCACTTTGAAACGAAAGTCAAGTCCAAGCAGCTGCTATAAGTCACCCCTAGTATATAGGTCGGGCTTCCGTCATTCAGGCACTGGAGGTCATGGTCAGAGGAGAAGGACACAAGCTGTCTTCCCCTAACGTCCATCCTAACGCCTCCCCACATTGTGTGATGAGCCTTGAAGTCACCCATAATAACCCATGGAGCAGGTGTAGCTGCCATCAAACCACTCAACCTTCTGGCGTCGAAACGACTTGATGGCGCCAAGTACGCCGCCAGCAGCGTAAACGTCAGGTCACGGCTTTTCACTGTCAGGCAAACGTACCGATTGTCTTCGTTCGGAGGAACCGAATGTTGCACATATGTAATTTCTCGTCGAATGTAGACGATGACTTTGCTGGATCTGTTGCACGTGGGTGATGAAAATGCCTCGTAACCGGATATTCGCAAAATTGCCGGGGTCTTCGGTTCACAAATCACAAGAATGGGGAAGTGATTCTCGTAGACGTAGTGCCGTAAATCGGAAATCCGGGACTGGAGCCCACGAGCATTCTATTGCAAAATGAAATCTTGCTGGACTTTCTTTTGAAAAGACAGGTGCGAAGGAGCCATGATGCCGTCTACTGTAGAGCCGCAAGAACTGGATGTAGCGCGTCCAGTACTTGAAGTGCGCTATGTGCTGCTGGCGTGCGTAGGCTGGAAAGCAGAGCACGCATTGCATTCATTAGTGTCGTGAGCATTGCAAGCACTTGCATATTCGTGCCATGGCCTTGATCGTGCCTGTTGGCTGGATCAGTCGTAGGCGCTGCACACTGCCCTGAGTGCGCCAACATCCCTGACGCAGTAGGCGTAGAAGGCTTTGGCAATGGTGGCCAAGTTGCATCTGAGGCAGCAAGTCCAGCTTCACCAAGCGCCGGGCTCCCCTGATTTGGTACGGTTTTTGGTGGAGGCGGACAAGCTGCAGTTGGGTTTGGGGCATTATTGTCAAATGTGACTGCTTTCTTTGACGACTATGGGCGGCGCGAACGACGTCGTCGCACATTTGCGGCGGCGTGTTTGTGCGTAGAATGGTATCATCATCATCATCATCATCATCATTTATTGTCCCTTAAAGGCCCCTGTCGGGGTATTACATAAGGGGGGAGCGTATACAAGGTTGATGTGGAAAAACAAAGGTCACAAAAATATAACAATGCATTATAGGAACATAAAGAGAAGCAAGGAACGCGAATAGTTAGAACGGTGCATGTAAAAAATGCCTTTAGGCCACAAGCACCACACACGTCGGCGAGAGGTTAGGGGAAAAAAAAATGTCAACCCAGGTGATCTAACAACATCGCCTTAAACCTTGTCGCATCGTGCACATTTGTTAGTGAGTCGGGCAGAAGGTTCCATTCTTCAATTGCGGTCGGAAAGAAGGACTTGTTGAAAGCATTGGTCGAGCCATGAAGTCGTTGGACGCTATTTGAATTAAAAAGGCGGCGCGATGTACGAAAGGGAGGAGATATGAGGGAACCACGGAGATAGGGGAAATTGAAGTATAACTTATGGAACAAGCAAAGGCGCGCAACTTTTCGTCTGAGAGCTAAGGAAGTGAGGTCAAGTGAAGATTTAATGGAACTTACGCTGGAATGAAAGTCGTATGTTGACGATATGAAGCGTGCTGCACGGTTCTGGACGGCTTCGAGCATGTTAATTAGGTAGGACTGATGAGGACTCCAGATCGCGGATGCATACTCCAGCCTACTGCGGACAAAAGTTTCATATGCCAGTTTACGTATGTTAGCGGGGGAAGAGGGAAGTGATCTTCTAATAAAACCAAGTGTACGTGAAGCGTCGGCCGTGATTTTTGTAATATGATCAACCCAAGTTAATTTGCTATTGATTGTGATGCCAAGGTAACGATAAGATTCAACTTGCAATAGGTCCTCAGAAAATAAAGAGTAAGGATAAGTTAAATTGGAGTGTTTCCGAGAAATTTGCATAAAACTGCACTTCATAATGTTCAGTTCCATCATCCACAAAGAGCACCAATTTTCGATGAGCTTCAGATCGTTTTGGAGGGCAGCTTGATCGTCTTTAGTATTTATACGGCGGTAGATAAGGCAGTCATCTGCGAAAAGACGGATGGTGGATGAGATGTTGTGTGGGAGGTCGTTAATAAATATTAAGAAGAGAAGCGGACCCAACACAGACCCCTGTGGTACTCCGGAGGAGACGGAAGTAGAATTTGAAGGAAGTCCGCCTATTACGGTGAACTGAGAGCGAGCTGTGAGAAAATTGTGAATCCAGTCTAAAACAAGTGGGTGAAGGTGAAGACCTGAAAGTTTGAACATAAGACGTTGATGTGGGACACGGTCGAATGCTTTGGAAAAATCAAGATAGATGACATCGGTTTGGAACAAAGAATCAAGGTTTAAGTGAAGGTCCATGGTAAACTCAAATAACTGTGATTCACAAGAATAGCCGTGACGAAAGCCATGCTGATTTTTGAAGAAAAAGGTGTTGGAATTGAGGTGGGATGCAATATGCGAGTATATAATATGCTCAAGAAATTTACATGGTATGCAAGTTAATGAAATAGGACGATAATTCGACGGGTCGCTCCGGCTGCCAGCCTTGAACACAGGAATGACTTTGTTAATTTTCCAGTCACTAGGTATGGAACTGTTCGCAAGAGATTGATCAAAGATTATTTTTAGAAAATGAGAAGATACATTTTTTGTAGCTTTTAATATTTTGGCAGTGAGGTTGTCAGGCCCGGCAGCACTGGATAACTTTAGTTTGTCTATCAGAGCACAAATGCCAGCAGTAGTGATGTTGATAGGTGCCATCGCAGAAAAGTTTAAAAAATCTTTGTGTGATGTATTCCAGGCAGGTTCATGTGTGAAGACTGATGTAAAATAAGAGTTCATGACGTCAGATCGAAGTTCTGGAGGCACCTGTGAACCATCAGGATACAAAAGGGTAATGCAATGAGTGTTGCCTGATTTGGGTGATAACATCCGCCAGAATTTCTTTGGGTTTGTTAGTAGAATGCCATACAGATCATTGTGGAAAAACTTTCTTTTTGTACACCTTAGGAGACGCGTGTAATCCTGCAGGCACGAGAAATATTTTGTCCATTTATAAGCCAGTGCAGTTCTGTTAGCTTCACGAAAAAGACGCTTTTTCTTTTGAGAAAGCCTCCTTAAGGAGTCAGAGTACCAGGGCTTGTTGGAGTCACCGCGAATGCATATCAGCGGAACATAGGTTTCGACCAGATTTGAAAGTTTGTTTTTGAAAGTTAGCCAGTTTTCTTCGACAGACCTATTAGATGCAGACTGCTTGAAATGAAGAAAAAAGTTCTCAAGCTCCGAGTTGATACAGGCGAAGTCTCCCCTTTTATAATCGCGAATGAACTTAACAGAGCGCTGCCGTTGGGGAAACGGGAGTGATAGGTTGAAAATAACTGTGTTGTGGTCACTGAAATCGTCAGTGCTCGATATGTATTGGATGAGTTCGGGGCTAGATGCAAAGACTAAGTCAAGGGTGTTACTGCCACGTGTAGGGAAGTTTACTGCTTGGGTGAGGTTAAATGTCATGACAACGTCAAGGAAATCTTTCGCTTGACGAGAAGATGTGCTCAAGTTTCCCCAATCGATGTCAGGGAAATCAAAGTCACCGCAGAGGATGTAATTGGCTTTAGGAAAACGGGTAATAAGAACGAGCAGAACCGAGTAAAAATCGGCAATAAAGGAACTGTCACTGTCAGGAGGGCGATAACATGCAATAACTATGCATGTGCTTGTGGAAAGGGTAATTCTGATACAAAGAATTTCCTGGCAGGGATGAGTCATGAGAAGAGAAGAATTAAGACTGGTTTTAATAAAGACTAAAACACCCCCACCCCTGCGCGAGGCCCTATCACGTCTGTAGATGAAAAACGGTTTATTGTTGTCAAGCAGTTCCTCGTCTGAGATATTATCGGAGAGCCACGATTCTGTAAATATGGCAATATCGGTGCCGTGATCGTCAAGAAAGGCTTCCACTGACTCTCTCTTCGGAAGATAGCTACGAATGTTTGCTAAAACAAAAGCCATAGTTTCACAAACATGTGAAGGTGACGGAGGCAAAAGTGGCTGATGGTGGGAGGGGAGCCTTGAAACAGACAGTGACCGCTATGACCGATGCTCTACCACGGAATCTGTATCCGCATCGTAGACGAACTGCTTATCGCCCATGGTTAACCTGTCATATCTTACTTTGTATTTTAAACCACTTTCCTTGCCGAACGCACGAAGTTTCTTTTGAGCTGTACGCACGCGCACTGAAAAATCTTCACGGATTGAAAAGTCAGTTTCTTTGAGCTTAGGGCCAGCAGAAAGGATTTTGCATTTATCTTGAAAATGCGAGAATTTGACCATTATTGGCCGTTGTTTCCCTTGCTCGAAGCGGCCTAAGCGATGCGCTCTTTCAGTGTTGGCGGAATCGATTGATGTGCTTAACTTATCTATGCAGAAAGAAATCACGACCGTTTCAGATTGTTCCCATGTTTCATCCGCCGTATCAGGTAGTCCGAAGAACAGCAGATTATTTCGGCGAAGTCGGTTTTCCGAGTCGTCAGAGTTTTCTTTGAGGATTCGAATTTCAGATGAAAGGTTGTGAATAGCCGGGTTTGAATTAGGCGTTGGACTGACATCGTTGCACTGACTTGTTGCGACAATTTTTTCGAGTGCATCGACGCGCGATGAGAGGCTACTGACCAAGCTTTGGAAATTCGACTGGGAAGCACGAATCACTGCAAGTTCAGACAGAACGGAATTTTGTGCAAGTTCTAAGCGTGACAAACTTTCAGCAATAGAATCAAGAGACGGAGGAGGACCAGGATTTAACTCGATGTCGCCTGACAGGATAAGAAGCAAGGAGACAAAGTGAGCATGTACGGCGAGGGAAAGTAAGCATCGACACAAAAACGCTTGGCAACGCTTGACTGTGTCTGAGGGGCACGACACCGCAAATAAGCATGGATCGCTAGAGCGAGTACAAGATGCGCATGGCAAATAACCAACCTGCAGCAAGAAGAAGGGCATTCTCGTGACCATGCTCGTAGCGGTGCGGTGCCCCAAGTGGTCCGTGAAGGGTGGGTGGCTTTGTAGTAGTGCACCCGCGCAGATAGTGGCCTGGGGTTGCCAGGCGAAGATCCGGTCAAGAGCTGGAAAAGGCGATGACGGTCGAACGATGCTTTCATGCTGATTCCAGCCGGGCTCTTCGCAAATTCCCGCATCAGTGGTGACGTTGCAGCCAAGGCAGGATAACATCGGCAAGAGTTGCGACAGCAGGAAGGCCTGCAGCAAGAAGAAGGGCATTCTCGTGACCATGCTCGTAGCGGTGCGGTGCCCCAAGTGGTCCGTGAAGGGTGGGTGGCTTTGTAGTAGTGCACCCGCGCAGATAGTGGCCTGGGGTTGCCAGGCGAAGATCCGGTCAAGAGCTGGAAAAGGCGATGACGGTCGAACGATGCTTTCATGCTGATTCCAGCCGGGCTCTTCGCAAATTCCCGCATCAGTGGTGACGTTGCAGCCAAGGCAGGATAACATCGGCAAGAGTTGCGACAGCAGGAAGGCCTGCAGCAAGAAGAAGGGCATTCTCCTGACCATGCTCGTAGCGGTGCGGTGCGGTGCACCATTTGCTTCAGTACCGCCCGATCAGGGGGGGGGGGGGGGGAGTGGTTACGCAACTTAGCTGCCATGACTCTTCCTCGAAAGACTGCGGAGTTGCGTAAGTAACCACGAGACGCACCTTGATTCGCAGCAGCTGCACTCGCGCGCTCCGCCGTCGTCGCGGCCTCTGCGCGCTGTTTATCCAGTGTCTCACTGTGGACGAAGCAAGTGCGCCGGAGCCGACGTCCTCGAGAGTGGGTACCCGCAGACGTCTGGCCGAGTCTGATCACACGGTCGCCGTTGCTAACCGTGCTAGGGATTTAGCAGTCGATAGGGAGCGTAAACGCGCTAAACGGCCAGCCGAAAGGAACGAAGGGCGGGAGCTTCGCCTGGCTCGGCGTCGAGCGAAAGTTTTCGAAGTAAGACAGCGACGGGCCTCGTTAGCAGCCGAGGCGGAGACTGGCGATCCGCTGGAAGTTAGTTCTCGCAGTGCGGAGTGCACGACGGCCACGTGGTCCGTCGGTCTGTCACACCGTGCTTCGGCTATGAAAACCTTGGGAAGGCACTTCTAATAGCCAATATAGCCGCTTGAGATGGGAAAATGGGGTACACCACAAGGCGCTGTGTTGTCCCCGCTTTTCTAACATTGCCATGGTGCACCTCCTTGCACAGCTGGCGGGTGTCGGCGGTGTTCAGCATGCACTGTACGCCGATAACATCACGTACCATCTGTGCTACTACGAGAAACATAGGAGAGATGGAGGAATGCCTGCAAGCAGCGGCGAGCATAGTAGACCACTGTGCTACGCACTGCAGCCTCCAGTGCTCTCGGTCGAAATCTGAATTTGTGCATATTTGACATTCTCCGAAATGCAAAATCTCCGTTGAGCTTTCTCTCGCCAGCGGCCCCATCCGTGAAGCGCCGGAGCTCCGAACGCTCGGTATCTTCATTATTCAGCATCGCAAGACAGACACAACCCTTGCCAAAATCCGAAAAGTCGGCGACCAGGTGGGCCGAATGGTTCGCCGCGTTTCCAACAAGCGAGGAGGGTAGCGAAATAACAATGAGGTGCGGCTCGCCCATGCCTTCGTAACTAGTCGAGTATTTTACTCGACATCTTTCCTCCGCTTATGGAAACCTGACGAAGATTTCTTGTAGGTTGTACTCCGGAAAATTTTGAAGAGTCCTCGACCTCCCAATCTCCACTTCCATTTCGCGACTAATCGCGTTGGAGGTGGTGAACACCTATCGGGAACTTCGCGAGGCGCAACTCGTTAACCAATACACGCTTCTCGCTCAGACAGTATCCGGTCGCCGCCGCTTGGACCAGATACGTATCAAACATGACCATCATACGATGGAACGGGTTCTAGTGCCCGAACTGGGGAGACGCGCCCTCTATATTCGACCTTTGCCGACTAAGATGAACAAGGAGGACCATACTGGCCGGCCGCCACTATGGCTCAAAGAAACACGTCTTCTACGTCGACATTGCAGGCCCCTACCACTCCAGGGGGAAATGATGCACGGCTGCAGTCATACATGAGGAAAAACAAGCAGACGGCCTCTCGTTCAGAGCACCCAGATCAACTCATGCGGAGAAGGTAGCGATCGAATTCGCAGATTTCCATGCCGACTCCAAATTCATCCTCAGAGACTTTCGCGGAGCATATCGAGTTCGGTTGGATCACTATACTTGCTCTCCAAATTCTTCCTCAACTCATCGCTCAATCATATGAGTCCCGCCACCAAGGCATGCCAGGTAAGGAAGCCGCCCATGAGGCAGCCCGCGCACTCACTTTCCGGGCACCAGGCGCTTCTTGGGAGGGCCTTAACCCAGATCACAGCCCTCTTATTTCTTTTTAAGATTTTACAGAACACTATCGCGCCGAACACCGGCGCTACCCAGTTCCTATGAAGGGACTGGGTAAAGCTGGCGAACGAACACTCCTTCGGCTCTTCACAGACACCGTGCTTTATCCGGCGGTTCTCAAGCAATTTGACTCTTCTTTTGACTGCCGCTGCTCTTTCTCTGGGAACGTGGCAAACACCTTTTAGATGGTTTGGACATGCAAGCAAAATCCAGTTCTCCCCCTCCCCCATAACCCGTTCCCCTACCCGAGAGGACTGGGAGGCGGCTCTGCTCGGCTGCCAGCAACTATCAGCCCAATAGGCCCTGGTTGGGCGGACCTGCGCAGCGGTCAGACCAACGGGGTCCCGGAATGAGGGACTCCGCCTTCTATTGTATGGGGCGAGACCAACTAGGGGCCTCTCCCCAAGCACCTCTCTGTATATATAGATAAAGCAATGTTTATGCCGACATGACTTGGTATCCAGCAAAGTCTTAAGTTCTGCCCTTGAGCTACGGCTGTTATGTTCTGTATGAGGTGGCCAAGCAGGGGGTTACTGCATTTCAGGAATGAAGGGCTGTGAGCACATTCAGTGAGTCTGTGTAAATAATACAGTTTCCGAAGTTCTGGTTCACTATTTTTTCTATGGCTGCCCGGATGACGTTACATTGCGCAGTGAAGACGGAAGCGCACCGTGTTAGTATTACTATTTTATTCCAATTTCTCTGTACAACCGCGCTTCCAACGTATGCATCTGTTTTTGAACCATCAGTATGAAAAGCTGCGACAGTACTGTACTTTTCCTCAAGTGTGAAGAATTCTTGTAGTTTATGTTGTTGCGGAATTTGTTTTGTTACGGAACTGTGTAAGAGTGAAATCACAGAT
The DNA here is from genome assembly GCF_052857255.1 of Amblyomma americanum. Taxonomy (NCBI): domain Eukaryota; kingdom Metazoa; phylum Arthropoda; class Arachnida; order Ixodida; family Ixodidae; genus Amblyomma; species Amblyomma americanum. The sequence goes on from NC_135507.1 coordinate 79,915,393, forward strand.
TTCAGGTAAATTTTGCCATGGCGGCAGTGGATCTCGCCTTCGGGCAATGTTTGGCAATATGTCTAGTATACCGACGTTCCGCCACATCTCTTCAAATCGCAAGAGGAGTGGCCGAGTAGCTTGGGCTTTTTGGTGCAGAGTGTTCTAGAAAGGCATTTTGTAGCGATAGGGTAACATAGATGCTTATGCAGTGAACGGATTTTGATAAAGTATGAGCATGTGAGCATGGCTAATCAATCTGTAAGCTATGTTTAATTTGCTTCTACAGTGAGACTATTTATGGGTGATCTCGTGTATGCACAACTGGAGAGACGCAAACTTAAATTATGTACTGGATGTAGCCGCTTAAGGTACAATGGTCTCGCTGACCCATACACTATACATCCGTAATATAGGGTAGAGCGTACTACTGAGCGGTATATTTGTGATAGACATGTCCTACCGACTCCCCCGTGTTTTCTCGACAGCACTTGAAGTATGTTCAGGGATCGAGAAGCTTTCTTTTTAAACGCATTTATGTAAGGCAGGAAGGTGAGATTTCTGTCGCATGTAATACCTAGATTTTTATGTTCTTTTATCACGGGTAAGTCTATTTCGTTCAGGTGTAGGGTGGGATCTATCTGCATGTTTTGTCTGACTTAGAAAAGAATGGGCACCGATTTCTGTGGAGAAAAACGGAAGCCATTTGGGTCTGCCCATATTGCCAGTTTATTTATTGTTAGTTTTATCTGTCGTTCGCATGTTGATGTATTCGAGGATGTGCAAGCTATCTGCAGGTGATCTACATAGAATACATAACGCACCTTGAGATGATTTTCTTCATAGAATTCATTTTTACAGTAAAAAGTGTTGTGCTCAAAATACATCCTTGAGGTACTCCGTTTTCTTGGACAAAATTCCTTGAAAAGGTTGAGCCTAGGCGGACATGAAATGTGCGTTTAGACAAAAAATATTTAAGGCAGTTCAACATACTGGCGCGGATGCCCAGTGCAGCCAGGTCTTGAATAATCCCAAACCTCCACGTTGTGTCATATGCTTTCTTAAAATCAAAGAAGACCACTAAACAGTGCTGTCTGTGTATAAAAGTCTCACGAACAGTATTTTCAAGACGAACGAGGTGGTCGGGGGTTCAGGAAGCTCTTTTAAAACCGCATTGATGGAAATCCAGAAGCTCCCGGTCTTCTAACACGAATGTTAGTATGATATTCAATACACTTTCAAAGGATTTCGCTAGACAGCTAGTCAGAGCTATGGGCCTATAGCTGCAGGGATGGGTAGAGGGCTTTCCGGGTTTCAGTAATGGATCAATATTGACCATCTTCCAGGCTTCGGGAAGTCTCCGCGATACCCAAACTTCGCTAAAAAAATTAAATGTGCCTCCACAGCAGGTTCAGAGAGAGGAGCTAACATTTGATAATGTATTTCATCTGTGCTAGGTGCAGTTTGCTTACCAGCGGACAGTAGTTTATTAATTTCTTGAATTGTAAGTTATTACAGGGTTCATTTGTGCCGCCACTTGTCGGCAGTATCAGTCTTTAAGCTGTGTTTTTGTATTTGAGGAATGATTCTGTGAATTGAAATGAATTGGAAACTGCAGAAAAATGTTCGCCTAAAATATCTGCCTATTCTAAATTTGTCTGTATGCCAGGGTTTGATAGAAACGGAACTGTGATTGGGGAGTAACTGCTATTTATCTTTTATACCATCTCCCACATTTGTTTTGACGTTATTGAGCTGTTTATTGAGGACACGTAACCTTGCCATGAAGTTTTTTCTGCATTACGGCGAATATATCGAGTATTTGATCTGACCTTTTTGAACTTAGTGAAATTCTCCTGCGTTGGGTACGTACGGAAAATTCCAAAACCTTTGTTTTGTTTCTTTTTTGCGTCTCGGCATTCTTGTGTATACCAAATTTTAAGATTCTGCTTTACTACTCCACATGACCGAGGAATTTCGAGGCATGCAGCGGTAAAAATACAGTTTGTGATAGCTTTATTCAGTTCGGCTATGCTGAGATCATCTGAAACTACTATATCTAAGCTGGCCCTTTCTCTAAAAAAAGTACCCAGTCGGCCAAATGCAACTTCCACCGTCGTGGTGACTTGCGTTGGGGATGTTAGGCTTATTAATACAGGGAGGTGATCGCTGCCGCTGAGGTTATTACATCGCATTTAAAATTACAAAAGAGATAGTGAACTAAAAGACAAAACTATGGAACTCATTTTTCCCGTTCACAGAGAGCAGTATGTATCTTTGCCGGGGTTTAGAAGCAAACTTTATTACTTACACGGGACACAGAAAGAAGACGACACAGGGCGGTACTTGCAACTAAAATTTTATTTCAAACTTTATGGCTTTATAAAGACAGAGGCACCTGTGATCCTACAATCGAGAAAAAAGGGGGAATGAAAAGCAACAGATAACAAGACCTAACTGACAAGAATGCACATGAAAGATATGCGAGTCACAATCTACAGATATTTGAAGTGTTTAAAACCGTCGACCGCATGTGGAAGCATGAAAACCACAAGACAAAGGAAGAAAAGAACGTCAAAAGGAAGCAGCCCAACCTGTTACCTGTCAAGGAAACCTACTTCTTTTTGGAGGATGGAAACCGAAGGCAAACTAACGCTTTCATCATTGGCCAAAAACAGAACGCTGGAGGCAGGTGGGATTCTTCAACGCTTGGCTTCGAAATGTGTGCTTCGAAAGCTTTGCTCTTGGATCGTCTGGTTGGAGGCGATGGCAGGACTTTGGGCGCACAACGCAGCAGTCGACAGATTTCCTTTGGAACCGCTTGCGCCACCAGCTCCCAAGGAAAGGCAAAGGGATAGAAGTGGGCGTTGTTCCAGTTACCTTCCTCGGCAACGTGAATGTTCCTGCAGAAGTGGAGGCCGTATTACAGCATGGCCCCAAGTACAGCTTGGAACCGTCGGTGGACAAGTATGACCTTCTAGCGTCCGTGCACAGAGTGGCCAACAAGGCTCCGGTTGAGGAGAGGACACCCTGCCTTTTAGAAAGCGTCGAAAGTTTGGGAAAGAATTTTACCAAGAAGTCTGGTAGCTCAAAAGTTCTACGTGAAGTTGCCTGCTACTTCCGGTATAATGACCTCGCTCTTGTCCAGGCTGACAAGGAAGGTGGCTTCACCGTACTTCCGCAGCGCCTATTTCAAGAAAAAGCCATCTGTGCCGTGAGTAAGAACTTTAAGCCTGTTTCTCAAAAACCTTCCAAAGTTAAGAGCAGGGCAGTGGCTCTTTTAGATAAACTCAACCTACAAAAGCTATCAAAACAGGTGCTGGGATGTGATTTGAACGTTCTGAGCATCTTCTTCACGGCAAAGACGCATAAAGATCTGTGCACATTCAGGGCTATTGTTACAGAAAGAGGAAGCTGGCAGGCCCAAGGCAGCAAGTTCCTTAAATCACATTTGGGACAACTAAAGCCTGAAGATCCTTTCAAGATAGCTGGGTCTGACACCTTGGTTGCAGCATTGACTTCTGGTGTTCCAAGTGCCAACTGTGCGTTGTCCGTCGACGTGGAAGAGTTGTTTTACTTGATTTCGCACGATGAACTTTTCGGTGCAGTAAGAGAACTGATTGACGTTGCCGGCGTGGTTGGATTCCAGAATACCTGTGGTGTGTCGCCGGATTATTTTATGGAGCTGCTCGGTTTTTATCTTGATTCTACTTTTGTTTCCTTTGGCGAGAAATTGTATGTGCAGAAAAAAAGGAATTTGTATAGGTTCCAGTGTCGCGCCAGTGCTGTGTGAAATCTTTCTTGCGCGTCTAGGTCGAGTGCTCGAGCTCAAGCTAACCCAACCTTTCATAGCAAAGATCTTCAGATATGTAGACGACCTTTTTTTTATTATGAAACTTTCTTCTCATGACTCTTTGACAGAAGTAGCTAGCAAGATCTTAAGTGTATTCTCAAACTGTTCACAATTTCTCACATTCACTCTAGAACTTCCACAAAACGGATCCATTCAGTTCCTGGATTTAAAGTTATCTTTTAACAGAATTGATCATGTGTGCTGGGACTTCCAACCTTGGTCAAAGAAAGCATTGCTGCCTTTTGATTCCTCCCGCTCCAAGGTGGTAAAGCGGGGTATTGCCTCCTCCTGTTTTAGATCCGGAGTTTTAAAATCATGCACTCATATGTTGAAGTCTAGTTCTTCCGTTCAAGTAGAGCGGCTGGAAAAGGCAGGGTACCCGAGGTTTTTGTTAACCACGGTGGCTGAAACAGTGGCCAATAAGCTCCGTAAGAAGAAAAAAGGAGTTGCTTCCCAAGAACCAGCCGGCCAGAAAAAAGTGGAAGTCATTCCCTACCTGCACAGGGTTTCACATAATCTCAAAAAGATTTCAGGCAAATATGGCATCGACATTGTATTTTCGGCACCCTGTAAGCTCTCTAGATTATGCAATCTAGTGGGAAAGGGGGACTCGATTCGAGGAACTTGCGGCAAGAAACATTTGGAAGAAAATAAGCGTGTCGCATGTGTAACAGGGGTAATCTACAAGATCCCCCTCAGTTGTGGGCGTTTTTATATTCGACAAACCGGTAGGTGCGTAAATGATCGCTTGAGAGAACATGCGCGTTCCTTGGGGGAGGCGGGGGGTTCCAATCTGCCCGTTCATTGCCGTAAGTGTCGGGGTTGTTGGCCTCAGTTTAGCCAGACCCCGATTGTTGGAAGAAGGAAAGGGCAGCTTGAGAGAGAGATTATGGAGGCCATTGCCATCTTGCGCTCGCTACCGGATGAATGCGTTAGTTCGCCTTCGGTTTCCATCGTCCAAAAAGAACTGGGTTTCCTTGACAGGTAACAGGTTGGGCTGCTTCCTTTTGACTTTCTTTTCTTCCTTTGTCTTGCGGTTTCATGCTTCCACATGCGGTCGACGGTTTTTAACACTTCTGATATCTGTAGATTGTGACTCGCATGATGAGCATTGCATAACGTTTTAAACTTTGATTTCTGTAGATTGTGACTCGCATATCTTTCATGTGCATTGTTGTCAGTTAGGTCTTGTTATCTGTTGCTTTCCATTCCCCCTTTTTTCTTGATTGTAGGATCACACGTGCCTCTGTCTTCATAAAGCCATGAAGTTTCAAATAAAATTTTAGTTGCAAGTACCGCCCTGTGTCGTCTTCTTTCTCTGTCCCGTGTCCGCTGCGGTGTCTAGTTCCTTCGTTACTCTTAGGTGTGGCTGAAGATATATGATACATATTGTGAGTATTTTAAAATGAAGGATGGTGACTGCGACGGCTTCGTATTTGGTTTTATGTTTGATCTCGCGCGTTGCTACTCAATTCTGGATGACAATAGCAACATCTCCAGACAGCTAGCTTGCTTGCTTTCAGTCACACCGAAAGACATTATACTTGTTTAAAATATTTTTTTTTGTTTTGGACTTAAGTTGGTACCCTGTAAGCATAAAGCCAGCAGAGACATTGGGTTTAAAAGCTTTTTTATGTCACCGTAGTTATTCATTAATCCTCGGCAGTTCCACTGTATAAGGAACGGCATGTTTGACGCGCGTAGTTAAAACTTAGGATACCGGTTTTGGGGGTGCCATTACTGGGGTCTTTTTTCTTTTCCGCTCCAAGGAGCTGTGCCTCTGCTGCAGCAAAGGCGAGTTCTGAGTTATGTCCATCGCCTCACTAGAGGCTGTGGACTTCCGCGGTGAACCCGCGGGTGTACGGTTTGTGGACTTCTCCCGACTGGGGGAAGCCTTGCGGGCGGCCGACTGAGAGGCCGGCAGCTCCTTGTTCAGAGGTGGCAGGGCAGCCATCGCTGCGTCTGCCGGGGGCGGGGGTGGTCCTGCCTCAGGCTTTGCCTGGGCAGTGGCCGAAGCCTTGTGTGGTGTGTCGCCCCTGCGCACCACATCGGCGAAATTTGGTTTTTATTTTGCTGTGAACTGGAATGCTGAGGGGAGTATTTTTCGTGCTACTTCATAAGTTATGTTTCCTTTGATATCATTTTTTTCCTTCTCTCTCTTCCAGGTCGGACACGACCTCGAGTACGCGGGGTGATCTCCTTCGGAGTTCGCTCACAGTGGTGAGACATTGCAGTCTACAGATTCATGATTGTTTGACGAACATTTGGCACATTTTTGGCGGCCACGACAGGTCTGTGAGCCATGGCGAAATCTTTGACATTTGAAGCAGCGTCTGGGATTTGGGATGTATAGATTTATATTTTTTTTTTAAGATATCCTACTTCTATGGTTTAGGGAAGTTGGCTGGAGGCAAAGGTCAGGACTATGTATTTTGTTGGTATTTCCTTGTCGTTTTTTCGGATTTTGATACGATGGAATTCGGTGGCGTTCTGGTCTTTCAGACCCTCCAACATCTCTTCTTCAGAAAGGTTCAGGAAATAATGCTCAGATATCACCCCCTTTACTCAGTTTGGTGAACGCTGGGTAGTTACGGTTACACGGATGTCTCCGAAGGACACTTAGGTTGGGAGTTTTGAGTAATGTGCTTTTTTTCGGATTTGGAGCAGGAGGTCGCCACTGGCTAAATTCGTCACCTTGAAGCCAAGGCCCAGCACGTCTGTGAGTGATTTGGAAACAACGAATGGAGACATTTTTCTGGCTGGTTACTCTGCATCTCCACTATGCACAACGTGATACATAGGGAAATGTTATTTTGTTTTTGGAAACACTAGGCAGTTATGTCTTCGGTACGCACTCTCCTCAGAATGCGATCATTTTGTGAGGAAGGTGGAGCCATAAAGTGCGTTTAATGTTCGGTCATGATGTCAGCCGCCCATGGAGCCCAACGAGGGGACGGGACAGGAACTTGCAAGCAAGTCCTGCTAACGCCAGCTGTGCACCTCAAGTATAACCAAATATGGCACAACTCAGGGCAGTTCGTACTTAATCCTTTCCACCAGAAAGAAGGAAAAAATAAATAAGAGAGGAGAAGACAGGCATGTTTTGAGAAGGAAGATAGGAAAGTGAAAAATTAAGGGGAAGATAGAAAAAGGCGACTGCCGATTTCCCCCGGTCGGGTCAGCCGGAGGTGCTGTCTACAGGAAGCTGGGGCCAAAGTGGTGTTACCCCTCCGCCGAGGGGCCTTAAAGGTTCAAACGCTCGGCATCGGCTCAACCACCAGGAGCCCCTTTTACCCGGACACGGCAATGCCACGCACGGCTAGGCGCGGGTGCTCGGTTCCGTGGTGATGCACTGTTCACCATCATCCCCTTGCGGGGATGTCCCTGGGGATGCTCGGGAAGCCGTGGTGTCGCCACTCACCAACACCTGCAAGCTGCAGACACCGCCCTGAGGGGAAATTTTGGCTTCGAGGAACTTCGCTTTTTTGGTCGCGTTGTCAGCGCACAACGTGTTCGTCCGGGTCCTGACAAGACCGCTGCCATCTCAGGTTTTTCACGCCCAACTGACAAGAAAGCCGTTCGGTGGTTTTTGGGTCTGTGCTCGTATTATCGGCGCTTTGTTCAAAATTTCTCGCGAATCCCCGAGCCGTTAAACTCACTGACTCACGACGTCAAGCCCTTTGTGTGGGGAAGCGACCAAGAGGCTGCATTTGTCGAGCTTCGCAGCCGTCTACAGCGTACTCCGATACTCGCCCATTTCGATGAGCACGCTGCCACGGATATCCACACTGATGCCAGCAATGCTGGCCTTGGTGCGGTATTGATCCATTGGCAAGATGGTGCCGAACGGGTCATCAAGTATGCCAGCCGAACACTTACGCGTTCCGAGACCAAATATTCTACGAAAGAGAAAGTGATATGGACCATCAGCAAGTTCCGACCGTTCCTCTATGGGCGACCCTTTCGTGTGGTAAGTGACCGTCCCACCTTATGCTGGCTGGCGAGCCTCAAAGACCCCTCAGAATGCTTGGCTAGATGGAGCTTACGCTTGAAAGAATACGACTTAACAGTAGTCTGCAAGTCGGGCCCTAAGCATCACGATGCGGACTGTTTGTCGTGCGCGCCTATTACAATCGGTCAAGAAGAACCCGCTGATGATTTTCTTTTCCTGGGCAATGATAGTACCACCAATACGGCGCAGCTTCAGTGGACGGAATCGGAGTTCACGGCGCTCATCGGTTACCTCGAAGGCGTCGACGCTCGCATCCCACGTGTTTTTCGTCGTGGGCTCCACACCTTCACTTTACAATCTGGTATTATCTACAAGCGCAACTTCGTCAGCAATAAATAAGCGTTCCTACTTGTCATACCATCGCAGTTGCGGCCAGAGATTTTGAGCGCCTGTCACGATGACCCTCCGCCGGCCATCGCGGAGTAAGTCGTACACTCATGTGGATTAAACAAAGTATTATTGGCACAGGTTACTCTCATCTGTGCGGGCCTACGTAAAAACATGCTGTGCCTGCCATTGCCGGATGTCTCCTCCGTTGAATCTAGCCTAATCTCTTCACCCCCTCGATCCACTGAAGTCCCCTTTCTCCAAGTGGGCATGGGACTCCGTGGCCCTTTTCCGAATTCTTCATCTGGAAAACGTTGGATCGTTGTTGCCACCGACTATCTGACACAGTAAGCTGAGACCACATCCCTTGTCAAAGGCACTGCTGCTGAAGTGGCGCAGTTCTTCGTTCACAATATTGTCCTACGTCATGGAGCCCCCGTCGTTGTCGTTATTGACCAGGGAACAGCTTTCGCTGCACGCTTAACAGAGTCCGTGATGACTCTAACGCAAACCAGCCATCGACGTGCTACGGCCTATCACACACAGACAAACGGGTTGGTGTAGAGCGACTCAACCGCACACTAGCCGACATGCTTTCTATGTATGTTGACGTCAAGCATCGAACTGGGGGCACCATTCTGCCGTACGTAACGTTTGCGTACAACACCGCCCTACGGGAGACAACGCGTCTGACCTCCTTTCAGCTTCTCATCGGTCGGCAAGTGACCACTCTGTTGGATGCTATGTTGCCCGATGACGCCCACTGCGACTCTAACGCTGACATCGACGTAGATACCTTCATTTAGCTTGCTAAGGAAGGGCGGCAATTGGCACGCCTGCGAATTAACCGTCAACAGGAGACTGATATTTTCCTTTCCAGTGCGCTGTTAGTACCACCCACATAGCGCAGCTTCAGCGGGCGGACTCAGAGTTCGCGCGGCTCCTCGATTACCTCGAAGGCGTCGACGCTCGCATCCCGCGTGCTTTTCGTCGTGGGCTCCACACCTTCACTATACAATCTGGTGTTCTCTACAAGCGCAACTTTGCCAGCAACAAAGAAGCGTTCCTGCTTGTCGTACCATCACAACTGCGGCCAGAGTTTGAGTGCCTGTCGTGATGCACCCTCCGCCGGCCATCTCGGAGTAAGTCGGTCCAGGTTACCCGATCGGTGCGGGCCTACAGAAAAACATGCCGTGACTGATAACGTCGGAAGTCAACTCCGTTGAAACCAGCCGAATTTCTTCACGTCCTCGATACACCGAAGATTCCTTTTCACCAAGTGGGCATGGTCCTCCTTGGCCCTTTTCTGAAGTCTTTGTCTGGAAAGCATTGGCTCGTCGTTGCCACTGACACCCTGTGTTCTGGCTTTTTCTATGTTGTGTAATATGTTTCTCAGTAACGGTTCGCTTGCATATCTGCAATGTATTGCCGTCGTCACGTTAAGCGAATCTGTGTAGATTATGCTGTTTTGAATGTTATTATTTACTATTCTGCCTACAGCTAGAGAGTTGTGTTGTGTTGGGTTTTATGGCGCATAGGCAACTAAGGCCATCATGCTCAAAGCTTGAGGCATAGGAGAAATCTCTGGATAATTTTATAGAAATGTGAAATTTGTCGGTGGTGCAGAGTGCTTAAATATTTAAAATTACCTCATGATGCTGATACTCCCAAAAGCATCTTCTACCTTACCACACTTTCGGTCTAGACGACGTTATTGTTGTTACCCTCATAGAATGGCACATGCCCACATAGAGGGATTGGCCAAGAATTGGGGGCTACGTTGTTGGCCCTTGCGGTTTGCATCTCTGGCCTCCTTTTCTGCGGCTGGCACGCAGTTGGAGCCAGCAGCGCGCGAGGTTAATATGACGACCTCGGGTGTAACGCCACCCTCTCCCGTCGCTATATCGACGTCCAGGCTATATCGACGCATTTGATCGTTTTCTGTTTTATAATTGGCTATAATTAATTATCTAATCATTCTACAGTCATCAAACTTGGCGTGTCCCCTCTATCTGATGCTACCATTGGCGTTATTCGTGGAAGATAGCGTTACACCGGACGCTCGAGTTTAAGCCATTAAAGGCTTTCGCCTTAAAATCCTCTTCAGTGCACTGTTAAGGCTGTGCCTCACGTCGGGGGCCAAAAAATATTTTATTGTTGCTTCGGATGCGTGCTGGTTTGTAGACAAGGCTGAATAACGTCACTGCTGTTATTCGCATTCTGTCGAGAGCACCTTTGTCTGAAGCTTTTGGAAGATGAAGACTTAAAGGGGCAATGAAACGTAGTATTCCAGTATGAACTGTTCACCCCGATAAATTACCCATATCTGATAACCAAAAATGAACCTCCGTTAAATATAAACTGATACTGTGGGACAACTATTTATTACATGATTTTTCCCCTTTCAAACAACAGCACTGTGTTCTGGCAACATTTCTGGACGCCCTTATCACAGTTTCGTGAACCAAAGTTTATTTTCGTGAAGATGTGTTTTTTATTAGTCTTTAACGCAATAGCATTAAAGGCCCCATTTCGAAGAAAATCTTTAGGCGGCATTGTCGGCGTTGTGAGCGAAAAATCATGGGCATGGCTCGGGAAGGTGGTCCTCAGAGAGCATCCTTGGAGGCAGATGGGCCGCCTATCTAGGTCACGTACTCTTGCGGCGTCATTAAAACTTGCCCACGGGGTAGGGAGCAAACTGCCCACTGGGTACGTGGAGGTTAATGATTGGTCGTTCGGGAAGAGCAACCTAGGTCGCAGAGGGACCACCCCTGGGAGCACCTGTCATCGCAGGGCAATGGCGCATCACTTAACCGCTGCACCATTGAGCTAATAGGGGGGTGAGGACTTCCAGGGATTTATGAATGTAAAGTAGAGAATGACTTTCTGCATATATGGAAATTAACCCACGAGGCTATCGCGTCATACCCTTAAGGCGGAGCTTAAGTGCCTCCTCCACTTTTGCTGTGTGCACCTTGTCTTCGTAGCAGCGGCGACCCGGCACAAAAGGAAGTCCGACATCGATTCCGATAAGCGTGCACCCGCTATGCATTGTCTGCAACATGCTGCTGTTTGCTGCGCGTTTATGGCGGCATGTCGTAAAATTCAGCCGCTTCCCAAACCACATTAGTAGCAAAAGAAAGTATTATCTTTGTTCAAAAGCTTCTGCAGCACTGCGTCATATTAAAGATCCCTGGAGACGCGAGGATGTCTCAAAGGGGTGTGTAATGTTGTCGGCGAAGCACAAATCGCTGGCAACATATGTTGCTGAATTATACATTACCTGGCGCACTGTGAGGGTTGTAGGAGAGTGGCCATTTTTCAACCGCGATGTTATCGCGCACGTGTGTTGCAGCGCGTCCCATGCTTGCCAAAGGCAATGTGTGCCGCGAAGATTGTGACGAGGCGCTGAGCTGTGGAAAGACAAGTCCCCACAACTGCGCCATAGGCTCAATATTTTAATTTCAAATTAGCTGTGAGGCGGCACACGTGCCAAGGAAACGTGGAAAAATGCCTCTAGTTTGCGCGGCTTCCACAACGCTCTGCGTGGTGCTTAACGCTCATAATCACCGCGGGAATTTCGAGCGTTTGGTACATTCCATTCGTTTCCTACGGCTTTTGGAAGCAGGTGGCCTGTACTCAGAGAGAAGCAGAGAGAATTTTAGAAGTCAGCTTTTGCAGCGCCGCAGAAGATGGGGACAAGACAATCACAGCTTTCGCGCAGAATCTCGCCGAAGTATTTAGCTACATGAAAATTACTTGTATGAATGCTTCCATTCAGTTACGTGTTGGTTACCGCCTCTACCAACAGGGGACCCTAGTTACTGATGTGAATCCAAGCTGGGCATACGTGAGTCGCCCTCACAGCATGAAATAAGCTGCGAATAGTAACGGGCGTGGCAGCGTTGTCACCTATGCATGCTTCCGAAGCCATTAAATGCTTTGATTGAAGGCGCGCAACGGAGATATGTACACGTAAACATGTCTTCCGACTCTCACACTATGCAGCGCGCTACCGAAAAACCGATTACGTGCGCTAAACGAGTGCGATTCCTCACGTCGGGTTTCTAGTTAGTTCGTAACACTAGTGCGAGCAAACATATGTGTACAGGGAGGACGCCAGGATTACAGTCGGCAATCGACACTTGCGACTTCACGCCGCCTATGAATGGCTGCCACAGCTTTTCCGTCTGCCATGACCTTTTTATGCACAGTAGGTGAGAGTAATTGACGTGAGGCGCCGCGAGAGGGACAAGTATAGTGGGACAAACACGAATGCATATCATTCCTATCTTATAAGCCAATCCCACAACCTTTAACAGTTGTCTCCCCAAAAAGCCGACCGTTGAACGATTGAACCCAAATTGTTGCACAAATAAACAAGAACCTCACAAGGTGTGCACTTTTCCCTAACATATTTTCAGGTGTCGCAGAATGATTCTTCCTTTAGACGTCGCTTTAATGTGACAATGCAAATTTAACGATAACATATAATACAAAAAATAGATATTTTTTTTCTAATATATTGCCTTCGTGCCACTTTGCGTCACCCCGTAGTGACATTGAACCCTGCCGGAAGGCTATCGTTCTTGGCAACGCCAACAGTTGGCCTCGAGGCCTCCACTGTCGGCGGCGGCTGCTCAGACGTGGCAGTCTCTTCTACATCGGGTGGCGCCACGGTGAACTCGTCCGTGTAGCTCGTCACCAAATCGGGATTCCCCGGCGACGGGTAGAACTGGTCGTCGTCAACGGCCGTGCTCTCTTCGCCTGCGACAGCTGGCACGGGTGGCGGTTCGTGCGCTGACAGACCCGCGACCACCGCTGCATCCTCGTCCACCGACTGGCCCTGAGCAGGAGCTGTCCTCAAGGCTGGCAGCACGGGAGGAGAGGGTATAGAATCTGTCATTAGCGAAAGCAATGGACGCAGCTATGTTTACATTCATATGATTATGACGATGAATTTTTGCGGCGCAAGGGCATCTCAGGCCAAAGAGCGCCATGCACAAGGTATTCTTCTTTTATACTGAAGGTGGGGTCCAAGACCAATTTCCCTAGCATTACACCCTAAAGAAGCCGAGCACCAGGCAGAAGGAAGCTTGTACCCTTTGTATCACCGGTCGGTGCCCGGGCACGGCTACGACCGCCGCAGAACAAAGGTCTGTGCGAATGACGGCCAACTTTAGTTGTATGCGACCTGCGGCCACTCTGCCTTGTCAGAAATTCTAAGTAATCTACTAACCTTACTATATTCCGGCCTCTGATGCATTTCAGTCATGTAAGAGTACATAGTGTCACCCTCTCTCAGGCTATCATCATCAACCTTACTACGCTCACTGCAGGGCAAAAGCCTCTCCCGTGTCTCTACAATCAACCCTGTCCTTTGCCAGCTGCACCCACCCTATGCCTGCAAACTTCTTCATTTGATCCGCCCACCTAACCTTCTGCCACCCCCTGCTTCGCTTGCCTTCTCTTGGAATCCACTCCGTTACCCTTAAGGAGAAGCGATTATCTTGCCTTCACTTTACATGCCCTGCCCAAGCCCATTTCTTCCTCTTAGGATGGTGTATTGACTACTATTCTCCTTAATTAAAACAACCTCTGTGCGTGTAAGTTTCTTCGCATATAATACACTCCACTGCCATCAATCGCAGCTGACGCTTTAGAACATATACTTCAACCTAGCAGCAAACGATTCATTTTTCGCTATCAATGGTTTCATGAATTGTTGACTTTCTTAAATTCAACAAGTACCAGAAGGCTTTAATACCCGTGCTACACGGGCGCTTCGAATGCCTTCCAACTGAATGTCATTCGGCTCGACTCCCGAACTTACGCTGCTACACGAAATTTTTCGACGGCATTCCGCTCAAATGCCATTCGAGTCGACGGAGCTCCGCGGAGATATTCCGGATTTTGGAATGCCTTCAAAATGCGAACACAGCCCGAACCGACCAATAGGCGTTGCTGCCGCCATCGCTTCACCCCGCCCACAGCCGCGTGACGGTTTTTGGCTCTCTGGCTGCTCATTTTGATACCCGCTGCTCGCTTTTTCCGGCTCTTTGCTTAGCAAATAGCTCGTGTTCTGTCTAAGTAAGTTCTTGAAGGTAATAGTACACCAATGAACATTTACCACATGGGCATGAAATTTCTCCAGCAGTGCGCCGAGGAGGACGGTTGCACACATACTGTTGTTTACATCTCTGCGTACGAACAGCCAGCGCTAGTTTTCATTACATAAAACGCATTGTGATCTTTAGTTGTATTAAATAAGATCATCTCTTCTGTGCCGGTTGTACCCGTGCTTGTTAACGCAGTGCGACAATCTGTGGGAGGAAGCGCCGATACGATCGTTCTCCTGAGAAACACTTGAAAGCCGGGCTGCTGACATCGCTTACGACCGGCGCTTGTCACTAATTGTCCCGACTTCCTCCGACGCGATCAGTAGTTTATTTTAAACTGCTGTATTCAGAACTATGATTGGTGACCGTTCGTAGTAATTGAAATGGCATAAATTGTTATCCACAAAATAGCAACGGCGACGACTGCTGCTGGCTGTAAAGCAGTGCTCGGCGGTCTGGGTCACACCGGCGCTTCCCGTTCATCGTATGCGCGTCCTTAGATGTGAGCAATAGTTGATTTCTGGTCACTGTTGTCAAAACTACACTCGGTGATCTTTTGCATTCGCTAAAACTTGTGAATTCGCTCTTCACAACCGCCGAATTCACAGACGTAACCCTGCGGACTCACTAGGCCTAGTCTTAGCGGAAGGGAAGGTAGTCGCCATCGATTAATATCAATTTGGCAAGCGCTTATAGTTGGTGAGTGTTGGAGTGCGCACGTGTGAAATGTACCCGTTAGTTTCGCTTTTTATCAATACGGATAAGGTAGAAGGACGAATATATTCACACCGTCGCCTCATCAGCGTGTTTTCGCTCAACCACCGGCCTGCCGAGGACATGCAGGCTGACCGTCCGCCGTTCGGATTCGTCGGTGTCGTTGGCCTCAAAAACTTGTCCCACTATACCATCATATATACAGCGGTTTACCGTGACAGTGTCGTTGTCGCACTATAGTGCGACCACTGCCGCCGTCGTCATCGTACACTGAAAACGAGCTGAGGAAATTTCAAATGCGTTCGGAAAGTGTCGTGTAGCACCGCGGAAGTCGTCGAGTCTGAATGCCATTCCAAGTCTCGATTGCCATTCGACTCAGATGTCATTCGAACGTGCCCGTGTAGCACAGGCATAAGACTAAACACACACGTTGAGCCCGTTGCAAAGGAGACCAAGAAAACGTCAATAACAAAGAAAGGTTACCGCATCGTCAGCTTGCTCAGTGAATATTGAAAGGAATGGAAAATATTACAAGGTAACAAGAATTGTAATTAGACTTCTCTTCCTAAAGCGCTAAAGAAGAAAATTGCCCATGCGTAAGGTATGTGTTTTGCGATCGAAGGACACAGAAAACAAAATTTGGGGAACACTAGAGGCGAAATTCTACAGGCCCGTGTACTGTGCGATGTCAGTGCACGTTAAAGAACCCCAGGTGGTCGAAATTTCCATAGCCCTTCACTACGGCGTCTCTCATAGCCTGAGCCGCTTTGGGACTTTACACCCCATAATCCGAACAACTTAAGCTTTTATTTAACGATATGACACGATACTGACCATATATGGAGGAGGCCATTCTCTACTTTAGATTCATAGATCCCCGGGAGTCCTCGTATAACACTCCTAGCGCAGTGGTGCAGCGGTTTGATGATGCGCCACTTCCCTGCGATGGCAAGTGCTCCCAGTGGTGCACCTTGAGCGACCAATCATTAATTGAACTGCCACCTTCCATGGTGGGCAGCTTGCTCACAATCCGGTGGGCAGGTAGTGATGGTGCCGCAAGGTCACGTGACATAGTTGGCCCACCTGCCTCCTTGGTTGCTCTCTGGGGACCACCCGCTAAAACTGTTCCCTTTGATTTTTCTCTCACAACGACAACGCCGACAACGCCAACACCAGATTTTCTGGTGAACTGGAACGAGTGCGGCCTATTTATTTTTCGGGAGTAGGTATACCCATGAAATGCATTGTAGGAGAGGCACAGTGCACCTAGAATGGTTGGTTGATGCTCTTAGCCGCACATCATTATGAGCCAGCAGCACAGGCTGCAGAGCGTGCCTCTGTCGTTGGCCGCTTCTGATCTTGGGGCTGAACAGCTCGCATGTTCTCCCCGACTGCTTCGCGCATGGAAGAGCCTCCGCCATCTGCCACTTCCTTAGCTGCTCTTGTTGCTTTACGTGCTACTGCGTTTAGCCGCTTCTGCTTTCCGTGATGGGCAGCGAGCTCAGTCTTGTCTCGCTGCTTGACGTGCCACAGCACTTTGTAGGCCTTAGCAATGCGTTTCGCCGCCTTGACCACGCTCTGAAATAAGTGTGCGACTAAGTAATGCTGGCATTGGTCTTCCTATCTCTTCACTTAACTGGCTCAATTTTACGGCCATGGAGGGAGCGCTACTGGCACCGTGAATTTGGATGCGGAGATCGAACGGGTGTGAGATGAAGTCGGGGAAAGGACACCTCGCGTGAAAGGTGACAGGGTACGAAACTGAAAGTAACAGTCAGCGGCGGTGGCTCTGTTACCGTAACCACCGGTAAACGAAGCTGCCCTTCTTACACCTGCGCTGCTTGAATGCGGACTGGTGGAGATAATTCGCAGTTTTTTTTATTGTTGTTGTGACTACTATTCTAAGGGGAAAGTTTGAGTTTTCAGATCTGTTCGCTGTGGTTCAGGGGTGGTGTTGGGGCTATATTGCCGGGAATGGAAGCTACACACATTTGACCGAGAAGAAAACGTATATAGAGCCCAGTGGTTTCCTTGTACCCACATCGTGTGGTTAGTTGTGCATCCCCAGTGCTCCAAATTTGCAAGTGAAATGAATGCCGGTCCTCCCTGCACTGACATTTCGGACTTCCAACTACGCTACTACAGTGCAACTACACAGCTTCGAAGCAAACTCCCTAGGCTTTAAGCTGTTGGCGATGACTTTATCTCCGTGCGGGTATTAGTCGCGTGCGCGTGCGTCTAAAGGTTATCTAAAACTTCACCACTAAACATAACTTCGTGAAAGACGATGAACTCAAGTAGTACGCTTGGTTTCCTGTCCACAAGATAGCGCCAGTTTACTACAGGTCTAAGCCACATGCGAGGAAGCCACGTATTGCGATTAGCAGATTTTACTCTTCTCTGGCCCCTGCTTGAAGAGGCGAACAATTGCCTCGAACTATCTGGCCGTCCGGTATTAAGTTTTACGATCGACGATTTTCAAAACGAAGAATGCAACGTGAATGTGAATGCTAGCAGATGGATATCAACAGCGAGGTATCATTGAACGACCAAGTTACAGAACGCGGGATGTGCGCGCATATGCTCGTTTATATTTTATTATCGCCCTCACCTGATTGCTATGAATGTTTTAAGAGCGAAATTACTGATTCCTTCCCGACAGTAACGACCGCGAACTGTTCGTGTCGACAGCGTGGAACTGCAAGAATCGCAAAATTCCGCAGTGTTTTCCCTCCGGTTGCATGCAATCTTGAATTACGCCTCGAAGCAGGACATGGCAGTCCACAAACGCGTACCTCTCGTTGCGAAAGATATGTAGTAGGTCAAATGTTTAGGGGGACCCCCAAGGCGGAGTATATTTGTATTAAGGGAGTAATTACTCACTGGCATCCACCCAAGCAAAGCCGTAAGCCTACAGCGGAAAGCTATAAAGCTTTCTCAGAAACTTCGTTATTAAAGAAAACTGGTCCTGGTCCGGGGTTCGAACCCGGGACCACCGCTTCACCGGAACAGTCGCTCTACCGACTGAGTTAACCGGGACGGCAAGCTTATGGTAGGGCGAGAGCGAATTGATAAATAACTCGAAGTGGGAACGGTGTTGGACAAATGTCTAGGGGAATCCCCCAACACGTCCTGCTCCGGGCTATAATAATAATATTAATTGGTTTTTGGGGAAAGGAAGAGGCCAGTAACTGTCTCATATATCGTTGGACACCTGAACCGTACCGAAAGCGAAGGGATAAAGGAGGGAGCGAAAGAAGAATGAAAGAAATAGGTGCCGTAGTAGAGGCCTCCGGAATAATTTCGACCACCTGGGGATCTTTAACGTGTACTGACATCGCACAGCACACAGGCGCCTTAGCGTTTTTCGAACCCCGGACCAAGGCGAATTTTTCTTTACGTAGTTTCTGAGAAGGCTGTATAGCTTTCCTTTGTATCCGTATGGCTTCGCTCCGGTGGAAGTCAATGAGCAATTACTCCCTTATTAAGATATGCAGTAATGGGGAATGAATGAAAGTCCCTACCTGTCTCCGACACCGTCACCACGAAGAGGACGAAGACGACGACGACGACTGACAACGCAGCCACGAGGACGTTGAGGCCGGAGATGGCGCGCTGGTGGCTGGTCTGCTCAGCCCTGAGGAAAGAGGTCGTAGCGCAGTCTGTTACGAACGCATGCTGCGGCTCAAAAAAAAATGGCAGTGGTTTAACTTGGCGAAAAGCAAGCACGCTTGCCAAGCGTCTGAGGCTCGTCCATGGCAGATCCGCTACACTATCGCGACAGCCGTTCTATATATACCCACACGACCACATGGCTATGACGTGGTATCACAAGGTCTTACTACACCCCCATCAAATGTCATCACGTGGTTTCTCATCACCCCACTAGATGTTCTTAAGGTCAAAGGTCACTCAATGTCAACGGTCAACTAAAGGTCATAGATGAAGGTCAGGAATCAAGCGTTCGACAACATTACTGTACCACATATGGTCGTACTCGGCTAACGTGGTTGGGCTGAAGGTTCTTAAAGATCATTCTCCGGCCTACGCAACGGCTGCTTTACCTGGCATGGTGAAGTTTTTCGCTTCAAGAACTCTTTTATTGTCAAGTGTGGGCTTAAAGAGCTGAGGTCAACGTCATAGTGCCTTAACATGCCAAAAGATATGCTTACCAGTGTTCTGAAAAAAAAAACCGGATACGTAGTTGTTAAGTTTCTGTCTGAAAGCACCGAAGCATTGAAGTTAAAGAAACATTCTTCCTGATCTGGGGTAAGCTGCCGTCATTGTTAGCATAGCTCGTAGAGCGACTGCGTCGGACAAGTGGTGGTCCACGATTTGAGCGAATCCTCATGAAAAATTCAGGCCTGTGCACTTGCTCTTTGAATCCATGTCTCTTGCCCATCATTACGAACGGAGGTCGAAGTAAAGCTTTTTATTGCAAAAACTCTGAAAATTGAAAAATTGTAAGACAGTGATATGGAAATATTTAAGGTAATGGCGAATTGTTTTGATATGTCGGAAAATCTTTCTTTTAAAGTGTTTCCACTGATCGCATCAAACAGTTATGACTTCCTTAGAAAATCACTGGGGAACGCTTTTCACGACAGCAGGAATATCAATGGAAAAAATATTCAAGACTGCTGTTGGGTGATCTGCGGATATCTTAATTGTTATAGTGAAATCTTACATTGTATTGAAAAATTGCGTTCATAAACGGTTTCCAGATGAATAATGCTTTTGTCTGGAATTGCTGGGTATGGCACTCTGGGAAGAATTTCCAGTTAGCAGACGCGCAGGGTCAAAGAGGCCTCGGCGTGGCGTCATCCTCCTGAGCGTTGTCACGGCGGTTATTTAATCAACGGGAGAGCTTTCCTTTGTCGGCGGGGAAACCAGTTCGCCAAGCAGCAGTGTTGGGGAGGCGGTTACTAAGTTGCGCGGTGATCCAGTGCTAATTGCCTCGCTGAAGGAAATTATACCAGAGACTTCAACTACAGCACCTCTTTCTTCCTCTCTTCTCTCACTAGGATCGTTTATCCTTTCCCTTACGGCGTGGTTCAGATGTCCGCCGAGATACAACTACGTGAGACAGTTACTGCGTCATTGCTTTTCTTCAAAACCAATTTTTCCCCTGTGTGGCGGAGGCCAACTTTCCCACGGGTAAGGTGGTAGAACCCAAGTCTTCCTCTTCCTGCAGCGACTAACAACAGCGGCTGTCCGTTTCCATCTAAAAACGGCGCACAAGAAACACAAAAACACAGGGCGAACAAGAGCGCATTAGCAACTGATGCGTGGTCGAAGATAGACTTCTCACTGAGTTAGAATGCACCAGAAAATTCAGCACGTGTCACACAATCGGCACACAATAAGCATATGTAATAGCGAAAGCTGCATGATTGCACTCACGGTACGGCCATCAGATACCGAGGAACATGCGTTCTTTTTTCAGCAATAACACTGATGTAGAACTTACTCACAAGTCGTTACCTGCGGTGATTATATTCGATGTCGCCAATACCTCTCTATCAACTTTTTTCTTCCGCGCCCGATGATACTTGTCGCACCTGAGTTGGGCAACGTTTTTAGATGGATCATTACCAACTAGCCCAACTTTCTATTTTACTGGTCCCTTTCCATTTCCACGAAGCGTCGTGGTCCGAAGGTAGTGGCATTATTGGTCACGGTGCGTCCAATTTATTTTTATTATCGACCGATGCATCACGGGCACATTATTGATGGTGATGCATCTTCGCCTTTAACGGTCATTGCTGGGAGGCAGCAACAAATCGACATGGCTAGAGGAAGAGCGGACCATCTCCACCGAAACACCAGTGAGAGGACAGCGGTACGGCCTCCTGCGGTGGGTGGCTGCCCAGGTCATCACGAGTGACCATGTGACTGGGCACAGATCAAGTGCACAGATTCCCCAACTTGAAATCTCAGGATCTCTGACTGTTCTTAAGCGGGCTTACGGCCTGTGTAAAGAAACATTCAAAACTTTCAGATGTCTTCTTGCGTCTAAAGTACATTTTAAATATGTGAACTAGCCTCTCCTGGAAGCTGTCCATCATCTTCTCATTGCAACAGCAGTCCTCCGAGCCGGTGCCCGTGGCCATCGGCCTGGCTGAAAAGATAAACCCAGTAGAACCAAGGGCTCACATCTATCATCGAGCAGTCGGGGAAAGCACTTGTCAAGCCGATCGAGCTGTTCTGTGAGCCATATCGCCTCGGCACTGTGTTTGCTGTCTGAAATGTTCTAGGGCCAAGCACGAATCTTTGTTTGTGTAACGCCATTTGGTATATTCTGCAGGATGCGAACTGCTTAATCGAAGGACTCACAAGAGGAGCGGTCAAGTTTTCCGCAGCCAGTTGTTACCACCGGCGTTCTGCACATTGAAATTGTGCGAGAAAAATTGACAGCGAAAGAAACTCTTGCCAGGTTCCGTGCAACGCGCCACCAAGGAGCTGCTCCTGAGCGCATTGGAGCACTTGTCGGTCGACAGCGAAGATTTGGATGTTTGCTCCAACGCAAATCACCAGGACACAGTGACCACCAACGTCTTGTGGGCTGCCACAAGCATCTAACCGAAAAACTGCGTCCACATAAACAAAGCGCTGCTGAATACTAAGAAGGCCACCGCTCAGGAGAGAAAACTACAAACTCTCAACTAAACCACTAGCCAGATATCAATAACGGTGCTGAAATAAAGGTATTCTCTGGTTTATTCTTCTTGTGCCTGCCTCCTTTCTCTGGTGAAAGAAATAAAAGAAAACCAACCATTGTACCATTGCTAGTATTAATTATTGCATCGCGAATTAAGGCGCACTGATCATTATAGAGCAAACGTCGCGAATTCGCCGACGCCTCGCATGGTGAACCTGCTTTTATGCGCGACACAAACGAGTGTAGCAAGTACTTCACCCAAAGTGCTAGGTGAAGGTACGTGACATCACGGATCGAGTCCGGAGGCCTGACGTTATTTACAAAGCTTTGGTTTGGTTTATGGGGTTTAACGTCCCAAAGCGACTAAGGCTATGAGGAACGCCGTAGTGAAGGGCTCCGGAAATTTCTACCAACTGTGGTTTTTTAACGTGCACTGACATCGCATGGTACACGACCCTCTAGAATTTCGCCTCCATCGAAATTCGACCACCGCGACCGGGATCGAACCCGCGTCTTTAGGGTCATCAGCCGAGCGACATAACCTTTGAGCCACCGCGGCGGCTCTAGGAAGCTTTGGTATGAGCTCCTAATATGAATTAATTTGTCTTTACGAAATTACTCTGGTGTCTGTATAGCTTTTGTAGCCATATGGGTGTGCTTGGGCAGATGAATTCACTAGCAACTCGGCGAAAGATACTTATTATGTTTTCCCTTCAGATACTACAAGCAGTGGGAAAATTCGTCTTAGAACTCTAACGGAATTGCAACAACCATTTCACATTCAAGCGTAACTCATTACCTTCCAAACTTGTGTCCCCCGAAGGGTGGTTTCCGGCTGGAAGCGAAAATATTTATGCATCATGGGGAATCGCAGTTATTCCCTGAATAGATGAAATCAACAAGCAGATAAATCCTCAGGAGTAATTCTTTAACCGTGGCATGGTACAGGAGGGTACGGTTTCTGCCGCTCTCGTAAGCACTGAGTTAATGACAGTTAGGCTTTCGTCGATCTTGAAGAGTAGCCTTGCACTATATTGTCCGTTTCACTGTGGAGCTATATAGATATATCCTTTCCACAGTGTGCATCGGACACAATACAATGAACGTTTGGCATGCTGGCTAGCGGTAAATAAGAGTTCAACAGACTGATGTGCCTTTATATGCGTCGCACCGCACATGTTTGAAAACTTGCAACACAACGGCAGGCATATCTTTATCTTCCTGTTATTTTCGCAATGATTGCTGTGCAAGGAAGTTTCTCAGGAATAAACACAGGCGATTTGGCTGCCGAAACTTGACCGTTCGCTTGCTGTTCCACTGAAAATTATCTGCAGCTACACATGAACCTGCAGCGGTACTTGCTCTCGAAGTTGTGCTATGTCGTTATGTGGCAAGCAATTCTATTATGCCCACCACTTGGATATCCCAACGAAAGGTATGTCAGGAGCGATCGGCGAAGGGGGGTGGGGATGCAAGGCGGCAGATGACTGTACAGCTATCCCTTTTTATTGTCTACACCGAGGAAAAGCGGGCTATTTTAGTTTTCTTACAATAACGTCAGGTGGGCTACTTTTTGATCTGCTAGAAATGCTGCTGCCTGTGTTGGCAAAATTGCTCCATGCTGGTGTGGTCAAGAGAGCATAACGTACCTGATGACGATGTGCGAATGGCACTCGAGTTGACTGAAATCAAAGAGCAGAAGAATATGTGGCAGGAATCGAAACGTATCATGCGCCGTTTGAGCGATCTTCTCGTGTGGTCCGCAAACGTAATATCATACATGAATCCAGCACATTCTTTGTAATTGTTTCCCTTTACTCGCAACTTTTATACAGAGCGTAAAATCTTCAGGCATTGGTAATAATTAATCGAAAAGGTAGGAAATTCGCCCCTGTATCCCCATTAGTATTACACTTTATCGCAATTTTTGTTTAAAAACGAGGGTTAAAACTGGAGATATATTACTTTACTGATAGGGAACACTGTTGCGAATTTTAAGACAGTCGTGGCAAGCTTTGTGAGATGCGATAGAATCTATTCACTGCCACGCATTTGTAGACAATAGAGCACGCTATGGACTATCTACCGGAAATTAGCAGCTTACAAGTCTTGTCTGGTCGTACTCAGACACACAAAAACAGCATTGAGAGCTTACCAGAAGTCATCAGGGTTGTTTGACTTGACTCAGCTAAAGAATATTGATGGAAAGGAAGGGAAACATTACCAAGAATTGAAGACAGTTTGCAAAAATTCCAAAAAGTCCCCGCGAAAACCAAGTGTACATCTACTTCAATATACACAGTTCACCAAGTGGTAATTTAGCCGCTTTAGTGCGCTTGAGTCGTTTCAGAGCAAGGCATGACCTGAGCAGGCTTTACATTTTTTTAATTGTAAATTATAACACAGTTCAGACTGCATGAAACTTTATGGCGTCAACAATGCAATATATTTGTTCGCAAACGTGCTGACAAATCTAGCTAGGATCTTGCTGCTCCTAAATATCAAGATCGCTTGCTACTCTGTAAAAGCGCGCGACAAGAAAATTTGCTGCGGGGTAGGCGTTATAAAAGCCTACATCTGGAAGCAGCACGAATGATCTCTTTCGCCAAGATGTATTTAGTACTCCGATAACAGTGACGTATGTGACTAAGCTTTTTTGTTTACGCCTATTACGAATACTGATCTTTACGATCATCATAGGTACGCGCTTTCATTGCATATATAGAGGTGGACACAACACAAGATTTTTTTGCGCAGCCATAAGCCTTGTAAGTCTGTACGCCTTATTGACATGACCGCTCGGCTGCTGTAAGCAAAATATTCCCCTCAGCATCAAAGACCACTACGGCCACCTCGATATCCGGTTCGTTATTGAAAGGAACGTGAACAGTAAACCGTTGAATACCGAAACGTGCAGCGCTAACCTTCACACTGTGCGAGCTCATTAAAAGTCCAACATGATCTCGACTGACAAGACGCATAACGACTTAATACTGACATAGATTGTAATAAGTACAGGCTGCAGCATTGCCAGCTTATGGCCTAGCACTTATCAACAGTACAAACACCTGCGTGCTTGCAATGCTATGCACCGATAAGGCCGACCGTGGAAATGCATTGTCTAAGAAGATACGGCCATGGTACACGTAATGGGTGCACACTTGGCGAAGGAACGAGAAAACTAAGCGAGACACTCACCCATCGCGGTGCACTTAGTTGATTCTTCTTTCTTTTTCCAATACTTCACCTGCGTTGCACGCTCGTGTCTTTTTACTGAGCCGCGACAAATATTTACATTGATGGACTCAGTTTACAAGCGGTCACTTTTGCCTTAACCTATTTAACAAATGGCTGTACTGCAGTTCACTTTCACACGTAGGCTGATCATTTTACCGCGGTTCAGCCGGACATTTTGCCTTCAGTCGTCACTTTTATAGCACAGCAACTAATGCAATGATTCGTGTGGTATCATCATCATCATCATCATCATCGTCATCCTGACTACGCCCACTGCAGGGCAAAAGCCTTTTCCTTGTGTCTTCAATTAACCGTGTCCTTTGCCAGCTGTGGCCACCCTATCCTCGCAAACATTTTCATTTCACCCGCCCAGCTAACCTTGTGCCGCCCCCTGCTACGCTTGCCTCTTCTTGTAATCCACTTCTTTACACTTAAGGACCAGCGGTTGTCTTGCCTTAGTAATTATTATTAATTATGATCTTGCCTAATTTAGTATATCATGCTTGGCCAATGCAATATGCATCGCGATATTGTGTTCAAGTGTACCAGAACCGATATTACAAGGCTCCGATCTATATATCTCCTGAGGCTTCATTTCTGACGACATTTCACGCTCTGGAAGTGAGAAAACGAAAGTAAGGAGGTCGTGGTCAACTTGTAACAAAAATTGAGCCTTATGATAGACTATTCTTGGGTTGGCACTTTATCTCGTGAAGTGGCCGGCACTCGGTGACGCCCGGCGACTTCCAAAGCCCAGCCCGCCAACTGTTTTTGCGCAGCTAAGTAGGAGCTGGACAACGCGACCTCCTATCTCTCGAGGTCAGTGGGTAGGCACTAAGTGATTGAAAATGCTTATTATGGATTTTATTTAC
Source organism: Amblyomma americanum (assembly GCF_052857255.1). Classification (NCBI taxonomy): domain Eukaryota; kingdom Metazoa; phylum Arthropoda; class Arachnida; order Ixodida; family Ixodidae; genus Amblyomma; species Amblyomma americanum. Next base: position 79,941,167 of record NC_135507.1, read on the forward strand.
GGCGACTGGTCGGACCCTCAGCCCAGGGATCCGCTAGGTTTGGCTGTCGTCTTGACCCCACACACCAGCCGTATTTGAATCCCGGGGTTCTTACGTTGTTCAATTTGTTACCCTGTCTAGAGCCGGATTTGTTTGGCATTCCCATACCAAGTGGTAAAGGAAGGCAATCTCTCCACCGAAAATGCAGTGTCAGTCTATGTCGTCTGTGGCACATATAGGCTAGTTTAGCTGGCCTTGTTTTGTTTCTTGGTTCTTGGTGAGCGAGGGGTCCGGTGGAGAGTACCCCCTTCTAATTAATCTGTGATGCTGGAGAGCATCACTGTACCCTATCAGTGAACGCTATCATTGATCCTATCACTGGTTCATATGTGGTATCATTAGAACGTGTCCAGTAAAGTAAGGCGCCAGCTGCAGCCTTGAGCGCCTTCCTTCCCTCCGTCTGAAGTTTCCGGGAAGTCATGATAATGAATAGCGCGTCAGTGTCTTGAGTTCTTAAAGGACGCTGAAAGCGTGTATGCACAGGAGTCCTCTGGTTTTCTGGAGTCTGCATGCACACTTTTGTGCTTAGCCAGATAATGAATCAGGAGGACATATATAGCTTTCTGCGGACTCCGAGAAGCGCCTTCTAATAGACACGAGTATAGTTTCTGACATAGCTTATCTTCGGCATTCTCTTCAGCATATAGCGTAGCCAAGATTATAAGGGCTCGAAGATAATGTTCGAACTTAAGCTCAGTGGCAGCAAGATAGAGAAGCTCTGATGGTTATAGAATTATGAAGATTTCAGCTTCTTGGAGTCGGCCTCAAAAAGAAAATTTATGTAGACAAGAATCTTCAATCTATAAAAAAGGTTCACAGCGTGCATAGAGTTGTAGAGGACACATAAACTCTGCATAACGCATATATTTCGCTTCTTATATCGGTGTGGAATAAATTGGCTTTGTCATCGTCATTATATAAAGCCTAAAATGACAAAATCATTTGTTTACATCGCCAGCCATTCACTCGCACAGATCATGCTGCGTCTTTCTAGTTTGTGCCGTTGATACGGCACTGAGAACTATTAGCAGCATGCATAAACAAGCAGGACACACACTCGTCCTGTGCATAGAGAGAGAGACTCTTTAATGAAGAAACAGAGAATTTAGCCGGCGTTTCAATATCGCTGGCATGCTACTCTGCGTAGGGAGGGGAATTTGGGAGATAAAGACTGAAGGAGAGCAGCGTGGAAGAGGTGGAAAAAAAAGAAGATAAAATGCAGCCATGAAATCGGTACTAAGGATGCAGTGGCGAGTATTGATGTAACCTATGGAATGATGGAGTGCATAGTCCGACGAATGGGCTGACGAAGTTCACTGCAAGAAGAATGCATGAAGGTAACCTGCAAGTGAATTTAGAGCTTATCGAGATGTCCAATGTCTTTTAAATATGTAAAAAGAAAGTTCATTGCAAGTCTCTGTTGCCTGAAGCAGGCTAAGGGGCCTAAAACTTTGTTCATTGCTAGGGGCACTGTGCAGAGCTTCTGCATGCAATGTTCATAGTACGCACGCTCGTTAGCATACGCAGGGCACTCAAGCAGGATATGTTCCACAGTTTCTATCGAAGCACAGTTGTCACAATGCGGACTGTTCATTTGTCCAAAACGGTATCGCAGGCCATTTGTATATGCAGCATTCAGACGAAGTCGGTGATAAAGTGTTTCGAGTTGTCGAGGAATCCTGGGTGAGAGTCTTGATCTAGGATGTGGGTCGATTGAGTGAAGAAATTGGTACTGATGTGTCGGCAAACTCCAAATCCGATACGTTTCTTCGTACGCAAAACTTTTAGCCATTTGATACGCATCAGATTTCGTGAGAAAACGTCGAATGTATCTCTGATGTTGATGGCCCTTATGGGCCGCTTCATCTGCTTTTTCATTAGCCATAATGCCACAGTGAGCAGGTACCCACTGAAATGTTATGCAGGGGCCTGCGGCAATAGCTAAATGATGGATATACCCAATGTCCAGGGAAACTGGCTGGTGATTCGTTTTCTTCAGCAGGTTGGCCAGGATCTGCAGAGATGCTTTTGAATCGGTGAAGATAACCCAACGGCCGGCGGTTCGGCGCAGGATGTAAGAAACAGCTTCCTTAATGCCGTGAAGCTCAACTGTTGTAGAGGAGGTCCTCCGCTGCAGCCGGTAAGAAAGGCATGGCCTGTTGAGGGCACATAAAGGCCACAAGAAGAAGTATCTTTAGTAGTCCAACCATCGGTGAAGATATGGGTGTGCTGCGTATATTCTTCAATTAAGTAGGCGAGAGTAGCTTGCAGAAGTGCTGCCTGTGGCATGCGGCTCTTTGCATTCACACCTGGAACAGACTTCTTCACCTTTAGAGGAGAGAGTGTCCATGGAGGAAAGGCCAGAGGTAGTAGTTTCTGAGGCTGATTAATAGTAGGAAGGGGCAGGAGCTGCACTGCCTGGCCAAAGCTAGAGTTGCTGTGAGTTAGGTGGACACGGTGTAGGAAGTGCTTCTTCCCTTGCAGGACATGGCGGAGATGGGTACGCATAGTTTCCTGGGCGACAATTACGTCTAGTGGGAGACATCCTGCCTCCGCTACTGTTCCTGATGCAGAGGAACCCTTTGGGAGGCCAAGACATATTCGCAGGCAGTTGTTCCGTGCGGCATTGAGAGTCTTATTGCTTGATGTAGATAATCGTTGAAGCACTGGTAGACAGTAGCGCAAGGCTCCTTCAACGTAGGCTTTTTCAAGCAGAAGCATTGATCGGCAGTTGCTACCCCACCTTGTTCCCGCCATGAACCTGAACACTTGCGATGCTGCAGTAATCCTCGCACGGAGTTTTTTGATCTGAGGTGACCATGACAGATTATAGTCGATTACAACACCCAGGAATCGCTGAGATCGTACATATGGCAGCGATCGTCCGCCTAGGAGCAGCGGATATCGGGTCATCGTTTTTCTTGTAAACGCCATTGCAACACTCTTTTCTGGCGAGAGACGAAGACCTCTGGAAGCCAGGTACATCGAAATGTGCAATAGTGCTCTCTGAAGACGTTGCTGGGTAATATAGCGCGAACGTGACGCGGTCCGGATGCAGATATCATCAGCATAAATTGTTATGCGGACCCCTCGCGGAAGGTGTCTTCTTATGTGAATAAGGACAATATTGAACAGGAGAGGGCTGAGCACCGCTCCCTGTGGTACGCCCCTCTCCACTGCGTGAAAGCGTGTTGGACCGTTTGGAGTGGTAATAAAAATTTGCCGTTCTTTTAAATAATGCCCAATCCACTTGTATAGTCTTCCTCCAAGGCCAAGACTGCCAAAGGCTGCGAGAATTGCATGGTGAAAGACGGAGTCAAAAGCGGCCTTGATGTCTAGGAAAACGGCTGTTGGGATGTACCCAGCATGAAGGTACTCCTCACTTGATGAGACGAGGGCGATGATATTGTCAGTCGCAGACCTGTTTTGACGGAACCCGTTCATTTCTTGGGGGAACTCATTTCGGCTTTCTAGGAAACAAGTTATGCGCTTGCAGATCATGCGCTCCATGAGCTTACCTACGCAGCTCAGTAGGGCAATGGGCCAGAATGCTGCGTAGCTTGTTGGCTGCTTACAGGGTTTCAAAACGGGCACGATTTTCGCCAGCTTCCATTCCGTGGGGACCTCACCAGCCATCCAGGAAGAATTGTAATACTCCAGGAGTCGAAGACGGGAGGTGTGGGGTAGCTTTGCAGTGGCGTCATAGGTCACCTCATCATGACCCGGAGACGTGTGCCTGTTTGTCTCCGCGATAGCTGTGGATAGTTCTTCCATTGTGAAAGGCAGGTCTAACGCTGGCACTGCCGCCTTTGGGATGCCTGTTTGACCATCTGCGGAGAGTGTCGAATGCCCTGACCCTGCCGACAGCAGCTTGCAGTATTCTTCTGAGACTTCTTTTATAGATTTTTGTTCGTGAAGGGAGAGTGCAGCGAAGGGGTGGAGTTGTTGAAGTGGCGTGCGCATACCTCTAACTATCCGCCAATTATTGGTTACTGGTTTGCGCACATCCAGCGTAGAACAAAAGTCACGCCACATTTACCGACTGAGTTTATCCATGTAGCGTCGAATGTGACGTTGTGCCCGTCGGCATGCACGTAGGTCATCGAGGCTTTTTGTGCGCAGAGCTTTCCTTTCAGCTCGCCTGCGTATAGCGCAAAGCCTTTGGAATGTGTCATCATTTGAAGGTAGGTTATCATTATTAGCTGTAAGTTGTGTACTCGCCCTCAGGCAATACGCAATTGTCGATGCTAATTCCTCACTGCGAGTTGCCGCAGTAACTCCTCTGCTTACAGCGTCCTTGTATGCGTCCCAGTCTGTAGATTTTATAAGGAATTTCTTTGGGTTCCTCTGCGCATGGAAAGCCGATATGAGGATTGGGTAATGGTCGCTTCCACGTGTCTCCAAATCAGTGCACCAGCCAAAGTTGCGGGCGAATGAACTTGTGACAAATGTCACGTCGATGCTGCTGGCAGTCGTCGGGCCTCGGAGGTAGGTGATGCTGCCATCATTTAATGGCTGAACTGAATGCTTGGGGAGAAGTTTTGCAAGCTTGGCACCTCGGGCACATGTATGTGAGCTGCCCCAAATTTCATTATGAGCATTGAAGTCTCCGCAAATAATATGCGGAGAGGGCGTCCTTGCTATCAAGTCTTCAAGTCTCAAAGCATCAAATGGCGTGCCTGGCTCAAGATATACTCCAATCAGAGTGTACTGTTGTCCGGCAATAACTGTGACAGCGCATACGTATTCATTGTCGCTGTGAGGCGGGACATCAACCGGTGAGGCCGGGATATCCTTGCGGAAGGCTATCAGCAATCTGCTGACGTTATCTGGTCGTTGTGAATGATGGAAATAGTATCCATTGAGTCGGAAAGTTTCCTCGACGCGTGATTCACAGATGACTATGAAGGGGAAGCGGTACGCTCGCACGAGCTGTCGGAAATCTGAGAGTTTAGAGCGTAGCCCGCGAGCGTTCCACTGGAAAATGGTGCATGTACGAAAGATGTTGTGGATTGTCAGCTGCGGTGAAGTTCTCGCTGTGGAAGCCAGGATTACTGAAGTGTGGTATTACGCCCCTGCGGAGCGTAGGAGACCGACACCAACGGCTCCATTACAAGGACAGCTTCTACTTCTGGGAGTCTTCCTGACGAGGGGTTTGCACGGATAAGAGCCTTGATGGCTGCAAACAGCATTGGAATCAGTAGGCATGTGACATCTTGTTCAGAGCTTCCGGTTTGCTTCCTGCCGCTGATCTTCTTGTCATGTTGTGGCGCCCTAGGGTCAGAGCAAGCGACGCTGTTTGTCGGGTCTTGTGTAGTGCGTTGCAGTAGCTTTGATGACGGAGAAGAACCAACGGACTTCCCACGCTTCTTTTTTACCGCATCTGCGTAGGTCTTGTCAGCTGCTCTGCCACGCTGTGTTGACTGATTCTCAGAAAGAGCTGCCGTAGTCGTGAAACCCACGTCGGGGTTAGGTGGTGGTTCATGGCGCTTAGAGGGTTTCCCTTGTGTTTGCACCGCCGTGCGAGCAACTGTGGCTGCTTTCTTTTTATAACACCCTCCATAGGAAGCAGGGTGTGGGCCACCGCAGTTAGCGCATTTAGGTTGCGCTCTCGAAGTGCATTCTTTGTGCGAGTGGGAGCCAGCACACACTTTGCAGCGCACGGGGCCGTTACAGTGTCTTGATATGTGGCCATGCCTCTGACATTTATAGCACTGAGTTGCTGCTCCGACGTATTCAGTTACAGGGTAACTACAGAACCCCAGCGTTACTCGTTTTGGTAGCGGCGCATCTCTTGTGAATTCCAATATAACTGTGCGACGGCGTATCGCTTTTATCATTCCACCATCCTCAGGAGTGTAGGCGATTAGCCTCCTTGCTGAGAGGACACCTTGGTCGCGTAGATATTCCTGCAGATCTTCATCTGTGTAGGTGACAGGTACATCTTGTATTTTGCCATAGCTTGCCATGTAAGAGTATGGGACTCTGGCCTCTACAGCCACTCCAGATAGCTTAGTTACCGTGAGCAAACGGTTGGCGGCGGGCAGCGTCGATACTGTAACCCTCAGGCTCCCATCCTTGTGAATGCGATGGCTGAGGACTTTTTCTTGAGCCGATGCTACAACCGCCGAAGCCACAATGTTGGGGTTGGCTTTCCATAGGTTCCTCCTTCCTCAGTGGGCCTGAAAACTACAGGAATACCGGTAGCTCTCTTTTTCTTGTACGATACAACTGTAAAGGATGCTTGGTCCATGTCCTCTGGATGGTCGGTCAGAGGCTCGTTGCTGGCTTGGTCGTCGCGCAGTCTCTTGCTTAGCAGGGCCTGGTCTGTAGCCGCAACTACAGGGGCCGCTGGACCCACCGCTGGCGCTGCTGCCATCAGTGCAGCATGGAGTTCAGCTGGCGGTGATGTTCCGTGTCGGCGTTGATACGGCGCACAGCGCCGAGGAGATCGCTTGACGTGCTTTTGCCGGCGGCCAGGGACCCCCAGGTCGTTGCACGTCGAGGACACACGCCAAAAAGACTGGAAAACCTCTGAAGTGAGAAAATAAAGCCGAAATTTACGGACCGGTGACAGACAGCCGGCCCAATAATCGCCGTGTTCATCGCATCGTTCATTGGTTCAGAATACATTGGATTTGTCGCTTTGATTCGATTAAGCTTAAAATGGCATTATTCTAATGCCACCCGTTCCCACAGACAGCAATATTTGTGACACACGTAACTGTTATTACTTTTACACTTGCAGCAGTGATGACAATATTCTGCCTAAACTTGTACAAACTAAGAGGAAGGGTTCTAAGCGATGCAAAAAAGATGCAGCACCGCCACCACCTGTCCCTTTTCAGTCCGCTATTCAAAAGCACAGTTCTGGAAATGAATGCGGGATGACTGAGCACTCCCCACCGTCTACACATGAGTTCATGTCAGTGCAGAACTGGCCGTCTCTGAGCTACACGGCAAAATGCAAAACACCGGAGACCCCTTGAAACGTAATTAGTGCATCTGTTTCCAAAAAATTGTGCCTGATAAGGCGTTATCTGAAAACTGAAAAAATGGCAAGGGCCATGGTGTTTTTTTGGGCGCTATTTACATCATTTTCTTTCCTGGCTAGAACGAGGAGGCACATTCTGGCCGCGAAAATCATAAAAAAATGCTCGACATTGTGCACGTTTGATCCAGATCTCAAGAGTTCAACGAAGAGAAACCTGGCCAACCCGGGCAACGAAGTGAAAAATAAGGGTGGGCATTTGATATCCACTCGAGCTTCGGTGGTTGGTGTATACTAACGCAGACGCAATCAGAAAATAAAGCCCAGAAGAGATAATATAAAATGCCATCAAAGAGGTGGGCATTATCACAGGGGCATTTGTCGCAAAATAAGGTACGTTCACAAAAGCTTGTTCCAAATCAGGGACTACAGTTTCGTGTAGACGATGAGCTGATGGCGTTATTCTTTTCCGTCTCCACCGATAACGCGCCCGTGACCATTTCCGTAGCGCGCTCCTCTTCCGGAGACGCCTCATGCTTCACGTTGTCGGCCTCCTTGAATACTTCGTCAGCTCCTCCAAGACCAGAAGCACCCGCCTGCCTCGTGTCCGAACATGGATGCTCCTGGCGATCTTCGGCAAGATTGGCGCCGTTTTGCTTCCAGCTCTTGCGCCTGACAGTCTTTCACCAGAACTGGGCCACGCAAAGCCGACGGAGGCAGGACGCCTCTCGCAGCAACGACGTCCAGATGCTCACTGCCGGGGATTTGCAATCCGGACTCGCCCTTGCCGATATCGAAGACTTCGGCTGCACTTTCTTCATGCGATTCGTTGTCTTGGTTCGCTGTGATGACCGATGCGGGCTGCTCTGTGCACTTCCGGTCGTTGGTATAGGAGCATTGACGGCCGTGGATTGACCTACGGCTGAGTCGTCCTTCTCGAGTGTAGATGCACCGCAGTCAAGACCAAAGAATAATAATAATAATAATAATTGGTTTTGGGGAAAGGAAAAGGGCGCAGTATCTGACTCGTATATAGTTGGACACATGAACCGCGCCGTAAGAGAAGGCATAAAGGAGGGAGTGAAAGAAGAAAGGAAGAAAGAGGTGCCGTAGTGGAGAACTCCGGATTAATTTCTAAGCCCTCAGTCGGGTTTTCAGGTACGTGGATGTGGTCAGAAAGACATGACAGGTTGGTGGTGGAAATTGGTTTTTTAGGAAAGAAAATTGCGCAGCATCTGTCTCACTGCTCGGCGGACAACTGAAACGCGCCGTAATAGAAGGGATAAAGCAAGGACTGAGAGGAAAGGAAGAGGTGCCACAGTGGAAGGGTCCCGACTAATTTCGACCACCTGGGGATCTTTAACGTGCACTTACATCGCACAGCACACGGGCGCCTTAGCGTTTTTCCTCCATAAAGACGTAGCCGCCGCGGTCGGATTCGAACCCGGGAACTCGGGATCAGTAGCCGAGCGCTCTAACCTCTGAGCCACCGCGGCGGGTCAAGGCTAAAGAATAAAACATGTTTTCAGGCATAAGAGTCATCCGTCAAGATCACGTGGCTCGGTGCGTCGCTGAGAAACCCTGGAACTCCCTGACGTCCTCCATTCTCGTGCTCCATCACAGCAGCGGTGGTGGCGCCATCCCGTGACGGCAGGAGTGCTGACTCGGGCACTGGCCCAATTTGCTCTGGTCCGTGGCCTGCAGGAACATCGGTAACATGGCTAGAGCCGGAGCTTTCTTACTGTTTGAGACCTCCTTGCCAGTGCTGCATCTGCATCCCTGCGCCAGCTTGACATTTTAGAAGAATTGACATTCTAGTTGGAGCAATTTGTCTTCACTGCATACGGCCTCCACATTGAGTGCAAGTAACGAACTGGAAGATTTCTTAAAGATTGGCTGCTATGGGGCAAATGAAATCTGAAAATTTGGTTAATATATGAAGTAATTAAAAGAAGAGAGCAGACCACATATGCGAACGTATTGCACAGAAGTAAAAAAATTACCCGGCGCGGTTGCTTAGCGGCTATACGTTCGCTTGCTGAGCTGAATAGCGCGTGGTCTCGGCTGCGGCGTCCGCGTTTACGCAGAGGTGAACTGCAAAAGATGCCCCTTTGCTGCACAATGTCAGCTGATGTTAAAGAGCACCAGGTGGTCAAAATTATTTCGGAGCGCTCAATTGCGCACTTTTTTGTACCTTCCTTATTTCACTCCCTCCTGTCCTCTCGACGTGATTGAGGTGTCCACCGTGAAACGACAGCACAAGCAAAGTCAACAAGAAGGGGGGAGCCTGACGGGACTTAGCCAATGTTTCGTTAAGAGGACTTGTCTTCGTCTGGGAGCCCTCTCTCTACTGTAGACTTCCGCCCTCTCTACAATGGGCACACAGCTACAGCGGTTCCCTTCCTCAAACGAAATTACATTCTTCGTGCCAGGCTAGTGAGCACACGGTGGTCGCCTGTTCTGTTCTGTTGTTGCCAGGAAAAATGAAAAGGAAAGTGCACAGGCCTGCCCACTGGCTCAAGCTGAGCCACAATCGCTACCACGTGCAGAAAGTCGTCTGGCCGCGTCTGAAGAGGTGTACGTGGTCGGCAGTAAAACTTTCTCGCGTGCCCACCAGGGGCACTGCGAATTTTTCCTGGGCTTTTCACTGCATGTTACGTATGGGCTGGCAGTCTTCTGCTGACCGTGACCACAGAGTAATCTATTATTTAAGGAGTGATAAAAAATAACGAATGGAAATAGACGAAGAGGTGCTTCTACAGCGAAAACAGGGAAAAGCGGTGGCTGAAAAGGGCTTATAGCACGCAGGGAAGAGAAGGAAAAAAATGAAGTTACTTCGACCACAAAACAAAGTTCGCAAAAGCGACGATGTAAATGCAAACAAAAACAAAAAGAAATATTGAACGATTTCGGAGCTTAAAGGAACGAGCTTCAGACACGAATTATTACTGCAGACGCGGTGACCTCCATTTTTACGCCACACGTGAACTACCATACACACTTTACGGGGATTGCAGTGTCTGCTGCTAACACCGCTGCGCCACTTCAAAAGGGCATTTAGCAACAAGCGACACCTTCAGAATGGGCGCTTTATTATACATTACACCCATTCAAAATATAGTGTTTTAATGGATAAGCAGTTAAATGAAACAGCATCAAGGATCACTTTCAGAGCTTGCTCGGGTGCATGTATTTTTAATGTGTCATTTTAAACACACAAAGCAGCTCTTCCCACACTTTGGACGAAATGAGCTCGACATCCAGCAATGAGCAGGGAATAACGCATAAAACGCCGATTACACACAAGCGGAATGACAGAATTGCACGAGCCGTCACAGAAATAAAAAAAACTAATGCTTAGCACATAGAAAAAAAAAGACCCGGCTCGATTAGAAGCGTATGCCAGCAAAATTCATCCAGTCCATGCTATTCATACGAGCTTCGCGTGTGTCCCTGGGGATCCTTTAAAAAAAGAGTGCCCTCTGTAACAATTGGATGAGACACTTAAGGTTCGCTTTAAGAGTATGTCGCGATAGCTGAATGGGTTATTTATTGTCCATATATGCAAAATTGGTCATTCTCTACTAAACATTCATAGATTACTGGGAGTCCTCACTCCTCTCCTGGCGTAGTGGCGTATTGGTGCAGAGATTAGGCGATGCGCCAATGTCCACCGGTGGGGCTTGTGCGACCCAGCCGTTCTTCTCGAGTAGCCAGTCGCGACCAATCATGAATTTGACTGCCGCCTGCCACGGTGCGCAGTTCGCTCGCAATTGGGTGTGGAGGTTGTGATGACGCCACAAGGTCACGTGACCTGAGTGGCCAACCTGCCTCCCAGGTTGCTTCTCTGAAAACTTTGTGTCAATTTTTTGCTCGTGGTCAACGATGCCGACGACGGATTTTCTGCGACACAAGCTGCTTAACACTGTCATGTTAAAATTTCCTAGCGCTGTGCGGCATGAATGAGAGTTAAATAACCACAGGTGGGGCATACACTCTAAACAGGAACACGCCTATATTGGAGTAAAAAGCAGGTAAGCTAGTCCTCTATCGCACTACCATTGAGGGATTGCAAGAGGGCAGTTAATTAATCCCAGAGTCTTTTTTGCGGTCCTCATATTCCGACCTTGAAAGTCCTTGAAGACGGATTTGTTGAGAACTGTGTGGAAGTGTTTTGACGTTATTTTGAAGCTGTTGCCTTTTTAAAACATCGCAATTATTTCGTGCGGCCACAGCGAACGCATTCCAACAGGCCTTCAAACCGCTGCACTTTTCCTGAATGGCACAAGCTTTTCTTGGAGTCCCATCTGTGTGCGTGTGCGTGCGTGCGTGCGTGTGCATGCGTGTGCGTGCGTGTGCGTGCGTGTGCGTGCATGCGTGTTTGTGTGTGTGTGTGCGCGCGCGCGCGTGTGTGTGTGTGGTTCGGATCCCACCGGCCGCACGGCTGCTTTTTCTGCTGCTTTATAATCAATTTACTTTAAGCGACAGATTCATGGATGTATTATTCTCCCACCGTTCAGCGCTACAAATTATAAAATAGAAACATTCGCTTATGATTTCGGTGACTGTTGGTGTCCATGTTTTTCATACGAGCCCCTCCTTTCCCTTTGTTTATATATATATGCGGGCGTGTGTGTGAGTATGTGTGTATATGTGGGTTAAATAATTATATACAGTTCTACCTATACAGCATATTTAACATTTCAGTCGGAATATATCCATTCCCACTTTTAAGAGCGTTACCTCATACTCATCATGTTTGCTACCACTTGCCTTCGGCGTGATATTTTCTAAGATCGAGGAATTAAAGATGACGCCTATGTTCGGGTGCCCATGATGACGTCAATACCCAATGTGGCGGACAGGAGTGAAACCACGTGATTATGGCGTCGTATTCAAAGATCTCCGGTGGCAAAGTTTTTGAATCTCAAATCGAAGATGGCGGCCAAATTCCGCTGCCAATGCTGAAGTCACGATCCAGTATGGCAGATAGAACAGGAACCACGTGATTATGACGTCATGGGGACGAAATGGTCGCATAGTTTCGGATTTTAAATTGAAGATGGCGCCTTTCTGTGTGGAGTCAAAGCTAAGATGGCGGCCAATAACATTACTTGTGCTTGGCTAAGCGGGGTGCGTGCAGCCATATGTAAACAACCGTATCCCTCGGGAGCCCTCAGATGCAAAGCGTACCACACTTTAATCTAATTCATATCAATTTTAGTAAATCAAACAGCTAGAACTCGTTACTTCAACGACTTCCAGATGGTGGTTTATAGGAAGTGCGTGCCATTATCTGCGTCGAAGAATATATTTCTGGTCATCATTCGATTGCAAGTGTATAGTGACATATGAGCAACGTGATGTACAGTTCCCACGACGTCTCAGCTAATGTTTTGCGCCCGCTATCCATATTATGATAATCGACGTGTGCATACTTGCTTGATACTAAACCTGTCCTCGCCAATGACGCCACTTTGATGGTCATTGCACGTGACAGCGAGAGATTTGCTGTGTAACAGAATTGTCATTAAGCCCATGCACCGGCTAACGTTCTCATGCAATCTTTCGACGACTGCTTACAGCCGTCACTACGGCGTGTGGCATACTCTCGCAGCAAATTTAAATATCACTGGGTTGAAAACTGCTATACCTCTCTGGTAAACAAGCCCTACTCTGTTCGCGGACGTCGCCCAGCAAACAAGCTTATTCCTCCGTGGCCAGTTCGATGGTATAGACTTACAACTCCAGCTAAAGTGTGTAGCTGCTACTTCATTACACCAAACCCGAGCAGGTTATCAGATGTGCACGCTCGTTGTATTCTTTGTACAGCATGCACATGAGATTCTTTTCCACATTTTCCCTTCAGGATACTGATTTAATGTCGGCGGAATGTCTCAGTTGGAGTGCTCTTCCTTCTCCATAATCCTACAGCTCGCCCTCTTGATTATTGCCTGTTTGATTTTTATAGTATACTTAATTTAAATCACACGAGTGCATTTGAAAGTGACGGTACTTATTCCTAGCAGTAAGTAAAAATAAGAAAAATGGACGCCACAATCTCCGACAATAGACAGACACTAACTTTATTAACGCTGCAGGTAAAGTAGACCGGATGTCCTAGAGCTTTCCCGTCTGGAGGACACAGTAAGCCCGTTACACGTGCCGAGCTTGAAGGCTCAGTTCCATGCTACGCAGCGCGATCTCCCACTGCTCCTCGATAGCGATTATAAAGGGGATTGCAGGCACGTCTGTTACTGCGTAGGACTAGAACCTGCGCATAACGGTGCTTAGAGAAAGTGAATGCTAATCAGCTCAGCTATTCCAGGATACCAAGCGAAAGCTATTGGCGTTTAGTGTGTTCATTGGAGTTGGCATTGACAACGTCGTGAACGCCAGTGATATTGAGGAAAGGAAGGGCGCATAAATGGCTCCTTTGTTCAGGGACCACCCGAAGCCGTGGCTCAGTGGTTAGTGCGCTGGGCTACTGAATCACAGTGCCTGGGGTCGAACCGGACCACAACGGCCGCGTTTCGATGGAGGTGGTGGTGGTAGTGGTTTTATTAAAAGTAATAGTAAAAAGGAAGGAAAAGATTTTTGCTAGCCCCGGCATCTGCCATCGATACTGAAGCACCTGAGCTGGGGCAGCGGAAATAAAGGAAAGCAGGCAGACTGGAGAAATGACATGAAAGAGGTGAGTGGACAGGAAGAGAGGATAGGGGGAGAAGTAATATGTACAAACTATGTACACAATAAGAAATGTGTCCAGGTTGTGCGCGTGATTAGTTCATTTTAGAGGAATTAAATCACACACGCGCACAGCACTGTGTTGGTTACAACTGGAGTGGGGCGTCCAGTTATTAATCGTTCAAGGTAGAACTCGCGGAGCGTTCGGTCACTGCGTGTAACTACCTGACGGAGAACAGACGGGACGTCAAGCCCGTGTGTTCGAGGAATGCACAGAGGCTCACCAAAGTTCGCTCACGAGTGCGCGCACTGCCCTGCGGCCACAATAGCGCCTTGATGGAGTCTTGTAGTATGCCTTGCGCCCTATAGGCCGCGAGCATATCGCGACGAGCATCGGCGAACGCGGTACAGTGAAGGAGCAGGTGTTCTAGTGTTTCCACTGCACCGCATCCGTCACACACATCACTCGTCGCGATTCCGTGACGCACCCGTCGTTCCCCGGGACACACGCAGCCAATGCTCGCGCGGAGGATCATTGCACGTTGTGACCGTGTAAGTGCGCGACAGCCGGCGACACTGTCGATGCGCTCCCCTCCCGCGATGCGTGGGTCGGGGTGCTGCTTTCGGAAATGGTCGTGGATGGCCGCACGCACGTCCTCCAGCGCAAGGGGCAGGTCGCTGGCAGGTAGTTGGTGTGCAGCGGTCGCGAGGTCGTTAGCTTCTTCGTTGCCGGCGATGCCGCAGTGACCGGGCACCCACTGTGCACGCGCGGCACAACCTCTCTGCGCGAGGCACTCGATGCGCGAGCGAATTTCGCGCATTAGTGGGGTACCGCGGCCGTTAGATTGCAGGAGGCTGAGGGCGGCGCGGGAGTCACACAGCAGAGCATTCCTGGGCGGCGGAGGGAAGAGGGTGAGCAGCAGGTTCAGCCCGAGCCGGATCACCATCAACCCCGCCGTGGTGGAGGAGCCCAGGAAGGCTGCGTGTTGCTGGCTGTGCAGTCGCAGGGCGAGGATGGTGGCCGCCGCAGCAAGGGAGCAGCTGTCGCGGGCCTCTGAGCCGTCGGTGTACACGGTCCTGGAGCTCCTCGTGTTTGACGGCTCTGGCCAGCTGCTGCATAGCACAGAGGGGTGTGCTCCGCTTTCCCGCAATGCCGACGATCTCTCGCTGTACCTCTGAGGCAGCAGGCCAGGGCGCGCAAGAGCCGTAGGGGGGTGGGCCTTGGGTCAATTGCTCATACTCGAACAGCGCCGCGCAGATTCGTTAGCGCGGGTGGGAGCGCATACGCTCCAGCAGCGAGCCGCCGTCCGGTGCGCGGCGAGGCCGGTCGATGTGATTCAATGCCCTGCGCGGTGCTTGGAGCTCAAGTGGCCACGCTTCTGCCTCGGCCAACGTTGCGGCGCACTGCGAGTTTTTGGGCAGGCCTAGGCACACGCGCAGGGAATTGCTGTGCTGAAGCTCGAGGTTCTTCCAGCACGGCTTGCGCACCGTGACGAGCGGCAGCGCATAGAGCACCGCCTCTAAGGCTGCGGCATTGTATAGCCGCAGCGCGGCTTGCTGGGAGATGCCCTGGCCTCGAGCGGTGAGCTCATGCACGGCGGCGGCGATCCTCTTCATCTGCAGACAGGCCTTGGTCGCCGCGGGGCGGAAGGAAAGGCGCCAGTCGATGTCCAGGCCAAGGTACCGCACCGATTTACGCCAAGGAATCGGAGTCCCGTCCAGTGACAGTGGCGCAAGGTGCGCGAGCGAGCGCGAAACGCAGGCCATGACCACCGATTTGTCCGCTCTCAGCGACAGATCAAGGCCACGCAAGATGGCATCGATTGCGGTGAGGGCTCCCTGAAGGCACCCCCGCCCGCGGAACGCCTCGCCCGGTGGTCCCCGGCACCACAGAGCTATGTCGTTTGCATTTATGGACATGTACACATGGTGTCGGCCGCTCGTGGGGAGGGAGGCCGGCACCACCGACATGGCCACATTAAACAGAAATGGTGATAGCACACAGCCCTGCTTCACGCCCATGTCCACTGGGCGAGGCTTGGAGAGCTTACCCCCTACTCGTACGCGCATGGTGCACCCGTTCACACCAGCCCCCTCAAGCACCGCGAGAATTGGTGCGCGGTGAACGTTGTCAAAAGCACCCGAGACGTCCAGTTGTAGCCGAAACGCAAAGGCTCCCGTGTGTTGTGCGTTGTCATTGTACATTAAAGAAGTCCAGGTGGTCGAAATTATTCCGGAGCCCTCCACAACGGCGCCTCTTTCATTTCATCTCTTTGCTTCAGTATCAGATGCCGGGTTAGCAAAATTATTTTATTTCCTTTTTCTTATTGTTTTAATGAAACCAATTACTATTTAGTACTTCTCGGTTACTCCATTATCCCTTTTCTTATGGCGGGGTGTAGGTGTCCGCCGAGATGTGAGGAAGATACTGCGCCATTTTCTTTCCCCTAAGACCAATTTTCATTCATTATTTCAATGGAGGCCTCAGTCGCGTTTTCAGGTACGTGGATGTGGTGAGAAAGAGTTGGCAGGTTGGTGGTGGAAATTGTTTTTTAAGAAAGAAAATTGCGCAGTATCTGTCTCACATCTCGGCGGACAACTGAACCGCGCCGTAAAGGAAGGGATAAAGCAGAGACTGAGAGGAAAGGAAGAGGTGCCACAGATGAAGGCTCCCGAGTAATTTCATCCACCTGGGGATCATTAACTGGCACTGACATCTCACAGCTCACGAGCGCCCTTGAGTTTCGCCAGCATCCAGACGTGGCCGCCGCGGTCTGGCTCGAACCCGGTAACTCCGAATCAGTAGCCGAGCGCGCTAACCACTGGGCCAATACGGCGGGTGGTCCACTGACCCAGGAAGCCAGTTATGCGCTCTTCCTTTCCTCAAAATCACCGGCGTCTACGACGTTGTCAACGCCAACGCCAATAAACAAAATAAACGCCAATTGATTTTGATTGGTATCCTGAATTAACTGAGATAATTAGCATTCATTTTTTGAAGCGAAAGCTTTACCGGCCGTGAACTTGCGATTTTCCCGTGGCCGCATTCTGAGGAGGCACATGATGTCACAACGCGCGAATCACATATCTCGATGGACACCCGAACCATGCCTTCTTTTTCCCCTGCCCCTTTATCTGTTCGTTTACGGCGAGGTTCGGGTGTCCACGGCTACTGTGCATTGTGCGCTCGCCGCGCCATCTGGTATGATATCACACCGCGCGGCTTGCCACCGCCACCATTTGGTATGACGTCACACCGCGTTCTTCGTCGTTCCGCTCGCCTCCGCTCGCTTCACCAGCTGTGTCGCATGCCTGACAACATGTCGGAGGATTGAAAAGGAGAGCTCGCGTGTGCTGCAACTACGGTTGTGGCGTCTTTAACGCACCGACAACATAGCTAGACAACAAGAGTAACCTGGACTTGCAATCAAGATTAACCAAGGCTAACCATGCTATGCCTTAGCTTTCGCTACGTATATCCTGGCATAGCCGAGCTAAGCCACTGCCAATTTTTTTTTCTAAGCGCTGTTATGCCCAGGTTCTAGTCCTACGCAGTAGCCGACGTGCCTGCATTCCGCTTTATAATCTCTACCGAGGACCAGTGGGAGATCGTGGATCTCCCACTGGTCGATGTGGATCGATGGATCTGGGCCTTCAAGCTAGCCTCGTGTAACGGACTGACTGGGTCTCCGACGCGAGAAAGCTCGTCTACATCCGTCCTAGGTGACCTGCAGCGTTAATAAACTTAGTGTCTGTCTGCTATCATCGATGGTGACGTCCATTTTTCTTATTGCCACTTGCTACTAGTAATAAGTACCACTACCGCCACCTCCAAATGCACTCCTGATGAAAATTATGGTGACTAAGTAACAAACTCAAGAGGCTATCATCGAGAGGGAGAGCTGTAGGATTAGGGAAAATGAAGAGCACTCCTACTCATACATTCCGGGAATATAACAGCTGCATCATAAAGGAAAGAATGTTGAAAACAACTGCATTTACGCAGCGCACACAGAGTAAATCGTGCCTGCATGTTTGCTAATCAACTCGGATTTGGTCTTATAAAGTCACAGCTACAGACTTCAGCAAGATTGCTAAGTCTGTGCCTTACGTTTGGCGCAGAAAGAACAAGCTGGTTTGGTGGGTAACGTCCGTGAAGAGAGCAGTGCTGGTTTACAAGAAAAGCTGAACAGTTTTCAATCCGATGAATTTAATTTGCTTGCAGATCTTGGCACAAGCCTTGTTCTGAAAGTAATCCTCGAAAGATGGTGTGACGAGGGGAACAGGTTGGCTCAATGACAATTCTCTTACACAGCAGATCTCTCGCTGTCACGTGCAGTGACCATCAAATTGACATCAAGGGCGAGGAGTTCATTATTATGAAGCAAGTATTCACACCTCGCTTATTATATTATGAATACGAAGCGCAAAAGCTTAGTTTAAACATAGCCGGAACTGTAGATCAGGTCGTTCATAGGTCGCTGTGCAATTGTGATCGAATGATCACCAGATGTATTTTCTTGGTCGCCGACATCGGCATGCTCTTCCTAGAAAGTGGGAATGGAGATATTCCGAATTAAATAATATATAATTTGTATAGTTGTAACTGTTTATAATTATATACCACACACACATATTTAAGACAAACAATTGGGCTTTGATGCCACAGCGGCCAGTGCCGACCAAGTTGACAAAGCAGACGGAAGACGAAGCTCACGAAGTTCAGTTAGGCGCTCACGAACAGACCCCCGTCCTTGCGTCTTAAAATCTATCTGCTTACATGCTATTACCAATCCTTTTCTCTTCGAACCTTTCCTGTATCCAGCAATTAACCACCTGCGTCTTGGCCACGCCCCCGCAGCGGGTATGTGCCAGCAATGTTTGAGGCCTTCCTACCTACCTTCTGAGCTGCGCTGTGCTAACAAAAATTGCGGCCGTCCACATTTCCTGTTTGATTTGCGCCTTTTCACTTGGTGTAATTGCCGCTTGTTCCCACCCTGCAGCTACGGACCTTACGGACTTTACGGACCTACGGACCTGAGGACCTACGCCCCTTCCCGCCGCCATCGTCTGCTACGGTCCCGTGCGTAGGTGCGACCTTGCGATCTTCAGCGGCACGGACGATAACGACGTAGAAGACGGGCTCGCGTCCTACGCACGCGTGAACGCCTACAACAAATGGGATGACGTTCTTAATCACACGAACGTCATAATTTATCTGACCTACGTCGCCAACTTGTGGTTTCCTAGCCAAGAAGCTGGTTTTTCTACCTGGGTGGCCCTCAAAACCAGCCAGACCGATGATGTATTCGGCCGCCCCGCTGTCCGAAAACTTCGTGCCGAACAACGGTTGCGCTGTCGGGCTAGCAGAGTGGCGAGAATTTCACAAGCTATATCGAGGATGTCGTCGATTTATGCGACTGAATGCATCCATGAGCGACGCTGACAAAATTAAGCACATTCTTAAAGGGAATGAGGACGACGCATTTCAGCTGCTAGTGTCCAAAAATCTTCAAACCGTCTCCGACGTCGTTTCTTTATGTAAGAGCTATGACGAGCTCCGAAAACAGCGTCTTGTCACCCACCGTACCATTTGCCCGGACGACTCTCTTTCGAGCTTGGCTGTAGGCGGTCCTGCACACTATCAGTCGATCCTTCCTCTGCATACCCAGCAGTTTGTGCGGGAAGAGGTCGCCCGCCAGTTATCGTTGTTTACCTGCCCACCTGCCTTAAAGCCATCGCTGTCGCCTTCCATTCAGCGTGTCATCCAGGAGAAGGCTGCAGAGGTCCTGCCATCCGCTAATCCAACCCATCTGGTCACTGCTCCGCTGTCATATGCTGAAGCTGACGCACGGCCACAACCTCAACCGGTTGTTCCTGCTTATGTAACGCCTGTCATCATCTTCCCTCAGCCGCCGGCCACCCCTACATTGCCACTCACTCACCAGCCTCTGCCCCGCCCCTCCACCAAGTGCAAAGAGGCAAATCAAACAGGAAATGTGGACGGCCACAATCTTTGTAAGCACAGCGCAGCTCAGTAGTGAAGCGTTCGTGAGCGCCAAACTGAACTTCGTCAGCTTTGTCAGACTTCGCCACACCGCCAGCACCGCCTCGCCAGTGCCGTCAGAACGTTCAGAAACTTCGCCAGCACCGCCAGAAAACCCGCGCCACTACTATATGTGTCTGCTGCCGACTTCCCTTCCTGAATCCGTGGTTTCGCTTTTTGTGCCCGACTCCAGCTCGGTCCAGTGTACAAAGATAGATAGATAGATAAAGAGGAGGAGGGAAAGACAGGGATGTTAACCAGAAAGGGGTTCCGGTTGGCTACCCTGCACTGAGGAAGAGGGATCAGGGGGCTAAAAGGAGGAAGAGAGAAGGGGAAAAAGGCATAAACACACACACGCACAACGCTGTCGCAATTTGTCACCCAATCCAGTCGCTCTCAAGTTGGCAAAGAGGGCCTTGTATGCCTTGAGGGCAGTCGGCTACTGTGGCCACGGACCGAGGATCTTTTGCTCTGTTAATGGGCGATAATCGAGGCGGCCCAGGGCACAACACAGTGTATATCTTGCACTCGCAAATGCAGGGCACTCATAGAGAAGATGAGCGATGGTCTCCTCACAACCACAGCTTTCACAAGCAGGACTGTCGGCCATCCCCATCCGGAAAGCATAGTGGTTGGTAAAAGCAACACCGATCCATAAACGGCATACCAATGTTGCTTCGCGACGTGCTAAGTTATGTGGAAGACGAACGCGCAGTCCAGGGTCCAGTGCCTTGAGGCGGAGGTTGCAAAACTCTCCCGTGTTCCACGCTGAAAGTGTGTGCTCCAGCGCCAAAGGGCGAAGCCCACACGCAGCGTCAGGTCTTGACATTGGGATCCTCACTGGAAGTCCGTCGTTGTGAGCAGAACGCGCAGCCGCATCAGCCGGGTGATTACCGTTAATACCAGTGTCCTGGCAGCCATTGAAAAATGATGTCATGACCTTTGGATACGGTGCCGTGGTACAGTAGACGGATATCAGCAACGAGTTGTTCCTGCGACCCGCGGCGTAGCGCAGCTTGCAGGGCTTGAAGGGCTGCTTTAGAGTCTTTGAAAAGCGTCCAGTCATGTGGAGGTTCCTGACTGATGAACTCTACCGCAGCCCGTAAGGCTGCGAGTTCCGCACCAGTTGAAGATGTAGGATAGGTCGTCTTCACTTTCATGAAGATGGATCTGGCCGGTATCACCACCGACCCCGCAGAACTGGTCGAGTGAACTGATCCATCTGTGTAAACATGCATGTGGTGACTGTGGTAAGAATGCAGGGGATTCAATGTTAGTTGTTTGAGAGCGGGTAGTGATACACCAGCTTTCTTCGTAATTCCAGGAATATAGAGGTGAACCCGAGGTTCATGAAGACTCCATAGTCGGGAGCACGGTCTTGACGCAGGAGTGAACTCCGATGGAAGATATGAGCGATGGGCTTCAATGACTTTGGCGAATGCAGTACGCGGTCTAATTATTGGGAGTAACCTAATTCGAAGGCTTCTCGTAAGTGTAGGCAATGTTGCCGCTTCACAGGTAAGTACGGGCAACATAAATGTGCTTAAGGCTTTCGTGTTGAAGGGAATTGAAAATGTGCAATTCATGGCCGGAGTGTGCCTGCTAAGTTGCGTTTATCCTCCTGTTATTTTGATCCCGTGGTCAGAATCAGCGACTATCTGCCCTAAGTAGATGTATTCATTTTTTTGTTTCCAAAAGTAATGTACTCAGCCGATTCGAGGCTATTGAAGAAACTTCATACTTCTTTGAAATATTTTGAAGGACCACCTTACAATGTTCCGCCGCGGTGGCTCAGTGGTTATGGCGCTCGGCTGCTGACCCGAAAGACGCGGGTTCGATACGGGTTATGGCGGTCGCATTTGGATGGAGGTGAAATTCTAGGAGCTCGTGTACTGTGCGACATCAGTGCACGTTAAAGAACCCCAGGTGGTCAAAATTTGCGGAGCTCTTCATACGGCGTCCCTCATAGCCTTAGTCGCTTGGGACGTTAAACCTTCATTAACCATAAACCCTATACCGTAACATGTATTCTCTAGGCAAAACTGCGTTTGTGATTTTTTCTACACTTCGGTGACAAACGAATTTCCTATAGTTATCGCAGGGTTACGCTAATGTCCCTTTTGTTTAATTCATGGTTGTGTCAAACCAATCGGTAAGATATTCAAAATCTATTTCATCACTTCGCATTTCGCATATGCAGATAGCCATTTCTTCGCTGGATATGGATTTCTTGACAAGAGCGTGGAAATGCTGCCGACGACATTTTATTGCCGACGGGGTGCTAACTTCTAGAGTTTTCCTGAATGGCACGAGCTTCACCGTTAGGAAGGCCTGCCACCTTCTTTGGTCAACAAAAGTGTAAGATTCCTCAAACATTTCAACGATTGCCTTAGTGAATTCTTTGCATGATCATGGTATGTTTGCTGATGCAAGCTGTACGTCTTTAGTATCGAGAAATACTGTTGTTGAGCTTATCCCGCTCTCTGTGGTATAGTAAATCCATCTTGAAGTCTTTTGTAACCCGTGGAATAATTCGAGCGCTCAGCGCTAATTTCGGGCTCCTTAATGCACGGGAGGCGTTGCAATGAATTTTGACGATGATGACTGCCAGTGCCAAAACCCAGGGCATTATTACGGACGGAATGGTGTTCTTACCCTCATGGTAGTCGGAATTGTTTTACTATTCGGCATGGTTTAATCCTTCAGTTGAGTAGAACCACAACCCGGTAAAAAATAATTTGATTCAGATGTGGAAGAATTTTAACGTTTGCTTATAAATAAACGCTCGGCTAATGGTCGGATACTTTCGGCAGCTCCTCAAAAACTGTCCGCGCCACCCACGACTGACGTCCGCGAGAAGTTATCGCTCGGAATCTTCACGAATATTTTGATCTCGTGTGCCATGTGCAACTTTATTTCCTTTTTCTGCCCTTTGTTCATTGCTTTTGCTCGGCTCGAAGTACGGCAACAAATACGCATTTTTTTCTTATCGCATTCCTATCGCGACAAGATCGGACTGATTTCTGAAGCATGAAGAGTGAAACAGGTGAATTTTCATCACTCTAATTTTTAGATTCGCTTAACTGCACACCTTAGCCGAGTAGCACTCAAAAGACATAAATACACGTACTGAACCAGTGCATTTGCCACGCTTAAAGAAATTATTTTTGGAGCTATTTTTGTTGGATGAACACAAGTTACGCAGGGGCAGACGGCATCTCGCGTCTTGTGCTCGGCAGAATAATAATAATAATTGGTTTTGGGGGAAAGGAAATGGCGCAGTATCTGTCTCATATATCGTTGGACACCTGAACCGCGCCGTTAGGGAAGGGATAAAGGAGGGAGTGAAAGAAGAAAGGAAGAAGGGGTGCCGTAGTGGAGGGCTCCGGAATAATTTCGACCACCTGTGGATCTTAACGTGCACTGACATCGCACAGCACACGGGCGCCTTAGCGTTTTTCCTCCATAAAAACGCAGCCGCCGCGGTCGGGTTCGAACCCGGGAACTCCGGATCAGTAGTCGAGCGCCCTAACCACTGAGCCACCGCGGCGGCAGAAAAATTTTAAATTAAAGAAATTTTCTTTTCATTCGTGATGAACCACCGAGCTTCGGTACATGCATTGCAGACGTTCAGATTCACGGATTTGCACTGACATCGCACAGCACACGGGCGCCTTAGCGTTTTTATAGAGGAAAAACGCTAAGGCGCCCGTGTGCTTTGCGATGTCAGTGCACGTTAAAGATCCCCAGGTGGTCTAAATTATTCCGGAGCCCTCCACTACGGCACCTATTCTTCCCTTCTTCTTTCACTCCCTCCTTTATCCCTTCCCTTACGGCGCGGTTCAAATGTCCAAAGATATATGAGACAGATACTGCGCCATTTCTTTTCCCTAAAAACCAATTATTATTATTATTAAGAAGGCAGGCTTCAATGAATGAATGCAACCTTCGCATGGTAAGCTCAGGATTATTTCACACACGTATCGGTTGAGGATTTTCGCCATTATTTTATTGCTCCTTAATTAACTGGCATTAAGCAGCAATCCACATGTCTAAACAACTGAACGCTGAAGTGAGGATGTCAGAGCCAGACACGATGTTTTACACTGTGAATATGTGGCGAGGGTGACGAAGAATTTCGCAGTTAAGTCCACGAAGCTTCGGCCCCTCATTGATAAGGACACTCGAGTGCTGCGCCAGAGTACGCGGGATCAATCCAGTCTGCTGAGGCAGTGTTTCGATGGAGCCGAAACTCCAAATGCGCTCGTGTGCTGTGCGGTGTCAGTGCACGTTAAAGATCCACAGGTGGTCTAAATTGATCCGGAGCCCTCCACTACGGCAACTATACTTCGTCTCACAAGATGTTTGCAGCACTACGGAAGGTAGAGCTCTCTCGTCCAATCAGGGCTGCAGAAACGCAGAAAATAGTCCCTCGAATATTTGAGGAGTGTATGACTATTAATCAAAACAATAAGCATTGCAACTAAAAACATGATTTGGACAGGTATATTTAAATGGTAGGGAGTGTTTCAATCACTGGTGAAATTACCAGTCAAAGCCCGTACGGACACAGCTCTGCGGAGGCCTGCTGCGAGGTAGTGATGCGTCGCCACTTTCCAACATGGCGTCGGACGAGTCTGTTGTGTCTCCTGTGTGCTCTACACCGACAGTGCGCTGTTTCCACAAGCAGGCGAACAGGTGGCTTTAAATGTTCTTGAAGCGCTTCGCGTCGAGTGCGGGGGCAGTTGGAGTACAAATGCGCTCATCAAGAGGACGGCAAAACTCACGCAGGTGAGCGAGCGAACGCTTTACAAGTGGACAACGGAGACGTTGAACGCGGGCCGAGTGTTGTCACCGAAGAAGCGTGCTGGCGGAAGAGGCCGCGAGCGGACGAAGAAGCTGGACGATTTTGACCTGAGCGTATTGCGAAGGGTGGTACACACCTTTTTCCAGAGAGGGGAAATTCCAACTATCGCGAAGGTGGTTGCGCATTTCGAAGAGGACGAAACGCTACCGACCGTGTCCGCAGCGACAATGCAGAGGATGTTGAAGAAACTTGGCTTCCGATATAACAAGCGCTCTCGGAATGCGATGTTAACCGAAGCGACGCACATTGTGCAGTGTCGCCGCCGGTACCTGCGCCAGATAGCGGAGCTGCGACGCCAGGGTAGGCCTATTTTCTTCACCGACGAAACGTGGGTTAACGCCGGCCACACGCGAAGTCGAGTGTGGACTGACTGCACCATCCAATCTGCACACCAAGCGCATTGATCCGGACTGTCGACTGGTCTACAAAACCCCAGTGGCAAAGGTGGCAGGCTTATTGTGACGCATTGCGGTAGTGAGCAAGGTTTTGTCGAAGGCGCAGCGGAAGTTTTCCGAGCGAAGAAAAACTCGGGCGATTACCACGAGGAAATGAACGGGGAACACTACGAAAACTGGTTCTCCAGGAGACTTCTCCCACTACTACCACCCGGCAGCGTTATAGTGATGGACAACGCGCCATATCATTCTGTGAAGCAGGATAAAGTGCCGCGGATGAGTAGCCTCAAAAAGGACATACAGGCTTGGCTGTCCGGAAAAGGTGTCGCGTGGACCAGCGGCATGGTGAAGGCTGAGCTCATGCAGCTTGTCAGCAATGTGAACACAGGTGGGGAGCAATACCGTGTCGACTGCATTGCTAAAGCTGCTGGCCATCTCGTTGTGCGCCTGCCACCGTACCACTGCCAACTGAACCCGATAGAGCTTGTCTGGAGCGACGTCAAGGGTTTCGTGGCCAGCCAAAACAAGACGTTTAAGCTCCAAGACGTCGAGCCTCTGGTTTGGCTAGGCATCACGCAAGTGACTGTTCAGAAATGGAAGAATTACGTGCAGCATATTATCAGTGAGGAAGATGTGATGAGAAAACTGGACCACAACATCGACGACGTTGTTGACCAGGGACCGGCCATTGTTGTCAACCTGGAGGACGACACAACCAGCAGTGCTGAATTCAGTTGTTATGAGGACGATGAGATGATCGAACCCGTTTAACGTGCGTTGCCTCTCGCGCAGCACATGGGCTTGTTTTGCATTTCGCCACCATCGACACTCGGCTGCCTCGGCACGCTGGAGTAAATAAATTTATATGCACATGACACGATTACTGAAATTTACTGCGACGCGACAACAGAGGAACTGATGAGAACAGTACCCTGGTTGTCTCACATATATCGGTGGACACCCGAACCGCGCAGTAAAGGAAGGGATAAAGGAGGGAGGGCAAGAAGAAAGACAATATCTCGGTGGACACCCGAACCGCATCGTAAAGGAAGAGATAAAGGAGGGAAAGAAGCGAGAGAAAACTGAAAATTGAAAGTTGGATTTTAAGGAAAGGCGCGGCGCTGCGCGGTGGAACACCTGTGGTTCGGTGCTACTATAAATAGAGGTAGAAAGAAGCCACCTGGATATCAGGTGGATCGAGCCACAGGCGCGTAGGAACACACTAATGTAGTGCGCGCCATCCTGATTGGACGAGAGAGCTGTACCTTTCGTAGTGCTGCAAACATCTTGTGAGACGGAGTATATTTATTATTTCACAACCATCAGCCTCCTTTCCCATACGGTGCGGTTGGGGTGTCCACCCAGATGAGAGAATTTACTGCACTGTTTCCTTTCCTCAAACAGCCTATTTTTCAAAGGCCAATTTTCGTTGTAGAGCACACGGGTGTTTTTGTTCTGTTCGTCGTCAAGAGGGTCAATCAAAATGAAGAGCAACAATAAAATCTCCGCTTCGCGTAAATCTCATATTCTAATATGACACTGATTAAAATTTCGATGCTACGCCCTAAGTATACAATCAGAGTTGGAATCAAGCAATTGCTTCACTTAGACGTAGAATTTGTTGAGCAGAACACTCTTACTGGGCCACTAATTTTTTGTGCGCTATATGCATTAGCTAGCGGTACCTAATCAAGTAAGCACCAGCTCCATTTGCGGTCAGCGGTGCACAGTTGATGATTCGGCTAGCGTTTCGTTGTGCATAAACGCGACCTTAAAACCTCGTGTTGATGTTTACCGCCAGTTGGTTTTTGTAACAAGTTTTCTCGGCCAGATATATTATGTTCTCCCATGTACCCTTTTTTGTACACATTTGATTGCTTGCCTAGCAGGCAAACAAGCTCTCCTTATTGTATTTAATAAGCTATGCCTAGCCAGCCCGTCGTCATAAGCTTTATTCTTTATATTAGGGCGCTCGGGTACTGATCCGAAGTTCCCGGGTTTGAACCCGACCAGGGCGGCCACGTTTCAATGGCGGCAAAACGCCAAGGCGCCCGTGTGCTGTGCGATGCAAGTGCACGTTGAGGATCCCCAGGTGGTTGAAATTATTCCGGAGTTCTTCACTACGGCACCTCATTCTTCCTTTCTTCTTTCACTCCCTCCTTTATCCCTTCCCTTAAGGCGCGGTTCAAGTGTCCGCCGATATATGAGACAGATACTGCGTCATTTCCTTTCCCAAAAACCAGTTATTATTGTTATGAATATTATAATAATAATTATTATTATTGTTGTTGTTATAATTATTACATTTATGAACTCTTTCGAAACTTAACTTAACTTAACTCTTTCGAACACTTAAGTTCACCTTGCAAATATGGCGCGATAATTTTAAAGTGTCTGTACGGTCGCTTGGGTATTCCTTGGGGCACCATTACGCAGATATCGGCAGCTTCTCACGTAACATCACATAGGTAGATGGATGGAAAAAAATTGGCAGTGCCTTAGCTCGGCTGTGCCAGGATATAGAGAGCGAGAGCTACGTTTCCCTGGCTGAGCTTGTTGTGGTCACTGTTTGTTTAGCAATGAGAGGCTTTGGTATACACATCTTTTATTCATTTTGTTTGACAGAGAAAAACACTGCCCGATTGTTTTTGAAGTAGCATGCAGCGATCTAAATTTTTTGTTACAGTATGTGGATTTGGTAGGGCCTCTTTAGTATACAAGCTATATAGTAGTTCCCCATTGTGTAGTCTGGATGTGATGGTCCGAAGCTAAATTAAACTCAAAATTTTCTTTCATACACTAACTAAGTGTCTTCTTTGCTGTTAAAATAACCCAAAGTAACACACAACTGTGAAACATTACCGTAGTCTGGTATACACGTGGCAACCACATCAATCATCTGCTTGACAGATGTTCCCGGTGCCACGTAGACTCCTTGGATAAATGCCGCTTTTCAGAAGCCAAACACAGATGGCTTCACCATTATTCACTGCGTTCGAAGGGAGATGTCTGACAGCGGTGCTACATTGTTTAACGTACACCCAGATTCCAGCCTACATATTTGGTTCAAGCCAACTGCCAGGCAGCAACCTTTGTATAGAAAGAGTTAATCTTCTCTTATCTATACCACCGTTTAGCAGCGGCTGGACTCTCCTTCTCTGCATGCATGTCAAACGTTGTGATACGGACGCCCACTACGTCTCCGCCTTTTAAACGCAATGCTGTGTATGTGGGGCGGGGTTCGGGTGATAGAGAGGCGTGCGGCGAGGTGGCAACGAAGAACGCGGCGCATCTGTGGTGTCTCTGGTTACCATGGTATCAGCGCATGCGCTCAACTGCTCATCCATGTGACGTCACGTTCGGCTTGGACGCTGGAGCGGGCGCGTGGCCGCGGCGACGGCGAAGTGCACGGCGCACTTTGCTCCTCTTCGGTTTCCATGGTTAGGGCGCATGCGCACAACATGCCTTTCCCATGAACCGCGAAATGCTCGACTGGTAGCCCACTGTAGCTCTCACTACAAAACTTTATTGGCGAACGATTTAATGTGCTCTTGACCCTTACGGGTCACGGCGCCATGGTCGATATTCGGTCCAGGATTGTGCACTTGACAGCTGCCAGCGTGGCTCGGCGTACAAGAAATCATTGCTCTTCCTTGTCCTGGCTGGCCAGCAAGTGCTCCCACTGCAACATGCGTCACACTCGGATGGTCTATTCTTGGCTCTAAGTCTGCCTTAGGGCAGGTGACTTGCTCTAGTGTAGCTTTACCCTGGCACCATGGACATTTGTCTGCATATTGTGTAGGAAAGATATTTTTTAGTTTGTGCAGGTGCTCGCAGGTACCGGTTTTTAGTCTGCGCCAGCGTGCGCCTCGTCTTTCGTTAGCATTTTGTGTAGGTTGGATAGCGTTTCCGACGACCATTGTAATGATCGAGTATGTCCGAATACGTGGGGTAACAGGGTAAAAGGTGCCCGTGGTGCAGTGTTTAGTCTGCTCGGTTGACGTACCCTCCATTTAACTCGTCTGCAGCCACGTTGCCCCTCTTCCCCTCATGTCCTGGAACCCATACTATATTATTTTTAGTGTTTAAGTGTCTTTTCGTCGTGTGAAGAATGTGATTTGCGATGCTGTCTATCCTGCCTCTTGTGTTGTTTCTGCATGCTTGTGTAGAGTCGGCCACTATAGTGATGTTTTGTCCTGTTCCGTTGGCGTGCGATATTGCTGGAGCAACGGAGGCCTCTTCAGCTGCCTCCATGGTTGGGTTGTTTATGGCTGCTCTGGTTATTTCTTTCCCTTCTTCGCCTCTTACAACGGCGATCGTTTTGCGTTGGTGTCGGTACTTTGCTGCGTCCGTGTAATCTACGCTGGGATTGTCGCTGAATTCTCTGCTCAGGGCTCGGGCTCTCGCTTGTCGTTTTTTATTATGCATATTGGGGTCCACGTGTCCATGTGTAATGGGTCCATGTGTAATACATTCTGTTGTATTACACGTCATCACACATAATAATCTATAGCGCTAATTAATGGCCCTTAAAACTCAGTTTTCCTTGAATGTCATCTGCGCACACTGCTGTGTGACGTGCTTGTACAAATCCTCTGTTTATCCTCCTGAACGAACATCCTGATTTGTGAAGAAGTAGAGGGCTCCTCTCCCGACCGAAAGAATTTCGTTCACTTCCGCTTGATAACCTTTTAGAGCAAAAGCTTTACTAGCCTAGTGGTGCCCATTTCGCTGCGTCTGCACGAATGACCTTGAAAAGGATTAGCGGAGTTACGTAGATAGATAGATTAAGAGGAGGAGTGAAAGGCAGGGATGTTAACCAGAAAGGGGTTCCGGTTGGCTACCCTGCACTAGGGAAGAGGGATTAGGGGACTAAAAAGAGGAAGAGAGAAGGGGAAAAAGGCATAACACACACACGCACAACGCTGTCACAATTTGTCGCTGAATCCAGTTGCTCTCAAGTAGGCAAAGAGGGCCTTGTATGCCTTGAGGGCAGTCGACTGCTGTGGCCACGGACCGAGGATCTTATGCTCTGTTAATGGGCGAGGATCGAGGCGGTCCAGGGCACAACAAAGTGTATTTCTTGCACTCGCAAATGCAGGGCACTCACAGAGAAGATGAGCGATGGTCTCCTCGCAACCACAGCTCTCACAGGCAAGGCTGTCGGCCATCCCCATCCGGAAAGCATAGTAATTGCTAAATGCAACACCGATCCATAAACGGCATAACAGTGTTGCGTCGCGACGTTCTAAGTTACGTGGAAGACGAAGGCGCAGTTCAGGTACCAGTGCCTTGAGGCGGAGGTTGCAAAACTCTCCCGTGTTCCACGCTGAAAGTGTGAGCTCCAGCGCCAAAGGGCGAAGCCCACACGCAGCGTCAGGTCTTGATATTGGGATCCTCACTGGAAGTCCATCGTTGTGAGGAGAACGGGCAGCCGCATCGGCCTGGCGATTACCGTTAATACCACAGTGTCCTGGCAGCCATTGAAAAATGATGTCATGACCTTTTGAAATGGTGCCGTGGTACAGTAGACGGATCTAAGCAACAAGTTGCTCCTGCGACCCGCGGCGTAGCGCAGCTTCCAGGGCTTGAAGGGCTGCTTTAGAGTCGATGAAAACCGTCCACTCATGTGGAGGTTCTTGACTGATGAACTCTACCGCAGCCCGTAAGGCTGCGAGTTCCGCACCAGTTGAAGATGTTGGATAGGTCGTCTTCACTTTCATGAAGATGTATCTGGCCGGTATCACCACCGACCCCGCAGAACTGGTCGAGTGAACTGATCCAGCTGTGTAAATATGTATCCGGTGACTGTGGTAAGAATGCAGGTGATTCAATGTCAGTTGTTTGAGAGCGGGCAAGTGATGCACCAGCTTTCTTTGTAATGCCAGGAATATAGAGGTGAGCCCAAGGTTTATGAAGATTCCGTAGTCGAGAGCACGGTCTTGACGCAGGGGTGAACTTCGATGGAAGACATGCGCGATGGGCTTCAATGACTTTGACGAATGTAGCACGCGGCCTAATTATTGGGAGTGTTGCGAAGTGATGACAGGAAACCCGTGTGAGGTGCCGAATATGTGTTGTCATGGTGTCAACAGCAATGTATGTAGTAACAGGTTGTTCCCGGGCAACAAGAACAGTTGCTGCTGTTGATGCACATTTAGGCAGTCCAAGACAGATACGGAGAGCCTGTGCTTGCACACTTTGAAGAGTCTTGATATTTGTTTTTCTAATGGAACTGAATATCGGAAGACTGTACCGCATGTAGCCCAGAAATAGGGAACGGTATAGTTGAAGCATCGAGCGCACTGATGTGCCCCAGGACTTTCCCCCGAGGAAGGAGAGGGCGTGGACAATCGAAATTAATCTCTTTCTCATGTCGTAGATATGTGGACTCCACGAGAGGTTCCTGTCGATGACAGCACCAATGAATCTGTGGCTTTTCTCATAGGGAATGGCTTCGCCATTGATGCGAGTGGTGTAACGTGACATTATTTTCCGTGTGAACGCCACAAGTGAACACTTTTCGGTCGAAATGTTCAGGCCCTGCAAGCGAAGATAAGATGTCAATATCAATGCCGCTTTTAGAAGTCTTGCACGAACTTTAGGACGGGTCACCCCTGATGCCCAAATACAGATGTCGTTTGCATATACAGAGGTCTGAGCACATTGTGGCAATACGTCGACCAGGCCGATAAGAGCAAGGTTGAAGAGAACTGGGCTCAGCACTCCACCCTGAGGGACTCCGCGCGAATTTCGGTGTAAGGACGCTGGTCCATTAGCAGTCAGGTCAAAAAACGACCTCTCTGATAAATAGATGCGTATCCAGCTGAACGTGCGGCCTCCAATCTCAGCAGCTTCCATTGCGTCCAAAATGGCCTGATGCGTTACGTTGTCGTACGCGCCCTTGATATCCAAAAACAATGCCACGGTCAATCATTTCATACTTTTGCTGTGGTGCACCGACGTTACAAGGTCAACGACGTTGTCGATAGAAGAGCGGCCCCGTCGGAACCCAGACATGATGGTTGGATAAATCTGATATCGCTCCAAGTACCATTCCACGCGTGTGAGCAGCATTCTTTCCATGACTTTGCCGACGCAGCTGGCGAGTGCAATTGGACGGTATGATGAAAGGTCAAGCGGTGATTTCCCCGGCTTAAGAAGTGGAACCATACGACTGGTTTTCCAATCATGAGGAACTATGCCAGCAGTCCATGACTTGTTATAAGTGTCCAAAAGAGCCCGTCGAGTTTCTTGGCCAAGGTTAGCAAGTGCGGAGTACGTCACACCATCGGGCCATGGTGATGATGACTTTCTACAACAAGCCAGCGCAGCATCAAAAGAGAGAGAGAATGAAAAGGAAACGCAGGGAGGTTAACCAGATGTGAGTCTCTGGTTTGCTACCCTACACTGGGGATGGGGGATAGGGTTAGAAAGATGACAGAGAGGAAAACGCAAAAAAAAAGGAACGTGCACGCATGGAGACACACACACACACACAAGTTCGTGGTCAAGTTCGTGGCTAAGGCATGCCCTCTGTGGACGGTACTGCGGGCAGGAGCACAATATATGGCCAATTGATTCTTTATGGCCGCAGTGGTCACAGGTTGGGGTGTCGGTCATCCCTATGCGGAAGGCATAGGCTTTAGTAAAGGCAACACCCAACCAAAGTCGATATAAAAGTGTGGCGTCTCTACGGCGAAGCTGGGATGGCGCTCCAAGACTTAATGTTGGATCAGTCGCGTATTTCTTAAATGTGGCTCATTCCATTGCGACTCGGTGCACTGCCGAGCAAGTAGGCGGAGCATCCGTGCCGCGTCATTTCTAGAAAGAGGAATTGGGACGTGGCGCTGCTCAGTATGGGCTGAGCGGGCAGCGTGATCCGCCCGTTCATTGCCGATAATCCCGCAGTGACTTGGAAGCCACTAGAACGTTATTTCATGCCCGGCATCACTTATATAGTGTAACGTCTCTGTAATATGGAAGATTAGTTGTCCGTGCGGTCCGCGTCGTAGAGGTGACAGTAGAGACTGCAGTGCCGCCTTCGAATCGCAGAATATTGTCATTTGTGTGGCGGTTCATCACCAATGTGATGAAGGGCAGTTAAGAGCGCTGCGAGCTCTGCTGCCGCCGATGTTGTCGCGTGGGTCGTCTTAAATTTGATTGTTGTAGCTTTCGCTGGAATATCGATTGCCGCCGCGGAGCTGCTTGGAAGTACAGATCCATCAGTGTAAATATGCGTTGAGTCACGGTAGTTCTCGTACAAATGTAGTAGCGTGAGCTGTTTAAGGGCTGGCGATGACAGATCAGCTTTTTTCGAGATACCAGGTATTGCGAGGTTGATTTTTGGCTGAGCGAGGCACCATGAAGGGATCGAAGGTCTCGCAGCCGGAGTGAAACAAGCTGGCAATGATTCATCATATGCAGTTATCGTTTGGCTGAAAGATGTGTGTGGCCTGTCCGCTGGTAGAGAGGCTAATTGGTTACGAGGATTCCTGGCTAGATGCCTTATATGGGTCCTGAGTACTTCAATTTCAATGTGGGTCTTGACAAGGTGGTCTCTAGCGATTGCTATCGTAGCCACTGTTGAAGCACTCTGAGGCAGGCTTAGACAGATCCGGAGCACTTGACCCTGAAGACTTTGTATTGTGCGTAGATTCGTTTTGCCTTTGTTGTTTATTGCTGGCAAGCAGTATCGCAGAAATCCTAGAAAAAGCACCCTGTACAGTTGTAACCTGGCACTAGGCGACATTACCCACGTCTTGCCAGCGAAAAACTTGAACAGGTGGCAGATGCCTGTCAACCGTTTTTTCACGTATGATATGTGTGGGCTCCGTGACAAGTCCCTGTCGATTATGACACCTAGAAACTTGTACGATCGGACCCGTCGTATTATTTGGCCATTTATCATTACACTGTAGTTTGCCATGGGTTTGCGCGTAAATGGCACTAGTGCGCATTTCTAGGAGATTTCCAGGCCTCGATTACGGAGGTCGATAACAGTTTGTGTGGCGGCTCTCTGAATTCTCGCTCGCAACTGTAGGCGTGTTACTGCAGATGTCCATATGCAGATGTCATCCGCGTACATTGATAGCCTGACTGTGGTTGGCACGTGCTCAAGGAGAGCAATTAGTGTTAGATTAAATAACACGGGGCTAAGTACACCGCCCTGAGGGACGCCGCGGTAGCTATAGTGAATAGAACTATGGCCTTCCTCAGTGCTTACAAAGAAGGATCGCATGGATAGATAGCTCCGTATTCATTGAAACATCTGACCACCCACTCCTACCTCTGCGAGAGCAGAGAGGATGGCTTCATGCGTAACGTTGTCATACGCCCCTTTAACTTCGACGAATAAGGATGCGCAGAGACGCTTACGGCATTACCCATGTTGAATGTAGGTCACCAAGTCGACGACGTTATCGATCGATGATCGACCGCGTCGGAAGCCCGACATGTCATCTGGGTAGGTGTTGTGGTACGCAGCATCAAGTTCTTCCATGGAGAATAGTACATCCATCCAAGAATCCCGTGAGGGTGGAACATTGTCGCAGTGCAGCGTTGCGCCTGGATTCGGAGGGCCTGTTTTTCTTGCGCAGAAATCTTCGGCTACTTCAACTACACTGCGCCTTTGGTGCAGGGCTACGGATTTGAACGGGTAGCGCTGTTGAGGGTGCGTGTGAAGACCCCGAATTACACTCCAAACGCGTGACAAAGGCTTCCGTGGATCAAGTGTTTGGCAAAATGTCCTCCACCGTTGTGTTCGTAGTGCCTGAATTCTGCGCTGAATCTTCTTCTGTATGCGCCTAGCATCTCTTAGGTCTAGGCGCGACTTTGTGCGTCGGTATCTGCGCTCTGCCCTGCGCCGTTGTGATCGCAGTCGTTGAGATTCGAAGTCAAAATCGGTGTAGTTAGCGATAGGGTTAAAGGGGCAGGAGGCGTGTTCCATGGCCTCCTTAATTTTTTGTTCAAGACCGGTAGAGAAGCCCTCTGCGCAAGAAGACTCCATAAGTAATTTAAAAACTGTCCAGTCAATGCGCTGCCTACGCGTGGCTGGGGAAAATGTGGAATGGCCGGTAATAATCAGATAGGTTGGGATATGGTCGCTGCCATGGGTTTCTACATCCGAAAACCACCGGACGATTTTGTTAAGGCACTTTGAAACGAAAGTCAAGTCCAAGCAGCTGCTATAAGTCACCCCTCGTATATAGGCCGGGCTTCCGTCATTCAGGCACTGGAGGTCATGGTCAGAGGCGAAGGACACAAGCTGTCTTCCCCTAACGTCCATCCTAACGCCTCCCCACATGGTGTAATGAGCATTGAAGTCACCCATAATAACCCACGGAGCAGGTGTAGCTGCCATCAAACCACTCAGCCTTCTGGAG
Organism: Amblyomma americanum; assembly: GCF_052857255.1. Lineage (NCBI taxonomy): Eukaryota > Metazoa > Arthropoda > Arachnida > Ixodida > Ixodidae > Amblyomma > Amblyomma americanum. The sequence goes on from NC_135507.1 coordinate 79,976,577, forward strand.
TGGAAACGACTTGATGGCGGCAAGTACACCGCCAATAGCGTAAACGTCAGGTCTCGGCTCTGCACTGTGAGGTAAACGTACTGATTGTCTTCGTTCGGAGGAACTGAATGTTGCACATATGTAAGTTCACGTCGAATGTAGACGATGACTTTGCTGGATCTGTTGCACGTGGGTGATGAAAATGCCTCGTAACCGGATATTCGCAAAATTGCCGGGGTCTTCGGTTCACAAATCACAAGAATGGGGAAGTGGTTCTCTTAGACGTAGTGCCGTAAATCGGAAATCCGGGACAGGAGTCCACGAGCATTCCATTGGAAAATGAAAGCTTGCTTGACTTTCTTTTGAAAAGACAGGGCCGAAGGAGCCATGATGCCGTCTACTGTAGAGCCGCAAGAACTGGATGTAGCGCGTCCAGCACTTGAAGTGCGCTTTTTGCTGCTGGCGTGCGTAGGCTGGAAAGCAGAGCACGCATGCCATTCATTAGTGTCGTGAGCATTGCAATCACTTGCATATTTGTGCCATGGCCTTGATCGTGCCTGTTGGCTGGATCAGTCGTAGGCGCTGCACAATGCCCTGAGCGCGCCAACATCCCTGACGTAGTAGGCGTAGAAGGCTTTGGCAGTGGTGGCCAAGTTGCATCTGAGGCAGCAGGTACAGCCTCACCTAGCGCCGGGCTCCCTTGAATTGGTACGGTTTTGGGTGGAGGCGGACAAGCTGCAGTTGGGTTTGGGGCATTATTGTCAAATGTGACTGCTTCCTTTTACGACTATCGGCGGCGCGAACGACGTCGTCCCACATTTTCGGTGGGTTGTTTGTGCGTAGAATGGTATCGCACCATTTGCTTCAGTACCGCCCTATCAGGAGGGGGGGGGAGTGGTTACGCAACTCTGCTGCCATGACTCTTCCTCGAAAGACTGCGGAGTTGCGTAAGTAACCACGAGACGCACCTTGATTCGCAGCAGCTGCAGTCGCGCGCTCCGCCGTCGTCGCGGCCTCTGCGCGCTGCTATCCAGTGTCTCGCTGTGGACGAAGCAAGTGCGCCGGAGCCGACGTCCTCGAGAGTGGGTACCCGCAGACGTCTGGCCGAGTCTGATCACACGGTCGCCGTTGCTAACCGTGCTAGGGATTTAGCAGTCGAAATGGAGCGTAAACGCGCTAAACGGCCAGCCGAAAGGAACGAAGGGCGGGAGCTTCGCCTGCCTCGCCGTCGAGCGAAAGTTTTCGAAGGAAGACAGCGACGAGCCTCGTTAGCAGCCGTGGCGGAGACTGGCGATCCGCTGGAAGTGAGTTCTCGCAGTGCGGAGTGCACTACGGCCACGTGGTCCGTCTGTCTGTCACACCGTGCTTCGGCTACGAAAACCTTGGGAAGGCACTTCTAATAGCCAATATAGCCGCTTGAGATGGGAAAATGGGGTACACCACAAGGCGCTATGTTGTCCCCGCTTTTCTAATATTGCCATGGTGCACCTCCTTGCACAGCTGGCGGGTGTCGGCGGTGTTCAGCATGCACTGTACGCCGATAACATCACGTACCATCTCTGCTACGGCGAGAAACATAGAAGAGATGGAGGAATGCCTGCAAGCAGCGGCTAGCATAGTAGACCATTGTGCTACGCACTGCAGCCTCCAGTGCTCTCCGTCCAAGTCTGAATTTGTGCATATTTGGCATTCTCCGAAATGCAAAATCTCCGTTGAGCTTTTTTCTCGCCAGCGGCCCCATCCGTGAAGCGCCGGAGCTCCGAACGCTCGGTATCTTCGTTAATCAGCATCGCAAGACAGACACAACCCTTGCCAAAATCCGAAAAGTCGGCGACCAGGTGGGCCGAATGGTTCGCCGCGTTTCCAACAAGCGAGGAGGGTAGCGAGATAAGGATGAGGTGCGGCTCGCCCAATCCCTTCGTAACTAGATGAGTATTTTACTCGACATCTTTCCTCCGCTTATGGAAACCTGACGAAGATTTCTTGGAGGTTGTACTCCGCAAAATTTTGAAGAGTCCTCGACCTCCCAATCTCTACTTCCAATTCGCGACTAATCGCGTTGGAGGTGGTGAACACCTATCGGGAACTTCGCGAGGCGCAACTCGTTAACCAATACACGCTTCTCGCTGATACAGTATCCGGTCGCCGCCTCTTGGACCAGATACGTATCAAACATGACCATCATACGATGGAACGGGTTCTAGTGCCCGAACTGGGGAGACGCGCCCTCTATATACTGGCCGGCCGCCACTATGGCTCAAAGAAAAACGTCTTCTACGTCGACATTGCAGGCCCCTACCAATCCAGGGGGAAATGGTGCACGGCTGCAGTCATACATGAGGAAAAACAAGCAGACGGCCTCTCGTTCAGATCACCCAGCTCAACTCATGCGGAGAAGGTAGCGATCGAACTCGCAGATTTCCATGCCGACTCCAAATTTATCCTCAGAGACTTTCGCGGAGCATATCGAGTTCGGTTGGATCACTACACTTGCTCACCAAATTCTTCCTCAACTCATCGCTCAATCATATCAGTCCCGCCACCAAGGCATGCCAGGTAAGGAAGCCGCCCATGAGGCAGCCCGCGCACTCACTTTCCGGGCACCAGGCTCCTCTTGGAAGGGCCTTAACCCAGATCACAGCCCTCTTATTTCTTTTTAAGATTTTACAGAACACTATCGCACCGAACACCGGCGCTACCCAGTTCCTATGAAGAGACTGGGTAAAGCTGGCGAACACTCCTACGGCTCTTTACAAACACCGTGCTGTATCCGGCGGTTCTCTAGCAATTTGACTCTTCTTTTGACTGCCGCTGCTCTTTCTCTGGGAAGGTGGCCAACACCTTTCAGATGGTTTGGACATGCAAGCAAAATCCAGTTCTCCCCCTCCCCCATCACCCGTTCCCCTACCCGAGAGGACTGGGAGGCGGCTCTGCTCGGCTGCCAGCAACTATCAGCCCAATAGGCCCTGGTTGGGCGGACCTACGCAGCGGTCAGGACCAACGGGGTCCCGGAATGAGGGACACCGCCTTCTATTGTATGGGGCGAGACCAACTAGGGGCCTCTCCCCAAGCACCTCTCTGTATATATAGATAAAGCAATGTTTATGCCGACATGACTTGGTACCCAGCAAAGTCTTAAGTTCTGTCCTTGAGCTACGGCTGTTATGTTCAGTATGAGGTGGCCAAGCAGGGGGTTACTGCATTTCAGGAATGAAGGGCTGTGAGCACATTCAGTGAGTCTGTGTAAATAATACTGTTTGCGAAGTTCTGGTTCGCTATTTTTTCTATGGCTGCCCGGATGACGTAACATTGCGCTGTGAAGACGGAAGCACACCGTGCTAGTATTACTATTTTATTCCAATTTCCCTGTACAACCGCGCTTCCAACGTATGCATCTGTTTTTGAACCATCAGTATGAAAAGCTGCGACAGTACTGTACTTTTCCTCAAGTGTGAAGAATTCTTGTATTTTATGTTGTTGCGGAATTTGTTGTGTTACGGAACTGTGAAAAAGTGAAATCACAGATTTCAGGTAAATTTTGCCATGGCGGCAGTGGATCTCGCCTTCGGGCAATGTTTGGCAATATGTCTAGTATACCGACGTTCCGCCACATCTCTTCAAATCGCAAGAGGAGTGGCCGAGTAGCTTGCGGCTTTTTGGTGCAGAGTGTTCTAGAAAGGCATTTTTAGCGATAGGGTAACATAGATGCTTATGCAGTGAACGGATTTTGATAAAGTATGAGCATGTGAGCATGGCTCCTGTATCTGTAAGCTATGTTTAATTTGCTTCTACATTGAGACTATTTATGGGTGATCTCGTGTATGCACAACTGGAGAGACGCAAACTTAAATTATGTACTGGATGTAGCCGCTTAAGGTACAATGGTCTTGCTGACCCATACACTATACATCCGTAATATAGGGTAGAGCGTACTACTGAGCGGTATATTTGTGATAGACATGTCCTGCCGGCTCCCCAGTGTTTTCTCGACAGCACTTTAAGTATGTTCAGGGATCGAGAAGCTTTCTTTTTCAACGCATTTATGTGAGGCAGGAAGGTGAGATTTCTGTCGCATGTAACAGCTAGATATTTATGTTCTTTTATCACGGGTAAGTTTATTTCGTTCAGGTGTAGGGTGGGATCTATCTGCATGTTTTGTCTGAGTTAGAAAAGAATGGCCACCGGTTTCTGTGGAGAAAAACGGAAGCCATTTGGGTCTGCCCATATTGCCAGTTTATTTATTGTTAGTTGTATCTGTCGTTCGCATGTTGATGTATTCGAGGATGTGCAAGCTATCTGCAGGTGATCTACATAGAATACATAACGCACCTTGAGATGATTTTCTTCATAGAATTCATTTTTACAGTAAAAAGTGTTGTGCTCAAAATACATCCTTGAGGTACTCCGTTTTCTTGGACAAAATTCCTTGAAAAGGTTGAGCCTAGGCGGATATGAAATGTGCGTTTAGACAAAAAATATTTAAGGCAGTTCAACATACTGGCGCGGATGCCCAGTGCAGCCAGGTCCTGAAAAACCCCAAACCTCCACGTTGTCTCATATGCCTTCTTAAAATCAAAGAAGACCACTAAACAGTGCTGTCTGTGTATAAAAGCCTCACGAACAGTGTTTTCAAGACGAACTAGGTGGTCGGGGGTGGAGGAAGCCCTTTTAAAACCGCATTGATGGAAATCCAGAAGCTCCCGGTCTTCTAAACCGAATGTTAGTATGATATTCAATACACTTTCAAAGGATTTCGCTAGAAAGCTAGTCAGAGCTATGGGCCTATAGCTGCAGGGATGGGTAGAGGGCTTTCCGGGTTTCAGTAATGGATCAATATTGACCATCTTCCATGCTTCGGGAAGTCTCCCCGATACCCAAACTTCGTTAAAAAAAGTAAATGTGCCTCCACAGCAGGTTCAGAGAGAGGCGCTAACATTTGATAATGTATTCCATCTGTGCTAGGTGCAGTTTGCTTACCAGCGGACAGTAGTTTATTAATTTCTTGAATTGTAAGTTATTACAGGGTTCATTTGTGCCGCCACTTGTCGGCACTATTAGTCTTTAAGCTGTGTTTTTGCATTTGAGGAATGATTCTGTGAATTGAAATGAACTGGAAACTGCAGAAAAATGTTCGCCTAAAATATCTGCCTATTCTAAATTTGTCTGTATGCCAGGGTTTGATAGAAACGGAACTGTGATTGGGGAGTAGCTTCTATTTATCTTTTATACCATCTCCCACATTTGTTTTGACGTTATTGAGCTGTTTATTGAGGACACGTAACCTTGCCATGAAGTTTTTTCTGCATTACGGCGAATATATCGAGTATTTGATCTGACCTTTTTGAACTTAGTGAAATTCTCCTGCGTTGGGTACGTACGGAAAATTCCAAAACCTTTGTTTTGTTTCTTTTTTGCGTCTCGGCATTCTTGTGTATACCAAATTTTAAGATTCTGCTTTACTACTCCACATGACCGAGGAATTTCGAGGCATGCAGCGGTAAAATTACAGTTTGTGATACCTTTATTCAGTTCGGCTATGCTGAGATCATCTGAAACTACTATATCTAAGCTGGCCCTTTCTCTAAAAAAGTACCCAGTCGGCCAAATGCAACTTCCACCGTCGTGGTTTCGTTGGGGTGACCCGCGGTAGGGATGTTAGGCTTATTAATACAGGGAGGTGATCGCTGCCGCTTAGGTTATTACATCGCATTTAAAATTACAAAAGAGATAGTGAACTAAAAGACAAAACTATGGAACTCATTTTTCCTGTGCACAGAGAGCAGTATGTATCTTTGCCGGGGTTTAGGAGAAAACTTTATTACTTAAAATAAATCTAAAATACGACCTCTTGCATCAGTGCGTGCACTTCCCCAAAAACTAGAGTTGGCATTAAAATCACCAGCTAGCAGATATGGCTCTGGCAGCTGTTCTAAAAGGGATTGTAAATCATGAAGCGTTACTCTTAGTTTAGGAGGGTAGATGCGTAGGCCAGTTGGTGAGACATGAAGGAACTAGACACCGCAGCGGACACGGGACAGAGAAAGAACACGACACAGGGCGGTACTTGCAACTAAAATTTTATTTGAAACTTCTTGACTTTATAAAAACAGAGGCACGTGTGATCCTACAATCAAGAAAAAAGGGGGAATAAAAAGCAACAGATAACAAGACCTAACTGACAAAAATGCACAAGAAAGATATGCGAGTCACAATCTACAGAAATCAGACTTTAAAACGTTATGCAATGCTCATCATGCGAGTCACAATCTACAGATATCAGAAGTGTTAAAAAACGTCGACCGCATGTGGAAGCATGAAAACCACAAGACAAAGGAAGAAAAGAACGTCAAAAGGAAGCAGCCCAACCTGTTACCTGTCAAGGAAACCTAGTTCTTTTTGGAGGATGGAAACCGGAGGCGAACTAACGCATTCATCATTGGCCAAAAACAAAATGCTGGAGGCAAGTGGGATTCTTCAACGCTTGGCTTCGAAATGTGTGCTTTGAAAGCTTTGGTCTTGGATCGTCTGGTTGGAGGCCATGGCAGGACTTTCGGCGCACAACGCAGCAGTCGACAGATTTCCTTTGGAACCGCTTGCGCCACCAGCTCCCAAGGAAAGGCAAAGGGATAGAAGTGGGCGTTGTTCCAGTTACCTTCCTCGGCAACGTGAATGTTCCTGCAGAGGTGGAGGCCGTATTACAGCATGGCCCCAAGTACAGCTTGGAACCATCGGTGGACAAGTATGACCTTCTAGCGTCCGTGCACAGAGTGGCCAACAAGGCTCTGGCTGAGGAGAGGACACCCTGCCTTTTAGAAAGCGCCAAAGTTTGCGAAAGAATTTCACCAAGAAGTCTGGTAGCTCAAATGTTCTACGTGAAGTTGCCTGCTACTTCCGGGAGAATGACCTCGCTCTTGTCCAGCCTGACAAGGAAGGTGGCTTCACCGTACTTCCGCAGCGCCTATTTCAAGAAAAAGCCATCAGTGCCGTCAGTAAGAACTTTAAGCCTGTTTCTCAAAAAACCTTCCAAAGTTAAGAGCAGGGCTGTGGCTCTTTTAGATAAACTCAACCTACAGAAGCTATCAAAACAGGTGCTGGGATGTGATTTGAACGTTCTGAGCATCTTCTTCACGGCAAAGACGCATAAAGATCTGTGCCCATTCAGGGCTATTGTTACAGAAAGAAGAAGCTGGCAGGCCCAAGGCAGCAAGTTCCTTAAAACACATTTGGGACAACTAAAGCCTGAAGATCCTTTCAAGATAGCTGGGTCTGACACCTTGGTTGCAGCATTGACTTCTGGTGTTCCAAGTGCCAACTGTGCGTTGTCCGTCGACGTGGAAGAGTTGTTTTACTTGATTCCGCACGATGAACTTTTCAGTGCAGTAAGAGAACTGATTGACGTTGCCGGCGTGGTTGGATTCCAGGATACCTGTGGTGTTTCGCCTGATTATTTTATGGAGCTGCTCGGTTTTTATCTTGATTCTACTTTTGTTCCCTTTGGCGAGAAATTGTATGTCAGAAAAAAGGAATTTGTATAGGTTCCAGTGTCGCGCCAGTGCTGTGTGAAATCTTTCTTGCGCGTCTAGGTCGAGTGCTCGAGCTCAAGCTAACCCAACCTTTCATAGCAAAGATCTTCAGATATGTAGACGACTTTTTAATTATTTTGAAACTTTCTTCTCATGACTCTTTGACAGAACTAGCTAGCAAGATCTTAAGTGTATTCTCAAACTGTTCACAATTTCTCAAATTCACTCTAGAACTTCCACAAAACGGATCCTTTCAGTTCCTGGATTTAAAATCATGCACTCATATCTTGAAGTCCAGTTTTTCCCTTCAAGTAGAGCGGCTGGAAAAGGCAGGGTACCCGAGGTTTTTGTTAACCACGGTGGCTGAAACAGTGGCCAATAAGCTCCGTAAAAAGAAAAAAAGGAGTTGCTTCCCAAGAACCAGCCGGCCAGAAAAAAGTGGAAGTCATTCCCTACCTGCACAGGGTTTCACATAATCTCAAAAAGATTTCAGGCAAATATGGCATCGACATTGTATTTTCGGCACTCTGTAAGCTCTCTAGATTATGCAATCTAGTGGGAAAGGGGGACTCGATTCGAGGAACTTGCGGCAAGAAACATTTGAAAGAAAATAAGCGTGTCGGGGTTGTTGGCCTCAGTTTAGCCAGACCCCGATTGTTGGAAGAAGGAAAGGGCAGCTTGAGAGAGAGAGATTATGGAGTTCATTGCCATCTTGCGCTCGAAACCGGATGAATGCGTTAGTTCGCCTTCGGTTTCCATCCTCCAAAAAGAACTGGGTTTCCTTGAGAGGTAACAGGTTGGGCTGCTTCCTTTTGACGTTCTCTTCTTCCTTTGTCTTGTGGTTTTCATGCTTCCACATGCGGTCGACGGTTTTGAACACTTCTGATATCTGTAGATTGTGACTCGCATGATGAGCATTGCATAACGTTTTAAACTTTGATTTCTGTAGATTGTGACTCGCATATCTTTCATGTGCATTGTTGTCAGTTAGGTCTTGTTATCTGTTGCTTTTCATTCCCCCTTTTTTCTTGATTGTAGGATCACATGTGCCTCTGTCTTCATAAAGCCATGAAGTTTCAAATAAAATTTTAGTTGCAAGTACCGCCCTGTGTCGTCTTCTTTCTCTGTCCCGTGTCCGCTGCGGTGTCTAGTTCCTTCGTTACTATTAGGTGTGGCTGAAGATATATGATACATATTGTGAGTATTTTAAAATGAAGGATGGTGACTGCGACGGCTTCGTATTTGGTTTTATGTTTGATCTCGCGGGTTGCTACACAATTCTGGATGACAATAGCAACATCTCCAGACAGCTAGCTTGCTTGCTTTCGGTCACACCGAAAGACATTATACTTGTTTAAAATATTTTTTTTTGTTTTGGACATAAGTTGGTACCCTGTAAGCATAAAGCCAGCAGGGACATTGGGTTTAAAAGCTCTTTTATGTCACCGTAGTTATTCATTAATCCTCGGCAGTTCCACTGTATAAGGAACGGCATGTTTGACGGGCGTAGTTAAAACTTAGGATACCGGTTTTGGGGGTGCCATTACTGGGGTCTTTTTTCTTTTCCGCTCCAGGGAGCTGTGCCTCTGCTGCAGCAAAGGCGAGTTCTGAGTTATGTCCATCGCCTCACTAGAGGCTGTGGACTTCCGCGGTGAACCCGCGGGCGTACGGTTTGTGGACTTCTCCCGACTGGGGGAAGCCTTGCGGTCGGCCGACTGAGAGGCCGGCAGCCCCTTGTTTAGAGGTGGCAGGGCAGCCATCGCTGCGTCTGCCGGGGGCGGGGGTGGCCCTGCCTCAGGCTTTGCCTGGGCAGTGGCCGAAGCCTTGTGTGGTGTGCCGCCCCTGCGCACCACATCGGCGAAATTTGGTTTTTATTTTGCTGTGAACTTGAATGCTGAGGGGAGTATTTTTCGTGCTACTTCATAAGTTATGTTTTCCTTTGACTTTATTATTTTTCCTTCTCTCTCTTGCAGGTCGGACACGACCTCGAGTACGCGGGGTGATCTCCTTCGCAGTTCGCTCACAGTGGTGAGACATTGCAGTCTACAGATTCATGATTGTTTGACGAACATTTGGCACATTTTTGGCGGCCACGACAGGTCTGTGAGCCATGGCGAAATCTTTGACATTTGAAGCAGCGTCTGGGATTTTTGATGTATAGACTTATATTTTTTTTAAGATATCCTGCTTCTATGGTTTAGGGAAGTTGGCTGGAGGCAAAGGTCAGGACTATGTATTTTTTGGTATTTCCTTGTCGTTTTTTCGGATTTTGATACGATGGAATTCGGTGGCGTTCTGGTCTTTCAGACCCTCCAACATCTCTTCTTCAGAAAGGTTCAGGAAATAATGCTCAGATATCACCCCTTTTACTCAGTTTGGTGATCGCTGGGTAGTTACGGTTACACGGATGTCTCCGAAGGACACTTAGGTTGGGAGTTTTGAGTAATGTGCTTTTTTTCGGATTTGGAGCAGGAGGTCGCCACTGGCTAAATTCGTCACCTTGAAGCCAAGGCCCAGCACGTCTGTGAGTGATTTGGAAACAACGAATGGAGACATTTTTCTGGCTGTTTACTCTGCATCTTCACTATGCACAACGTGATACATAGCGAAATGTTATTTTGTTTTTGGAAACACTAGGCAGTTATGTCTTCGGTACGCACTCTCTTCAGAATGCGATCATTTTGTGAGGAAGGTGGAGCCATAAAGTGCGTTTAATGTTCGGTCATGATGTCAGCCGCCCATGGAGCCCAACGAGGGGACGGGACAGGAACTTGCAAGCAAGTCCTGCTAACGCCAGCTGTGCACCTCAAGTATAACCAAATATGGCACAACTCAGGGTAGTTGGTACTTAATCCTTTCCACCAGGAAGAAGGAAAAAATAAATAAGAGAGGAGAAGACAGGCAAGTTTTGAGAAGGAAGATAGGAAAGTGAAAAATTAAGGGGAAGATAGGAAAAGGCGACTGCCGATTTCCCCCGGTCGGGTCAGCCGGAGGTGCTGTCTACAGGAAGCTGGGGCCAAAGTGGTGTGTTACCCCTCCGCCGAGGGGCCTTAAAAGTTCAAACGCTCGGCATCGGCTCAACCACCAGGAGCCCCTTTTACCTGGACAAGGCAATGCCACGCACGGCTGGGCGCAGGTGCTCGGTTCCGTGGTGATGCACTGTTCATCATCATCCCCTTGCGGGGATGTCCCTGGGGATGCTCGGGAAGCCGTGGTGTCGCCACTCACCAACACCTGCAAGCTGCAGACACCGCCCTGACGGGAAATTTTGGCTTCGAGGAACTTCGCTTTTTTGGTCACGTTGTCAGCGCACAACGTGTTCGTCCGGGTCCTGACAAGACTGCTGCCATCTCAGGTTTTTCACGCCCAACTGACACGAAAGCCGTTCGGTGGTTTTTGGGTCTGTGCTCGTATTATCGGCGCTTTGTTCAAAATTTCTCACGAATCCCCGAGCCGTTAAACGCACTGACTCGCGACGTCAAGCCCTTTGTGTGGGGAAGCGACCAAGAGGCTGCATTTGTCGAGTTTCGCAGCCGTCTACAGCGTACTCCGATACTCGCCCATTTCGATGAGCACGCTGCCACGGACATCCACACTGATGCCAGCAATGTTGGCCTTGGTGCGGTATTGATCCATTGGCAAGATGGTGCCGAACGGGTCATCAATTATGCCAGCCGAACACTTACGCGCTCCGAGACCAAATATTCTACGACAGAGAAAGTGATATGGACCATCAGCAAGTTCCGACAGTACCTCTATGGGCGACCCTTTCGTGTGGTAAGCGACCGTCCCTCCTTATGCTGGCTGGCGAGCCTCAAAGACCCCTCAGAATGCTTGGCTAGATGGAGCTTACGCTTGAAAGAATACGACCTAACAGTAGTCTGCAAGTCGGGCCCTAAGCATCACGATGCGGACTGTTGGTCGTGCGCGCCTATCACATCCGGTCAAGAAGAACCCGCTGATGATTTTCTTTTCCTGGGCGCTGATAGTACCACCAATACGGCGCAGCTTCAGCGGACGGACTCGGAGTTCGCGCCGCTCATCGGTTACCTCGAAGGCGTCGACGCTCGCATCCCACGTGTTTTTCGTCCTGTGACCACACCTTCACTTTACAATCTGGTATTATCTACAAGCGCAACTTCGTCAGCAATAAATAAGCGTTCCTACTTGTCGTACCATCGCAGTTGCGGCCAGAGATTTTGAGCGCCTGTCACGATGACCCTCCGCCGGCCATCGCGGAGTAAGTCGCACACTCATGTGGATTGAACAAAAGTATTATTGGCACAGGTTACTCCCATCTGTGCGGGCCTACGTAAAAACATGCCGTGCCTGCCATTGTCGGATGTCTCCTCCGTTGAATCTAGCTTAATTTCTTCACCCCCTCGATCCACCGAAGTCCCCTTTCACCAAGTGGGCATGGGACTCCGTGGCCCTTTTCCGAAGTCTTCATCTGGAAAGCGTTGGATCGTCGTTGCCACCGACTATCTGACACAGTACGCTGAGACCACGTCCCTTGTCAAAGGCACTGCGGCTGAAGTGGCGCAGTTCTTCGTTCACAATATTGTCCTACGTCATGGAGCCCCCGTCGTTGTCGTTATTGACCAGGGAACTGCTTTCGCTGCACGCTTAACCGAGTCCGTGATGACTCTAACGGAAACCAGCCATCGACGTGCTACGGCCTATCACACTCAGACAAACGGGTTGGTGTAGAGCGACTCAACCGCACCCTAGCCGACATGCTTTCTATGTATGTTGACGTCCAGCATCGAACTGGGGGCACCATTCTGCCGTACGTAACGTGTGCGTACAACACCGCCCTACGGGAGACAACGCGTCTGACCCCCTTTCAGCTTCTCATCGGTCGGCAAGTGACCACTCTGTTGGATGCTATGTTGCCCGATGACCCCCACTGCAACTCTAACGCTGACATCGACGTAGATACCTTCATTCACATTGCTAAGGAAGGGCGGCAATTGGCACGCCTGCGAATTAACCGTCAACAGGAGACTGATCATTTTCCTTTCCAGTGCGCTGTTAGTACCACCCAAATAGCGCAGCTTCAGCGGGCGGACTCCGAGTTCACGTGGCTCCTCGATTATCTCGAAGGCGTCGACGCTCGCATCCCGCGTGCTTGTCGTCGTGGGCTCCACACCTTCACTCTACAATCTGGTGTTCTCTACAAGCGCAACTTTGCCAGCAACAAAGAACCGTTCCTGCTTGTCGTACCATCGCAGTTGTGGCCAGAGTTTGAGTGCCTGTCGTGATGCACCCTCCGCCGGCCATCTCGGAGTAAGTCGGCCCAGGTTTCCCGATCGGTGCGGGCCTACAGAAAAACATGCCGTGACTGCTAACGTCGGAAGTCAACTCCGTTGAAACCAGCCGAATTTCTTCACGTCCTCAATACACCGAAGATTCCTTTTCACCAAGTGGGCATGGTCCTCCTTGGCCCTTTTCTGAAATCTTCGTCTGGAAAGCATTGGCTCGTCGTTGTCACTGACACCCTGTGTTCTGGCTTTTTCTATGTTGTGTAATATGTTTCTCAGTAACGGTTCGCTTGCATATCTGCAATGTATTGCCGTGGTCACGTTAAGCGAATCTGTGTAGATTATGCTGTTTTGAATGTTTATTTACTATTCTGCCTACAGCTAGAGAGTTTTGTTGTGTTGGGTTTTATGGCGCATAGGCAACTAAGGCCATAATGCGCCAAGCTTGAGGCATAGGAGAAATCTCTGGATAATTTTATAGAAATGTGAAATTTGTCGGTGGTGCAGAGTGCTTAAATATTTAAAATTACCTCATGATGATGATACTCCCAAAGGCATCTTCTACCTTACCACACTTTCGGTCTAGACGACGTTGTTGTTGTTACCCTCATAGAATGGCACATGCCCACATAGAGCGATTGGCCAAGAATTGGGGGCTACGTTGTTGGCCCTTGCGGTTTGCATCTCTGGCCTCCTTCTCTGCGGCTGGCACGCAGTTGGCGCCAGCAGCGCGCGCCGTTAATATGACGATCTCGGGTGTAACGCCACCCTCTCCCGTCACTATATCGACGTCCGGGCTATATCGACGCATTTGATCGTTTTCTGTTTTATAATTGGCTATAATTAATTATCTAATCATACTACAGTCATCAAACTTGGCGTGTCCCCTCTATCTGATGCTACCATTGGCGTTATTCGTGGAAGATAGCGTTACACCGGACGCGCGAGTTTAAGCCATTAAAGGCTTTCGCCTTAAAATCCTCTTCAGTGCACTGTTAAGGCTGTGCCTCACGTAGGGGGCCAAAAAATATTTGATTGTTGCTTCGGATATGTGCTGGTTTGTAGACAAGGCTGAATAACGTCACTGCTGTTATTCGCATTCTGTCGAGAGCACCTTTGTCTGAAGCTTTTGGAAGATGAAGACTTAAAGGGGCAATGAAACGTAGTATTCCAGCATGAACTATTCACCCCGCTAAATTACCCATATCTGATAACCAAAAATGAACCTCCGTTAAATATAAACTGATACTGTGGGACAACTATTTATTACATGATTTTTTCCCCTTTCAGACAACAGCACTGTGTTCTGGAAACATTTCTGGACGCCCTTATCACAGTTTCGTGAACCAAAGTTTATTTTCGTGAAGATGTGTTTTTTATTAGTCTTTAACGCGACAGCATTAAAGGCCCCATTTCGAAGAAAATCTTGAGTCGGCATTGTCGGCGTTGTGGGCGAAAAATCATGGGCATGGCCCGGGAAGGTGGTCTTCAGAGAGCATCCTTGGAGGCAGATGGGCCGCCTATCTAGGTCACGTAACCTTGCGGCGTCATTAAAACTTGCCCACGGGGTAGGGAGCAAACTGCCCACTGTGTACGTGGAGGTTAATGATTGGTCGTTCGGGAAGAGCAACCTAGGTCGCAGAAGGACCACCGCTGGGAGCACCTGTCATCGCAGGGCAATGGCGCATCACTTAACCGCTGCACCACTGAGCTAGGAGGTAGGTGATGACTTCCAGGGATTTATGAATGTAAAGTAGAGAATGACTTTCTGCATATATGGGAATTAACCCGAGAGGCTATCGCGTGATACCCTTAAGGTGGAGCTTAAGTGCCCCCTCCACTTTTGCTGTGTGCACCTTGTCTTCGTAGCAGCGGCGACCCGGCACAAAAGGAAGTCCGACATCGATTCCGATAATCGTGCACCCGCTATGCATTGTCTGCAACATGCTGCTGTTTGCTGCGCGTTTATGGCGGCATGTCGTAAAATTCAGCCGCTTCCCAAACCACATAAGTAGCAAAAGAAAGTACTATCTTTGTTCAAAAGCTTTTGCAGCACTGCGTCATATTAAAGATCCCTGGAGACGCGAGGATGTCTCAAAGGGGTGTGTAATGTTGTCGGCGAAGCACAAATCGCTGGCAACATATGTTGCTGGATTATACATTACCTGGCGCACTGTGAGGGTTGTAGGAGTGTGGCTATTTTTCAACCGCGATGTTATCGCGCATGTGTGTTGCAGCGCGTCCCATGTTTGCCAAAGGCAATGTGTGCCGCGAAGATTGTGACGAGGCGCTGAGCTGTGGAAAGACAAGTCCCCACAACTACGCCATAGGCTCTATATTTTAGTTACAAAGTAGCATTGAGGCGGAACACATGCCAAGGAAACGTGGAAAAATGCCTCTAGTTTGCGCGGCTTCCACAACGCTCTGCGTGGTGCTTAACGCTCATAATCGCCACGGGAATTTCGAGCGTTTGGTACATTCCATTCGTTTCCTACGGCTTTTGGAAGCAGGTGGCCTGTACGCAGAGAGAAGCAGAGAGAATTTTAGAAATCAGCTTTTGCAGCGCCGCAGAAGATGGGGACAAGACAATCACAGCTTTCGCGCAGAATCTCGCCGAAGTATTTGGCTACATGAAAATTACTTGTATGAATGCTTCCATTCAGTTACGTGTTGGTTACCGCCTCTACCAACAGAGGACCCTAGTTACTGATGTGCATCCAAGCTGGGCATACGTGAGTCGCCCTCACAGCATGAAATAAGCTGCGAATAGTAACGGGCGTGGCAGCGTCGTCACTCTATGCATGCTTCCGAAGCCATTAAATGCTTTGATTGAAGGCGCGCAACGGAGATATGTACACGTAAACATGTCTTCCGACTCTCACACTATGCAGCGCGCTACCAAAAAAACCGATTACGTGCGTTAAACGCGTGCATTTCCTCACGTCGGGTTTCTAGTTAGTTCGTAACACAAGTGCGAGCAAACATATGTGTACAGGGAGGACGCCAGGATTACAGTCGGCAGTCGACACTTGCGACTTCACGGCGCCTATGAATGGCTGCCAGTGCTTTTCCGTCTGCCATGACCTTTTTATGCGCAGTAGGTGAGAGTAATTGGCGTGAGGCGCCGCGAGAGTGACAAGTACAGCGGGACAAACATGAATGCATATCATTCCTATCTTATAAGCCAATCCCACAGCCTTTAACAGTTGTCTCCCCAAAAAGCCGACCGTTGAACGATTGAAGCCAAATTGTTGCACAAATAAACAAGAACCTCACAAGGTGTGCTCTTTTCCCTAACATATTTTCAGGTGTCGCAGAATGATTCTTCCTTTAGACGTCGCTTTAATGTCACAATGCGAATTTAACGATAACATATAATAGAAAAAATAGATATTTTTTTTCTAATATATTGCCTTTGTGCCACTTTGCGTCACCCCGTAGTGACATTGAACCCTGCCGGAAGGCTATCGTTCTTGGCAACGCCAACAGTTGGCCTCGAGGCCTCCACTGTCGGCTGCGGCTGCTCAGACGTGGCAGTCTCTTCTACATCGGGTGGCGCCACGGTGAACTCGTCCGTGTAGCTCGTCACCAAATCGGGATTCCCCGGCGACGGGTAGAACTGGTCGTCGTCAACGGCCGTGCTCTCTTCGCCTGCGACAGCTGGCGCGGGTGGCGGTTCGTGCGCTGGCAGACCCGCGAGCACCGCTGCATCCTCGTCCACCGACTGGCCCTGAGCGGGAGCTGTCCTCAAGGCTCGCAGCACGGGAGGAGAGGGTATAGAATCTGTCATTAGCGAAAGCAATGGACGCAGCTATGCTTACATTCATATGATTATGACGATGAACTTTTGCGGCGCAAGGGCATCTCATGCCAAAGAGCGCCATGCACAAGGTATTCTTCTTTAATACTGAAGGTGGGGTCCAAGACCAATTTCCCTAGCATTACACCCTAAAGAAGCCGAGCACCAGGCAGAAGGAAGCTTGAACCCTTTGTATCACCGGTGGGTGCCCGGGCACGGTTACGACCGCCGCAGAACAAAGGTCTGTACGAATGACGGCCAACTTTAGTTGTATGCGACCTGCGGCCACTCTGCCTTGTCAGAAATTCCAAGTAATCCACTAACCTTACTATTTTCCGGCCTCTGATGCATTTCAGTCATGTAAGAGTACATAGTGTCACCCTCTCTCAGGCTATCATCATCAACCTTACTACGCTCACTGCAGGGCAAAAGCCTCTCCCGTGTCTCTACAATCAACCCTGTCCTTTGCCAGCTGCACCCACCCTATGCCTGCAAACTTCTTAATTTGATCCGGCCACCTAACCTTCTGGCACCCCCTGCTTCGCTTGCCTTCTCTTGGAATCCACTCCGTTACCCTTAAGGAGAAGCGATTATCTTGCCTTCACATTACATGCCCTGCCCAAGCCCATTTCTTCCTCTTAGGATGGTGTATTGACTACTATTCTCCTTAATTATAACAACCTCTGTGCGTGTAAGTTTCTTCGCATATAATACACTCCACGGCCATCAATCGCAGCTGACGCTTTAGAACATATACTTCAACCTAGCTGCAAACGATTCATTTTTCGCTATCAATGTTTTCATGAATTGTTGACTTTCTTAAATTCCACAAGTACCAGATGGCTTTAATACCCGTGCTACACGGGCGCTTCGAATGCCTTCCAACCGAATGTCATTCGGCTCGACTCCCGAACTTACGCTGCTACACGAAATTTTTCGACGGCATTCCGCTCAAATGCCATTCGAGTCGACGGAGCTCCGCGGAGATATTCCAGATTTTGGAATGCCTTCAAAATGCGAACACAGCCCGAACCGACCAATAGGCGTTGCTGCCGCCATCGCTTCACCCCGCCCACAGCCGCGTGACTGTTTTCGGCTCTCTGGCTGCTCATTTTGATACCCGCTGCTCGCTGTTTCCGGCTCTTTGCTTAGCAAATAGCTCGTGTTCTGTCTAAGTAAGTTCTTGAAGGTAATAGTACACCAATGAACATTTACCACATGGGCATGAAATTTCTCCAGCAGTGCGCCGAGGAGGACGGCTGCACTCATACTGTTGTTTACATCTCTGCGTACGAACAGCCAGCGCTAGTTTTCATTACATAAAACGCATTGTGATCTTTAGTTTTATTAAATAAGCGCATCTCTTTTGTGCCGGTTGTACCCGTGCTTGTTAACGCAGTGCGACAATCTGTGGGAGGAAGCGCCGATACGATCGCTCTCCTGAGAAACACTTGAAAGCCGGGCTGCTGACATCGCGTACGACCGGCGCTTATCGCTAATTGTCCCGACTTCCTCCGACGCGATCAGTAGTTTATTTTAAACTGCTGTATTCAGAACCATGATTGGTGACCGTTCGCAGTAATTGAAATGGCACAAATTGTTGTGCACAAAATAGCAAAGCGACTACTGCTGTTGGCCGTAAAGCAGTGCTCGGCGGTCTGGGTCACACCGGCGCTTCCCGTTCATCGTATGCGCATCCTTAGATTTGAGCAATAGTTGATTTCTGGTCACTGTTGTCAAAACTACACTCGTTGATCTTTTGCATTCGCTAAAACTTGTGAATTCGCTCTTCACCACCGCCGAATTCACAGACGTAACCCTGCGGACTCACTAGGCCTAGTCGTAGCGGAAGGGAAGGTAGTCGCCATCGATTAATATCAATTTGGCAAGCGCTTCGAGTGCGCACGTGTGAAATGTTCCCGTTAGTTTCGCTTTTTAACAATACGGATAAGGTAGAATGACGAATATATTCACACCGTCGCCTCATAGCGTGTTTTCGCTCAACCATCGGCCTGCCGAGGACATGCAGGCTGACCGTCCGCCGTTCGGATTCGTCGGTGTCGTTGGCCTCAAAAACTTGTCCCACTATACCATCATATATGCAGCGGTTTACCGTGACAGTGTCGTTGTCGCACTATAGTGCGACCACTGCCGCCGTCGTCATCGTACACTGAAAACGAGCTGAGGAAATTTCAAATGCGTTCGGAAAGTGTCGTGTAGCACCGCGGAAGTCCGTCGAGTCTGAATGCCATTCCAAGTCTCGATTGCCATTCGACTCAGATGTCATTCGAACGTGCCCGTGTAGCACAGGTATAAGACTAAACACACACGTTGAGCCCGTTGCAAAGGAGACCAAGAAAACGTCAATAACAAAGAAAGGTTTCCGCATCGTCAGCTTGCTCAGTGAATATTGAAAGGAATGGAAAATATTACAAGGTAACAAGAATTCTAATTAGATTTCTCTTCCTAAAGCGCTAAAGAAGAAAATTGCCTATGCGTAAGGTATGTGTTTTGCGATCGAAGGCCACAGAAAACAAAATTTGGGGAACACTAGAGGCTAAATTCTACAGGCCCGTGTACTGTGCGATGTCAGTGCACGTTAAAGAACCCCAGGTGGTCGAAATTTCCATCGCCCTTCACTACGGCGTCTCTCATAGCCTGAGCCGCTTTGGGACGTTACACCCCATAAACCGAACAACTTAAGCTTTTATTCAACGATATGACACGATACTGACCATATATGCAGGAGGCTATTCTCTACTTTAGATTCATAGATCCCCGGGAGTCCTCGTATAACCCTCCTGGCGCAGTGGTGCAGCGGTTTGATGATGCGCCACTTCCCTGCGATGGCAAGTGCTCCCAGTGGTGCACCTTGAGCGACCAATCATTAATTTAACTGCCACCTTCCATGGTGGGCAGCTTGCTCACAATCCGGTGGGCAGGTAGTGATGGTGCCGCAAGGTCACGTGACATAGTTGGCCCACCTGCCTCCTTGGTTGCTCTCTGGGGACCACCCGCTAAAGCTGTTCTCTTGATTTTTCTCTCACAACGACAACGCCGACAACGCCAACGCCACATTTTCTGGTGAACTGGAAAGAGTGCGGCCTATCTATTTTTCGGGATTAGGTATACCCATGAAATGCATTGTAGGAGAGGCACAGTGCACCTAGAATGGTTGGTTGATGCTCTTAGCCGCACATCGTTGTGAGCCAGCGGCACAGGCTGCAGAGCGTGCCTCTGTCTTTGGCCGCTTCTGATCTTGGGGCTGAACAGCTCGCATGTTCTCCCCGACTGCTTCGCGCATGGAACAGCCTCCGCCATCTGCCACTTCCTTAGCTGCTGTTGTTGCTTTACGTGCTACTGCGTTTAGCCGCTTCTGCTTTCCGTGATGGGCAGCGAGCTCAGTTTTGTCTCGCTGCTTGACGCGCCACAGCACTTTGTTGGCCTTAGCAATGCGTTTCGCCGCCTTGACCACGCTCTGAAATAAGTGTGCGACTAAGTAATGCTGACATTGGTCTTCCTATCTCTTCACTTATCCGGCTCAATTTTACGGCCATGGAGGGAGCGCTACTGGCGCCGTGCATTTGGATGCGGGGATCGAACGGGTGTAAGATGAAGTCGGGGAAAGAACACCTCGCGTGAAAGGTGACAGGGTACGAAACTGAAAGTAACAGTCAGCGGCGGTGGCTCTGTTACCGTAACCACCGGTAAACGAAGCTGCCCTTCTTACACCTGCGCTGCTTGAATGCGGACTGGGGGAGATAATTCGCATTTTTTTTATTGTTGTTGTGACTACTATTCTGAGGGGAAAGTTTGAGTTTTCAGATCTGTTCGCTGTGGTTCAGGGGTGGTGTTCGGCTATATTGCCGGGAGTGGAAGCTACACACATTTGACCGAGAAGAAAACGTATATAGAGCCCAGTGGTTTCCTTGTACCCACATCGTGTGGTTAGTTGTGCATCCCCAGCGTTCCAAATTTGCAAGTGAAATGAATGCCGGTCCTCCCTGCACTGACATTTCGGACTTCCAAATACGCTACTACAGTACAACTACAAAGCTGTTGGCGATGACTTTATCTCCGTGCGGGTATTAGTCGCGTGCGCGTGCGTCTAAAGGTTATCTAAAACTTCACCACTAACAGGATAGATAAGCGGGCGGGTTGGTGATACATAATGCAAAAAAAACAGCGCGAACAAACGGGGACTAGACGAAGAATACACAGGAACCAGCGCTGACTCTCAACTAAAGTTTAATCACAGGAAGCACACTTATAAAAGGAAACAGAAAACGAAAAAAAACATCCCTGCTCCTGCGTGAATGTGAGGTTGCATATCTGGACATCACATAGTAACACATGCGTTCTGATTTTGTGTTTTTTTTCGTTTTCTGTTTCCTTTTTTAAGTGTGCTTCCTGTGATTAAACTTTAGTTGAGAGTCAGCGCTGGTTCCTGTGTATTCTTCGTCTAGTCCCCGTTTGTTCGCGCTGTTTTTTTGCATTATGTTTCACCACTAAACATAACTTCGTGAAAGACGATGAACTCAAGTAGTACGCTTGGTTTCCTGTCCACAAGATAGCGCCAGTTTACTACAGGTCTAAGCCACATGCGAGGAAGCCAGGTATTGCCGTTAGCAGATTTTACTCTTCTCTGGCCCCTGCTTGAAGAGGCGAAAAATTGCCTCGAACTATCTGGCCGTCCGGTATTAAGTTTTACGATCGACGATTTTCAAAACGAAGAATGCAACGTGAATGTGAATGCTAGCAGATGGATATCAACAGCGAGGTATCATTGAACGACCAAGTTACAGAATGCGGGATGTGCGCGCATATGCTCGTTTATATTTTATTATCGCCCTCACCTGATTGCTATGAATGTTTTAAGAGCCAAATTACTGGCTCCTTCCCGACAGTAACGACCGCAAACTGTTCGTGTCGACAGCGTGGACCTGCAAGAATCGCAAAATTCCGCAGTGTTTTCCCTCCGGTTGCATGCAATCTTGAATTACGCCTCAAAGCAGGACATGGCAGTCCACAAACGCGTACCTCTCGTTGCGAAAGATATGTAGTAGGTCAAATGTTTAGGGGAACCCCCAAGGCGGAGTATATTTGTATTAAGGGAGTAATTACTCACTGGCATCCAACAAGCAAAGCCGTAAGCCTACAACGGAAAGCTATAAAGCTTTCTCAGAAACTTCGTTATTAAAGAAAACTGGTCCTGGTCCGGTGTTCGAACCCGGGACCACCGCTTCACCGGAACAGTAGCTCTACCGACTGAGTTAACCGGGACGGCAAGCTTATGGTAGGGCGAGAGCGAATTGATAAATAACTCGAAGTGGGAACGGTGTTGGACAAATGTCTAGGGGAATCCCCCAACACGTCCTGCTCCGGGTTATAATAATAATAATAATTGGTTTTTGGGGAAATGAAGAGGCCAGTAACTGTCTCATATATCGTTGGACACCTGAACCGCACCGAAAGCGAAGGGACAAAGGAGGGAGCGAAAGAAGAAAGAAAGAAATAGGTGCCGTAGTAGAGGCCTCCGGAATAATTTCGACCACCTGGGGATCTTTAACGTGTACTGACATCGCACAGCACACAGGCGCCTTAGCGTTTTTCGAACCCCGGACCAAGGCGAATTTTTCTTTACGTAGTTTCTGAGAAAGCTGTATAGCTTTCCTTTGTATCCGTATGGCTTCGCTCCGGTGGAAGTAATTGAGCAATTACTCCCATATTAAGATATGCAGTAATGGGGAATGAATGAAAGTCCCTACCAGTCTCCGACACCGTCACCACGAAGAGGACGAAGACGACGACGACGACTGACAGCGCAGCCGCGAGACGTTGAGGCCGGAGATGGCGCGCTCGTGGCTGGTCTGCTCAGCCCTGAGGAAAGAGGTCGTAGCGCAGTCTGTTATGAACGCATGCTGCTGCTCAAAAAAATTGGCAGTGGCTTAACTTGGCTAACCCTGGCATGCAGCGAAAAGCAAGCAGGCTTGCCAAGCGTCTGAGGCTCGTCCATGGCAGATCCGCTACACGATCGCGACAGCCGTTCTATATATACCCACACGACCACATGGCTATGACGTGGTATCACATGGTCTTACTACACCCCCATCGAATGTCATCACGTGGTTTCTCATCACCCCACAAGATGTTCTTAAGGTCAAAGGTCACTCAATGTGAACGGTCAACTAAAGGTCATAGATGAAGGTCAGGAATCAAGCGTTCGACAACATTACTGTACCACATATGGTCGTACACGGCTAACGTGGTTGGGCTGAAGGTTCTTAAAGGTCATTCTCCGGCCTACGCAACGACTGCTTTACCTGGCTTGGTGAAGTTTTTCGCTTCAAGAACTCTTTTATTGTCGAGTGTGGGCTTAAAGAACTGAGGTCAACGTCTTAGTGCCTTAACATGCCAAAAGATATGCTTACCAGTATTCTGAAAAAAAAACGGATACGTAGTTGTTTGTTAAGTTTCTCTCTGAAAGCCCCGAAACAATGAAGTTAAAGAAACATTCTTCCTGATCTGGGGTAAGCTGCCGTCATTGTTAGCATAGCTCGTAGAGCGACTGCGTCGGACTAGTGTTGGTCCATGATTTGAGCGAATCCTCATGAAAATATCAGGCCTGTGCACTTGCTCCTTGAATCCATGTATTTTGGGCATTATTACGAATGGAGGTCGAAGTACAGCTTTTTATTGAAAAAATTTTGAAAATTGAAAAATTGTAAGACAGTGTTATGGAAATATTTAAGGCAATGGCGAATTGTTTTGATACGTAGGAAAATCTTTCTTTTAAAGTGTTTCCAGTGATCGCATCAAACAGTTATGACTGTCTTAGAAAATCACTGGGGAACGCTTTTAACGATAGCAGGAATATCAATGGAAAAAATATTCAAGACTGCTGTTGGGTGATCTGCGGATATCTTAATTGTTATAGTGAAATCTTACATTGTATTGAAAAATTGCGTTCATAAACGGTTTCCAGATGAATAATGCTTTTGTCTGGAATTGCTGGGTATGGCACTCTGGGAAGAATTTCCAGTTAGCAGACGTGCAGGGTCAAAGAGGCCTCGGCGTGACGTCATCCGCCTGAGCGTTAATCAACGGGAGAGCTTTCCTTTGTCGGCGGGGAAACCAGTTCGCCGAGCAGCAGCGTTGGGGAGGCGGTTACTGAGTTGCGCGGTCATCCAGGGCTAATTGCCTCGCTGAAGGAAATAATAGCGGAGACCTCAACTACAGGACCTCTTTCTTATCTCTTCTCTCACTAGGATCGTTTATCCTTTCCCTTACGGCGTGGTTCAGATGTCCGCCGAGATACAACTATGTGAGACAGTTACTGCGTCATTTCTTTTCTTCAAAACCAATTTTTTCCCTGTGTGGCGGAGGCCAACTTTTCCACTGGTAAGGTGGTGTAACCCAAGTCTTCTTCTTCCTGCAGCGACTAACAACAGCGGCTTCCCCTTCCATCTAATAACGGCGCACAAGGAACACAAAAACACAGGGAGAACAGGACGGACAAGAGCGCATTAGCAACTGATGCGTGGCCGAAGATAGACTTCTCACTGAGTTAGAATGCACCAGAAAATTCAGCACGTGTCACACAATCGGCACACAATCAACACATGTAATAGCGAAAGCTGCATGACAGCACTACCGGTACGGCCATCAGATACCGAGGAACATGCGTTCTTTTATCAGCAATAACACTAATGTAGAACTTACACACAAGTCGTTACCTGCGGTGATTATATTCGAGGCCGCCAATACCTCTCTATCAACTTTTTTTCTTCCGTGCCCGATGATACTTGTCGCACCCGAGTTGGGCACCGTTTTTAGATGGATCATTACCAACTAGCCCAACTTTCTATTTTACTGGTCCCTTTCCATTTCCACGAAGCGTCGTGGTCCGAAGATAGTGGAATTATTGGTCACGGTGCGTCCAATTTATTTTTGATCAACGAGCGATGCATCACGGGCCCATTATTGATGGTGATGCATCTTCGCCTTTAACGGTCATTGCTGGGAGGCAGCAACAAATCGACATGTCTAGAGGAAAAGTGGGCCATCTCCACCGAAACACCAGTGAGAGGAGAGCGGTACGGCCTCCTGCGGTGGGTGGCTGCCCAGGTCATCACGAGTGACCATGTGACTGGGCACTGATCAAGTGCACAGATTCCCCAACTTGAAATCTCAGGATCTCTGACTGTTCTTAAGCGGCCTTACGGACTGTGTAAGGAAACATTCAAAACTTTCGGATGCCTTCTTGCGTCTAAAGTACATTCTAAATATGTGAACTAGCCACTCCTGGAAGCTGTCCATCATCGTCTCATTGCAACAGCAGTCCTCCGAGCCGGTGCCCGTGGCCATCGGCCTGGCTGAAAAGATAAACCCAGTAGAACCAAGGGCCCACATCTATCATCGAGCAGTCGGGGAAAGCACTTGTCAAGCCGATCGAGCTGCTCCGTGAGCCATATCGCCTCGGCACTGTGATTGTTGTCTGAAATGTTCTAGGGCGAAGCACGAATCTTTGTTTGTGTAACGCCATTTGGTTTTATACTGCACATGTTCGTTCTGCTGCGTACGTGCTTTGTGAAGTGAAACGGCCAGCAACACAGGATGGGCTGCCGCTGACTGAAGAACTATTCATTGACTGAATTCAGCATGTGCTGCCTGGACGAGCTTAAGTTTGAGCAGGTCCTGTTCTGGAAATGTTAGCCAGACTGACTGGAGAACACTTTTGGACAATATCGCCGGTTTGGTGGATCTAATTATCATATTTCGGTTCAGCAGATGTTATCGGAATCTTATACAAAACTGAGCCTACAAGATCAACGTGTACATACATTAGAGAACTTTCTGGTTGAAGCAGCATCACATGTATACAACGCATGCAAATTGACCGATAAGTATAAAATTGATATTAGTTGCGATGGCATAAACTCAAAGCTAGAGCGCTTGTCGGATGTAGTGTACATATTGCCGAGAATCTTTGCAGTGTTTGTTTGTTCATTTTTTAAAGTTGCCCACACGTCGCTTTATCGCTTTGTAATTCAAGGTGCGACCAGACTTATCTCGATTGATCGCAACCAGGCAGACTTGATTCTACGTTGTTCCAGAATGTGTTAGAAACTTGGCACGCTTTATCAGGAAAGTTCGCCATCAGGTTTAAATTGAGCACGGCCGACAGCGGCGGGCATTCTGTGCGACGACCACCGAGCACGCTTGTTGCTACGCCGCCGACGGGTCATTCAGTCCACTCTGGACACAAGCCAGCGTAATAAAGAGTTTCGTTTAGAAATCCTTTTCACTCTCTTCCTGCACGCCGGATTGCAGTCACTACTATGTCGCAATAGCAAGTGTCTGCTCATACTGCATTGAAGAGACTTCTTTTCTTTCTTTGTGAAACCTCACAAGAGGGCACAGGTATATTCTGCAGGATGCCAACTGCTTAATCGAAGGACTCACAAGAGGAGCGGTCAAGTTTTCCGCAGCCAGTGGTTACCACCAGCGTTCTGCACATTGAAATTGTGCGAGAAAAATTGACAGCGAAAGAAACTCTGGCAAGGTTCCGTGCAACGCGCCGCCAAAGAGCTGCTCCTGAGCGAATTGGAGCACTGGTCGGTCGACAGCGAAGATTTGGATGTTTGCTCCAACGCACATCACCAGGACACAGTGACCACCAACGTCTTGTGGGCTGCCACGAGCATCTAACCGAAAAACTACGTCCAGATAAGCAAACCAGAAGGCCACCGCTCAGGAGAGAAAACTACAAACTCTCAACTAAACCACTAGCCAGATATCAATAACGGTGCTGAAATAAAGGTATTCTCTGGTTTATTATTCTTGTGCCTGCCTGCTCTCTCTGGTGAAAGAAATAAAAGAAAACCAACCATTGCACCCTTGCTAGTATTAATTATTGCATCGCGAATTAAGGCGCTCTGATCATTATAGAGCAAACGTCGCGAATTCGCCGACGCCTCGCATGGTGAACCTGCTTTTATGCGCGGCACAAACGAGTGTAGCAAGTACTTCACCCACAGTGCTAGGTCAAGGTACGTGACGTCACGGAGCGAGTGCGGAGGCCTGACGTTATTTACAAAGCTTTGGTTTGGTTTATGAGGTTTAACGTCCCAAAGCGACTCAGGCTATGAGGAACGCCGTAGTGAAAGGCTCCGGAAATTTGGACCAACTGGGGGTTTTTAACGTGCACTGACATCGCATGGTACACGACCCTCTAGAATTTCGCCTCCATCGAAATTCGACCACCGCGACCGGGATCGAACCCGCGTCTTTCGGGTCATCAGCCGAGCGACATAACCTCTGAGCCACCGCGGCGGCTCTACGAAGCTTTGGTTTGAGCTCCTAATAAGAATTAATTTGTCTTTACGAAATTTCTCTGATGTCTGTATAGCTTTTGTAGCCATATGGGTGTGCTTGGGCAGATGAATTCACTAGCAACTCGGCGAAAGATACTTATTATGTTTTCCCTTCAGATACTACAACCAGTGGGAAAATTCGTATTGGAACTCTCACGTAATTGCAACAATCATTTCACATTCAAGCGTAACTCATTACCTTCCAAACTTGTGTCCTCCGAAGGGTGGTTTCCGGCTGGAAGCGAAAATATTTATGCATCATGGGGAATCGCAGTTATTCCCTGAATAGATGAAATCAACAAGCAGAGAAACCCTCAGGAGTAATTCGTTAACCGTGGCACGGTCCAGGAGGGTACGGTTTCTGTCGCTCTCGTAAGCACTGAGTTAATGACAGTTAGGCTTTCGTCGATCTTGAAGAGGAGCCTTGCACTAAATTGTCCGTTTCACTGTGGAGCTATATAGATATACTTTCCACGGTGTGCATCGGACACAATACAAAGAACGTTTGGCATGCTGGCTAGCGGTAAATAAGAGTTCAACAGACTGATGTGCCTTTATATATGTCGCACGGCACATGTTTGAAACCTTGCAACACAACGGCAGGCATATCTTTATCTTCCTGTTATCTTCGCACTGATTGCTGTGCAAGGAAGTTTCTCAGGAAAAAAACGCAGGCGATTTGGCTGCCGAAACTTGACCGTTCGCTTGCTCTTCCACTGAAAATTATCTGCAGCTACACATGAACCTGCAACGGTACTTGCTCTCGAAGTTGTGCTATGTCGCTATGTGGCAAGCAATTCTATTATGCCCACAACTAGGATATCCCAACGAATGGTATGTCAGGAGCGATCGGCGAAGGGGGGTGGGGATAGAAGGAGGCAGCTGACTGCACAGCTATCCCTTTTTATTGATTACACCGAGGAAAAGCGGACTATGTAAGTTTTCTTACAGTAACGCAAAGTGGGCTACTTTTTGATCTGCTAGAAATGCTGCTGCCTGTGTTCGCAAAATTGCTCCATGCTGGTGTGGTCAAGAGAGCATAACGTACCTGATGACGATGTGCGAATGGCACTCGAGTTGACTGAAATCAAAGACCAGAAGAATATGTGGCAGAAATCGAAACGTATCAAGCGCTGTTTGAGCGATCTTCTCGTGTGGTCCGCAAACGTAATATCATACATGAAGCCAGCACATTCTTTGTAATTGTTTGCCTTTACTCGCAACTTTCATACAGAGCGTAAAATCTTCAGGCATTGGTAATAATTAATCGAAAAGTTAGGAAATTCGCCCCTGTATCCCCATTAGTATTACACTTTATCGCAATTTTTGTTTAAAAACGACGGTTAAAACAGGAGATATATTACTTTACTGATAAGGAACACTGTTGCCAATTTTAAGACAGTCGTGGCAAGCTTTGTGAGATGCGATAGAATCTATTCACTGCACGCAATTGTAGACAATAGAGCACGCTATGGACTATCTACCGGAAATTAGCAGCTTACAAGTCTTGCCTGGCCGTACTCAGACATACAAAAACAGCATTGAGAGCTTACCAGAAGTCATCAGGGTTTGACTTGACTCAGCTAAACAATATTGAAGGAAACGAAGAGAAACATTACCAAGAATTGAAGACAGTTTGCAAAAATTCCCCGCAAAAACCAAGTGTACATCTGCTTCAATATACACAGTTCACCAAGTGGTAATTTAGCCGCTTTAGTGCGCTTGAGTCGTTTCAGAGCAAGGCATGACCTGAGCAAACTTTACATTTTTTTCATTGTATATTATAATACTGTTCAGACTGCAAGAAACTTTATGGTGTCAACAATGCAAAATATTTGTTCGCAAACGTGCTGACAAATCTAGCTAGGATCTTGCTGCTTCTAAATATCAAGATCGCTTGCTAGTCTGTAAAAGCGCGCGACAAGAAAATTTGATTCGGGGTAGGTGTTATAAAAGCCTACATCTGGAAGCAGTACGAATGATCTCTTTCGCCAAGATGTATTTAGTACTCCGATAACAATGACGTATGTGACTAAGCTTTTTTGTTTACGCCTATTAAGAATACTGATCTTTACGATCATCATAGGTACGCGCTTTCATTGCATATATAGAGGTGGACACAACACAAGATTTTTTTGCGCAGCCATAACCCTTGTAAGTCTGTACGCTTTATTGACATGACCACTCGGCTGCTGTAAGCAAAATATTCCCCTCAGCATCAAAGACCACAACGGCCACCTCGATATCCGGTTCGTTATTGAAAGGAACGTGAACCGTAAATCGTTGAATACCGGAGCCTGCAGCGCTAAACTTCACACTGTGCGAGCTCATTAAAAGTCTGACATGATCTCGACTGACAAGACGCATAACGACTTAATACTGACATAGATTGTAATAAGTACAGGCAGCAGCATTGCCAGCTTATGGCCTAGCAGTTATCAACAGTACAAACACCTGCGTGCTTGCAATGCTATGCACCGTTAAGGCAGACCGTGGAAATGCATTCTCTAGGAAGATACGGCAATGGTGCACGTAATGAATGCACACTTGGCGAAGGAACGAGAAAACCAAGCGAGACACTCACCCATCGCGGTGCGCTTAGTTGATTCTTCTTTTTTTTTTCCAATACTTCACCTGCGTTGCACGCTCGTGTCTTTTTACTGAGCCGCGACAAATATTTATATTGATGGACTCAGTTTACAAGCGGTCGCTTTTGGCTTAACCCATTTAACAAATGGCTGTACTGCAGTTCACTTTCACACGTAGGCTGATCATTTTACCGCGGTTCAGCCGGACATTTTGCCTTCAGTCGTCATTTTTATAGCACAGCAACTAATGTAAAGATTTGTGTGCCATCATCATCATCATCATAATGCTGACTACGCCCACTGCAGGGCAAAAGCCTTTTCCTTGTCTCTTCAATTAACCGTGTCCTTTGCCAGCTGTGGCCACCCTATCCTCGCAAACATTTTCATTTCACCCGCCCAGCTAACCTTGTGCCGCCCCCTGCTACGCTTGCCTCTTCTTGGAATCCACTTCTTTACACTTAAGGACCAGCGGTTATGTTGCCTTATTAATTATTATTAATTATGATCTTGCCTAATTTAGTATGTCATGCTTGGCCAATGCAATATGCATCGCAATATTGCGTTCAAGTGTACCAGAACCGATATTACAAGGCTCCGACCTACAAATCTGCTGAGGCTTCATTTCTGACGACATTTCACGCTCTGGAAGTGAGAAAACAAGTCAGGAGGTCGTGTCAACTTGTAACAAAAATTGAGCCTTAAGATAGACTATTCTTGGGTTGGCACTTTATCTCGTGAAGTGGCCGGCACTCGGTGACGCTCGGCGACTTCCAAAGCCAAGCCCGCCAGCTGTTTTTGCGCAGCTGAGTAGGAGCTGGACAACGCGACCTCCTATCTCTCGAGGTCAGTGAGTAGGCACTCAGTGATTGAAAATGCTTATTATGGATTTTAGTTACGGCGACTGGTCGGAACCTTAGCCCAGGGATCCGATAGGTTCGGCTGCCGTCTTGACCCCACACATCAGCCGTATTTGAATCCCGGGGTTCTTACGTTGTTCAATTTGTTACCCTGTCTAGTGCCGGATTTTTTTGGCATTCCCATACCAAGTGGTAAAGGAAGACAATCTTTCCACCGGATATGCAGTGTCAGTCTATGTCGTCTGTGGTACATACAAGCTAGTTTAGCTGGCCTTGTTTTGTTCCTTGGTTCTTGGTGAGCGAGGGGTCTAGAAGAGAGTACCCCCTTTTAATTAATCTGTGATGCTGGAGAGCATCACTGTACCCTATCAGTGAACGCTATCATTGATCCTATCACTGGTTCATATGTGGTATCATTAGAACGTGTCCGGAGAAGTAAGGCGCCAGCTGCGGCCTTGAGCACCTTCCTTCCCTCCGTCTGTCGTTTCCGGGAAGTCATGATAATGAATAGCGCGTCAGTGTCCGGAGTTCTTAAACGACGCTGAAAGCGTGTATGCACAGGAGTCCTCTGGTTCTCTGGAATCTGCATGCACACTTTTGTGCTTAGCCAGATAATGAATCAGGAGGACATATATAGCTTTCTGCGGACTCCGAGAAGCGCCTTCTAATAGACACGAGTTCAGTTTCTGACATAGCTTATATTCGGCATTCTTTTCAGCATATAGCGTAGCCAAGATTATAAGGGCTCGAAGATAATGTTCGAACTTAAGCTCAATGGCGGTAAGATAGAGAAGCTCTGACGGTTATAGAATTATGAAGATTTCAGCTTCTTGGCGTCGGCCTCAAGAAGAAAATTTATGCAGACAAGAGTCTTCAATCTATCAAAAAGCTTCACAGCGTGCATAGAGTGGTAGAGCACAAGGAAACTCTGCATAATGCATATATTTCGCTGCTTACATCGGTATGGAATACATTGGCGTTGTCATCGTCATTATATGAAGCCTAAAACGACAAAATCATTTGTTTACATCACCAGCCGTTCACCCGCACAGATCATGCTGCGTCTTTCTAGTTTGTGCCGTTGATACGGCACTGAGAACTGTGAGCAGCATGCATAAACAGGCAGGACACACACTCGTCTTGTACATACCGCACATACATCGCATCGTTCATTGGTTCAGTATACATTGGATTTGTCGCTTTGATTCGATTAAGCTTAAAATGGGATATTCTAATGTCGCCCGTTCACACAGACCGCACTATTTGTGACACACGTAACTGTTATTACTTTTACACTTGCAGCAGTGATGACAATATTCTGCCTAAACTTGTACAAACTAAGAGGAAAGGTTCTAAGCAATGCAAACCACATGCAGCACCGCCACCACCTGTCCCTTTTCAATCCGCTACTCAAAAGCACAGTTCTGGAAATGAATGCGGGATGACTGAGCACTCCCCACCCTCTACCCATGAGTTCACGTCAGTGCAGAACTGGCCGTCTCTGCGCTACACGGCAAAATGCAAAACACCGGAGACCGCTTGAAACGTAATTAGGGCATCTATTTTCAAGAAAATTGTGCCTGATAAGGCGTTATCTGACAACTGAAAAAATGATAAGGGCCATGGTGTTTTGTGGGCGCTATATACATCATTTTCTTTCCTGGCTAGAACGAGGAGGCGCATACTGGCCGCGAAAATCATAAAAAAATTCTCGACATTGTGCACGTTTAATTCAGATTTTCAGGGTTCAACGAAGAGAAACCTGGCCAAGCCGGGCAACGAAGTGAAAAATAAGGGTGGGCATTTGATATCCACTCGAGCTTCGGTGGTTGGTGTATACTAACGCAGACGCAATCATAAAATACAGCCCAGAAGAGATAATATAAAATGCCATCAAAGAGGTGGGCATTATCGCAGGGGCATTCGTCGCAAAATAAGATACGTTCACAAAAGCTTCTTCCAAATCAGGGACTACAGTTTCGTGTAGACGATGAGCTGATGGCGTGATTCTTTTGCGTCTCCACCTAGAACGCGCCCGTGACCATCTCCGTAGCGCGCTCTTCTTCCGGAGACGCCTCGTGCTTCACGTCGTCGGCCTCCTTGAATACTTCGTCAGCTCCTCCAAGGCCAGAAGCACCCGCCTGCCTCGTGTCCGAGCACGGGTGTTCCTGGCGCTCTTCGGCAAGATTGGCGCCGTTTTTCTTCCTGCTCTTGCGCCTGACAGTCTTTCACCAGAACTGGGCCACGCAAAGCCAACGGAGGCAGGAGGCCTCTCACAGCTACGACGTCCTGATTCTCACTGCCGGGGATTTGCAATCCGGACTCGCCCTTGCCGATATCGAAGTCTTCGGCTGCACTTTCTTCATGCGATTCGTTGTCTTGGTTCGCTGTGATGACCGACGCGGGCTGCTCTGTGCACTTCCGGTCGTTGGTGCAGGAGCATTGACGGCCGTGGATTGACCTACGGCTGAGTCGTCCTTGTCGAGTGTAGATGCACCGCAGTCAAGACCAAAGAATAATAATAATAATAATTGGTTTTGGGGAAAGGAAAAGGGCGCAGTATCTGACTCGTATATAGTTGGACACATGAACCGCGCCGTAAGAGAAGGCATTAAGGAGGGAGTGCAAGAAGAAAGGAAGAAAGAGGTGCCGTAGTGGAGGGCTCCGGATTAATTTCTAAGCCCTCAGTCGGGTTTTCAGGTACGTGGATGTGGTCAGAAAGACATGACAGGTTGGTGGTGGAAATTGGTTTTTTAGGAAAAGAAATTGCGCAGCATCTGTCTCACTGCTCGGCGGACAACTGAAACGCGCCGTAAGAGAAGGGATAAAGCAAGGACTGAGAGGAAAGGAAGAGGTGCCACAGTGGAAGGGCCCCGACTAATTTCGACCACCTGGGGATCTTTAACATGCACTGACATCGCACAGCACACGGGCGCATTAGCGTTTTTCCTCCATTAAGACGTAGCCGCCGCGGTCGGATTCGAACCCGGGAACTCGGGATCAGTAGCCGAGCGCTCTAACCACTGAGCCACCGCGGCGAGTCAAGGCCAAAGAATAAAACATGTTTTCAGGCTTCAGCGTCATCAATCAAGATCACGTGGCTCGGTGCGTCGCTGAGAACCCCTGGAACTCCCTCACGTCCTCCATTCTTGTGCTCCATCACAACAGCGGTGGTGGCCACCTCCCGTGACGGCAGCAGTGCTGACTCGGGCCCTGGCTCAATTTGCTCTGGTCCGTGGCCTGCAGGAACATCGGTAACATGGCTAGAGCCGGAGCTTTCTTCCTGTTTGAGACCTCCTTGCCAGTGCTGCATCTGCATCCCTGCGCCAGCTTGACATTCTAGAAGAATTGACATTCTAGTTGGAGCAATTTGTCTTCACTGCATACGGCCTCCACATTGAGTGCAAGTAACGAACTGGAAGATTTCTTAAAGATTGGCTGCTATGGGGCAAATGAAATCTGAAAATTTGGTTAATATATGAAGTAATTAAAAGAAGAGAGCCGACCACATATGCGAACGTATTGCACAGAAGTAAAAAAATTACCCGGCGCGGTTGCTTAGCGGCTATACGTTCGCTTACTGAGCTGAATAGCGCGCGGTCTCGGCTGCGGCGTCCGCGTTTGCGCAGAGGTGAACTGCAAAAGATGCCCCTTTGCTGCACAATGTCAGCTGATGTTAAAGAGCACCAGGTGGTCGAAATTATTTCGGAGCGCTCAATTGCGCACTTTTTTGTACCTTCCTTATTTCACTCCCTCCTGTCTTCTCGACGTGATTGAGGTGTCCACCGTGAAACGACAGCACAAGCAAAGTCAACAAGAAGGGGGGAGCCTGACGGGACCTAGCCAATGTTTCGACAAGAGGACTTGTCTTCGTCTGGGAGCCCTCTCTCTACTTTAGACTTCCGCCCTCTCTACAATGGGCACACAGCTACAGCGGTTCCCTTCCTCAAACGAAATTACATTCTTCGTGCCAGGCTAGTGAGCACACGGTGGTCGCCTGTTCTGTTCTGTTGTTGCCAGGAAAACTGAAAAGGAAAGTGCACAGGCCTGCCCACTGGCTCAAGCTGAGCCACAATCGCTACCACGTGCAGAAAGTCGTCTGGCCGCGTCTGAAGAGGTGTACGTGGTCGGCAGTAAAACTTTCTCGCGTGCCCACCAGGGGCACTGCGAATTTTTCCTGGGCTTTTCACTGCATGTTACGTATGGGCTGGCGGTCTTCTGCTGCCCGTGACCACAGAGTAATCTATTATTTAAGGAGTGATAAAAAATAACGAATGGAAATAGACGAAGAGGTGCTTCTACAGCGAAAACAGGGACAAGCGGTGGCTGAAAAGGGCTTATAGCACGCAGGGAAGAGAAGGAAAAAAATGAAGTTACTTGGACCACAAAACAAAGTTCGCAAAAGCGACGATGTAAATGCAAACAAAAACAAAAAGAAATATTGAACGATTTCGGAGCTTAAAGGAACGAGCTTCAGACACGAATTATTACTGCAGACGCGGTGACCTCCATTTTTACGCCACACGTGAACTACCATACACACTTTACGGGGATTGCAGTGTCTGCTGCTAACACCGCTGCGCCAGTTCAAAAGGGCATTTAGCAACAAGCGACACCTTCAGAATGGGCGCTTTATTATACATTACACCCATTCAAAATATAGTGTTTTAATGGATAAGCAGTTAAATGAAACAGCATCAAGGATCACTTTCAGAGCTTGCTCGGGTGCATGTATTTCTAATGTGTCATTTTAAACACACAAAGCAGCTCTTCCCACACTTTGGACAAAATGAGATCGACATCCAGCAATGAGCAGGGAATAACGCATAAAACGCCGATTACACACAAGCGGAATGACAGAATTGCACGAGCCGTCACAGAAATAAAAAAAAACTAATGCTTAGCACATAGAAAAAAAAAGACCCGGCTCGATTAGAAGCGTATGCCAGCAAAATTCATCCAGTCCATGCTATTCATACGAGCTTCGCGTGTGTCACTGGGGATCCTTTAAAAAAAGAGTGCCCTCTGTAACAATTGGATGGGACACTTAAGGTTCGCTTTAAGAGTATGTCGCGAAAGCTGAGTGGGTTATTGTCCATATATGCAAAATTGGTCATTCTCTACTAAACATTCATAGATTACTGGGAGTCCTCACTCCTCTCCTGGCGTAGTGGTGTATTGGTGCAGAGATTAGGCGATGCGCCAATGCTGCCACCGGTGGGGCTTGTGCGACCCAGCCGTTCTTCTCGAGTAGCCAGTCGCGACCAATCATGAATTTGACTGCCGCCTGCCACGGTGCGCAGTTCGCTCGCAATTGGGTGTGGAGGTTGTGATGACGCCACAAGGTCACGTGACCTGAGTGGCAAACCTGCCTCCCAGGTTGCTTCTCTGAAAACTTTGTGTCAATTTTTTGCTCGTGGTCAACGATGCCGACGACGGATTTTCTGCGACACAAGCTGCTTAACACTGTCATGTTAAAATTTCCTAGCGCTGTGCGGCATGAATGAGAGTTAAATAACCACAGGTGGGGCATACACTCTAAACAGGAATACACTGATATGGGAGTAAAAAGTTGGCCAAGCTAGTCCCCTATCGCACTCTCTTTTAGGGATTGCTATAGGGCAGTTAATTAACCCCAGAGTCTTTTTTTTGTGGTCCTTATAATCCGACTTTGAAAGTCCTTGAAGACGGATTTGTTGAGAATTGTGTGGAAGTGTTTTGACGTTATTTTGAAGCTGTTGCCTTTTTAAAACATCGCCATTATTTCGTGCGGCCACAGCGAACGCATTCCAACAGGCATTCAAACCGCTGCACTTTTTCTGAATGGCACAAGCTTTTCTTGGAGTCCCATCTGTGTGCGTGTGCGTGCGTGTGCGTGCGTGCGTGCGTGTGCATGCGTGTGCGTGCGTGCGCGTGCATGCGTGTTTGTGTGTGTGTGTGCGCGCGCGCGCGTGTGTGTGTGTGGTTCGGATCCCACCGGCCGCACGGCTGCTTTTTCTGCTGCTTTATAATCAATTTACTTTAAGCGACAGATTCATGGATGTATTATTCTCCCACCGTTCAGCGCTACAAATTATAAAATAGAAACATTCGCTTATGATTTCGGTGACTGTTGGTGTCCATGTTTTTCATACGAGCCCCTCCTTTCCCTTTGTTTATATATATATGCGGGCGTGTGTGTGAGTATGTGTGTATATGTGGGTTAAATAATTATATACAGTTCTACCTATACAGCATATTTAACATTTCAGTCGGAATATATCCATTCCCACTTTTAAGAGCGTTACCTCATACTCATCATGTTTGCTACCACTTGCCTTCGGCGTGATATTTTCTAAGATCGAGGAATTAAAGATGACGCCTATGTTCGGGTGCCCATGATGACGTCAATACCCAATGTGGCGGACAGGAGTGAAACCACGTGATTATGGCGTCGTATTCAAAGATCTCCGGTGGCAAAGTTTTTGAATCTCAAATCGAAGATGGCGGCCAGATTCCGCTGCCAATGCTGAAGTCACGATCCAGTATGGCAGATAGAACAGGAACCACGTGATTATGACGTCATGGGGACGAAATGGTCGCATAGTTTCGGATTTTAAATTGAAGATGGCGCCTTTCTGTGTGGAGTCAAAGCTAAGATGGCGGCCAATAACATTACTTGTGCTTGGCTAAGCGGGGTGCGTGCAGCCATATGTAAACAACCGTATCCCTCGGGAGCCCTCAGATGCAAAGCGTACCACACTTTAATCTAATTCATATCAATTTTAGTAAATCAAACAGCTAGAACTCGTTACTTCAACGACTTCCAGATGGTGGTTTATAGGAAGTGCGTGCCATTATCTGCGTCGAAGAATATATTTCTGGTCATCATTCGATTGCAAGTGTATAGTGACATATGAGCAACGTGATGTACAGTTCCCGCGACGTCTCAGCTAATGTTTTGCGCCTGCTATTCATATTATGATAATCGACGTGTGCATACTTGCTTGATACTAAACCTGTCGTCGCCAATGACCCCACTTTGATGGTCATTGCACGTGACAGCGAGAGATTTGCTGTGTAACAGAATTGTCATTAAGCCCATGCACCGGCTAACTTTCTCATGCAATCTTTCGACGACTGCTTACAGCCGTCACTACGGCGTGTGGCATACTCTCGCAGCAAATTTAAATATCACTGGGTTGAAAACTGCTATACTTCTCTGGTAAACAAGCCCTACTCTGTTCGCGGACGTCGCCCAGCAAACAAGCTTATTCCTCCGTGACCAGTTCGATGGTATAGAGTTACAACTCCAGCTAAAGTCTGTAGCTGCTACTTCATTACACCAAACCCGAGCAGGTTATCAGATGTGCACGCTCGTTGTATTCTTTGTACAGCATGCACATGAGATTCTTTTCCACATTTTCTCTTCAGGATACTGATTTAATGTCGGCAGAATGTCTCAGTTGGAGTGCTCTTCCTTCTCCATAATCCTACAGCTCGCCCTCTTGATTATTGCCTCTTTGATTTTAATAGTATACCTAATTTAAATCACACTAGTGCATTTGAAAGTGACGGTACTTATTCCTAGCAGTAAGTAAAAATAAGAAAAATGGACGCCACAGTCTCCGACAATAGACAGACAGTAACTTTATTAACGCTGCAGGTAAAGTAGACCGGATGTCCTAGAGCTTTCCCGTCTGGAGGACACAGTAAGCCCGTTACACGTGCCGAGCTTGAAGGCTCAGTTCCATGCTACGCAGCGCGATCTCCCACTGCTCCTCGGTAGCGATTATAAAGGGGATTGCAGGCACGTCTGTTACTGCGTAGGACTAGAACCTGCGCATAACGGTGCTTAGAGAAAGTGAATGCTAATCAGCTCAGCTAATCCAGGATACCAAGCGAAAGCTATTGGCGTTTAGTGTGTTCATTGGAGTTGGCATTGACAACGTCGTGAACGCCAGTGATATTGAGGAAAGGAAGGGCGCATAAATGGCTCCCTTGTTCAGGGACCACCCGAAGCCGTGGCTCAGTGGTTAGTGCGCTGGGCTACTGAATCACAGTGCCTGGGGTCGAACCCGACCACGGCGGGCGCGTTTCGATGGAGGTGGTGGTGGTAGTGGTTTTATTAAAAGTAATAGTAAAAAGGAAGGAAAAGATTTTTGCTAGCCCCGGCATCTGCCATCGATACTGAAGCACCTGAGCTGGGGCAGCGGAAATAAAGGAAAGCAGGCAGAATGGAGAAATGAAATGAAAGAGGTGAGTGGACAGGAAGAGAGGATAGGGGGAGAAGTAATATGTACAAACTATGTACACAATAAGAAATGTGTCCAGGTTGTGCGCGTGATTAGTTCATTTTAGAGGAATTAAATCACACACGCGCACAGCACTGTGTTGGTTACAACTGGAGTGGGGCGTCCAGTTATTAATCGTTCAAGGTAGAACTCGCGGAGCGTTCGGTCACTGCGTGTAACTACCTGACGGAGAACAGACGGGACGTCAGGCCCGTGTGTTCGAGGAATGCACAGAGGCTCACCAAAGTTCGCTCACGAGTGCGCGCACTGCCCTGCGGCCACAATAGTGCCTTGATGGAGTCTTGTAGTATGCCTTGCGCCCTATAGGCCGCGAGCATATCGCGACGAGCATCGGCGAATGCGGTACAGTGAAGGAGCAGGTGTTCTAGTGTTTCCACTGCACCGCATCCGTCACACACATCACTCGTCGCGATTCCGTGACGCACCCGTCGTTCCCCGGGACACACGCAGCCAATGCGCGCGCGGAGGATCATTGCACGTTGTGACCGTGTAAGTGCGCGACAGCCGGTGACACTGTCGATGCGCTCCCCTCCCGCGATGCGTGGGTCGGGGTGCTGCTTTCGGAAATGGTCGTGGATTGCCGCACGCACGTCCTCCAGCGCAAGGGGCAGGTCGCTGGCAGGTAGTTGGTGTGCAGCGGTCGCGAGGTCGTTAGCTTCTTCGTTGCCTGCGATGCCGCAGTGACCGGGCACCCACTGTGCACGCGCGGCACAACCTTTCTGCGCGAGGCACTCGATGCGCGAGCGAATTTCGCGGATTAGTGGGGTACCGGGGCCGTTAGATTGCAGGAGGCTGAGGGCGGCGCGGGAGTCACACAGCAGAGCATTCCTGGGCGGCGGAGGGAAGAGGGTGAGCAGCAGGTTCAGCCCGAGCCGGATCACCATCAACTCCGCCGTGGTGGAGGAGCCCAGGAAGGCTGCGTGTTGCTGGCTGTGCAGTCGCAGGGCGAGGATGGTGGCCGCCGCAGCAAGGGAGCAGCTGTCGCGGGCCTCTGAGCCGTCGGTGTACACGGTCCTGGAGCTCCTCGTGTATGACGGCTCTGGCCAGCTGCTGCATAGCACAGAGGGGTGTGCTCCGCTTTCCCGCAATGCCGACGATCTCTCGCTGTACCTCTGAGGCAGCAGGCCAGGGCACGCAAGAGCCGTAGGGGGGTGGGCCTTGGGTCAATTGCTCATACTCGAACAGCGCCGCGCCCATTCGTTAGCGCGGGTGGGAGCGCATACGCTCCAGCAGCGAGCCGCCGTCCGGTGTGCGGTGAGGCCGGTCGATGTGATTCAATGCCCTGCGCGGTGCTTGGAGCTGAAGTGGCCACGCTTCTGCCTCGGCCAACGTTGCGGCGCACTGCGAGTTTTTGGGCAGGCCTAGGCACACGCGCAGGGAATTGCTGTGCTGAAGCTCGAGGTTCTTCCAGCATGCTTGCGCACCGTGACGAGCGGCAGCGCATAGAGCACCGCACCAAAAGCTGCGGCATTGTATAGCCGCAGCGCGGCTTGCTGGGAGATGCTCTGGCCTCGAGCGGTGAGCTCATGCACGGCGGCGGCGATCCTCTTCATCTGCAGACAGGCCTTGGTCGCCGCGGGGCGGAAGGAAAGGCGCCAGTCGATGTCCAGGCCAAGGTACCGCACCGATTTACGCCAAGGAATCGGAGTCCCGTCCAGTGACAGTGGCGCAAGGTGCGCGAGCGAGCGCGAAACGCAGGCCATGACCACCGATTTGTCCGCCCTCAGCGACAGATCAAGGCCACGCAAGATGGCATCGATTGCGGTGAGTGCTCCCTGAAGGCACCCCCGCCCGCGGAACGCCTCGCCCGGTGGTCCCCGGCACCACAGAGCTATGTCGTTTGCATTTATGGACATGTACACATGGTGTCGGCCGCTCGTGGGGAGGGAGGCCGGCACCACCGACATGGCCACATTAAACAGAAATGGTGATAGCACACAGCCCTGCTTCACGCCCATGTCCACTGGGCGAGGCTTGGAGAGCTTACCCCCTACTCGTACGCGCATGGTGCGCCCGTTCACACCAGCCCCCTCAAGCACCGCGAGAATTGGTGCGCGGTGAACGTTGTCAAAAGCACCCGAGACGTCCAGTAGTAGCCGAAACGCAAAGGCTCCCGTGTGTTATTCGTTGTCATTGTACATTAAAGAAGTCCAGGTGGTCGAAATTATTCCGGAGCCCTCCACAACGGCGCCTCTTTCATTTCATCTCTTTGCTTCAGTATCAGATGCCGGTTTGGCAAAATTATTTTATTTCCTTTTTATTATTGTTTTAATGAAACCAATTACTAGTTAGTACTTCTCGGTTACTCCATTATCCCTTTTCTTATGGCGGGGTTTAGGTGTCCGCCGAGATGTGAGGAAGATACTGCGCCATTTTCTTTCCCCTAAGACCAATTTTCATTCATTATTTCAATGGAGGCCTCAGTCGCGTTTTCAGGTACGTGGATGTGGTGAGAAAGAGTTGGCAGGTTGGTGGTAAAAATTGTTTTTTTAAGAAAGAAAATTGCGCAGTATCTGTCTCACATCTCGGCGGACAACTGAACCGCGCCGTAAAGGAAGGGATAAAGCAGAGACTGAGAGGAAAGGAAGAGGTGCCACAGAGGAAGGCTCCCGAGTAATTTCATCCACCTGGGAATCATTAATTGGCACTGACATCTCACAGCTCACGAGCGCCCTTGAGTTTCGCCAGCATCCAGACGTGGCCGCCGCGGTCTGGCTCGAACCCGGTAACTCCGAATCAGTAGCCGAGTGCGCTAACCACTGGGCCAATACGGCGGGTGGTCCACTGACCCAGGAAGCCGGTTATGCGCTCTTCCTTTCCTCAAAATCACCGGCGTCTACGACGTTGTCAACGCCAACGCCAATAAACAAAATAAACGCCAATTGATTTCGATTGGTATCCTGAATTAACTGAGATAATTAGCATTCATTTTTTGAAGCGAAAGCTTTACCGGCCGTGATCTTGCGATTTTCCCGTTGCCGCATTCTGAGGAGGCACATGATGTCACAACGAGCGAATCACATATCTCGATGGACACCCGAACCATGCCTTCTTTTTCCCCTGCCCCTTTATCTGTTCGTTTACGGCGAGGTTCGGGTGTCCACGGCTACTGTGCATTGTGCGCTCGCCGCGCCATCTGGTATGATGTCACACCGCGCGGCTTGCCACCGCCACCATTTGGTATGACGTCGCACCGCATCCTTCGTCGTTCCGCTCGCCTCCGCTCGCTTCACAAGCTGTGTCGCATGCCTGACAACATGTCGGAGGATTGAAAAGAAGAGCTCGCGTGTGCTGCAACTACAGTTGTGGCGTCTTTAACGCACCGACAACATAGCTAGACAACAAGAGTAACCTGGACTTGCAATCAAGATTAACCAAGGCTAACCATGCTATGCCTTAGCTTTCGCTACGTATATCCTGGCATAGCCGAGCTAAGCCACTGCCAATTTTTTTTTCTAAGCGCTGTTATGCCCAGGTTCTAGTCCTACGCAGTAGCCGACGTGCCTGCATTCCGCTTTATAATCTCTACCGAGGACCAGTGGGAGATCGTGGATCTCCCACTGGTCGATGTGGATCGATGGATCTGGGCCTTCAAGCTAGCCTCGTGTAACGGACTGACTGGGTCTCCGACGCGAGAAAGCTCGTCTACATCCGTCCTAGGTGACCTGCAGCGTTAATAAACTTAGTGTCTATCTGCTATCATCGATGGTGACGTCCATTTTTCTTATTGCCACTTGCTACTAGTAATAAGTACCACTACCGCCACCTCCAAATGCACTCCTGATGTAAATTATGGTGACAAAGTAACAAAGTCAAGAGGCTATCATCGAGAGGGAGAGCGGTAGGATTAGGGAAAATGAAGATCACTCCTACTCATACATTCCGGGAATATAACAGCTGCATCATAAAGGAAAGAATGTTGAAAACAATTGCATTTACGCAGCGCACACAGAGTACATCGTGCCTGCATGTTTGCTAATCAACTCGGATTTGGTGTTATAAAGTCACAGCTACAGACTTCAGCAAGATTGCTAAGTCTGTGCCTTACGTTTGGCGCAGAAAGAACAAGCTGGTTTGGTGGGTAACGTCCGTGAAGAGAGCAGTGCTGGTTTACAAGGAAAGCTGAACAGTTTTCAATCCGATGAATTTAATTTGCTTGCAGATCTTGGCACAAGCCTTGTTCTGAAAGTAATCCTCGAAAGATGGTGTGACGAGGGGAACAGGTTGGCTCAATGACAATTCTCTTACACAGCAGATCTCTCGCTGTCACGAGCAATGACCATCAAATTGACATCAAGGGCGAGGAGTTCATTATTATGAAGCAAGTATTCACACCTAGCTTATTATATTATGAATACGAAGCGCAAAAGCTTAGTTGAAACATAGCCGGAACTGTAGATCAGGTCGTTCATAGGTCGCTATGCAATTGTGATCGAATGATCACCAGATATATTTTCTTGGTCGCCGACATCGGCATGCTCTTCCTAGAAAGTGGGAATGGAGATATTCCGAATTAAATAATATATAATTTGTATAGTTGTAACTGTTTATAATTATATACCACACACACATATTTAAGACAAACAATTGGGCTTTGATGCCACAGCGGCCAGTGCCGACCAAGTTGACAAAGCAGACGGAAGACGAAGCTCACGAAGTTCAGTTAGGCGCTCACGAACAGACCCCCGTCCTTGCGTCTTAAAATCTATCAGCTTACATGCTATTACCAATCCTTTTCTCTTCGAACCTTTCCGGTATCCAGCAATTTACCACCTGCGTCTTGGCCACGCCCCCGCAGCGGGTATGTGCCAGCATTGTTTGAGGCCTTCCTACCTACCTTCTGAGCTGCGCTGTGCTAACAAAAATTGCGGCCGTCCACATTTCCTGTTTGATTTGCGCCTTTTCACTTGGTGTAATTGCCGCTTGTTCCCACCCTGCAGCTACGGACCTTACGGACTTTACGGACCTACGGACCTGAGGACCTACGCCCCTTCCCGCCGCCATCGTCTGCTACGGTCCCGTGCGTAGGTGCGACCTTGCGATGTTCAGCGGCACGGACGATAACGACGTAGACGGCGGGCTCGCGTCCTACGTCGCCAACCGGTGGTTTCCTAGCCACGAAGCTGGTTTTTCTACCTGGGTGGCCCTCAAAACCAGCCAGACCGATGATGTATTCGGCCGCCCCGCTGTCCGAAAACTTCGTGCCGAACAACGGTAGCGCCGTCAAGCCAGCAGAGTGGCGAGAATTTCACAAGCTATATCGAGGATGTCGACGATTTATGCACGCGACTGAATGCATCCATGAGCGACGCTGACAAAATCAAGCACATTCTTAAAGGGAATGAGGACGACGCATTTCAGCTGCTAGTGTCCAAAAATCTTCAAACCGTCTCCGACGTCGTTTCTTTATGTAAGAGCTATGACGAGCTCCGAAAACAGCGTCTTGTCACCCACCGTACCATTTGCCCGGACGACTCTCTTTCGAGCTTGGCTGTAGGCGGTCCTGCACACTATCAGTCGATCCTTCCTCAGCATATCCAGCAGTTTGTGCGGGAAGAGGTCGCCCGCCAGTTATCGTTGTTTACCTGCCCACCTGCCTCAAAGCCATCGCTGTCGCCTTCCATTCAGCGTGTCATCCAGGAGAAGGCTGCAGAGGTCCTGCCATCCGCTAATCCAACCCATCTGGTCACTGCTCCGCTGTCATATGCTGAAGCTGACGCACGGCCACAACCTCAACCGGTTGTTCCTGCTTATGTAACGCCTGGCATCATCTTCCCTCAGCCGCCGGCCACCCCTACATTGCCACTCACTCACCAGCCTCTGCCCCGCCCCTCCACCAAGTGCAAAGAGGCAAATCAAACAGGAAATGTGGACGGCCACAATCTTTGTAAGCACAGCGCAGCTCAGTAGCGAAGCGTTCGTGAGCGCCAAACTGAACTTCGTCAGCTTTGTCAGACTTCGCCACACCGCCAGCACCGCCTCGCCAGTGCCGTCAGAACGTTCAGAAACTTCGCC
The DNA here is from genome assembly GCF_052857255.1 of Amblyomma americanum. Taxonomy (NCBI): domain Eukaryota; kingdom Metazoa; phylum Arthropoda; class Arachnida; order Ixodida; family Ixodidae; genus Amblyomma; species Amblyomma americanum. Next base: position 80,021,272 of record NC_135507.1, read on the forward strand.
AGCACCGCCAGAAAACCCGCGCCACTCCTATATGTGTCTGCTGCCGACTTCCCTTCCTGAATCCGTGGTTTCGCTTTTTGTGCCCGACTCCAGCTCGGTCCAGTGTACAAACATAGATAGATAAAGAGGAGGAGGGAAAGACAGGGATGTTAACCAGAAAGGGGTTCCGGTTGGCTACCCTGCACTGAGGAAGAGGGATCAGGGGGCTAAAAGGAGGAAGAGAGAAGGGGAAAAAGGCATAAACACACACACGCACAACGCTGTCGCAATTTGTCACCCAATCCAGTCGCTCTCAGTTGGCAAAGAGGGCCTTGTATGCCTTGAGGGCAGTCGGCTACTGTGGCCACGGACCGAGGATCTTTTGCTCTGTTAATGGGCGATAATCGAGGCGGCCCAGGGCACAACACAGTGTATATCTTGCACTCGCAGATGCAGGGCACTCATAGAGAAGATGAGCGATGGTCTCCTCACAACCACAGCTTTCACAGGCAGGACTGCCGGCCATCCCCATCCGGAAAGCATAGTGGTTGGTAAAAGCAACACCGATCCATAAACGGCATACCAATGTTGCTTCGCGACGTGCTAAGTTATGTGGAAGACGAACGCGCAGTCCAGGGTCCAGTGCCTTGAGGCGGAGGTTGCAAAACTCTCCCGTGTTCCACGCTGAAAGTGTGTGCTCCAGCGCCAAAGGGCGAAGCCCACACGCAGCGTCAGGTCTTGACATTGGGATCCTCACTGGAAGTCCGTCGTTGTGAGCAGAACGCGCAGCCGCATCAGCCGGGTGATTACCGTTAATACCAGTGTCCTGGCAGCCATTGAAAAATGATGTCATGACCTTTGGATACGGTGCCGTGGTACAGTAGACGGATATCAGCAACGAGTTGTTCCTGCGACCCGCGGCGTAGCGCAGCTTGCAGGGCTTGAAGGGCTGCTTTAGAGTCTTTGAAAACCGTCCAGTCATGTGGAGGTTCCTGACTGATGAACTCTACCGCAGCCCGTAAGGCTGCGAGTTCCGCACCAGTTGAAGATGTAGGATAGGTCGTCTTCACTTTCATGAAGATGGATCTGGCCGGTATCACCACCGACCCCGCAGAACTGGTCGAGTGAACTGATCCATCTGTGTAAACATGCATGTGGTGACTGTGGTAAGAATGCAGGGGATTCAATGTCAGTTGTTTGAGAGCGGGTAGTGATACACCAGCTTTCTTCGTAATTCCAGGAATATAAAGGTGAACCCGAGGTTCATGAAGACTCCATAGTCGGGAGCACGGTCTCGACGCAGGAGTGAACTCCGATGGAAGATATGAGCGATGGGCTTCAATGACTTTGGCGAATGCAGTACGCGGCCTAATTATTGGGAGTAACCTAATTCGAAGGCTTCTCGTAAGTGTAGGCAATGTTGCCGCTTCACAGGTAAGTACGGGCAACATAAATGTGCTTAAGGCTTTCGTGTTGAAGGGAATTGAAAATGTGCAATTCATGGCCGTAGTGTGCCTGCTAAGTTGCGTTTATCCTCCTGTTATTTTGATCCCGTGGTCAGAATCAGCGACTATCTGCCCTAAGTAGATGTATTCATTTTTTTGTTTCCAAAAGTAATGTACTCAGCCGATTCGAGGCTATTGAAGAAACTTCATACTTCTTTGAAATATTTTGAAGGACCACTTTACAATTTTCCGCCGCGGTGGCTCAGTGGTTATGGCGCTCGGCTGCTGACCCGACAGACGCGGGTTCGATACGGGTTATGGCGGTCGCATTTGGATGGAGGTGAAATTCTAGGAGCTCGTGTACTGTGCGACATCAGTGCACGTTAAAGAACCCCAGGTGGTCAAAATTTGCGGAGCTCTTCATACGGCGTCCCTCATAGCCTTAGTCGCTTGGGACGTTAAACCTTCATTAACCATAAACCCTATACCGTAACATGTATTCTCTAGGCAAAACTGCGTTTGTGATTTTTTCTACACTTCGGTGACAAACGAATTTCCTATAGTTATCGCAGGGTTACGCTAATGTCCCTTTTGTTTAATTCATGGTTGTGTCAAACCAATCGGTAAGATATTCCAAATCTATTTCATCACTTCGCATTTCGCATATGCAGATAGCCATTTCTTCGCTGGATATGGATTTCTTGACAAGAGCGTGGAAGTGCTGCCGACGACATTTTGTTGCCGACGGGGTGCTAACTGCTAGAGTTTTCCTGAATGGCACGAGCTTCACCGTTAGGAAGGCCTGCCACCTTCTTTGGTCAACAAAAGTGTAAGATTCCTCAAACATTTCAACGATTGCCTTAGTGAATTCTTTGCATGATCATGGTATGTTTGCTGATGCAAGCTGTACGACTTTAGTATCGAGAAATACTGTTGTTGAGCTTATCCCGCTCTCTGTGGTATAGTAAATCCATCTTGAAGTCTTTTGTAACCCTTGGAATAATTCGAGCGCTCAGCGCTAATTTCGGGCTCCTTAATGCACGGGAGGGGTTGCAATGAATTTTGACGATGATGACTGCCAGTGCCAAAACCCAGGGCATTATTACGGATTGAATGGTGTTCTTACCCTCGTGGTAGTCGGAATTGTTTTACTATTCGGCATGCTTTAATCCTTCAGTTGAGTAGAACCACAACCCGGTTAAAAATAATTTGATTCAGATGTGGAAGAATTTTAACATTTGCCCATAAATAAACGCTCGGCTAATGATCGGATACTTTCGGCAGCTCCTCAAAAACTGTCCGCGCCACCCACGACTGACGTCCATGAGAAGTTATCGCTCGGAATCTTCACGAATATTTTGATCTCGTGTGCCATGTGCAACTTTATTTCCTTTTTCTGCCCTTTGTTCATTGCTTTTGCTCGGCTCAAAGTACGGCAACAAATACGCATTTTTTTCTTATCGCATTCCTATCGCGACAAGATCGGACTGATTTCTGAAGCATGAAGAGTGAAACAGGTGAATTTTCATCACTCTAATTTTTAGATTCGCTTAACTGCACACCTCAGCCGAGTAGCACTCAAAAGACCTAAATGCACGTACTGAACCAGTGCATTTGCCACGCTTAAAGAAATTAAGTTTGGAGCTATTTTTGTTGGATGAACACAAGTTACGCAGGGGCAGACGGCATCTCGCGTCTTGTGCTCGGCAGAATAATAATAATAATTGGTTTTGGGGGAAAGGAAATGGCGCAGTATCTGTCTCATATATCGTTGGACACCTGAACCGCGCCGTTAGGGAAGGGATAAAGGAGGGAGTGAAAGAAGAAAGGAAGAAGGGGTGCCGTAGTGGAGGGCTCCGGAATAATTTCGACCACCTGGGGATCTTTACCGTGCACTGACATCGCACAGCACACGGGCGCCTTAGCGTTTTTCCTCCATAAAAACGCAGCCGCCGCGGTCGGGTTCGAGCCCGGGAACTCCGGATCAGTAGTCGAGCGCCCTAACCACTGAGCCACCGCGGCGGCAGAAAAATTTTAAATTAAAGAAATTTTCTTTTCATTCGTGATGAACCACCGAGCTTCGCTACATGCATTGCAGACGTTCAGATTCACGGATTTGCACTGACATCGCACAGCACACGGGCGCCTTAGCGTTTTTATAGAGGAAAAACGCTAAGGCGCCCGTGTGCTGTGCGATGTCAGTGCACGTTAAAGATCCCCAGGTGGTCTAAATTATTCCGGAGCCCTCCACTACGGCACCTATTTTTCCCTTCTTCTTTCACTCCCTCCTTTATCCCTTCCCTAACGGCGCGGTTCAAATGTCCAAAGATATATGAGACAGATACTGCGCCATTTCTTTTCCCTAAAAACTAATTATTATTATTATTAAGAACGCAGGCTTCAATGAATGAATGCAACCTTCGCATGGTAAGCTCAGGATTATTTCACACACGTATCGGTTGAGGATTTTCGCCATTATTTTATTGCTCCTTAATTAACTGGCATTAAGCAGCAATCCACATGTCTAAACAACTGAACGCTGAAGTGAGGATGTCAGAGCCAGACACGATGTTTTACACTGTGAATATGTGGCGAGGGTGACGAAGAATTTCGCAGTTAAGTCCACGAAGCTTCGGCCCCTCATTGATAAGGACACTCGAGTGCTGCGCCAGAGTACGCGGGATCAATCCAGTCTGCTGAGGCAGTGTTTCGATGGAACCGAAACTCCAAATGCGCTCGTGTGCTGTGCGATGTCAGTGCACGTTAAAGATCCACAGGTGGTCTAAATTGATCCGGAGCCCTCCACTACGGCAACTATACTTCGTCTCACAAGATGTTTGCAGCACTACGGAAGGTAGAGCTCTCTCGTCCAATCAGGGCTGCAGAAACGCAGAAAATAGTCCCTCGAATATTTGAGGAGTGTATGACTCTTAATCAAAACAATAAGCATTGCAACTAAAAACATGATTTGGACAGGTATATTTAAATGGTAGGGAGTGTTTCAATCACTGGTGAAATTACCAGACAAAGCCCGTACGGACACAGCTCTGCGGAGGCCTGCTGCGAGGTAGTGATGCGTCGCCACTTTCCAACATGGCGTCGGACGAGTCTGTTGTGTCTCCTGTGTGCTCTACACCGACAGTGCGCTGTTTCCACAAGCAGGCGAAGCAGGTGGCTTTAAATGTTCTTGAAGCGCTTCGCGTCGAGTGCGGGGGCAGTTGGAGTACAAATGCGCTCATCAAGAGGACGGCAAAACTCACGCAGGTGAGCGAGCGAACGCTTTACAAGTGGACAACGGAGACGTTGAACGCGGGCCGAGTGTTGTCACCGAAGAAGCGTGCTGGCGGAAGAGGCCGCGAGCGGACGAAGAAGCTGGACGATTTTGACCTGAGCGTGTTGCGAAGGGTGGTACACACCTTTTTCCAGAGAGGGGAAATTCCAACTATCGCGAAGGTGGTTGCGCATTTCGAAGAGGACGAAACGCTACCGACCGTGTCCGCAGCGACAATGCAGAGGATGTTGAAGAAACTTGGCTTCCGATATAAGAAGCGCTCTCGGAATGCGATGTTAATCGAAGCGACGCACATTGTGCAGTGTCGCCGCCGGTACCTGCGCCAGATAGCGGAGCTGCGACGCCAGGGTAGGCCTATTTTCTTCACCGACGAAACGTGGGTTAACACCGGCCACACGCGAAGTCGAGTGTGGACTGACTGCACCATCCAATCTGCACACCAAGCGCATCGATCCGGACTGTCGACTGGTCTACAAAACCCCAGTGGCAAAGGTGGCAGGCTTATTGTGACGCATTGCGGTAGTGAGCAAGGTTTTGTCGAAGGCGCAGCGGAAGTTTTCCGAGCGAAGAAAAACTCGGGCGATTACCACGAGGAAATGAACGGGGAACACTACGAAAACTGGTTCTCCAGGAGACTTCTCCTACTACTACCACCCGGCAGCGTTATAGTGATGGACAACGCGCCATATCATTCTGTGAAGCAGGATTAAGTGCCGCGGATGAGTAGCCTCAAAAAGGACATACAGGCTTGGCTGTCCGGAAAAGGTGTCGCGTGGAGCAGCGGCATGGTGAAGGCCGAGCTCATGCAGCTTGTCAGCAATGTGAACACAGGTGGGGAGCAATACCGTGTCGACTGCATTGCTAAAGCTGCTGGCCATCTCGTTGTGCGCCTGCCACCGTACCACTGCCAACTGAACCCGATAGAGCTTGTCTGGAGTGACGTCAAGGGTTTCGTGGCCAGCCAAAACAGGACGTTTAAGCTCCAAGACGTCGAGCCTCTGGTTTGGCAAGGCATCACGCAAGTGACTGTTGAGAAATGGAAGAATTACGTGCAGCATATTATCAGCGAGGAAGATGTGATGAGAAAACTGGACCACAACATCGACGATGTTGTTGACCAGGGACCGGCCATTGTTGTCAACCTGGAGGACGACACAACCAGCAGTGCTGAATTCAGTTGTTATGAGGACGATGAGATGATTGAACCCGTTTAACGTGCGTTGCCTCTCGCGCAGCACATGGGCTTGTTTTGCATTTCGCCACCATCGACACTCGGCTGCCTCGGCACGCTGGAGTAAATAAATTTATATGCACATGACACGATTACTGAAATTTACTGCGACGCGACAACAGAGGAACTGATGAGAACAGTACCCTGGTTGTCTCACATATATCGGTGGACACCCGAACCGCGCAGTAAAGGAAGGGATAAATGAGGGAGGGAAAGAAGAAAGACAATATCTCAGTGGACACCCGAACCGCATCGTAAAGGAAGAGATAAAGGAGGGAAAGAAGCGAGAGAAAACTGAAAATTGAAAGTTGGATTTTGAGGAAAGGCGCGGCGCTGCGCGGCGGAACACCTGTGGTTCGGTGCTACTATAAATAGAGGTAGAAAGAAGCCACCTGGACATCAGGTGGATCCAGCCACAGGCGCGTAGGAACACACTAATGTAGTGCGCGCCATCCTGATTGGACGAGAGAGCTGTACCTTTCGTAGTGCTGCAAACATCTTGTGAGACGGAGTATATTATTTCACAACCATCAGCCTCCTTTCCCATACGGTGCGGTTGGGGTGTCCACCCAGATGAGAGAATTTACTGCACTGTTTCCTTTCCTCAAACAGCCTATTTTTCAAAGGCCAATTTTCGTTGTAGAGCACACGGGTGTTTTTGTTCTGTTCGTCGTCAACAGGGTCAATCAAAATGAAGAGTAACAATAAAATCTCCCCTTCGCGTAAATCTCATATTCTAATATGACACTGATTAAAATTTCGATGCTACGCCCTCAGTATACAATCAGCGTTGGAATCAAGCAATTGCTTCACTTAGACGTAGAATTTGTTGAGCAGAACACTCTTACTGGGCCACTAATTTTTTGTGCGCTATATGCATTAGCTAGCGGTACCTAATCAAGTAAGCACCAGCTCCATTTGCGGTCAGCGGTGCACAGTTGATTCGGCTAGCGTTTCGTTGTGTCTAAACGCGACCTTAAAACCTCGTGTTGATGTTTACCGCCAGTTGGTTTTTGTAACAAGTTTTCTCGGCCAGATATATTATGTTCTCCCATGTACCCTTTTTTGTACACATTTGATTGCTTGCCTAGCGGGCAAACAAGCTCCCCTTATTGTATTTAATAAGCTATGCCTAGCCAGCCCGTCGTCATAAGCTTTATTCTTTATATTAGGGCGCTCGGGTACTGGTCCGAAGTTCCCGGGTTTGAACCCGACCAGGGCGGCCACGTTTCAATGGCGGCAAAACGCCAAGGCGCCCGTGTGCTGTGCGATGCAAGTGCACGTTGAGGATCCCCAGGTGGTTGAAATTATTCCGGAGTTCTTCACTACGGCACCTCATTCTTCCTTTCTTCTTTCACTCCCTCCTTTATCCCTTCCCTTAAGGCGCGGTTCAAGTGTCCGCCGATATATGAGACAGATACTGCGTCATTTCCTTTCCCAAAAACCAGTTATTATTGTTATGAATATTATAATATTAATAATTATTATTATTGTTATTATAATTATTACATTTATGAACTCTTTCGAAACTTGGGAACACTTAAGTTCACCTTGCAAATATGGCGCGATAATTTTAAAGTGTCTGTACGGTCGCTTGGGTTTCCTTGGGGCACCATTACGCAGATATCGGCAGCTTCTCACGTAACATCACATAGGTAGATGGATGGAAAAAAATTGGCAGTGCCTTAGCTCGGCTGTGCCAGGATATAGAGAGCGAGAGCTACGTTTCCCTGGCTGAGCTTGTTGTGGTCACTGTTTGTTTAGCAATGAGAGGCTTTGGTATACACATCTTTTATTCATTTTGTTTGACAGAGAAAAACACTGCCCGATTGTTTTTGAAGTAGCATGCAGCGATTTAAATTTTTTTGATACTGTATGTCGATTTGGTAGGGCCTCTGGGGTATACAAGCTCTATAGTAGTTGCCCATTGTGTAGTCTGGATGTGATGGTCCGAAGCTAAATTAAACTCTAAGTTTTCTTTCATACACTAAGTGTCTTCTTTGCTGTTAAAATAACCAAAAGTAGCACACAACTGTGAAACCGTACCGTAGTCTGGTATACACGTGGCAACCACATCAATCATCTGCTTGACAGATGTTCCCGGTGCCACGTAGACTCCTTGGATAAATGCCGCTTTTCAGAAGCCAAACACAGATGGCTTCACCATTATTCACTGCGTTCGAAGGGAGATGTCTGACAGCGGTGATACATTGATTAACGTACACCCAGATTCCAGCGTACTTATTTGGTTCAAGCCAACTGCCAGGCAGCAACCTCTGTATAGAAAGAGTTAATCTTCTCTTATCTATACCACCGCTTAGCAGCGGCTGGACTCTCCTTCTCTGCATGCATGTCAAACGTTGTGATACGGACGCCCACTACGTCTCCGCCTTTTAAACGCAATGCTGTGTATGTGGGGCGGGGTTCGGGTGATAGAGAGGCGTGCGGCGAGGTGGCAACGAAGAACGCGGCGCATCTGTGGTGTCTCTGGTTACCATGGTATCAGCGCATGCGCTCAACTGCTCATCCATGTGACGTCACGTTCGGCTTGGACGCTGGAAAGGGCGCGCGGCCGCGGCGACGCCGAAGTGCACGGCGCACTTTGCTCCTCTTCGGTTGCCATGGTAAGGGCGCATGCGCACAACTTGCCTTTCCCATGAACCGCGAAATGCTCGACTGGTAGCCCACTGTAGCTGTCACTACAAAACTTTATTGGCGAACGATTTAATGTGTTCTTGACCCTTACGGGTCACGGCGCCGTGGTCGATCCTCGGTCCAGGATTGCGCACTTGACAGCTGCCAGCGTGGCTCGGCGTACAAGAAATCATTGCGCTTCCTTGTCCTGGCTGGCCAGCAGGTGCCCCCACTGCAGCATGCGTCACACTCGGATGGTCTATTCTAGGCTCTAAGTCTGCCTTAGTGCAGATGACTTGCTCTAATGTAGCTTTACCCTGGCACCATGGACATTGGTCTGCATATTGTGTAGGAAAGATATTTGTTAGTTTGCGCAGGTGCTCGTAGGTACCAGTTTTTAGTCTGCGCCAGTGTGCGCCTCGTCTTTGGATAGCATTTTGTGTACGTTGGATAGCGTTTCCGCCGACCATTGTAATGATCGAGTATGTCCGAGCACGTGGGCGTAACAGGGTCAATGGTGCCCGTGGTGCAAAGTGTTTAGTCTGCTCGGTTGACGTACCCTCCATTTAACTCGTCTGCAGCCACGTTGCCCCTCTTCCCCTCGTGTGGAACCCATACTATATTATTTTTAGTGTTTATGTGTCTTTTCGTCGTGTGAAGAATGTGGTTGGCGATGCTGTCTACCCTGCCTCTTGTGTTGTTTCTGCATGCTTGCGTAGAGTCCGTCACTATAGTGATGTTATGTCCTGTTGTGTTGCGTTGGCGTGCGATATTGCTGGAGCAATGGCGGCCTCTTCAGCTGCCTCTATGGTTGGGTTGTTTATGGCTGCTCTGGTTATTTCTTTCCCTTCTTCGCCTCTTACAACGGCGATCGTTTTGCGTTGGTATCGGTACTTTGCTGCGTCCGTGTAATCTACTCTGGGATTGTCGCTGAATTCTCTGCTCAGGGCTCGGGCTCTCCCTTGTCGTTTTTTATTATGCATATTGGGGCCCATGTGTCCATGTGTAATGGGTCCATGTGTAATACATTCTGTTGTATTACACGTCATCACACATAATAATCTATAGCGCTAATTAATGGCCCTTAAAACTCAGTTTTCCTTGAATGTCATCTGCGCACACTGCTGTGTGACGTGCTTGTACAAATCCTTTGTTTATCCTCCTGAACGAACATCCTGATTTGTGAAGAAGTAGAGGGCTCCTCTCCCGACCGAAAGAATTTCGGTTCACTTCCGCTTGACAACCTTTTAAAGCAAAAGCTTTACTAGCTTAGTGGTGCCCATTTCGCTGCGTCTGCACGAATGACCTTGAAAAAGATTAGCGGAGTTGCGTAGGTAGATAGATAGATAGATAGATAGATAGATAGATAGATAGATAGATAGATAGATAGATAGATAGATAGATAGATAGATAGATAGATAGATAGATAGATAGATAGATAGATAGATAGATAGATAGATAGATAGATAGATAGATAGATAGATAGATAGATAGATAGATAGATAGATAGATAGATAGATAGATAGATAGATAGATAGATAGATAGATAGATAGATAGATAGATAGATAGATAGATAGATAGATAGATAGATAGATAGATAGATAGATAGATAGATAGATAGATAGGTAGGTAGGTAGGTAGGTAGGTAGGTAGGTAGGTAGGTAGGTAGGTAGGTAGGTAGGTAGGTAGGTAGGTAGGTAGGTAGGTAGGTAGGTAGGTAGGTAGGTAGGTAGGTAGGTAGGTAGGTAGGTAGGTAGGTAGGTAGGTAGGTAGGTAGATAGATAGATAGATAGATAGATAGATAGATAGATAGATAGATAGATAGATAGATAGATAGATAGATAGATAGATAGATAGATAGATAGATAGATAGATAGATAGATAGATAGATAGATAGATAGATAGATAGATAGATAGATAGATAGATAGATAGATAGATAGATAGATAGATAGACAGACAGACAGACAGACAGACAGACAGACAGACAGACAGACAGACAGACAGACAGACAGACAGACAGACAGACAGACAGACAGACAGACAGACAGACAGACAGACAGACAGACAGACAGACAGACAGACAGACAGACAGACAGACAGACAGACAGACAGACAGACAGACAGACAGACAGACAGACAGACAGACAGACAGACAGACAGACAGACAGACAGACAGACAGACAGACAGACAGACAGACAGACAGACAGACAGACAGACAGACAGACAGACAGACAGACAGACAGACAGACAGACAGACAGACAGACAGACAGACAGACAGACAGATAGATAGATAGATAGATAGATAGATAGATAGATAGATAGATAGATAGATAGATAGATAGATAGATAGATAGATAGATAGATAGATAGATAGATAGATAGATAGATAGATAGATAGATAGATAGATAGATAGATAGATAGATAGATAGATAGATAGATAGATAGATAGATAGATAGATAGATAGATAGATAGATAGATAGATAGATAGATAGATAGATAGATAGATAGATAGATAGATAGATAGATAGATAGATAGATAGATAGATAGATAGATAGATAGATAGATAGATAGATAGATAGATAGATAGATAGATAGATAGATAGATAGATAGATAGATAGATAGATAGATAGATAGATAGATAGATAGATAGATAGATAGATAGATAGATAGATAGATAGATAGATAGATAGATAGATAGATAGATAGATAGATAGATAGATAGATAGATAGATAGATAGATAGATAGATAGATAGATAGATAGATAGATAGATAGATAGATAGATAGATAGATAGATAGATAGATAGATAGATAGATAGATAGATAGATAGATAGATAGATAGATAGATAGATAGATAGATAGATAGATAGATAGATAGATAGATAGATAGATAGATAAAGAGGAGGAGTGAAAGGCAGGGATGTTAACAAGAAAGGGGCTCCGGTTGGCTACCCTGCACTGGGGAAGAGGGATTAGGGGACTAAAAGAAAGAAGAGAGAAGGGAAAAAGGCATAACACACACACGCACAACGCTGTCACAATTTGTTACTCAATCCAGTCGCTCTCAAGTAGGCAAAGAGAGCCTTGTATGCCTTGAGGGCAGTCGACTGCTGTGGCCAGGGACCGAGGATCTTTTGCTCTGTTAATGGGCAGAATATGCAGCGATGGCGTAGAGGTAGAACATCCGCCTCGCGTGCAAGAGGACCGGGGTTCAAATCCTGGTGCCGCGCAATTCTCCACCGGGTTAAAAAAAAAAATCCGCGTGTCGATGGAATTGCATAACCAGGCCTGGAGTGCGGCCTTATCTCGGTGACCAGAATTGACAACGCACTCTCTCACCAGAGCAGGATTTGGCCACCCTGGTGTAGTACTTGGCCACAACCTTCTATGATCAAACCAATTAACCCTCGGCCCTCAGTCCCCAGCGGCTGCAGAGCAACTGACCACGGCGGCGGTCAGACCTGCGACGCAGCGGAGGGTGCTAAGAATCTCTGGCTCCGGACAGGCCGCCATTGGAATCTGAACCTGGCAACGTTTAACGCTAGAACTTTAGCTAGTGAGGCTAGCCTAGCAGTGCTGTTCGAGGAACTAGCGGGAATTAAATGGGATGTGGTAGGGCTTAGCGAAGTTAGGAGGACAGGTGAGGAGTATACAGTACTAAAGGACGGACACATACTGTGCTATCGCGGGTTAGAGGGTAGACGAGAACTAGGTGTGGGTTTCCTCATTAATAAGGATATAGCTGGCAACGTAGAGGAGTTCTACAGTATTAACGAGAGGGTAGCAGCTATAGTAATTAGGCTGAATAGGAGGTACAAGCTGAAAGTGGTGCAGGCCTACGCACCCACATCCCGCCATGACGACCAGACCGTTGAAAGCTTCTATGAGGACGTAGGATCAGCAATGAATAGAGTAAAATCGCAGTACACTGTACTGATGGGCGACTTCAATGCGAAGGTGGGCAAGAAGCAGGCTGACGACCACGCGGTAGGTGACTATGGGATAGGCTCTAGAAATAGCAGGGGAGAGTTATTAGTCGAATTCGCGGATAGAAATAATTTACGGATCATGAATACCTTCTTCCGCAAACGAGAAAACAGGAAGTGGACCTGGAAGAGCCCCAATGGTGAGATTAAAAATGAAATCGACTTCATACTATGCGCTAAACCTGGCATCATTCAGGATGTGGCCGTCCTCGGAAGGGTGCGTTACAGCGACCATAGAATGGTAAGGTCTAGAATTAGCTTAGACTTGAAGAGGGAACGGAAGAAGCTAGCGAAGAAGAAGACCATTAGCGAGTTAGCCGTAAGAGGGAAAGCACAGGAGTTTAGGATAGCGCTGCAAAACAGATACTCGGCTTTATCTGAGGAAGATGATCTTGATGTTCATTCAATGCACGATAACCTGACATCAATAATTACGGAGTGCGCAGTAGAAGTAGGCGGTAGGACAGTTCGAAAAGATACCGGGAAGCTATCTCAGGTGACGAAAGATCTGATTAAGAAGCGCCAAAACATGAAGGCATCTAACACTACCGATAGAATAGAACTAACGGAGCTATCAAAGTTAATAAATAAGCGCAAGGTAGCCGACATAAGGAAGTTTAATATGGAGAGAATCGAGCGTGCTCTAAAAACGGAGGTAGCCTAAAAACAGTGAAGAGGAAACTAGGCATAGGTAAAAACCAGATGTATGCATTAAGAGACAAGCAGGGCAATGTCATTAGCAATATGGATAAGATAGTTAACGTAGCCGAAGAGTTCTACACAGACCTGTACAGTAGCCAATGTAATCAGAACGCTAATGAGAAAGACAGCAGTGCACAGCAATGCGTCATTCCGCCAGTAACGAAAGATGAAGTAAAGAAAGCCTTAGAAGCAATGAAAAGGGAAAAGCAGCTGGGGAGGATCAGGTAACAGCAGATCTGTTGAAGGATGGAGGGGACATCGTGCTAGAAAAACTAGCCACCCTGTATACGCAATGCCTTATGACCTCGACTGTACCAGAAGCTTGGAAGAATGCAAACATTATCTTAATTCATAAGAAGGGAGACGCCAAGGACTTGAAAAATTACAGGCCGATCAGCTTACTATCCGTTGCCTACAAAGTATTTACTAAGGTAATCGCTAATAGAGTCAGGGCAACGTTAGACTTTAATCAACCAAATGATCAGGCAGGCTTTCGTAAAGGATATTCTACAATAGATCATATTCACACCATCAATCAGGTGATAGAGAAATGCGCAGAATATAACCAACCTCTATATATAGCTTTCATTCATTACGAGAAAGCATTCGACTCAGTGGAAACCTCAGCAGTCATAGAGGCATTGCGTAATCAGGGGGTAGAAGAGCCTTATGTCAAAATACTGGAAGATATATATAGCAACTGCACAGCTACTATAGTCCTCCATAAAGTCAGCAATAAAATTCCAATAAGAAAGGGCGTCAGGCAAGGAGACACGATCTCGCCAATGCTGTTCACCGCATGTTTGCAGGAGGTATTTCGAGGCCTGAATTGGGAACAGTTGGGAATAAGAATAAATGGAGAATACCTAAATAATCTGAGATTTGCTGATGACATTGCCTTGCTGAGTCACTCAGGACGTGAACTGCAAATCATGATCAACGAGTTAGACAGGCAGAGCAGATCGATGGGTCTAAAAATTAACATGCAGAAAACCAAGGTAATGTTCAACAGCCTAGCAAGGGAACAACGGTTCACAATTGGCAGCGAGAGCCTAGAAATTGTGCCGGAATACGTCTACTTGGGGCAGGTAGTGACAGCTGATCCGGATCATGAGAGGGGGATAACTAGAAGGATAAGAATGGGGTGGAGCGCATATGGCAAATTCTCGCAGATCATGAGTGGCAGTTTACCAATTTCCCTCAAGAGGAAAGTGTACAACAGCATAATCTTACCGGTACTAACCTATGGGGCAGAAACGTGGAGGCTAACGAAGAGAGTTCAGCTTAAGTTAAGGACAACGCAGCGAGCCATGGAAAGAAAAATGATAGGTGTAACGTTAAGAGATCGGAAGCGGGCAGAGTGGGTGAGGGAACAAACACGGGTTAATGACATCCTAGTCGAAATCAAGAGAAAGAAATGGGCTTGGGCAGGGCATGCAATGCGAAGGCAAGATAACCGCTGGTCTTTAAGGGTAACGGACTGGGTTCCAAGAGAAAGTAAGCGTAGCAGGGGGCGGCAGAAGGTTAGATGGGCGGATGAGATTAAGAAGTTTGCAGGCAAAGGGTGGATGCAGCTGGCAAAGGATAGGGTTAATTGGAGAGATATGGGAGAGGCCTTTGCCCTGCAGTGGGTGTAGTAGGGCTGATGATGATGATGATGATGAATGGGCGAGGATCGAGGCGGTGCAGGGCACAACAAAGTGTATTTCTTGCACTCGCAAATGCAGGGCACTCACAGAGAAGATGAGCGATGGTCTCCTCACAACCACAGCTCTCACAGGCAGGGCTGTCGGCCATCCCCATCCGGAAAGCATAGTAATTGGTAAATCCAACACCGATTCATAAACGGCATAACAGTGTTGCGTCGCGACGTTCTAAGTTACGTGGAAGACGAAGGCGCAGTTCAGGGACCAGTGCCTTGATGCGGAGATTGCAAAACTCCCGTGTTACACGCTGAAAGTGTGAGCTACAGCGCCAAAGGGCGAAGCCCACACGCAGCGTCAGGTCTCGATATTGGGATCTTCACTGGAAGTCCATCGTTGTGAGCAGAACGAGCAGCCGCATCGGCCTGGCGATCACCGTTAAAGGGAGACTGAGGCGGTTTTCAAATCTGCTAACCTTCTAGGCTTTTGAAGTATACTCATTGTTGATCATGCTCGTGAGGTTATTTTTTCAGTTGTTGCAAAAGCACCGCCACAATCACAGATTGAATGCGCGCCGTTCAAATCTCCCGCGTCCCTAGAGAGCGCAGGAGAGGAGAACAGCAGAGAGGAAAACCTTCTCCTTGTCGGCCCGTGTGACGTCATTTTGAGGAGCCGGAGACCGTCCGAGTCACCCGAACGTGCTTTCAGCGCGCGTTGTTCCTCGTGTTGCCTGCGTTGTGGTCGTAATCCCAAAGTGTTTCAGCCAAGTTTTGAGCATCCGACCACGTGCAGCCGATCTAACATGAGGTACTGCAGTGCTTTCGGGTGTACGAGCACCTACGGCCGCGACGATGTCGTCTTCCACACTTTCCCGAAAGATCAAAAGCTCGCAGCGCAGTGGGTCGTTGATGTGAAGAGGGAGAATTTCAAGCCGACCAAAGCAAGCGTACTCTGTTCGAAGCACTTTCGTGACAGCGACTACGTGCAGAGCTTGTCCCTAATGCGATCGCTAGTGCTTTCTGTCAAAGGGGCACGGCTGAACCATGACGCGGTTCCTTCACTATTTTTGCACAAAAGAAGCAGGCCACCACCGCCAAGAAGTGCATTTGCTAAAAGAAGGAAACATGAGGTGAGTGCTTCTACTTCCGATTTTAAATTCATTACTCTGCGGCAATTTTGGTCTCATTTGCGTGTGGAGCTTTGCATGAAGCGTTGACCGCGAGTAGCCCACGCGGAGAGCGATCCCGCGATGGTACGGGCACAGCGCCGCGCGGCGGTACTCGGCTTTCCTTTTCTCGCGCAAGGGGATATGCTATAGAGACCCCTGCGCTAAACGTCACTTAACTCATCAATGAAACACTGCGGATGATTCCTCGTGTGCAGACGGGACGGGCAATTATAATGGTAATGGTCCTGCGCATGCGCACTGGCACCTAGCTATTCCCCTATGTCCCTAACCGATAGCTTCACACTTTTTAAATCTGTCCAATTCCGATGTGGTTATGCAAATGCGATAAGTCGGCAGGCGTCATGGCATTCTTACGAGGTAAACGTACATTTCGATGATCACCAAACAGCCGAGAACGACTTCACATACGCGGTTTTCTTGCTTTGAGAGAAAAATTTTCAGTAAAGAGCAATTGAGTAATCCAGTACGCTTTTTATCTTTTCGGGTCCTTGCAGAACTGCTTGGAGAAGGATCAAGCTTGGAAAAACTTGATCCAAAATTGGGCAGTCCCTCTGGTAGCCCAACAGGTAATGACGCTACATTCAGTCTGAACATTTAGTTGTGCATGCCTATATTGTGCATCAAATCATGTCTCAGTCTGTGTTGTAGATGTCACAACAGAAGCTGGAGCAGATCTCTGTGCAATGCGACATGAAAACTTCGGCGTGCAAAAATCAGTAAGTATCCTCGCTCTCACTGGTAATGACCAATCTTCAGCAAGCAGAGTAATGCAAGGCATTGACACCTTACACATTATATGATAACCTGCTCATTATTGCAGATTCAGCATATGATGTAACGCTGGAAGTCAAACTGACAGAGTCTTGTGAGGGAAGACACAAGTCTGTCCAAGCAACGATGCGGCCAGCGACAAAAAACACAGCTGTACAGGCATGTGTGAAAAGAAGCATGGCATCACACCACTCTCAGACAAAACCACACACTGTATCTATCGGTATGTGCCTCCACAATCAGCGTACATTTTTTATGCATGCATTTGTACAATAATGACGGGGAAGGGGCCAAAGAGCTATAGAGGTTTTCAGTTGTACTAAAATTTCCGCATATTCTATGTTGCGTGCAGTGGTAACAACTACTATATGCAGCTGCACATATCACATGATTTTTAGGCATTCAGGTTGGCAGCCCCATGATAAATGTAGCCACTCAAACGACCATGCCAATCCAAAGAGAGGCCATTGAAAATGATGACAGCACAGAAGACGAAGGTGGAGATGAGAACTACGATGATGAGGACTACAGTTCATGCGAAGAACTTGAAGAGAAGTATGCGATTTATTAACAGTATGATAAAAACCTGTTTGCCCTACTTTTACTCTGGTGCCATAAACATTCACTCCTAATGTTTTTCATGCAAGGTAGCGTGTTTAGGCTGTTGTCCAGTGCGATTGAAAATTTGCCCATTCTCTCCCAGGCAGGGATGTGTCAGAAACTCCCCAGATGAACCCGGCAACAAAATTTTTTTGGTGCAGGAGAAGTACCTTTGGAAGCTTTTCCAGCTGTGCACAGAGTGCCTCGCACTTCGTGCAGTCAGATTCGAGTGTGAAGGCACACTTCTAGAAGTTTATGGGGAGTGTGCATCTGGCCATTTCGTTTACTGGTGTAATCAGGACGTCGAAAAACAGCAGCCGATGCTCAACCCGCAGCTTTGCGCAGCAGTTCTCTTCTCTGGATGCAACCCAACAGCTACACTGAGAATGCTGGCTTCAATTGGTGTACCAGTTGTGAGCAACAGGACATTTTTTGCAATCCAGCGTTCATATCTGTGGCCTGCAATTGACATGGTAAGGAGTCATTGTGAAGAAGTTTCCAGCTTTTTTTGCATGGTCAAGGTTCAATGCGCACTGTTTTTTTTTCAGGTTTGGAAAGAAGAGCAGAAAAGTATGCTGCAAGAGCTGCAAGGCCAACAGGTGAACCTTGCTGGAGATGGACTGGCTGATTCACCAGGATTTAGTGCTAAATATGGCACGCATACTCTGATGGAAGCTGAACGCCACAAAGTCTTGCATTTTGAAGTCGTGCAGGTGCGTTTCCACTTTGATACAACAACGTTCTGTAAATTTCTATAGCTCACTAATGCCGCCAAATGAACTGTAACGCAACATTTATATATCATGACTTCTTTCTACAGCACATGCATTATTATTGGCTTAGCCTTGAATCTCCGTGCTGGTAGATGAAGCATCAGCACAGCATTACTTTTTTTAGAAATACAAAGATTTATTTTCTTAAAAATAGTTACAGCTGGGAAGGAGAGACCTCAATACATGCAGTCTTTTTTTTTAAATTGGTAGACACGCTGCACATCACTCAATATCCTTTGCCATTATCATTCCACAGTCCAATGATGCTGGCGGCAGCTGTCGCATGCAGTTAGAAGGCCTGAAACAAGGCCTTGCTTTTCTGGAGAGTGAGAGCATCAAGGTAGCAGTGCTGGTAACCGACCGTCATACACAGATCAAGTGCTTTCTCCGCAACAACAAAGCTGCAATCACCCATGAGTTCGACGTGTGGCACATGGCAAAAGGTATCTAGCAGCTGCGGCTTTACGGTGGCTGATAGAATATTATTTTCAGCATATTTATGGAATATATTACATTAGTTCTATTTTTTTTAATATGCATTTTAGGTATCATCAAGAAACTGCACACAGCTGCAAAAGAAAATAACTGCAAGGAGCTTGCACCCTGGATTAAGTCTGTGTGCAACCATCTGTATTTGGCGGCAGCATCCAGCGAAGGCAAAGCAGAACTCATTGTGCCCAAATGTCTTTCACTTCTTAACCACATAAGGGACATCCACACACACGACCAGGCATCGTTGCCCTCGTGCTTGCACGGACATCGAACCCAAGCAGTGGCTCAGAGAAGGTATGTTACATTTTGTAATGAAAATATGTGAAAGGCCATAGCGAAGCATAATTAGGCACATCTAGGTATGATATACAAAGTAACAAAATTCCAATAAGAGAGGGTTTCAGGTAGGGAGACATAATCTCTAGAGTACTATTCCCTGCGTGTTTACAGGAGGTATTCACAGACCTCAAATGAGAAGAACTGGCGATAAGAGTTAATGAAATTTGGTGATCACGTTGCCTTGCTAAAGAACTCGGAACTCCAGAAGAGTGGCAAATCGGGCTAGTTGGTGCATGTTTGTCATTTTTCGAAAGCGCTAAAACAACATGGACAAAGAAGGAACAGACAGGGATGAGCACTTGTCCATGTGTGTTCCTTCTTTGTCCGTTTTGTTTTAGCGCTTTCGAAAAATGAACTCGGAACAAACTGCAAAGCATTATCGATGACATTGACAGGCAAAGCAGAACAGTGGGTCTAAGAACTTTATGCATAGAACTTAAGCAATGTCCAACAGTCTCTGAAGCGAGCAGTGGTTTATGATAGGCAGCGAAGCATTAAATGTGGGAAGGGAAGAGGTCTAATTAGTGTAGGTAATGACCGCAGATCCAGACCATGAGAGTGAAAGAAACAGCATAATAAGTATAAGGACAAGTGTATTTAACAAGTATGCTGAAATCATGAATAGTAATTTACCAGTAACGCTCAAGAGGAAATTGTACAACAGCTTTACCTTACCAGTACTCACTTATGGTGGAGAAACAAAATTAGCAAAAAAGGTTGAACTTAGATTGAGTACAATGTTGCAAGCTGTGAAAGTGAAAAGTGTAACATTATGATATGAAGAGAGCAGAGTGGGTAAGTGAACAAACGAGTTAATGATATCCTAGTAGAAATCAAGAAGAAATGGCAGGCAATGCAATGGAGAGGCTGGACAACCTATGGTTGTTGAGGGTTCCAAGATTTTCCAAGAGGGTTCCTCTGGATTCCAAGATTTCAGCAACCTGTGCAGTGCAGCAGGATTTCAATGAAAAGCTTCATGAGCTAAGTAAATAATGGCTGTTTCAGTTTATTCCATACCATTTATTACAGTGCACCTCAAATACCAATGTTTATTAAAACTATCGAAACTTATAAGATCTGCATTACTGAACACAAGTTTATTTACAGGTGCACTGAAACACTTTTTAACTGGTTGATGCAGAGCATACAGCAAGCCGCACACTTAGAGCTTTACAAGGAGATGATAATGGCCGTTTCTTTTTAGAATCAAAGGCTTTCCAGAAGCTTCAAGACATTGCAAATTCTAAGGCCCTTCTGCAAGACATGCCGCGGCTATCTACTAGACATCAAACCTATGGATTAGAGGCTTTTCATAGCCTTCTAGTGCATTTTGCACCGAAGACCTACCATTATTCGTATTTGGGAATGAGGGCCAGGTAAGCTGTTGTCTTCTATTCTCTACTTTTACAGTCAGAAGCCATCAATATCACAAAACAATTGTGTTAAACAAAACAAATGTTAGACATGCATCTGTAGAAAAAGTGAAAGGCATGTAGGCACGTGCCAAAACTACATGAACAGGTGCCCATCTTAAATTACACCTACTGAAATTGTCAATAGCTGCATCATTTCTTATGCCGTATAAACAGAAATTAAAAACACAGTCGACCGAATCGGAAGGGGTTTAACATGCCGACACTATATGGGCATTTAGAGTTTCGGCTGTGTTCACCATGCAAGCACTGCACTTTCATTTTCAATCCGCCCGGCAACTGAGGCGATGCTTTGTTCTCATAGCTCTTCAAAAGTAGTACTTTGCTCCTAAAGTATTTTCATCACGCGTGCTCATGGTGCTTTCAAGCACTAATTGCTAACATGGTGTTGTGCTCAACTCCCATCAGTGACCTTCTTTTGTCACATGATCTTTACAGTTAGATTGTTTACATATGTTACAATCTACCACGCTTTTACACTGTCCTGTGCAACTTTTTCCGGACCCAACTCTCTGTACTTCACTACAAGGAGAACAGTGGACGTGGTCAGGCACGCGCAAAGGATGGCACACTTCGATGGTGTGTGCGTTACCCAAAGGCAGCATGTGGTGACCCAACAGCTTGTCCAGTAAAGGAGCCACCCACTCATGGTAAGCTTGCACCACCTAGTTTATTTGATCACGAAGAAAGTGAATATTGCACAAGCTACAAGATGAAATGCTCACACAGGGTACGTCAAACGCCTCCTCGACAAGGTTGTGGCCATGGCTGAGAGCATGCAGCCTCAGGAGAGGAAAACTGCTCCAGAATCTCGTCCACCACTCAGCAGCAGTTTTCCAAAGGCCCCAAAAGAGAACCTGGTTGAGAAAAGAAAGACAAGGTTCAACAGACAATGATCAGTTTCTTACCATCTGCAGAGAAAATACCGGTAAGTAGTATGGGGTTTACCGCAAGTCCCAAATCTGAATGTGGCTTGATAGCCATTGTGACAGGTAAAAATGTACAGCAAAGGATGTGATGACATGCACCGTATACTTTAATTACAGAAAACTAGTTACCAAAATGTTTGGTTCGTCAAAAAAAAGAAAAACAGATATTACTAAACATAAGAAGGCAGAGTAGGAAAAATCATGCAGCCACTAGAAAGTATGTAGACCACTGTGCACTATATGCTGGAGATTGCGTAGATTATAAAGGGAAAAAATGCAACCTTGATAACCAGTTTAACGACTCTATCCTTTCCTTTATGGCATTTTTTTTCCTTTAGCTTTTTTTTACCTTTTGCGGTTTTATTGCATTGTTCATTTTGATTCTGTTGCATATTTTTTGAAAAGGGGGGTCTGTTTTTGCATTCTTTTCATGTCAGTATGGCTATTAACCTGCTTCTCTCCTACCTGTAGGTGACAGCCTCTATGGCCAGACAAGAGCTGTTTGAAGACCAAGTGCGCCATCTTCCCACCCTCCTCACTCCACTCCCCACCATAACTCCAGCCCATCCTCCTTAGAGTGAAGGGCCTATATAACCCCCGCCAATGATGACCGCACTTGACCTGACAAAGACAAGTCCTCATGTTGGAATGTTGGTCGCTAGACTGAGGCTCTCCCTTCATTTTATTTTTTTAAGATTGAAACCTCCCGTACTTCTTATCTGCCATTACGAAAGAAGAACCAATGCACTACTACCACATATTTAGCAGCCATTGCTGTCTTCTAGGAAATATTACTAGCGACAGACTGTGGTGAACACATCATACGCTATACGACAGTATCTGCATGATCTTAAAAGCGTTATGCTTCTGCATTTGTCGACAATTTGCAGGCTAGCACGAAAGAAGACTTAATCATTTTGCTTAGTGTGCTTCATGGAATAGTCATTTGGTAAGCAGAAAAAAAAACTTTTTTTCTTGCCACCTTTCTGCTCTGCATTTTTGCGGTAAACATGTTGCAATTTTTTGGCCCTTATTTATTGGAAGGGCAATGATGGTGAAGAAATGGACACAAGGCACATTTGTAGCTAGGAGTTCAGTGTGTTGGCCCTCGACTACGGCACTTTCCACCAGACTATAGACATAGCTCAATTTCGTACAAAATTTAGTTGAACGATATTGTATCCATCATTGTATCCAGTGTTGGATGTCTATGTCCAACCATTTAACCATGCATGAACTGCAAACAGATCAACTACCTCAATCCACAGCCATACTAGGGAGACAGCTAGATGCCAGGGCAGACTACAAAGGAAAGTTTCATCCCAATTACAGATCTTCAGAGGTGATTTTTTGTCCTTGACGCAAGTAGGTTTTGCATTGCCAAAAGGCTTCCAACATGGTTTTTGTTTTTTCTGTGACAGTGTGTAATTTATTTTATAATTCGCAGTAGCAATTCTGACATGATTAGAGTTTTATTGCTTTAGCTTGCCCTTCTAAGCGTTCGATAAGCCAAACAGACCTTCTCTCTTATTTCAGTTCCCTGAACAAGTGTCTACTGTGCATGAATCCATATGCCGCTAGCGTATCATTACTGCATGGAGCCCTCATATTTGCATTTATGCCCAAGATTTTAAAAAATAATTTAGCTGACGTAAAATCTTATTTGAAGTGGACTTGCGAACTCACTCAGCTGTAGAAGCTACGATTTGTTTAATCCCTGCAGCTGCATCTTTCAAGTTGGTGTTAGTTCAGCCTAACTGCCTTATTTTTTCTGTCATACTGAAAAGCCTCATGTGATCGAGAATTTTAGGGCAGCGTCATCAATTCCCCATAAAGGAAGGAAGTTTTGCTAACTCGGACATACTTGCTTGGCACCGGCGGCAATAAATGCCACAATGCAGCTATTCAGTGTAGTAAAATGCAACTTGATATTGGTTCAACATGTGCCTAACGGTTTTGTTGCTGCTGGTGTAGTGGATCACCACAAGCAGTCACTGAAATGCTGGATGCCAGGAGGCTGTCGCCTACTACGTATAGCAGAACAACGCTCGGACAGCTTGTACATCACTGCTCAATGGCAACAGTCATTGACTGAAGTTACAACCCGTGTAATCCCTGCTGTCTTATCTTGCAGGTTGGTATTGGGACACAATTATCTTGTGTGACCTCACTGAATGGTAAGAGATGTTCTGCCAATCTTCACAAATTAATGCACCTTAATAAAATTTTTAGAGGGCCACAAATACTTTTTAGTGGCTTCAAAGCGGAATAAAATTGTGGTTTTTTGCCATGTGGTTTCTTCATGTCAATCACATTAGTGCCGGGTTCCTGCACAGTGATTGCAAGAAAACCTGCCAGAACTCAACAGACCCAGCTAATTTAAATTTTTCCTCACTCCAAAAAGCCCTTTTTCTTGCTATCACTTTGCAAAAACCTCAAGCACTGAAAACAACACACACCTCTGTAGAAACCTCTCTCTGCAGGAACACATAAAAAAGGTGGTTTTCTCAGACTGTATCCAGGTGACAACTTGGTAGAAAGCGTAGACTGTTTCTCATTTGTTTTGAGATGAGCCAGACAGCAAGTACGCTGCATGTCGCTATAGCCTGTGAATGAAAAGTGCTAAAATTTTCCCCAGGGTTGATTCAAATTTCTCACTCATTAGTGGAGCATTTGCTGTCTTTTTTTCAAGAATTGTGTTAAACCACAGGCTATCATAAATTTCGCAGTAGCCGCACAGAGCAGGTTTCTCCTAGTGATTTCTGGCACTTGATAATAAATGCAGCAGAAGTACTCATCTTCCATTCTGTGCAAGCATACAAACACCTGCTATGAACGAGTAATGTTGCAGCCACAGCGAAAATACGGTTATGCACAACTGGGTGCCACCCTACATGCGAAAAAATCGCGTACCGGCATCAGACACGTACCGGAAATTTTTTCGCGAATGGTGCCGGCCGGCGCATGCAAAACTACAAGAGCTCTGTGGACGGCTCCTTTCGAAAGGGAGGCCTCTACCGACGGCAGCGAGTCTAGGCGCAGTACATGTGAGCTAGCGAACTCGCCTTTCCGTTGCATCAAACTTTGGGTATAACTGCCGCTCTCCAGCGTAACCAAAGCAATATTGCGAATCACATCGCAGCAGACGAACGCACTCAGATCACGCACAATCAATTAATTATGCAGCAACATAATACTTTCTACTCCATGCAACGCTTTGTACGTTGTGCTATTGCCAGGCGAGAAAAATGTGGTCGCGGGTCTTTTCACACACCGTGCCACGGCAAGATCAAGAACACATCGCAGGGCAAGCGAAGGCAAACACATTCCGGTTTAGTCGTTTCTGTGGGCTATAGGCGAACCGTCACGATCTTCCGAATCTTCCTCGAACTCCGAAAGGCATTGTGCGAAGTGGCTTATCGCGAGAAAGTTGTCGGACAGTCGTCAAGCTTCTGCCAATAACGACATGCAAATTCGAAAAATGACGTACTACGTACCAGAGCAAGTTTCCAACGCCGGTAGACGATCCCGGCTGCTCTTTGCTCCCCGCCACGGAGATGCTGCGTCGTTTGTGAGCGAAACTGGTACGAACACGTACAGTGACACCCCGATGTTCACGTGAGTGTCAAAAGTGTCCTATAATCGCTTTCACAACACCGCGAAGAGCTGCAATCAGCACGCAACGCAGCCTACGCAGCACTGGAGCCATATCGGCAGCTTCGCCGGTCCTCGAAATGTCGTCACGTCTTCTTGGCCAATCAGAGGCGGCGGCGCAACGCGCGCTGTGCCCCGAGGCGCCGGCTGCGTATTTCTGCTAAAAACGACAATTAGCGCTTGTTTTTACCCAATTTTAGTTCGATATTCGAGTTTGCAGCATCAAAAACTCTAAGGGTCCGCCGCAAGCCCAATTTTTGCAAAAAGTGCTTCAGTCTCCCTTTAATACCACAGTGTCCTGGCAGCCATTTCAAAATGATGTCATGACCTTTGGAAATGGTGCCGTGGTACAGTAGACCGATCTCAGCAACAAGTTTCTCCTGCGACCCGCGGGGTAGCGCAGCTTGCAGGGCTTGAAGGGCTGCTTTAGAGTCAGTGAAAACCGTCCAGTCATGTAGAGGTTCTTGACTGATGAAGTCTACCGCAGCCCATAAGGCTGCGAGTTCCGCACCAGTTGAAGATGTTGGATAGGTCGTCTTCTCTTTCAGG
The DNA here is from genome assembly GCF_052857255.1 of Amblyomma americanum. NCBI lineage: Eukaryota > Metazoa > Arthropoda > Arachnida > Ixodida > Ixodidae > Amblyomma > Amblyomma americanum. Next base: position 80,046,921 of record NC_135507.1, read on the forward strand.
AAGATGGATCTGGCCGGTATCACCACCGACCCCGCAGAACTGGTCGAGTGAACTGATCCATCTGTGTAAATATGTATGCGGTGACTGTGGTAAGAATGCAGGTGATTCGATGTCAGTTGTTTGAGAGCGGGCAAGCGATACACCAGCTTTCTTTGTAATGCCCGTAATATAGAGCTGAGCCCAAGGTTCATGAAGACTCCGTAGTCGGGAGCACGGTCTTGACGCAGGGGTGAACTTCGATGGAAGATACGCGCGATGGGTTTCAATGACATTGACGAATGTAGTACGCGGCCTAATTATTGGGAGTGTTGCGAGGTGATGACAGGGAACCCGTGTGAGGTGCTGAATATGTGTTCTCATGGTGTCAACAGCAATGTATGTAGTAACAGGTTGTTCCCGGGCAACAAGAACAGTTGCTGCTGTTGCTGCACATTTAGGCAGTCCAAGAAAGATACGGAGACCTTGCGCTTGCACACTTTGAAGAGTCTTGATATTTGTTTTTCTAATGGAACTGAATATCGGAAGACTGTACCGCATGTAGCCCAGAAATAGGGAACGGTATAGTTGTAGCATCGAGCGCACTGATGCGCCCCAGGACTTTCCGCCGAAGAAGGAGAGGGCGTGGACAATCGAAATTATTCTCTTTCTCATGTCTTAGATATGTGGACTCCACGAGAGGTTCCTGTCGATGACAACACCAAGGAATCTGTGGCTTTTCTCATAGGGAATGGCTTCGCCATTGATGCGAGTGGTGTAACGTGACATTATTTTCCGTGTGAACGCTACAAGTGAACACTTTTCGGTCGAAATGTTCAGGCCCTGCAAGCGAAGATAAGATGTCAATATCGATGCCGCCTTTTGAAGTCTTGCACGAACTTGAGGACGGGTCACCTCTGATCCCCAAATACAGATGTCGTCCGCATATACCGAGTTCTGAGCAGATTGTGGCAATACGTCGACCAGGCCGATAAGAGCAAGGTTGAAGAGAACTGGGCTAAGCAGTCCACCCTGAGGAACTCCGCTCGAATTCCTGTGCAAGGACGTTGGCACGTCCACAGACAGGACAAAAAACGACCTCTCTGATAAATAGCTGCGTATCCAGCTGAACGTGCGGCCTCCGATCTCAGCAGCTTCCATTGCGTCGAAAATTTCCTGATGCGTTACGTTGTCGTACGCGCCCTTGATATCCAAAAACAATGCCGCGGTCAATCTTTTCAAACTTTTGCTGTGGTGCACCGACGTTACAAGGTCAACCACGTTGTCGATAGAAGAGCGGCCCCGTCAGAACCCAGACATGATGGTTGGATAAATCTGATATCGCTCCAAGTACCATTCCACGCGTGTGAGCAGCATTCTTTCCATCACTTTGCCGACGCAGCTGGCGAGTGCAATTGGACGGTATGATGAAAGGTCAAGCGGTGATTTCCCCGGCTTAATAAGTGGAACCATACGACTAGTCTTCCAATCATGAGGAACTATGCCAGCAGTCTATGACTTGTTATAAGTGTCCAAAAGAGCCCGTCAAGTTTCTTGGCCAAGGTTAGCAAGTGCGGAGTACGTCATACAATCGGGCCCTGCTGATGATGACCTTCTACAACAAGCCAGCGCAGCATCAAAAGAGAGAGAGAATGAAAAGGAAACGCAGGGAGGTTAACCAGATGTGAGTCTCTTGTTTGCTACCCTACACTGGGGATGGGGGATAGGGCTCAGAAAGATGACAGAGAGGAAAACGCAAAAAAAGGAACGTGCTCACATGGAGACACACACAAACAAGGCGTTCCAGTTAAAGTCTTGCACACAGGCCGGTAGATTGTAAGAAGCGCAAAAGCACTCGCACGGCCTTCTTCTTCGACGGTAGGTCCTTTAGATGTTGTAGAATTCTTTTTTCGGATCGCGGTTGGTCGTCCAGTTGGTCAAGTTCTTGGCTAAGGCATGTCCTCTGTGGACTGTACTGCGGGCAGGAGCACAATATATGGCCAGTATTCTTCATGGCCGCAGTGGTCACAGGTTGGGTTGTCGGTCATCCCTATGCGGAAGGCATAGGTTTTAGTAAAGTCAACACCCAACCAAAGTCGATATAAAAGCGTGGCGTCTCTACGGCGAAGCTGAGATGGCGCTCGAAGACTTAATGTTGGATCAAGTGAGTACAGTCGCGTATTTCTTAAATGTGGCTCATTCCATTGCGACTCGGTGCACTGTCGAGCAAGTAGGCGGAGCTTCCGTGCCGCGTCAGTTCTAGGAAGAGGAATTGGGACTTGGCGCTCCTCAGTATGGGCTGAGCGGCAGCGTGATCCGCCCGTTCATTGCCGATAATCCCGCATTGACTTGGAAGCCACTGGAACGTTATTTCATGGCTGGCATCACTTATATGGTGTAACGTCTCTGTAATATGGAAGATTAGTTGTTCGTGCGGTCCGCGTCGTAGAGGTGACAGTAGAGACTGCAGTGCCGCCTTCGAATCGCAGAATATTGTCCATTTGTGTGGCGGTTCATTACCAATGTGATGAAGGGCAGTTAACAGCGCTGCGAGCTCTGCTGCCGCCGATGTTGTCGCGTGGGTCGTCTTAAATTTGATTGTTGTAGCTTTCGCTGGAATGACGATTGCCGCCGCGGAGCTGCTTGGAAGGACAGATCCATCAGTGTAAATATGCGTTGAGTCACGGTAGTTCTCGTACAAATGTAGTAGCGTGAGCTGTCTAAGGACTGGTGATGACATATCAGCTTTTTTCAAGATACCAGGTATTGCGAGGTTGATGTTTGGCTGAGCGAGACACCATGGGGGGATCGAAGGTCTCGCAGCGGGAGTGAAACAAGCTGGAAATGATTCTTCATATGCAGTTATCATTTGGCTGAAAGATGTGTGTGGCCTGTCCGCTGGTAGAGAGGATAATTGGTGACGAGGATTCCTGGCTAGATGCCTTATATGGGTCCTGAGTACTTCAATTTCAATGTGGGTCTTGACAAGGTGGTCTCTAGCGATTGCTATCGTAGCCACTGTTGAAGCACTCTGAGGCAGGCCTAGAGAGGTCCGGAGCACTTGACCCTGAAGACTTTGTATTGTGCGTAGATTTGTTTGCCTTTGTTATTTATTGCTGGCAAGCTGTATCGCAGAAATCCTAGAAAAAGCACCCTGTACAGTTGTAGCATGGCACTAGGCGACATTCCCCACGTCTTGCCAGCGAAAAACTTGAACAGGTGGCAGATGCCTGTCAACCGTTTTTTCACGTATGATATGTGTGGGCTCCATGACAAGTCCCGGTCGATTATGACACCTAGAAACTTGTACGATCGGACCCGTCCTATTATTTGGCCATTTATCATTACTCTGTAGTTTGCCATGGGTTTGCGCGTAAATGGCACTAGTGCGCATTTCTCGGAGAAAATTTCCAGGATTCGATTACGGAGGTAGATAACAGTTTGTGTGGCGGCTCTCTGAATTCTCGCTCGCAACTGTAGGCGTGTTACTGCAGATGTCCATATGCAGATGTCATCCGCGTACATTGATAGTCTGACTGTGGTTGGCACGTGCTCAAGGAGAGCAATTAGTGTTAGATTAAATAACACGGGGCTATGTACACCGCCCTGGGGGACGCCGCGGTAGCTATAGTGAAGAGAAGTATGGCCTTCCTCGGTGCTAACAAAGAAGCATCGCATGGATAGATAGCTCCGTATCCAATGAAACATCCTACCACCCACTCCTACCTCTGCGAGAGCAGAAAGGATGGCTTCATGCGTAACGTTGTCATACGCCCCTTTAACTTCGAGGAATAAGGATGCGCAGAGACGCTTACGGCATTTCTCATGTTGAATGTAGGTCACCAGGTCGACGACGTTATCGATCGATGATCGACCGCGTCGGAAGCCCGCCATGGCATCTGGGTAGGTGTTGTGGTACGCACAATCAAGTTCTTCCATGGAGAATACTACATCCATCCAAGAATCCCGTGAGGGTGGAACATTGTTGCAGTGCAGCGTTGCGCCTGGATTCGGAGGGCCTGTTATTCTTGCGCAGAAATCTTCGGCTACTTCAACCACACTGCGCCTTTGGTGGAGCGCTACGGATTTGAACGGGTAGCGCTGATGAGGGTGCGTGTGAAGACCCCGAATTACACTCCAAACGCGTGACAAAGGCTTCCGTGGATCAAGTGTTTGGCAAAATGTCCTCCACCGTTGTGTTCGTAGTGCCTGAATTCTGCGCTGAATCTTCTTCTGTATGCGCCTAGCATCTCTTAGGTCTAGGCGCGACTTTGTGCGTCGGTATCTGCGCTCTGCCCTGCGCCATTGTGATCGCAGTCGCTGCAATTCGAAGTCAAAATCGGTGTAGTTAACGACAGGGTTAAAGGGGCAGGTGGCGTGTTCCATGGCCTCCTTAATTTTTTGTTCAAGACCGGTAGAGAAGCCCTCTGCGCAAGCAGACTCCATAAGTAATTTAAAAACTGTCCAGTCAATGCGCTGCCTACACGTGGCTGGGGAAAATGTGGAATGGCCGGTAATAAACAGATAGGTTGGGATATGGTAGCTGCCATGGGCTTGAACATCCGAAAACCACCGGACGCTGTTGTTAAGGCACTTTGAAACGAAAGTCAAGTCCAAGCAGCTGCTATAAGTCACCCCTCGTATATAGGTCGGGCTTCCGTCATTCAGGCACTGGAGGCAATGGTCAGAGGCGAAGGACACAAGCTGTCTTCCCCTAACGTCCATCCTAACGCCTCCCCACATGGTGTAATGAGCATTGAAGTCACCCATAATAACCCACGGAGCAGGTGTAGCTGCCATCAAACCACTCAACCTTCCGGCGTGGAAAGACTTGATATCGCCAAGTACACCGCCAGCAGCGTAAATGTCAGGTCTCGGCTCTGCACTGTGAGGTAAACGTACTGATTGTCTTCGTTCGGAGGAACCGAATGTTGCACATATGTAAGTTCACGTCGAATGTAGAAGATGACTTTGCTGGATCTGTTGCACGTGGATGATCAAAATGCCTCGTAACCGGATATTCGCAAAATTGCCGGGGTCTTCGGTTCACAAATCACAAGAATGGGGAAGTGATTCTCGTAGACGTATGCCGTAAATCGGAAATCCGGGATTGGAGCCCACGAGGATTCCATTGGAAAATGAAAGCTTGCTTGACTTTCTTTTGAAAAGACAGGTCCGAAGGAGCCATGATGCCGTCTACTGTAGAGCCGCAAGAACTGGATGTAGCGCGTCCAGCACTTGAAGTGCGCTATTTGCTGCTGGCGTGCGTAGGGTGGAAAGCAGAGCACGCAGCGCATTCATTACTGTCGTGAGCATTGCAATCACTTGCATATTTTAGCCATGGCCTTGATCGTGCCTGTTGGCTGGATCAGTCGTAGGCGCTGCACAATACCCTGAGTGCGCCAACATCCCTGACGCAGTAGGCGTAGAAGGCTTTGGCAGTGGTGGCCAAGTTGCATCTGAGGCAGCAGGTCCAGCCTCACCAAGCGCCGGGCTCCCTTGATTTGGTACGGTTTTTGGTGGAGGCGGACAAGCTGCAGTTGGGTTTGGGGCATTATTGTCAAATGTGACTGCTTTCTTTGACGACTATCGGCGGCGCGAACGACGTCGTCGCACATTTGCGGCGGCTTGTTTGTGCGTAGAATGGTATCGCACCATTTGCTTCAGTACCGCCCGATCAGGGGGGGGGGAGTGGTTACGCAACTCAGCTGCCATTACTCTTCCTCGAAAGACTGCGGAGTTGCGTAAGTAACCACGAGACGCACCTTGATTCGCAGCAGCTGCAGTCGCGCGCTCCGCCGTCGTCGCGGACTCTGCGCGCTGCCTATCCAGTGTCTCGCTGTGGACGAAGCAAGTGCGCCGGAGCCGACGTCCTCGAGAGTGGGTACCCGCAGACATCTGGCCGAGTCTATCACACGGTCGCCGTTGCTAACCGTGCTACGGATTTAGCAGTCGATAGGGAGCGTAAACGCGCTAAACGGCCAGCCGAAAGGAACGAAGGGCGGGAGCTTCGCCTGGCTCGGCGTCGAGCGAAAGTTTTTGAAGGAAGACAGCGACGGGCCTCGTTAGCAGCCGAGGCGGAGACTGGTGATCCGCTGGAAGTTAGTTCTCGCAGTGCGGAGTGCACGACGGCCACGTGGTCCGTCGGTCTGTCACACCGTGCTTCGGCTATGAAAACCTTGGGAAGGCACTTCTAATAGCCAATATAGCCGCTTGAGATGGGATAATGGGGTACACCACAAGGCGCTGTGTTGTCCCCGCTTTTCTAACATTGCCATGGTGCACCTCCTTGCACAGCTGGCGGGTGTCGGCGGTGTTCAGCATGCACGTTACGCCGATAACATCACGCACCATCTTTGCTACTACGAGAAACATAGAAGAGATGGAGGAATGCCTTCAAGCAGCGGCGAGCAAAGTAGACCACTGTGCTACGCACTGCAGCCTCCAGTGCTCTCCGTCCAAGTCTGAATTTGTGCATATTTGACATTCTCCGAAATGCAAAATCTCCGTTGAGCTTTCTTTCGCCAGCGGCCCCATCCGAGAAGCGCCGGAGCTCCGAACGCTCGGTATCTTCATTAATCAGCATCGCAAGACAGACACAACCCTTGCCAAAATCCGAAAAGTCGGCGACCAGGTGGGCCGAATGGTTCGCCGCGTTTCCAACAAGCGAGGAGGGTAGCGAAATAAGGATGAGGTGCGGCTCGCCCACGCCTTCGTAACTAGTCGAGTACTGTACTCGACATCTTACCTCCGCTTATGGAAACCTGACGAAGATTTCTTGGAGGTTGTACTCCGCAAAATTTTGAAGAGTCCTCGACCTCCCAATCTCCACTTCCAATTCGCGAGTAATCGCGTTGGAGGTGGTGAACACCTATCGGGAACTTCGCGAGGCGCAACTCGTTAACCAGTACACGCTTCTCGCTCAGACAGTATCCGGTCGCCGCCTCTTGGACCAGATACATATAAAACATGACCATCATACGATGGAACGGGTTCTAGTGCCCGAACTGGGGAGACGCGCCCTCTATATTCGACCTTTGCCGACTAAGTTGAACAAAGAGGACCATACTGGCCGGTCGCCACTATGGCACAAAGAAACACGTCTTCTACGTTGACATTGCAGGCCCGTACCAATCCAGGGGGAAATGGCGCACGGCTGCAGTCCTACATGAGGAAAAACAAGTAGACGGCCTCTCGTTCAGAGCTCCCAGCTCAACTCATGTGGAGAAGGTAGCGATCGAACTCGCAGATTTCCATGCCGACTCCAAATTCATCCTCAGAGACTTTCGCGGAGCCTATCGAGTTCGGTTGGATCACTACACTTGCTCACCAAATTCTTCCCCAACTCATCGCTCAATCATATGAGTCCCGCCACCAAGGCATGCCAGGTAACGAAGCCGCCCATGAGGCAGCCCGCGCACTCACTTTCCGGGCACCAGGCGCTTCTTGGGAGGGCCTTAACCCAGATCACAGCCCTCTTATTTCTTTTTAAGATTTTACAGAACACTATCGCAGCGAACACCGGCGCTACCCGGTTCCTATGAAGGGACTGGGTAAAGCTGGCGAACGAACACTCCTTCGGCTCTTTACAAACACCGTGCTGTATCCGGCGGTTCTCAAGCAATTTGACTCTTCTTTTGACTGCCGCTGCTCTTTCTCTGGGAAGGTGGCCAACACCTTCCAGATGATTTGGACATGCAAGCAAAATTCTATTCTCCCCCGCCCCCCATCAGCCGTTCCCCTACCCGAGAGGACAGGGAGGCGGCTCTGCTCGGCTGCCAGCAACTATCAGCCCAATAGGCCCTGGTTGGGCGGACCTGCGCAGCGGTCAGGACCAACGGGGTCCCGGAATGAGGGACTCCGCCTTCTATTGTATGGGGCGAGACCAACTAGCGGCCTCTCCCTGAGCACCTCTCTGTGTATATAGATAAAGCAATGTTTATGCCGACATGACCTGGTACCTAGCAGTCTTAAGTTCTGTCCTTGAGCTACGGCTGTTGTTATGTTCTGTATGAGGTGGCCAAGCAGGGGGTTACTGCATTTCAAGAATGAAGGGCTATGAGCACATTCAGTGAGTCTGTGTAAATATTACTGTTTGTGAAGTTCTGGTTCACCATTTTTTCTATGGCTACACGGATGACGTAACATTGCGCAGTGAAGACGGAAGCGTACCGTGTTAGTATTACTCTTTTATTCCAATTTCCCTGTACAACCGCGCTTCCAACGTATGCATCTGTTTTTGAACCATCAGTATGAAAAGCTGCGACAGTACTGTACTTTTCCTCAAGTGTGAAGAATTCTTGTAGTTTATGTTAATAATAATTAATAATAATTGGTTTTTGGGGAAAAGAAATGGCGCAGTATCTGTCTCATATATCTTTGGACACCTGAACCGCGCCGTAAGGGAAGGGATAAAGGAGGGAGTGAAAGAAAGGAAGAATATGTGCCGTAGTGGAGGGCTCCGGAATAATTTCGACCACCTGGGGATCTTTAACGTGCACTTATGTTGTTGCGGAATTTGTTTTGTTGCGGAACTGTGTAAGAGTGAAATCACAGATTTCAGGTAAATTTTGCTATGGCGGCAGTGGATCTCGCCTTCGGGCAATGTTTGGCAATATGTCTAGTATGCCGACGTTCCGCCACATCTCTTCAAATCGCAAGAGGAGTGGCCGAGTAGCTTGCGGCTTTTTGGTGCAGAGTGTTCTAGAAAGGCATTTTGTAGCGATAGGGTAACATAGATGCTTATGCTGTGAACGGATTTTGATAAAGTATGAGCATGTGAGCACGGCTCCTCAATCTGCAAGCGATGTTTAATTTGCTTCTACATTGAGACTATTTATGGGTGATCTCGTGTATGCACCACTGGAGAGACGGAAACTTAAATTATGCACTGGATGTTGACGCTTAAGGTACAATGGTCTCGCTGACAATGGTCGCTGACCCATACACTATACATCCGTAATATAGGGTAGAGCGTACTACTGAGCGGTATATTTGTGATAGACATGTCCTACCGACTCCCCAGTGTTTTCTCGACAGCACTTGAAGTATGTTCAGGGATCGAGAAGCTTTCTTTTTAAACGCATTTATGTGAGGCAGGAAGGTGAGATTTCTGTCGCATGTAATACATACATAGAATACATAACGTACCTTGAGATGATTTTCTTCATAGAATTCATTTTTACAGTAAAAAGTGTTGTGCTCAAAATACATCCTTGAGGTACTCCGTTTTCTTGGACAAAATTCCTTGAAAAGGTTGAGCCTAGGCGGACATGAAATGTGCGTTTAGACAAAAAATATTTAAGGCAGTTCAACATACTGGCGCGGATGCCCAGTGCGGCCAGGTCCTGAATAATCCCAAACCTCCACGTTGTGTCTTATGCCTTTTTAAAATCAAAGAAGACAACTAAACAGTGCTGTCTGTGTATAAAAGCCTCACGAACAGTGTTTTCATGACGAACCAGGTGGTCGGGGGTGGAGCAAGCCCTTTTAAAACCGCATTGATGGAAATCCAGAAGCTCCCGGTCTCCTAACACGAATGTTAGTATGATATTCAATACACTTTCAAAGGATTTCGCTAGACAGCTAATCAGAGCTGTGGGCCTACAGCTGCAGGGATGGGTAGAGGGCTTTCCGGGTTTCAGTAATGGATCAATATTGACCATCTTCCAGGCTTCGGGAGGTCTCCCCGATACCCAAACTTCGTTAAAAAAATTAAATGTGCCTCCACAGCAGGTTCAGAGAGAGGAGCTAACATTTGATAATGTATTTCATCTGTGCTAGGTGCAGTTTGCTTACCAGCGGACAGTAGTTTATTAATTTCTTGAATTGTAAGTTATTACAGGGTTCATTTGTGCCGCCACTTGTCGGCAGTATTGGTCTTTAAGCTGTGTTTTTGTATTTGAGGAATGATTCTGTGAATTGAAATGAACTGAAAACTGCAGAAAAATGTTCGCCTAAAATATCTGCCTATTCTAAATTTGCCTGTATGTCAGGGTTTGATAGAAACGGAACTATGGTTGACGAAAAGCTGCTATTTATCTTTTATACCATCTCCCACATATGTTTTGACGATATTGAGCTATTTATTGAGGACACGTAACCTTGCCATGAAGTTTTTCAGCAGTACGGCGAATATGTCGAGTATTTGATCTGACCTTTTTGAACTTAGTGAAATTCTCCTGCGTTGGGTACGTACGGAAAATTCTAAAACCTTTGTTTTGTTTCTTTTTTGCGTCTCGGCATTCTTGTGATTACCAAATTTTAAGATTCTGCTTTACTACTCCACATGACCGAGGAATTTCGAGGCATGCAGCGGTAAAAATACAGTTTGTGATAGCCTTATTCAGTTCGGCTATGCTGAGATCATCTGAAACTACTATATCTCAGCTGGCCCTTTCTCTAAAAAAGTACCCAGTCGGCCAAATGCAACTTCCACCGTCGTGGTTTCGTTGGGGTGACTTGCGGTAGGGATGTTAGGCTTATTAATACAGGGAGGTGATCGCTGCCGTATAGGTTATTACATCGCACTTAAAATTGCAAAAGAGATAGTGAACTAAAAGACAAAACTATGGAACTCACTTTTCCCGTGCACAGAGAGCAGTATGTATCTTTTGCCGGGGTTTAGGAGCAAACTTTATTACTTAAAATAAATCTAAAATACGACCTCTTGCATCAGTGCATGCACTTCCCCAAAAACCAGGGTTGGCATTAAAATCACCAGCTAGCAGATATGGCTCTGGCAGCGTTACTCTTAGTTTAGGAGGGTAGATGTGTAGGCCAGTTGGTGAGACATAAAGGAACTAGACACCGCAGCGGACACGGGGCACAGAAAGAAGACGACACAGGGCGGTACTTGCAACACAAATTTTATTTGAAACTTCATGGCTTTACAAGGAGAGAGGCACGTGTGATTCTACAATCAAGAAAAAAGAGGGAATGAAAAGCAACAGATAACAAGACCTAACTGACAGAAATGCACATGAAAGATATGCGAGTCACAATCTACAAAAATCAGACTTTAAAACGTTATGCAATGCTCATCATGCGAGTCACAATCTACAGATATCAGAAGTGTTAAAAAACGTCGACCGCATGTGGAAGCATGAAGCATGAAGAAAAGAACGTCAAAAGGAAGCAGCCCAATCTGTTACCTTTCAAGGAAACCCAGTTATTTTTGGAGGATGGAAACCGAAGGCGAACTAACGCATTCATCATTGGCCAAAAACAGAATGCTGGAGGCAAGTGGGATTCTTCAACGCTTGGCTTCCAAATGTGTGCTTTGAAAGCTTTGGTCTTGGATCGTCTGGTTGGAGGCGATGGCAGGACTTTCGGCGCACAACGCAGCAGTCGACAGATTTCCTTTGGAACCGCTTGCGCCACCAGCTCCCAATTAAAGGCAAAGGGAAAGAAGTGGGCGTTGTTCCAGTTACCTTCCTCGGCAACGTGAATGTTCCTGCAGAAGTAAGGGCCGTATTACAGCATGGCCCCAAGTACAGCTTGGAACCATCGGTGGACAAGTATGACCTTCTAGTGTCCGTGCACAGAGTGGCCAACAAGGCTGTGGCTGAGGAGAGGACACCCTGCCTTTTAGAAAGCGTCGAAAGTTTGCGAAAGAATTTCACCAAGAAGTCTGGTAGCTCAAAAGTTCTACGTGAAGTTGCCTGCTACTTCCGGGAGAATGACCTCGCTCTTCTCCAGGATTACAAGGAAGGTGGCTTCACCGTACTTCCGCAGAGCCTATTTCAAGAAAAAGCCATCAGTGCCGTGAGTAAGAACTTTAAGCCTGTTTCTCAAAAACCTTCCAAAGTTAAGAGCAGGGCAGTGGCTCTTTTAGATAAACTCAACCTACAGAAGCTATCCAAACAGGTGCTGGGATGTGATTTGAACGTAATGAGCACTGACGGTTTCAGTGACCACAACACAGTTATTTTCAACCTATCACTCCCGTTTCCCCAACGGCAGCGCTCTGTTAAGTTCATTCGCGAATATAAAAGGGGAGACTTCGCCTGTATCAACTCGGAGCTTGAGAATTTTTTTCTTCATTTCAAGCAGTCTGCATCTAATAGGTCTGTCGAAGAAAACTGGCTAACTTACAAAAACAAACTTTCAAATCTGGTCGAAACCTATGTTCCGCTGATATGCATTCGCGGTGACTCCAACAAGCCCTGGTACTCCAACTCCTTAAGGAGGCTTTCTCAAAAGAAAAAGCGTCTTTTTCGTGAAGCTAACAGAACTGCACTGGCTTATAAATGGACAAAATATTTCTCGTGCCTGCAGGAATACACGCGTCTCCTAAGGTGTACAAAAAGAAAGTTTTTCCACAATGATCTGTATGGCATTCTACTAACAAACCCAAAGAAATTCTGGCGGATGTTATCACCCAAATCAGGCAACACTCATTGCATTACCCTTTTGTATCCTGATGGTTCACAGGTGCCTCCAGAACTTCGATCTGACGTCATGAACTCTTATTTTACATCAGTCTTCACACATGAACCTGCCTGGAATACATCGCACAAAGATTTTTTAAACTTTTCTACGATGGCACCTATCAACATCACTACTGCTGGCATTTGTGCTCTGATAGACAAACTAAAGTTATCCAGTGCTGCCGGGCCTGACAACCTCACTGCCAAAATATTAAAAGCTACAAAAAATGTATCTTCTCATTTTCTAAAAATAATCTTTGATCTATCTCTTGCGAACAGTTCCATACCTAGTGACTGGAAAATTAACAAAGTCATTCCTGTGTTCAAGGCTGGCAGCCGGAGCGACCCGTCGAATTATCGTCCTATTTCATTAACTTGCATACCATGTAAATTTCTTGAGCATATTATATACTCGCATATTGCATCCCACCTCAATTCCAACTCCTTTTTCTTCAAAAATCAGCATGGCTTTCGTCACGGCTATTCATGTGAATCACAGTTATTTGAGTTTACCATGGACCTTCACTTAAACCTTGATTCTTTGTTCCAAACTGATGTCATCTATCTTGATTTTTCCAAAGCATTCGACCGTGTCCCACATCAACGTCTTATGTTCAAACTTTCAGGTCTTCACCTTCACCCACTTGTTTTAGACTGGATTCACAATTTTCTCACAGCTCGCTCTCAGTTCACCGTAATAGGCGGACTTCCTTCAAATTCTACTTCCGTCTCCTCCGGAGTACCACAGGGGTCTGTGTTGGGTCCGCTTCTCTTCTTAATATTTATTAACGACCTCCCACACAACATCTCATCCACCATCCGTCTTTTCGCAGATGACTGCCTTATCTACCGCCGTATAAATACTAAAGACGATCAAGCTGCCCTCCAAAACGATCTGAAGCTCATCGAAAATTGGTGCTCTTTGTGGATGATGGAACTGAACATTAGGAAGTGCAGTTTTATGCAAATTTCTCGGAAACGCTCCAATTTAACTTATCCTTACTCTTTATTTTCTGAGGACCTATTGCAAGTTGAATCTTATCGTTACCTTGGCATCACAATCAATAGCAAATTAACTTGGGTTGATCATATTACAACAATCACAGCCGACGCTTCACGTACACTTGGTTTTATTAGATCACTTCCCTCTTCCCCCGCTAACATACGTAAACTGGCATATGAAACTTTTGTCCGCAGTAGGCTGGAGTATGCATCCGCGATCTGGAGTCCTCATCAGTCCTACCTAATTAACATGCTCGAAGCCGTCCAGAACCGTGCAGCACGCTTCATATCGTCAACATACGACTTTCATTCCAGCGTAAGTTCCATTAAATCATCACTTGACCTCACTTCCTTAGCTCTCAGACGAAAAGTTGCGCGCCTTTGCTTGTTCCATAAGTTATACTTCAATTTCCCCTATCTCCGTGGTTCCCTCATATCTCCTCCCTTTCGTACATCGCGCCGCCTTTTTAATTCAAATAGCGTCCAACGACTTCATGGCTCCACCAATGCTTTCAACAAGTCCTTCTTTCCGACCGCAATTGAAGAATGGAACCTTCTGCCCGACTCACTAACAAATGTGCACGATGCGACAAGGTTTAAGGCGATGTTGTTAGATCACCTGGGTTGACATGTTTTTTTTTTTGCCCTAACCTCTCGCCGACGTGTGTGGTGCTTGTGGCCTAAAGGCATTTTTTACATGCACCGTTCTAACTATTCGCGTTCCTTGCTTCTCTTTATGTTCCTATATTGCATTGTTATATTTTTGTGACCTTTGTTTTTCCACATCAACCTTGTATACGCTCCCCCCTTATGTAATACCCCGACAGGGGCCTTTAAGGGACAATAAATGATGAAATGATTATCTTCACGGCAAACACGCATAAAGATCTGTGCCCATTCAGGGCTATTGTTACAGAAAGAGGAAGCTGGCAGGCCCAAGTCAGCAAGTTCCTTAAAACACATTTGGGACAACTAAAGCCTGAAGATCCTTTCAAGATAGCTGGGTCTGACACCTTGGTTGCAGCATTGACTTCTGGTGTTCCAAGTGCCAACTGTGCGTTCTCCGTCGACGTGGAAAAGTTTTTTTACTCGATTCCGCACGATGAACTTTTCAGTGCAGTAAGAGAACTGATTGACGTTGCCGGCGTTGTTGGATTCCAGAATACCTGTGGTGTGTCGCCTGACTCTTTTATGGAGCTGCTCGGTTTTTATCTTGATTCTACTTTTGTTTCCTTTGGCGAGAAATTGTATGTGCAGAAAAAAGGAATTTGTATAGGTTCCAGTGTCGCGCCAGTGCTGTGTGAAATCTTTCTTGCGCGTCTAGAACGAGTGCTCGAGCTCAAGCTAACCCAACCTTTCATAGCAAAGATTTTCAGATATGTAGACGACTTTTTAATTATTTTGAAACTTTCTTCTCATCACTCTTTGACAGAAGTAGCTAGCAAGATCTTAAGTGTATTCTCAATCTGTTCACAATTTCTCAAATTCACTCTAGAACTTCCACAAAACGGATCCATTCAGTTCCTGGATTTAAAGTTATCTTTCAACAGAATTGACCATGTGTGCTCGGCCTTCCAATCTAGGTCAAAGAAAGCATTGCTGCCTTTTGATTCCTCCCACTCCAAGGTGGTAAAGCGGGGTATTGCCTCCTCCTATTTTAGATCCGCAGTTTTAAAATCATGCACTCATATGTTGAAGTCCAGTTTTTCCCTTCAAGTAAAGCGGCTGGAAAAGGCAGGGTACCCGAGGTTTTTGTTAACCACGGTGGCTGAAACAGTGGCCAATAAGCTCCGTAAAAAGAAAAAAAAGGAGTTGCTTCCCAAGAACCAGCCGGCCAGAAAAAAGTGGAAGTCATTCCCTACCTGCACAGGGTTTCACATAATCAAAAAGATTTCAGGCAAATATGGCATCGACATTGTATTTTCGGCACCCTGTAAGCTCTCTAGATTTTGCAAACTAGTAGGAAAGGGGGACTCGATTCGAGGAACTCTCGGCAAGAAACACTTGGAAGAAAATAAGCGTGTCGCATGTTTAACAGGGGTAATCTACAAGATCCCCCTCAGTTGTGGGCGTTTTTATATTCGACAAACCGGTAGGTGCTTAAATGATCGCTTGAGAGAACATGCGCGTTCTTTGGGGGAGGCGGGGGGTTCGAATCGCCTGTTCATTGCCGCAAGTGTCGGGGTTGTTGGCCTCAGTTTAGCCAGACCCAGATTGTTGGAAGAAGGAAAGGGTAAATTGAGAGAGAGATTATGGAGGTCATTGCCATCTTGCGCTCGCAACCGGATGAACGCGTTAGTTCGCCTTCGGTTTCCATTCTCCAAAAAGAACTGGGTTTCCTTCACAGGTAACAGGTTGGGCTGCTTCCTTTTGACGTTCTTTTCTTTCTTTGTCTTGTGGTTTTCATGCTTCCACATGCGGTCGACGGTTTTTAACACTTCTGATATCTGTAGATGGTGACTCGCATGATAAGCATTGCATAACGTTTTAAAGTCTGATTTCTGTAGATTGTGACTCGCATATCTTTCATGTGCATTGTTGTCAGTTAGGTCTTGTTATCTGTTGCTTTTCATTCCCCCTTTTTTCTTGATTGTAGGATCATACTTGCCTCTGCCTTTATAAAGCCATGAAGTTTCAAATAAAATTTGAGTTGCAAGTACCGCGCTGTGTCGTTTTCTTTCTCTGTCCCGTGTCCGCTGTGGTGTCTAGTTCCTGCGTTACTCTTAGGTGTGGGTGAAGATATGATACATATTGTGAGTATTTTAAAATGAAGGATGGTGACTATGACGGCTTCGTATTTGGTTTTATGTTTGATCTCGCGGGTTGCTACACAATTCTGGATGACAATAGCAACACCTCCAGACAGCTAGCTTGCTTGCTTTCGGTCACACCGAAAGACATTATACTTGTTTAAAATATTTTTTTTTTGTTTTGGACTTAAGTTGGTACCCTGTAAGCATAAAGCCAGCGGGGACATTGTGTTTAAACGCTCTTTTATGTCACCGTAGTTATTCATTAATCCTCGGCAGTTCCACTGTATAGTTAACGGCATGTTTGACGGGCGTAGTTAAAACTTAGGATACCGGTTTTGGGGGTGCCATTACTGGGGTCTTTTTTCTTTTCCGCTCCAGGGAGCTGTGCCTCTGCTGCAGCAAAGGCGAGTTCTGAGTTATGTCCATCGCCTCACTAGAGGCTGTGGACTTCCGCGGTGAACCCGCGGGTGTACGGTTCGTGCACTTCTCCCGAGGGGGGTAGCCTCGCGGGCGGCCGACTGAGAGGCCGGCAGCCCCTTGTTCAGAGGTGGCAGGGCAGCCATCGCTGCGTCTGCCGGGGGTGGGTGTGGCCCTGCCTCAGGCTTTGCCTGGGCAGTGGCCGAAGCCTTGTGTCGTGCGCCGCCCCTGCGCACCACATCGGCGAAATTTGCTTTTTTTTTTGCTGTGAACTGCAATGCTGAGGGGAGTATTTTTCGTGCTACTTCATAAGTTATGTTTTCCATTGTCTTTATTGTTATTTTTCCTTCTCTCTCTTCCAGGTCGGACACGACCTCGAGTACGCGGGGTGATCTCCTTCGCAGTTCGCTCACAGTGGTGAGACATTGCAGTCTACAGATTCATGATTGTTTGACGAACATTTGGCACATTTTTGGCGGCCAGGACAGGTCTGTGAGCCATAGCGAAATCTTTGACATTTGAAGCAGCGTCTGGCATTTGGGATGTAGAGACTTATATTTTTTTTAAGATATCCTACTTCTATGGTTTAGGGAAGTTGGCTGGAGGCAAAGGTCGGGACTATGTATTTTGTTGGTATTTCCTTGTCGTCTTTTCGGATTTTGATACGATGGAATTCGGTGGCGTCCTGGTCTTTCAGACCCTCCAACATCTCTTCTTCAGAAAGGTTCAGGAAATAATGCTCAGATATCTCCCCTTTTACTCAGTTTGGTGATCGCTGGGTAGTTACGGTTACACGGATGTCTCTGAAGGACACTTAGGTTGGGAGTTTTGAGTAATGTGCTTTTTTTCGGATTGGGAGCAGGAGGTCGCCACTGGCTAAATTCGTCACCTTGAAGCCAAGGCCCAGCACGTCTGTGAGTGATTTGGAAACAACGAATGGAGACATTTTTCTGGCTGGTTACTCTGCATCTTCACTACGCACAACGTGATACATAGGGAAATGTTATTTTGATTTTTGGAAACACTAGGCAGTTATGTCTTCGGTACGCACTCTCCAGAATGCGATCATTTTGTGAGGAAGGTGGAGGCATAAAGTGCGTTTAATGTTCGGTCATGATGTCAGCCGCCCATGGAGCCCAACGAGGGGACGGGACAGGAACTTGCAAGCAAGTCCTGCTAACGCCTGCTGTGCACCTCAAGTATAACCAAATATGGCAGAACTCAGGGTAGTAGGTACTTAATCCTTTCCACCAGGGAGAAGGAAAAAATAAATAAGAGAGGAGAAGACAGGCAAGCTTTGAGAAGGAAGATAGGAAAGTGAAAAATTAAGGGGAAGAAGGGAAAAGGCGACTGCCGATTTCCCCCGGTCGGGTCAGCCGGAGGTGCTGTCTACAGGAAGCTGGGGCCAAAGTGGTGTGTTACCCCTCCGCCGAGGGGCCTTAAAGGTTCAAACGCTCGGCATCGGCTCAACCACCAGGAGCCCCTTTTACCCGGACACGGCAATGCCACGCACGGCTAGGCGCGGGCGCTCGGGTCCGTGGTGATGCACTGTTCATCATCATCCCCTTGCGGGGATGTCCCTGGGGATGCTCGGGAAGCCGTGGTGTCGCCACTCAACAACACCTGCAAGCTGCAGACACCGCCCTGGGGGGAAATTTTGGCTTCGAGGAACTTCGCTTTTTTGGTCACGTTGTCAGCGCACAACGTGTTCGTCCGGGTCCTGACAAGACCGCTGCCATCTCAGGTTTTCCACGCCCAACTGACAAGAAAGCCGTTCGGTGGTTTTTGGGTCCGTGCTCGTATTAGCGGCGCTTTGTTCAAACTTTCTCGCGAATCCCCGAACCGTTAAACCCACTGACTCGCGACGTCAAGCCCTTTGTGTGGGGAAGCGACCAAGAGGCTGCATTTGTCGAGCTTCGCAGCCGTCTACAGCGTACTCCGATACTCGCCCATTTCGATGAGCACGCTGCCACGGACATCCACACTGATGCCAGCAATGTTGGCCTTGGTGCGGTATTGATCCAGTGGCAAGATGGTGCCGAACGGGTCATCAATTATGCCAGCCGAACACTTACGCGCTTCGACACCAATTTTTCTACGACAGAGAAAGTGATATGGACCATCAGCAAGCTCCGACCGTACCTCTATGGGCAACTCTTTCGTGTGGTAAGCGACCGTCCCTCCTTATGCTGGCTGGCGAGGCTCAGAGACCCCTCAGAATGCTTGGCTAAATGGAGCTTACGCTTGAAAGAATACGACTTAACAGTAGTCTGCAAGTCGGGAACTAAGCATCACGATGCGGACTGTTTGCCGTGCGCGCCTATCACAATCGGTCACGAAGAACCCGCTGATGATTTTCTTTTCCTGGGCGCTGTTAGTACCACCAATACGGCGCAGCGTCAGCGGACGGACTCGGAGTTCACGCCGCTCATCGATTACCTCGAAGGCGTCGACGCTCGCATCCCATGTGTTTTTCGTCGTGGGATCCACACCTTCACTTTAGAATCTGGTATTATCTACAAGCGCAACTTCGCCAGCAATAAATAAGCGTTCCTACTTGTCGTACCATCGCAGTTGCGGCCAGAGATTTTGAGCGCCTGTCACGATGACCCTCCGCCAGCCATCACGGAGTAAGTCGTACACTCGTGTGGATTAAACAAAAGTATTATTGGCACAGGTTACTCCAATCTGTGCGGGCCTACGTAAAAACATGCCGTGCCTGCCATTGTCGGATGTCTCCTCCGTTGAATCTAGCCTAATTTCTTCACCCTTTCGATCCACCGAAGTCCCCTTTCACCAAGTGGGCATGGGACTCCATGGCCCTTTTCCGAAGTCTTCATCTGGAAAGCGTTGGATCGTCGTTGCCACCGACGATCTGACACAGTACGCTGAGACCACGTCCCTTCTCAAAGGCACTGCCGCTGAAGTGGCGCAGTTCTTCGTTCACAATATTGTCCTACGTCATGGAGCCCCCGTCGTTGTCGTTATGGACCAGGGAACTGCTTTCGCTGCACGCTTAACCGAGTCCGTGATGACTCTAATGCAAACCAGCCATCGACGTGCTACGGCCTATCACACACAGACAAACGGGTTGGTATAGAGCGACTCAACCGTACACTAGCCGACATGCTTTCTATGTATGTTGACGTCAAGCATTGAACTGGGGGCACCATTCTGCCGTACGTAACGTTTGCGTACAACACCGCCCTACAGGAGACAACGCGTCTGACCCCCTTTCAGCTTGTCATCGGTCGGCAAGTGACCACTCGGTTGGATGCTATGTTGCCCGTTGACCCCCACTGCGACTCTAACGCTGACATCGCTGTAGACACCTTCATTCAGCTTGCTAAGGAAGCGCGGCAATTGGCACGCCTGCGAATTAACCGTCAACAGGAGACTGATCATTTTCCTTTCCAGTGCGCTGTTAGTACCACCCAAATGGCGCAGCTTCAGCGGGCGGACTCCGAGTTCGCGCGGCTGTTCGATTACCTCGAAGGCGTCGACGCTCGCATCCCGCGTGCTTTTCGTCGTGGGCTCCACACCTTCACTCTACAATCTGGTGTTCTCTACAAGCGCAACTTTGCCAGCAACAAAGAAGCGTTCCTGCTTGTCGTACCATCACAGCTGCGGCCAGAGTTTGAGTGCCTGTCGTGATGCACCCTCCGCCGGCCATCTCGGAGTAAGTCGGCCCAGGTTACCCGATCGGTGCGGGTCTACGGAAAAACATGCCGTGACTGCTAACGTCGGAAGTCAACTGCGTTGAAACCAGCCGAATTTCTTCACGCCGTCGATTCACCGAGGATTTCTTTTCACCAAGTGGGCATGGTCCTCCGTGGCCCTCTTCCGAAGTCTTCTTCTGGAAAGCATTGGCTCGTCGTTTGCCACCGACACCCTGTGTTCTGGCTTTTTCTATGTTGTGTAATATCTTTCTCAGTAACGGTTCGCTTGCATATCTGCAATGTATTGCCCTGGTCACGTTAAGAGAATCTGTGTAGATTATGCTGTTTTGAATGTTATTATTTATTATTCTGCCTACAGCTAGAGAGTAGTGTTGTGTTGGGTTTTATGGTGCATAGGCAACTAAGGCCATCATGCGCCAAGCTTGAGGCATAGGAGAAATCTCTGGATAATTTTATAGAAATGTGAAAATTGTCGGTGGTGCAGAGTGCTTAAATATTTAAAATTACCTCACGATGATGACACTCCCAAAGGCATCTTCTACCTTGCCACACTTTCGATCTAGACGACGTTGTTGTTGCTACCCTCATAGAATGGCACATGCGCACAAAGAGGGATTGGCCAAGAATTGGGGGCTACGTTGTTGGCCTTTGCGGTTTGCATCTGTGGCCTCCTTCTCTGGGGCTGGCACGCAGTTGGCGCCAGCAACGCGCGCCGGTAATATGATGATTTCGGGTGTAACGCCACCCTCTCCCGTCGCTATATCGACGTCCGGGCTATATCGACGCATTTGATCGTTTTCTGTTTTATAATTGTTTATATAATTATCTAATCATTCTACAGTCATCAAACTTGGCGTGTCCCCTCTATCTGATGCTACTATTGGCGTTATTAGTGGAAGATAGCGTTACACCGGACGCGCGAGTATAAGCCATTAAAGGCTTTCGCCTTAAAATCCTCTTAAGTGCACTGTTAAAGGTGTGCCTCACGTCGGGGGCCAAAAATATTTGATTGTTGCTTCGGATGCGTGCTGGTTTGTGGACAAGGCTGGATAACGTCACTGCTGTTATTCGCATTCTGTCGAGAGCACCTTTGTCTGAAGCTTTTGGAAGATGAAGACTTAAAGGGGCAATGAAACGTAGTATTCCAGCATGAACTGTTCACCCCGCTAAATTACCCATATCTGAAAACCAAAAATGAACCTCCGTTAAATATAAACTGATACTGTGGGACAACTATTAATTACATAATTTTTTCCCCTTTCAGACAACAGCACTGTGTTCTGGCAACATTTTTGGACGCCTTTATCACAGTTTCGTGAACCAAAGTTTATTTTCGTGAAGATGTGTTTTTATTAGTCTTTAACGCGATAGCGTTAATGGCCACATTTCGCAGAAAATCTTGAGTCGGCATTGTCGGCGCTGTGAGCGAAAAGTCATGTGCATGGCTCGGCAAGGTGGTCCTCAGAGAGCATCCTTGGAGGCAGATGGGCCGCCTTTCTAGGTCATGTGACCTTGCGGCGTCATTAAAACTTGCCCACGGGGTAGTGAGCAAACAGCCCATTGTGGCAGGTGGAGGTTAGTGATTGGTCGTTCGGGAAGAGCAATCTAGGTCGCAGAAGGACCACCGCTGGGAGCGCTTGCCAACGCAGGGCAATGGCGCGTCACTTAACCGCTGCATCACTGAGCCAGGAGGGGGGTGACGACTGACAGGGATCTATGAATGTAAAGTAGAGAATGACTTTCTGCATACATGGGAATTAACCCACGAGGCTATCGCGTCAGACCCTAAAGGCGGAGCTTATATAAGTTCCTCCTCTACTACTGCTGTGTGCACCTTGTCTTCGTAGCAGCGGCGACCCGGCACAAAAGGAAGTCCGATATCGATTCCGATAAGCGTGCACCCGCTACGCATTGTCTGCAACATGCTGCTGTTTGCTGCGCGTTTATGGTGGTATGTCGTAAAATTCAGCCGCTTCCAAAACCACATTAGTAGCAAAAGAAAGTATTTTCTTCGTTCAAAAACTTTTGCAGCACTGCGTCATATTAAAGATCCCTGCCTGGAGACGCGAGGATGTCTCAAAGGGGTGTGTAATGTTGTCGGTGAAGCACAAATCGCTGGCAACATATGTTGCTGGATTACACATTTCATGGCGCACTGTGTGGGTTGTAGGAGAGTGGCTATTTTTCAACCGCGATGTTATCGCGCACGTGTGTTGCAGCGCGTCCCATGCTTGCCAAAGGCAATGCGTGCCGCGAAGATTGTGATGAGTCGCTGAGCTGTGGCAGGACAAGTCCCCACAACTGCGCCATAGGCTCAATATTTTAATTTCAGGTTAGCAGTGAGGGGGCACACATGCTCAGGAAACGTGGAAAAATGCCTCTAGTTTGCACGGCTGCCACAAAGCTCTGCGTGGTGCTTAACGCTCATAATCACCGCGGGAATATCGAGAGTTTGGTACATTCCATTGCTTTCCTACGGCCTTTGGAAGCAGGTGGCCTGTACGCTGAGAGAATTTTAGAAGTCAGCTTTTGCAGCGCCGCAGAAGATGGGGACAAGACAATCACAGCGTTCGCGCAGAATCTCGCCGAAGTCTTTAGCTACATGAAAATTACTTGTATGAATGCTTCCATTCAGTTACGTGTTGGTTACGGCCTCTACCAGCAGAGGACCCTAGTTACTGATGTGCATCCAAGCTGGGCATACGGGAGTCACCCTCAAAGCATGAAATAAGCTGCGAATAGTAACGGGCGTGGCAGCGTCGTCACTCTATGCATGCTTCCGAAGCCATTAAATGCTTTGATTGAAGGCGCGCAACGGAGATATGTACACGTAAACATGTCTTCCGACTCTCACACTATGCAGCGCGCTACCAAAAAAACCGATTACGTGCGTTAAACGCGTGCATTTCCTCACGTCGGGTTTCTAGTTAGTTCGTAACACAAGTGCGAGCAAACATATGTGTACAGGGAGGACGCCAGGATTACAGTCGGCAGTCGACACTTGCGACTTCACGGCGCCTATGAATGGCTGCCAGTGCTTTTCCGTCTGCCATGACCTTTTTATGCGCAGGAGGTGAGAGTAATTGGCGTGAGGCGCCCCGAGAGGGACAAGTACAGTGGGACAAACACGAATGCACATCATTCCTAACTTATAAGCCAATCCCACAACCTTTAACAGTTTTCTCCTCAAAAAGTCGACCGTTGAACGATTGAACCCAAATTGTTGCACAAATAAACAAGAACCTCACAAGGTGTGCACTTCTCCCTAAAATATGTTCAGGTGCCGCAGAATGATTCTTCCTTTAGACGTCGCTTTAATGTCACAATGCAAATTTAACGATACCATATTATACAAAAAATACACATTTTTTTCTAATATATTGCCTTCGTGCCACTATGAGTCACGCCGTAGTGACGTTCAACCTTGCCGGAAGGCTATCGTTCTTGGCCTCGAGGCCTCCACTGTCGGCTGTGGCTGCTCAGAGGTGGCAGTCTCTTCTGCATCGGGTGGCGCCACGGTGAACTCGTCCGTGTAGGTCGTTACCAAATCGGGAATCCCCGGCGACGGGTAGAACTGGTCGTCGTCAACGGCCGTGCTCTCTTCGCCTGCGACGGCTGGCACGGGTGGCGGTTCATGCGCTGGCAGACCCGCGACCACCGCTGCATCCTCGTCCACCGACTGGCCCTGAGCGGGACCTGTCCTCAAGGCTGGAAACGCGAGAGGAGACGGTACAGAAGCTGATATTAGGAGAAAGCAATAGACGCAGCTCCGTTTGCATTCATATGATGATGACGGTGAATTTTTGCTGCGCAAGGGCATCTCAGGCCCATGAGCGCCATGCAGAAAGTATTCTTCTTTTATACTGAAGTTGGGGTCCAAGACCCATTTCCTTACCATTACACACTAAAGAAGCCGAGCACCAGGCAGGGGGAAGCTTGTACCCTTTGTATCACCGATGGGTGCCCGGGCACGGCTACGACCGCCGCAGAACAAAGGTCTGTACGAATGACGGCCAACTTTAGTTGCATGCGACCTGCGGCCACTCTGCCTTGTCAGAAATACTAAGTAATCTACTAACCTGACTATCTTGCGGCCTCTGATGCATTTAAGCCATGTAAGAGTACATAGTGTCACCCTCTCTCAGGCTATCATCATCAACCTTACTACGCTCACTGCAGGGCAAAAGCCTCTCCCGTGTCTCTACAATCAACCCTGTCCTTTGCCAGCTGCACCCACCCTATGCCTGCAAACTTCTTCATTTGATCCGCCCACCTAACCTTCTGCCACCCCCTGCTTCGCTTGCCTTCTCTTGGAATCCACTCCGTTACCCTTAAGGAGAAGCGATTATCTTGCCTTCACTTTACATGCCCTGCCCAAGCCCATTTCTTCCTCTTAGGATGGTGTATTGACTACTATTCTCCTTAATTATAACAACCTCTGTGCGTGTAAGTTTCTTCGCATATAATACACTCCACTGCCATCAATCGCAGCTGACGCTTTAGAACATATACTTCAACCTAGCAGCAAACGATTCATTTTTCGCTATCAATGTTTTCATGAATTGTTGACTTTCTTAAATTCAACAAGTACCAGAAGGCTTTAATACCCGTGCTACACGGGCGCTTCGAATGCCTTCCAACTGAATGTCATTCGGCTCGACTCCCGAACTTACGCTGCTACACGAAATTTTTCGACGGCATTCGGTTCAAATGCCATTCGAGTCGACGGGCAACCATTGCACCCTTGCTAGTGTCAAGGCGTTTATTTGAAGCACAGGTCGGTTGGTCTTGGTTGTCCGGCGACACAACGGGCACACTCACAGGCGTCGTTCGAAAAACCCAGCTGCACTTCGTCTGCTTCTTCGTTGTCCCGCTTGAACTCGTCCGCTTCTTCGCTGCGCTGCGCCTGTCGGTCCCATTACAATTACTCTCCCTCCGAAAAAGGAGCCATCCTGGCGACTTACGGAGAGGAGAGGATGGGCGGGTCATAGTAAGGCTTGAGGCGCTCAACGTGCACAGTTTCGCGCCCCCGGCGACGGTGGTCCGAAGAGGGAACGAGCGGCTCAACGATATAAGTCACCGGAGAAGTTTGGTGGACAACCCGGTAAGGTCCGTGAAAGCGAGACAGTAGTTTCGTGGCGAGGCCGGGAGTGGAGGAAGGCACCCAGAGCCAAACGAGGGCGCCAGATGGGTATGACGCTGGAGGGTCCGGGGAATCCCGACGGTGCCTCTGATCCCATTGTTGCTGTGTGGTGAAAGAGCGGGCAAGTTGCCGGCATTCTTCGGCATACAGGTGAGCTTCGGAGAGTAAGGTGGTCTCGGAAGGGTCAGGGTGATAAGGAAGGATGGTGTCCATGGTGGATGTAGGCTCCCGGCCATATAAGAGGAAGAAAGGAGAAAACCCCGTTGTTGTCTGAGTAGCTGTGTTATACGCGTACGTGACGAACGGGAGCACTTGATCCCAGTTGGAGTGGGCGGTGTCAACGTACATGGCGAGCATGTCACTCAGAGTGCGGTTGAACCGCTCAGTCATGCCGTTGGTCTGGGGGTGATAGGCGCTGGTGTAGCGATGAACGATTTGGCATTGCTTGAGCAGGGCCTCGACGGCGTCCGAGAGAAAAACACGGCCGCGGTCACTCAGAAGTTCTTTCGGGGCGCCGTGACGAAGAACAAGACTGTGTAGAATGAAGTGGGCGACATCGTTTGCGGTAGCAGATTTGAGAGCCGACGTTTCGACGTAACGGGTGAGATGGTCAACGGCAACGATGATCCACCGATTATTAGCCGAAGTAGTTGGAAGCGGGCCATAAAGATCAATGCCGACGCGGTCAAAGGGACGGCCAGGGCAAGGTAACGGCTGCAAAGGAGCGGCGGCGGGGTGGGGAGGTTTCTTGCGACGTTGGCAGGCGATGCATGACCGAATGTACTGACGTATGTAGCGGTACATACCTCGCCAGTAGAATCGCTGACGAAGGCGAGCATATGTTTTCAGTACACCGGCGTGGCCGCATTGTGGAGCGGAGTGATAAGAGGCACAGATTGTAGCACGGAGGTGTCGAGGGATGACCAACAGCCACTTCCGGCCGTCGGGGAGGTAATTACGGCGGTATAAGAGGCCATCACGAACGGCGAAGTGGTGGGCTTGGCGGCGAAGGGTCCGGGTCGAAGGATGCGGCGAGGGAGTGTTCAGGAAGTTTAGCAGCGAGGTGATCCAAGGATCCTTCAATTGTTCGGAGAGCATATCAGGGATGTTGAACGAAGAGAATTCGTAGGCACAGACGAGGGCAGAGGTTGACTCGCATGGGAGTGGTGAACGAGAAAGGGCGTCGGCGTCCGAGTGCTTGCGGCCGGAGCGATAAATGACGTGTATATCAAACTCCTGGAGACGTAAAGCCCAGCGGGCGAGTCGGCCAGAAGGATCTTTGAGGGAGGATAGCCAGCATAGGGCGTGGTGGTCTGTGACGACATAGAAGGGCCGGCCGTAAATGTAAGGGCGAAACTTGGCAATTGCCCAAATGATGGCGAGACATTCTTTTTCTGTAACAGAATAGTTTGATTCCGCCTTGGTGAGGGCGCGGCTGGCGTAAGCGACGACGTATTCCGGATACCCAGGCTTCCGCTGGGCAAAAGCTGCGCCCAAGCCCACACCGCTCGCGTCAGTGTGAATTTCTGTCGGACAGGCGGGATCAAAATGGCGAAGGATGGGGGGAGAGACCAGCAGGCGACGTAAAGTGCTGAACGCGGTATCGCAGGCGGGGGACCAAGACGAAAGGTTCGGGCTGCCGGCAAGAAGCTGCGTTAAAGGGGCGATGATACTGGCGAAATTTCGGATGAAGCGGCGAAAATATGAGCATAAGCCTATAAAACTGCGAAGTTCTTTTAAGGCGGTTGGTTTGGGGAAGTCAGCGACGGCGCGAAGTTTGGCAGGGTCAGGAAGAACGCCGGCTTTGGAGATGACATGGCCTAATATTGTGAGCTGCGTTGCACCGAAGTAACATTTTTTCAAGTTTAGTTGGAGGCCGGCGTCAGTAAGGCTAATGAGTACGCGCTGAAGGCGGTGCAGATGGGAAGGAAAATCTTTGGAAAAAACGACAATGTCATCTAAGTAACACAGACAAGTTTCCCATTTGAGGCCACTGAGAATAGTGTCCATCATCCTTTCGAATGTGGCTGGAGCATTGCAGAGGCCGAATGGCATCACATTGAACTCATACAAGCCGTCTGGGGTGACGAAAGCGGTTTTCGGCCTGTCGTTCGCCGCCATCGGGACCTGCCAGTAGCCGGAGCGTAAGTCGAGGGATGAAAAATACTCCGCTCCCTGCAAGCAATCCAGTGCGTCGTCGATTCGGGGTAGAGGATAAACATCCTTGCGTGTGATCTTGTTGAGACGGCGGTAGTCCACACAGAACCTGATGGAGCCATCTTTTTTCGTCACCAAGACAACAGGAGAGGCCCAAGGGCTGTGAGTAGGCTGTATTATGCCGCGCCGAAGCATGTCGTCAACATTGTCACGGATGACGCGGCGCTCGCTCGGCGAGACTCGGTACGGTCGCTGACGCAAGGGAGCGTGGGTACCAGTGTCAATTGTGTGAGAGACGGCCAATGCGCGCCCCAAGGAGGGCTGGGAAAGGTCGAAAGAGTTGCGGAAGCGGCAGAGAAGTTCCAAGAGTTGGTCACGGTAAGCGGACGGAAGGTCGGGAGCGATGTTACGACGAAAGACGTCGATGGAAATCGGATCGGGCGCTGTCGCACAACAGGCTAAGGCAGTAACTGGGGAGCAGGCACAGGTATCGGAGAACTCGGAAGCAAGAGCAGGGTCCAGTTCTTCAATAGAGCCGAGGCATTCGCCGCGAAGAACAAACGACGGGTAAGAAAATGGGTTGGTGACATAGATGGCGCAGTGGCCATCGGAAATCGAGACAACGGCGAATGGAATGAGGAGGCGCTGATGGCGAGTGGGTGCTGCGGTAGGTGTGAAAAGAACAGGGCCGCCGTGGAAAGAGTCGGGGCGGAGCGGAACGAGGGCTGAAGAGGAGGGAGGTATGTCGGTGTCGGCAGCTACAAGAAGCTTAGCGGAGCGCACAGGTAGGTCACACAACGAAACATCACACAGGGGAGAAAGCTCAAGTTCCGCACGGGCACAATCAATCACTGCACGGTGGGTCGAGAGGAAATCGCAGCCGAGGATGACATCGTGAGAGCAGGCGGTCAGCACAACAAACTCGATGGTATAGGCGACGTCGTTGATAGTAACGCGGACCGTGCAGGCTGCGATGGGGTGGATGCGCTGAGAGGTGGCCGTACGTAGTGAAAAGTCAGACAGCGGCGTTGTCACCTTACGAAGTTTGCGGCGAAGAGCATCACTATTTACTGACACTGCAGCACCCGTGTCGACGAGCGCGAGAACGGGGACGCCTTCAACAGACACCTCAATCACGTTAGCAGGAGAACACGGAGGACTTAAAAAGTTGGCAAAACACGCAGTTCTTGCCTCCTGAACTGCGGCAGTCAGTTTTCCTCTGGGAGAGGGTCCAGGCGGCGAAGCATCGGAGAAATGGAACGTCGACGAGGGGAAGGCGAGCGACGAGTAGGGTACTGGGAGCGATGTGTAGAGGAGGCAGAAGAGACATTAGGCAAGGGCGGCCCGGAATCGTACCGGAAATTGCGCATGAAATCGCCAGAACGAGGAGATCGCTGACGGCAAAAGCGTGCGACATGGCCCGGAAGACCGCAGGAATAGCATATCGGTCGATTGTCCTCGGTACGCCAAGGGTTCGTAGGGTTTCGGCGGGGTCGACGAACCGGGACCTGCGGCGGGGGTATAGACGGCGGCGGAGCATAAAAGGCCGGGCTGCTAGGGTAGGCGGCAGAGGTGGGCGAGCGCCGTGTACCGGTGACTGCTTCAGCATAGGTGAGCGGCGCTGCCACAGGAGGAGGTGGGGGACTGGATGGCAGAACTGCAGCGACCTGCTCCTGAATAACCCGACGGATTGTGGGCGTGAGAGATGGCGCCAGGTCGTGCGGAGGGCAAACGGGGTCGGGAAGGTGATGCAGCAGAGAAAGCTGGCGAGCGACCTCTTCGCGGATGAAGTCTTTAACCTGCTGCATGAACAGGGACTGCTCAGCAGACGAGCCACCAAGGGCCAAGCCAGCAAGACCCCCCGCAGGCGCGCCGGACTGCCGCGTAGATGCTCGTTGCTTGCGGAGTTCGTCGAAGCTTTAGCACAGCTGGATGACGGTGGCGACGGAGGTGGGGTTCTTCGCCAGCAGCATCTGGAAAGCGTCATCGGCTATGCCTTTAAGTATGTGGTTGACTTTATCCCCTTCGGACATGGAGGGGTTGACACGCTTGCACAGGTCAACGATGTCCTCGATGTAGCTGGTGAACGTCTCGGAAGGGAGCTGAGATCGAGCACGAAGACGTTGCTCGGCGCGAAGCTTCCGGACGGCGGGGCGGCCGAAAACGTCGGCGAAGCTTGTTTTAAAGGACGACCAGGTGGGAAGGTCGGCCTCATGGTTGCGAAACCATAGGTTGGCAACGTCCGTTAGATAGAATAGGACGTTGCTAAGTTTGACGGAATCGTCCCACCGATTGTAAGTGCTGATGCGCTCATAGGAGGCCAGCCAATCGTCGACGTCTTGGTCATCGGTGCCACTAAAAGGAGAAGGGTCACGCTGGCGCTTCACCCCGTGACAGAGTACGGTGGCAGGGAGGGGCTGCGATGGTTCACTCGGACCTTCCGGCATGGTGGCGGAGACGAGGAGCGTTCCACTTCGAAGTTCCAGGATGAGGACCGGGACGGGAACCGAGGCACCTCCACCAAGTGTCAAGGCGTTTATTTGAAGCACAGGTCGGTTGGTCTTGGTTGTCCGGCGACACAACGGGCACACTCACAGGCGTCGTTCGAAAAACCCAGCTGCACTTCGTCTGCTTCTTCGTTGTCCCGCTTGAACTCGTCCGCTTCTTCGCTGCGCTGCGCCTGTCGGTCCCATTACACTAGTATTAATTATTGCATCGCGAATTGAGGCGCTCTTATCACTATAGAGCAAACGTCGCGAATTCGCCGACGCCTCGCATGGTCAACCTGCTTTTATGCGCGGCACAAACGAGTGTAGCAAGTACTTCACCCACAGTGCTAGGTCAAGGTACGTCACGTCACGGAGCGAGTGCGGAGGCCTGACGTTATTTACAAAGCTTTGGTTTGGTTTATGGGGTTTAACGTCCCAAAGAGACTCAGGCTATGAGGGACGCCGTAGTGAAGGGCTCCGGAAATTTCGACCAACTGGGGTTTTTTAACGTGCACTGACATCGGATGGTACACGACCCTCTAGAATTTCGCCTCCACCGAAATTCGACCACCGCGACCAGGATCAAACCCGCGTCTTTCGGGTCATCAGCCGAGCGACATAACCTCTGAGCCACCGCGGCGGCTCTAGGAAGCTCTGGTTTGAGCTCCTAATAAGAATTAATTTGTCTTTACGAAATTTCTCTGATGTCTGTACTGCTTTTGTAGCCATATGGGTGTGCTTGGGCAGATGAATTCACTAGCAACTCGGCGAAAGATACTTATTATGTTTTCCCTTCAGATACTACAAGCAGCGGGAAAATTCGTCTTAGAACTCTAACGTAATTGCAACAACCATTTCACATTCAAGCGTAACTCATTACCTTCCAAACTTGTGTCCTCCAAAGGGTGGCTTCCGGCTGGAAGCGGAAATATTTATGCATCATGTGGAATCGCCGTTATCCCTGAATAGATGAAATCAACAAGCAGATAAATCCTCAGGAGTAATTCGTTAACCGTGGCACTGTCAAGGAGGGTACGGTTTCTGTCGCTCTCGTAAGCACTGAGTTAATGACAGTTAGGGTTTCGTTGTTCTTGAAGAGTAGCCTTGCACTAAATTGTCCGTTTCACTGTGGAGCTATATAGATATCCTTTCCACAGTGTGCATCGGACGCGTTACAATGAACTTTTGGCATGCTGGCTAGCGGTAAATAAGAGTTCAACAGACTGATGTGCCTTTATATGCGTCGCACCGCACATGTTTGAAAACTTGCAACACAACGGCAGGCATATCTTTATATTCCTGTTATTTTCGCAATGATTGCTGTGCAAGGAAGTTTCTCAGGAATAAACGCAGGCGATTTGGCTGCCGAAACTTGACCGTTCGCTTGCTGTTCCACTGAAAATTATCTGCAGCTACACATGAACCTGCAGCGGTAATTGCTCTTCAAGTTGTGCTATGTCGTTATGTGGCAAGCAATTCTATTATGCCCACCACTTGGATATCCCAACAAAAGGTATGTCAGGAGCGATTGGCGAAGGGGGTGGAGATGGAAGGAGGCAGCTGACTGTACAGCAATCCCTTTTTATTGTTTACACCGAGGAAAAGCGGACTATTTTAGTTTTCTTACTATAACGCAAGGTGGGCTACTTTTTGATCTGCTAGAAATGCTGCTGCCAGTGTTGGCAAAATTGCTCCATGCTGGTGTGGTCAAGAGAGCATAACGTACCTGATGACGGTGTGCGAATGGCACTCGAGTTGACTGAAATCAAAGAGCAGAAGAATATGTGGCAGGAATCTAAATGTATCATGCGCCGTTTGAGCGATCTTCTCGTGTGGTCTGCAAACGTAATATTATACATGAAGCCAGCACAATCTTTGTAATTGATTCCCTTTACTCGCAACTTTTATACTGAGCGTAAAATCTTCAGGCATTGGTAATAATTAATCGAAAAGTTAGGAAATTCGCCCCTGTATCCCCATTAGTATTACACTTTATTGCAATTTTTGTTTTAAAACGAGGGTTAAAACTGGAGATATATTACTTTACTGATAGGGAACACTGTTGTGAATTTTAAGACAGTCGTGGCAAGCTTTGTGAGATGCGATAGAATCTATTCACTGCCACGCATTTGTAGACAATAGAACACGCTATGGACTATCTACCAGAAATTAGCAGCTTACAAGTCTTGCCTGGTCGTACTCAGACACACAAAAACGTCATTGAGTGCTTACCAGAAGTTATCAGGGTTGTTTGACTTGACTCAGCTAAAGAATATTGAATGAAAGGAAGGGAAACATTACCAAGAATTGAAGACAGTTTGCAAAAATTCCCCGCGAAAACCAAGTGTACATCTACTTCAATATACACAGTTCACCAAGTGGTAATTTAGCCGCTTTCGTGCGCTTGAGTCGTTTCAGAGCAAGGCATGACCTGAGCAAGCTTTACATTTTTTTCATTGTAAATTTTAATACAGTTCAGACTACATGAATCTTTATGGTGTGAACAATGCAAAATATTTGTTCGCAAACGTGCTGACAAATCTAGCTAGGATCTTGCTGCTCCAAAATATCAAGATCGCTTGCTAGTCTGTAAAAGCGCGCGACAAGAAAATTTGTTGCGGGGTAGGCGTTATAAAAGCCTACATCTGGAAGCAGCACGAATGATCTCTTTCGCCAAGATGTACTTAGTACTCCGATAACAATGACGTATGTGACTAAGCTTTTTTCTTTACGCCTATTACGAATACTGATATTTATGATCATCAGAGGTACGCGCTTTCATTGCATATATAGAGGTGGACACAACACAAGATTTGTTTGCGCAGCCATAAGCCTTGTAAGTCTGTACGCCTTATTGACATGACCGCTCGGCTGCTTTAAGCAAAATATTCCCCTCAGCATCAAAGACCACAACGGCCACCTCGATATCCGGTTCGTTATTAAAGGAACGTGAACCGTAAATCGTTGAATACCGGAACCTGCTGCGCTAAACTTCACACTGTGCAAGCTCATTAAAAGCCCAACATGATCTCGACTGACAAGACGCATAACGACTTAATACTGACATAGATTGTAATAAGTACAGGCTGCAGCATTGCCAGCTTATGGCCTAGCACTTATCAACAGTACAAACACCTGCGTGCTTGCAATGCTATGCACCGATAAGGCCGACCGTGGAAATGCATTGTCTAAGAAGATACGGCCATGGTACACGTAATGGGTGAACACTTGGCGAATGAACGAGAAAACCAAGCGAGACACTCACCCATCGCGGTGCGCTTAGTTGATTCTTCTTTTTTTTGCAATCCTTCACCTGCTTTTCACGCTCGTGTCTTTTAACTGAGCTGCGACAAATATTTATATTGATGGACTCAGTTTACAAGCGGTCACATTTGGCTTAACCCATGTAACAAATGGCTGTACTGCAGTTCACTTTCACACTAGGCTGATCATTTTACCGCGGTTCAGCCGGACTTTTTGCCTTCAGTCGTCACTTTTATAGCACAGCAACTAATGCAGATTCGTGTGCCATCATCATCATCATCATCATCATCATCATAATCTTGACTACGCCCACTGCAGGGCAAAAGCCTTTTCCTTGTCTCTTCAATTAACCGTGTCCTTTGCCAGCTGTGGCCACCCTATCCTCGCAAACATTTTCATTTCACCCGCCCAGCTAACCTTGTGCTGCCCCCTGCTACGCTTGCCTCTTCTTGGAATCCAATTCTTTACAAATAAGGACCAGTGGTTATGTTGCCTTGTTAATTATTATTAATTATGATCTTGCCTAATTTAGTATGTCATGCTTGGCCAATGCAATATGCATCGCAATATTGCGTTCAAGTGTACCAGAACCGATATTATAAGGCTCTGACCTATATATCTGCTCAGGCTTCATTTCTGACGACATTTCACGCTTTGGAAGTGAGAAAACAAAAGTCAGGAGGTCGTGGTCAACTTGTAACAAAAAGTGAGCCTTAATTATGATAGTCTATTCTTGGTTTGGCACTTTATCTCGTGAAGTGGCCGGCACTCGGTGACGCTAGGCGACTTCCAAAGCCAAGCCCGCCAGCTGTTTTTGCGCAGCTGACTAGGAGCTGGACAACGCGACCTCCTATCTCTCGAGGTCAGTGAGTAGGCACTCAGTGATTGAAAATGCTTATTATGGATTTTAGTTACGGCGACTGGTCGGAACCTTAGCCCAGGGATCCGCTAGGTTCGGCTGCCGTCTTGACCCCACACACCAGCCGTATTTGAATCCCGGGGTTCTTACGTTGTTCAATTTGTTACCCTGTCTAGTGCCGGATTTTTTTGGCATTCCCATACCAAGTGGTAAAGGAAGGCAATCTTTCCACCGAATATGCAGTGTCAGTCTAGGTCATCTGTGGTACATATAAGCTAGTTTAGCTGGCCTTGTTTTGTTCCTTGGTTCTTGGTGAGCGAGGGGTCTAGTAGAGAGTACCCCCTTCTAATTAATCTGTGATGCTGGAGAGCATCACTGTACCCTATCAGTGAACGCTATCATTGATCCTATCACTGGTTCATATGTGGTATCATTAGAACGTGTCCGGTGAAGTAAGGCGCCAGCTGCGGCCTTGAGCACCTTCCTTCCCTCCGTCTGTCGTTTCCGGGAAGTCATGATAATGAATAGCGCGTCAGTGTCCTGAGTTCCTAAAGGACGCTGAAAGCGTGTATGCACAGGAGTCCTCTGGTTCTCTGGAGTCTGCATGCACACTTTTGTGCTTAGCCAGGTAATGAATCAGGAGGACATATATAGCTTTCTGCGGACTCCGAGAAGCGCCTTCTAATAGACACGAGTTCAGTTTCTGACATAGCTTATCTTCGGCATTCTCTTCAGCATATAGCGTAGCCAAGATTATAAGGGCTCCAAGATAATGTTCGAACTTAAGCTCCGTGGCGGTAAGATAGAGAAGCTCTGACGGTTATAGAATTATGATTTCAGCTTCTTGGCGTCGGCCTCAAAAAGAAAATTTATGCAGACAAGAGTCTTCAATCTATCAAAAAGCTTCACAGCGTGCATAGAGTGGTTGAGCACAAGGAAACTCTGCATAACGCATATATTTCGCTTCTTACATCGGTGTGGAATACATTGGCTTTGTCATCGTCATTATATGAAGCCTAAAACGACAAAATCATTTGTTTACATCGCCAGCCGCTCACCCGCACAGATCATGCTGCGTCTTTCTAGTTCGTGCCGTTGATACGGCACTGAGAACTGTGAGCAGCATGCATAAACAGGCAGGACACACACTCGTCTTGTACATACCGCACATATATGGCATCGTTCATTGGTTCATATTCATTGGATTTGTCGCTTTGATTCGATTAAGCTTAAACTGCGATATTCTAATGCCGCCCGTTCACACAGACCGCACTATTTGTGACACACGTAACTGTGATGACAACATTCTGCCTAAACTTGTACAAACTAAGAGGAAAGGTTCTAAGCAATGCAAACCAGATGCAGCACCGCCACCACCTGTCCCTTTTCAATTCGCTACTCAAAAGCACAGTTCTGGAAATGAATGCGGGATGACTGAGCACTCCCCACCCTCTACCCATGAGTTCACGTCAGTGCAGAACTGGCCGTCTCTGCGCTACACGGCAAAATGCAAAACACCGGAGACCGCTTGAAACGTAATTAGGGCATCTATTTTCAAGAAAATTGTGCCTGATAAGGCGTTATCTGACAACTGAAAAAATGATAAGGGCCATGGTGTTTTGTTGGCGCTATTTACATCATTTTCTTTCCTGGCTAGAACGAGGAGGCACATATTGGCCGCGAAAATCATGAAAAAAATTCTCGACACTGTGCACGTTTAGTCCAGATCTTAAGAGTTCAACGAAGAGAAACCTGGCCAACCCGGGCAACAAAGTGAAAAATAAGGGTGGGCATTTGATATCCACTCGAGCTTCGGTGGTTGGTGTATACTAACGCAGACGCAATCAGAAAATTCAGCCCAGAAGAGATAATATAAAATGCCATCAAAGAGGTGGGCATTATCGCAGGGGCATTCGTCGCAAAATAAGATACGTTCACAAAAGCTTCTTCCAAATCAGGGACTACAGTTTCGTGTAGACGATGAGCTGATGGCGTGATTCTTTTGCGTCTCCACCTAGAACGCGCCCGTGACCATCTCCGTAGCGCGCTCGTCTTCCGGAGACGCCTCGTGCTTCACGTCGTCGGCCTCCTTGAATACTTCGTCAGCTCCTCCAAGGCCAGAAGCACCCGCCTGCCTCGTGTCCGAGCACGGGTGTTCCTGGCGCTCTTCGGCAAGATTGGCGCCGTTTTTCTTCCTGCTCTTGCGCCTGACAGTCTTTCACCAGAACTGGGCCACGCAAAGCCAACGGAGGCAGGAGGCCTCTCACAGCTACGACGTCCTGATTCTCACTGCCAGGAATTTGCAATCCGGACTCGCCCTTGCCGATATCGAAGTCTTCGGCTGCACTTTCTTCATGCGATTCGTTGTCTTGGTTCGCTGTGATGACCGACGCGGGCTGCTCTGTGCACTTCCGGTCGTTGGTGCAGGAGCATTGACGGCCGTGGATTGACCTACGGCTGAGTCGTCCTTGTCGAGTTTAGATGCACCGCAGTCAAGACCAAAGAATAATAATAATAATTGGTTTTGGGGAAAGGAAAATGGCGCAGTATCAGTCTCGTATATAGTTGGACACCTAAACCGCGCCGTAAGAGAAGGGATAAAGGAGGGAGTGAAAGAAGAAAGGAAGAAAGAGGTGCCATAGTGGAGGGCTCCGGATTAATTTCTAAGCCCTCAGTCGTGTTTTCAGGTACGTGGATGTGGTCAGAAAGACATGACAGGTTGGTGGTGGAAATTGGTTTTTTAGGAAAGGAAATTGCGCAGCATCTGTCTCACTGCTCGGCGGACAACTGAAACGCGCCGTAAGAGAAGGGATAAAGCAAGGACTGAGAGGAAAGGAAAAGGTGCCACAGTGGAAGGGTCCCGACTAATTTCAACCACCTGGGGATCTTTAACGTGCACTGACATCGCACAGCACACGGGCGCATTAGCGTTTTTTCCCCATTAAGACGTAGCAGCCGCGGTCGGATTCGAACCCGAGAACTCGGGATCAGTAGCCGAGCGCTCTAACCACTGAGCCACCACGGCGGGTCAAGGCCAAAGAATAAAACATATTTTCAGGCTTCAGCGTCATCAATCAAGATCACGTGGCTCGGTGCGTCGCTGAGAACCCCTGGAACTACCTGACGTCCTCCATTCTTGTGCTCCATCAAAACAGCGGTGGTGGCCACCTCCCGTGACGGCAGCAGTGCTGACTCGGGCACTGGCCCAATTTGCTCTGGTCCGTGGCCTGCAGGAACATCGGTAACATGGCTAGAGCCGGAGCTTTCTTCCTGTTTGAGACCTCCTTGCCAGTGCTGCATCTGCATCCCTGCGCGAGCTTGACATTCTAGAAGAATTGACATTCTAGTTGGAGCAATTTGTCTTCACTGCCTACGGCCTCCACATTGAGTGCAAGTAACGAACTGGAAGATTTCTTAAAGATTGGCTGCTATGGCGCAAATGAAATCTGAAAATTTGGTTAATATATGAACTAATTAAAAGACGAGAGCAGACCACATATACGAACGTATTGCACAGAAGTAAAAAAAATCACCCGGCGCGGTTGCTTAGCGTCTATACGTTCGCTTGCTGAGCTGAATAGCGCGTGGTCTCGGCTGCGGCGTCCGCGTTTCCGCAGAGGTGAACTGCAAAAGATGCCCCTTTGCTGCACAAAGTCAGCTGATGTTAAAGAGCACCAGGCGGTCGAAATTATTTCGGAGCGCTCAATTGCGCACTTTATCGTACCTTCCTTATTTCACTCCCTCCTGTCTTCTCGACGTGATTGAGGTGTCCACCGTGAAACGACAGCGCAAGCAAAGTCAACAAGAAGGGGGGAGCCTGACTGGGCTTAGCCAATGTTTCCACAAGATGACTTGTCTTCGTCTGGGAGCCCTCTCTCTACTGTAGACTTCCGCCCCCTCTACAACGGACACACAGCTACAGCGGCTTTCCCTTCCCCAAACGAAATTACATTGTTCGTTCCAGGCTAGTGAGCACACGGTGGTCGCCTGTTCTGTTCTGTTGTTGATGACAGGAAAAATGAAAAGGAAAGTGCACAGGCCTGCCCACTGGCTCAAGCTAAGCCACAATCGCTACCACGTGCAGAAAGTCGCCTGGCCGCGTCTGACGAGGTGTACGTGGTCGGCAGTAATACTTTCTCGCGTGCCCACCAGAGGCACTGCAGATTTTTCCTGGGCTTTTCACTGCATGTTCCGTATGGGTTGGCCGTCCTCTGCTGCCCGTGACCACAGAGTAATCTATTATTTAAATAGAGATTAAAAATAACGAATTGAAATAGAAGAAGATGTGCTTTTACAGCGAAAACAGGGGCACGCGGTGGCTGAAAAGGGCTTAGAGCACGCAGAGAAGAGAAGGAAAAAATGAAGTTACTTCGACCACAAAACAAAGTTCACAAAAGCGAGGATGTAAATGCAAACAAAAACAAAACAATATATCACAATTTCGGTGCTTAAAAGAACGAGCTTCAGACACGAATTTTTACAGTAGACGCGGTGACCTCCATTTTTACGCCACACATGAACTACCATTCACGCTTTACGGGGATTGCAGTGTCTGCAGCTAACACATCTGTGCCACTTCAAAAGGGCATTTAGCAACAAGCGACAAACTAATAGTTTGTACATATTACTTCACC
This sequence comes from Amblyomma americanum, assembly GCF_052857255.1. Taxonomy (NCBI): domain Eukaryota; kingdom Metazoa; phylum Arthropoda; class Arachnida; order Ixodida; family Ixodidae; genus Amblyomma; species Amblyomma americanum. Next base: position 80,085,726 of record NC_135507.1, read on the forward strand.
CCTATCATCTCTTCCTGTCCCCTCACCTCTTTCATTTCATTGCTCCATTCTGCCTGCTATCCTTTATTTCCGCTGTCCCAGCTCAGGTGCTTCAGTATCGATGGCAGATGCCGGGGCTAGCAAAAATCTTTTCCTTCGTTTTTACTATTATTTTTAATAAAACCACTACCACCACCACAAGCGACACCTTCAGAATGAGCGCTTTATTATATATTACACCCATTCAAAATGTAGTGTTTTAATGGATAAGCAGTTAAATGAAACAGCATCAAGGATCACTCTCAGAGCTTGCTCGGGTGCATATATTTCTAATGTGTCATTTTAAATACACAAAGCCCCACTCTTTAGACGAAATGAGCTCGACATGCAGTAATGAGCAGCGAATAACACATTAAACGCCGATTACGTACAAGCGGAATGACACAATTGCTCGAGCCGTCCCAGAAATAAAAAAATTAATGCTTAGCACATAGAAAAAAAAGACTCCGGCCTGATTCGAAGCGTATGCCAGCAAAATTCATCCAGTCCATGCTATTCATACGAGCTTCGCGTGTGTCACTGGGGATCCTTTAAAAAAAGAGTGCCCCCTGTAACAATTGGATGGAACAATTAAGGTTCGCTTTAAGAGTAACTCGCGATGGCTTAATGGGTTATTGTCCATATATGCAAAATTGGTTATTCTCTACTAAACGTTCATAGATTACTGGGAGTCCTCACTCCTCTCCCGGCGTAGTGGCGTATTGGTGCAGAGATTAGGCGATGTGCCACTGCTGCCACCGACGGGGCTTGTGCGACCCAGGCCGTTCTTCTCGAGTAGCCAGTCGCGACCAAACATGAATTTGACTGCCGCCTTCCACGGTGCGCAGTTCGCTCGCAATTGGGTGGGCAGGTTGTGATGACGCCACAAGGTCACGTGACCTAGGTGGCCCACTTGCCTCCTAGGTTGCTTGTCTGAAAACTTCGTGAATTTTTTGCTCGCGGTCAACGATGCCGACGACGTATTTTCTGCGACACAAGGTTTTGAACGCTGTCACGTTAAAATTTCCGAGCGCTGTGCGACATGAATGCGAGATAAATAACCCCAAGTGGGGCATACCCTCTAAACAGGAATACACTGATATGGGAGTAAAAAGTTGGCCAAGCTAGTCCCCTATCGCACTCTCTTTTAGGGATTGCTATAGGGCAGTTAATTAACCCCAGAGTCTTTTTTTTGTGGTCCTTATAATCTGACTTTGAAAGTTCCACAAAATGGAACGCTTCTGCACCGCACAGATCAGCCGGTATTTGAACTCGACGCGAGCTGCCTTTGTGGGAATAGCCACGTCGCGAGTGCCAAGCAGACCAAGCTGACCAAGAACACAGAATCGCGCGCGCGAACAGCATGTGCCGGAGAGGAAGACGGAAGTGTCGACAGCCTGTGAGCCATGATTGGCTGTCACTGCTGGCCGCTTCCGGCAGCGTTCGACGAATCACGTTAAATATCTGGCGGGGCCAGATCGGCGTCGGCGGCGTTATTTTTTTCGAGGCCGGGCGTCAAACGCGCACCGTCGGGTGAAAAACGCCGACAAAAACGCTCCATGTAACCCGCACTTCAAGGCGCGTTTATATTGCGGCGAAACGCGCGCGCTGCACGGCAACGTCACGTCGGCTAAAGCGAAATCCTCCATACACCAACTGCGCTTGACCGCCGACGCGTTCGGCGGCTTGGGCGCAATGTGACCGCAATGGCGGAGACTTGGAGCATGTCTCTATTTCGCGCCGAGGTAGGTAGGTAGGAAAGACTTTTAATGCTCTAGAAAGGTGCTAGTAGCAGACGAGAAAGAAGAGGCCCATCTTCCTTCTTCTCACAGGGTCGGTGCCCCTATTCCAGGGCTCCGCTTAGCTTCGCTGCTCGTTGGGCGTGCTGGATCAGACCTTGTTGGCAACCCAGATCGCCGCTGGAGAGCCGGCTCTCCCACTGTTCCGCACTCGGGTCTTTGCGAAAGCTGTCGTTTTTACTGCATTCCCACGTGATGTGGTACAACGATGGCTTGCTGCCACACCACGGGCAAGTGTCCCGATATTGCGTCGGGTAAATCTTGCTAAGGATATGCAGGTTTGGGAATGTTCCTGTCTGCAATCTTCGCCAATACACTGCCTCTAGTTGATTTAGATCAGAATGAGGCGGCGGATAGCGGATCCGAACCCCCTTATAGTAGTTGAGAATGTCTGAGTACGTAGGACTGACTCGGTCGGGTAGATCGTCCGATTGGGAGGAAGCTCGGCTCGTATACCCTCGAGCTACCTCGTCGGCGCGTTCGTTCCCCGCTATGTCGGTGTGTCCTGGCACCCAGTAAATGCTATGTATGACTTTTGGTGGGGTCGCGCTCTGGAGGAGCCGGAGCGCGGCGCGACCTATGCGGCCGTTCATGTAGTTACGGCACGCTTCTCTCGAATCTGTAAGGATGGTAAGGGACATGTTGCTTCGATAACCGGCTACCGCCGCTAGAGCTACGGCCAGCTCCTCCCCTTCGGTTACCGTGCAATCCCTCACTGAGGCGCTAGCTAATTCCTTTAAGTTCGAATCAATAACTACCGCCATTGTGCTGTTATGTGAGCTTCTTGTATACGGAGCCGCGTCCGTGTATACCGTTGTGGATTTTGTAGCTAGATTTTGTTGTACATACCTCGCCCGGGCTGCCCTACGGGCCGCATGCAAGTTGGGGTCCATGTTCCGGGGAAGGGAGCGAACCTTTAGCGTCTGGCGGATTGCGTCCGGTATGCTCGCAGTACGATTCTCGAATTCCGCAGTTCCGCCTAGCCCCAGTCGGCTAAGGAGCGAGCGCCCCGTAGGAGTCTGCTGGAGCCTAGCTAACTGCGTGACCAGTTGGGCTTCTTTTATCTCTTCGAAGGTGTTGTGAATTCCAAGAGCCAATAGTTTTTCGTTGGAGGTGTTCATTGGTAGATGCAGGGCTGTCTTGTAAGCTTTGCGGAGTATGGTGTCTGCACTATCCACTTCTGCTTTGTTGAGGTTGAAGTACGGGAGGGCGTAACCCACGCGACTAACCACCAGGCTCTGAACCAGGCGCAGGGTATCCCCCTCTCGCATGCCGCTCCGCTTCTGCGACACGCGCGTGATCATTCTGGCGACCTGAGTGGTCGATTGCTTGAGAAGGCCGAGCGTATGGCCGCATCGCTGGTTGCTCTGCAGCCACATTCCCAAGACGCGTATCTTGTCTCGTTCGGGAATTAGCTGTCCTTCGAGGGAGACATTAAGGGACCCTTCCTTGTGTTTCCCTTTGTGGACTCGCAGGAGTTCTGATTTTTCGGTGGAGCACGCGAGGCCTCGTGCACTGGCACATTCTTCCACGCAGGTAGCCGCTGCTTGCAGTCGTTCTTCTTTCTGGCCGAGCGACCCAGTGGTAACCCAGACCGTGACGTCGTCAGCGTATATTGCGTGCTGTATGCCTTCGATCTTCTCGAGTTGTCTTGCGAGGCCGATCATGGTTACGTTGAAAAGTAGTGGCGAGATGACGGACCCTTGAGGTGTGCCTTTGTTTGGGGTCAAAAATTTAGCGCTACGAAGGTCTCCGAGCCCAACCGTTGCAGTGCGGTTGGAGAGAAAGGCCTTCACGTAGCTGTGAATTTTCTCGCCGCAGTGGAGGCTGTCGAGTCCTTCCATTACAGCCGTGTGGCTAACGTTGCCAAAGGCTCCTTTGATGTCGAGGGTCATAACCACGTTCTCGCCTACGCTCGGGACGTTGGTGAGGACTTCCTCTTTGAGTTGTAAGAGGATGTCCTGGGTGGAGAGGTGGGCTCGGAAGCCGAACATACTGTGGGGGTACAGGTCTTCGTCTTCCATGTAGCTTTGGAGCCTCCGAGTAACGACTCGCTCGTAGAGCTTGCCTAGGCAGGAGGTGAGTGAGATAGGTCGGAGATTTTCGATCTGGAGTTTCTTACCCGGTTTGGGGATCATTACGACCTCTGCATGCTTCCAATCTTCAGGAACCGTTCCTGCGGCCCAGTGCCCGTTGAGGAAGGTGGTCAGTTGGTCGACCGCCTCGTCGCAGAGGTTGCGTATGAGTGCGTTCTGGATCTTGTCTGCTCCCGCCGCAGTGTTGCGCGTGCATGCCTTTATGGTAGCGAACACTTCTTCCCTGGTGATCGGCCTGTCTAAGTGGGTGTTCGGTTTCCCCAGGTATGTTTTCGCGTATGCCGCAGGCAAGGTCGTGCCGTAGCATTTCTCTTTGGCCTTATCTAGCAGTTCCTCTTCCGTACCCTCGAAGGTGTGGACGAGTCTGCGGATAGCTTTCCCGCTTTCGGCCCTCGTTTGGGTAGGGTCGAGGAGGGTCTTGAGTATACGCCACGTTTTGGCCGTGCTGAGGGTGCCGTCCAGCGAGCTACTGAACTGCTGCCAGCTCTGCCTGGCCAGTTGGGTCGCGTACTCCTCCGCTATCTTGGTGACTTCTGCGATCTTGAGCTTGAGCTTCCTGTTAAAGCGCTGCTTCTTCCAGCGCTTGGTGAGTCCTCGACGTGCCTCCCACAGCCTGATGAGCCGAGGGTCCACCTCAGGTGTTTGCTCGGTGCGATCCACTTCCTGAGTGTACCGCTTCTGGATGTCTTTAAGTTGTTGACACCAATCATCTATGGAAGTAATCCCCCCTTCCAGGTCCGCGCAAGCCTTGCGGAAAGCCGGCCAGTTGGTGATCTTGGCCGTGCCGAGCTTGCGCTTGATGTTGGTGGCTGCTATCGTGGTCTTCAGGATATAGTGGTCACTGCCTAGATTCTCCAGCAGATTCTCCCACGTTGCGTGCTTCACTCCCCTGACAAACGTTAAGTCCGGACACGTATCCGGGCAGATCGAAGTGCCAAGGCGCGTGGGATGAAGTTGGTCTGTTAAGAGGGTACATTGGATCGCTTCCGCCGCGTCCTCGACCTGTATACCTTTGTGATTATTAGTGGGGTATCCCCATTGCTGTCCGCGAGCGTTGAAATCGCCTACAATGAGCAACGAGTTGCTTTTCGCAAGTTTGCTGGCCCCTAGAAAGAGTATATCAAACTTCGCGTCCCGCTGGCGAGGCGGGCTATAGAGGTTTACTAGAAAGACACTCTTTTCCTTACGCTTCTTTTTGGGAATAATTTCCGTCACTAAGTGTTCAATTTTGGTGTTGGGAATTGGGTCATGGGCTATGGCTACCAACTTTTTGCTGACCAAGGTTGCCGTGCGTCCGCTATCGTAGCACGTATATCCCCTGAGTGACGGTGTCGTGTTAGTTTCCTGTAAAGCTATTATATCGGGTGTTGAACCTTGCGTATGTAAAAACTGCATTAGGAGTCCCTGCTTTTGGCGGTACCCCCTGCAGTTCCATTGCCAGATTTCTAGTGGAGTTTGTTTAGCCATTGCTTTGGGCATTGTTCTGATTGGAGCCTTCAGTTCCGAAACGGCGCTCGTGTATGAGCCTGTCCCGGGCCTCGTTTGTTATTCGTTGCGTATTTTGACTTTTGACGTGACTGCGGAAACTTTGGTCCTGCAACGCAACTTTTTGCTGTAGTAATGTGATGTTCTGTTCTGACAGGTTGAGTTGGACCTGCATGGCATCTAATCTTGCATGAGTCTGTCGGAACTGTCCTTCGGTGCGAATCATGAAATCCTCCATGCGCTGCATGAAAGTTCTGAATTCTTCGGGGCTCACTTCTAAGGGGGTTGGAGTTCGTTGCACTTCGGCCGCCGGAGTCGGGGGCCGCGGTACGTGCCCTGTTCTCTGAGCCTGCATCTCTTTAATGAGGTCATCGATTTTTTTTCGGAGATGTGCATTCTCCTCTCTTAGAGCTTTAATTTCCTTCGAGTTACGCGTATTATTATCTTGATCCGAGTGCGGAATCAGTGGGTTTGGAGAGCCCGCTCCCCAGCTCACCTTGACGCCGCCCTTCTTCTGTTGTTTCTGCGGCGGCTGCTGCTGCTGCTGCTTCGGCTTGGCCGTTGACCGGTTTAGCGGCGGGAAAGAGTCATCCCTGGATCGGCTCTGGCTGTGATCTCGCACGGTGCTACGGCCTCGGCTCGAGGAGCGGCCATGGTCCCGCTCCGAGCTAAGCCACCTGGGTCGGCGCTCTCGACTCAGGTGCGGGTTCTGCTGCTGCTGCTGCGGCAGTTGGTGCTGCTGCTGCTGCTGCTGCTGCTGCTGCCATTGTTGTTTCCGGGACTGCCGGCCGCCGGTCGTGCTGCCCCGGAGCTCCTCAGTAGTCTTGAGGCGTCGACGGCACTCCGTGGTGACGTGGTCGCCTTCGCACACCATGCATTTGGCCTTGCACGGGTTGCCTTCTGGTGGGTCGTGTGTGCCGCACGTCCTGCAGAGCTTGGTGTTCGGCGTTGGACAGACGTCCGAACGATGGCCTTGCTCTCCGCACACGTAGCAGATCTGTCTCGTAGGACGATATGGGTAGGTCTTGAATTCTCCGGATCGGTAGATGACCCACTGCGGGATATACGGGCCGTCGAACGTGATGAGCGCCGTTTCCGACTTGCCCAGCATTCTCGCTTCCAGGATCTTCACTCCTTGTGATCGAAGCCGCAGCCTCGATTTCAGTAGGGCCGGTGATTGCCCCGGCATGACGCCGTGAATTACCACACGCTTCAGGTCGTCCAGTAGGGCTGGATAGGTGTTGGTTGCATAGGTCTGGTCATTGATCGTGAGCTTTTCGATCTTCCTGAGCACGTCGCCGATGTCCAGGTCGGGCGTGCTCGCAATCATGATGTTCGATCCGGGCCGGAGTCTCATGATGAAGCCTTCTTCCTTGATCGTTCCTCCGCTGGCCGCGACGAGGGCTTGCGTTGCCTGGTCGACACAGATTTCGCTGATTTTTAGGCCTCCCTTGGGGCGATAAATGATTTTGATATCCTTCGGTAGCGGCGGCGGACGTGGCCTGATCTGCCGCTGCGCTCCCGCCAGATGTGGTTTTAATGTAAAGCGCGGCACGCCACTCGCTCGCGTCTCTGCTCCGCCAGCTGCGGCTGTCGGCGCTATCTTGTTGCTTGCTTCTTCCCGGGGATCGCCTGGCCCCTTCGAGCCTTTCTTCGAGCCTTTCCTTTTTAGGCGCCGTTTGTAAGAAACAAGCTGCCAACGATCCATGTCTTCGTCTTGCAGTGGGTCGATGTCGGCCCTGTCGTCCCGCTGCGGTGGCGAGGTCTCCATGGCCTCGGTCACTGCGTCCCCAAGTCCGGGGCTCGCATTGACCGGCGGCGCGGCAGGAGATTCGTCCGTACTATCAATATTCGCCGAACCTTGGGCCGAGGTCCGGGTAGGTTCATTCATGATAGGGTCGTCAGCGTCCCGGGGTTCCATGCTGGCCGATGTCTAGACACGCAAGCACCGCACGGGGCCGCCCCGGGAGCGCGCTAGGCCTACGCTAGGCTCAGCGCTCCCGGCCGCAGGTGGCCACTCGAAAGTCCGATAAAAGTCCAAAAAATGGGCCTACCGGCTCAGGAGTGGTGTCGCCGTGGTCCAGGTGACGTTATCCGTCGATGTAGCCGAAAATTGTCGGTGGCCCACGTGAAAATTGGGTCGGAATCTTCGAAAAGACACGGAGCCGATGTGGAGTGCGTCCGTCCACATGCGAACGCCCAACGCGTCCCCCATTTCGCGCCGAGTGCGGCAGCCGCCACCGGCCCGGCCAGACCGGTCCAGACCGGCGAGGCGCGCGTTGTTACGTCATGTGCCTCCTCGGAGCACCGCCACGGCGAAATCGCAAGTTGGCGGCCAGTAAAACTGTCGCTTTAAAAGGGAAGATTATTTTACGGCCAGATCAGCAATCCATGTTTACAAAAAAGGATACGCGAGTAAACAATACGTATGGCCTAGGCCATTTGTTGCAGAACAAACTGGTGGCTGGCATCAACACGCGAATTCAAGCTCCGTCCGGGGCAAACGCTGACTGCAAATGGAGCCGATGCTTTCTCGATTAGGCACCACTAGCTACTGCATTCAGCACACAAAAAATCAGTGGTCGAGTAAGACGGTTCTGCTCAACAAATTCAACGTCTAAGTGGAACCCTTGCTTGCTTTCAACATTGATTGTGTACTGGCGGCGTAGCATTGAAGTTTTAATCAATGTCAAATTAGAATCTGAGATTTAGGCAAAGAGGAGATATTATTGTTACTCTTCATTCTGATTTACCCTGTTGACGATGAACAGCAAAAAAAAAACCGCCGTGTGCTGTGCATTGAAAATTGGCCTTTGAAAAGTGGGCTGTTTGAGGAAAGGAAACGGAGCAGTAACTGTATATTCTCGGAGGACACCCAAACCGCACCGTTAGGGAAAGGAGGAAAGTGGTAGTGAAAGAAGAAATAGAATTACCGTAGTAGAAGACTCCGGAAAAATTTGGACCACCTGCGGATCTTTAACGCGCACTGACATATCGCACAGCACACGAGCGCCTTTACAGTTCCAGTTCCTGCTGCTCACCCTCGGCCCTCTGCCGCCCAGGAGTGCTCTGCTGTGTGACTCCCGCGCCGCCCTCAGCCGCCTGCAATCTAACGGCCGCGGTACCCCACTAGTGCGGGAAATTCGCTCGCGCATCGAGCGCCTCGCGCAGAGAGGTTGTGCCGTGCGTGCACAGTGGGTGCACGGTCACTGCGGCATCCCAGGCAACGAAGAAGCTGACGACCTCGCGACCACTGCACACCAACTACCTTCCAGCGATCTGCCCCTTGCGCTGGAGGACGTGCATGCGGCCATCCACGACCATCTCCGAAAGCAGCACCCCGACCCACGCATCGCGGGAGGTGAGCGCATCGACAGTGTCACCGGCTGTCGCGCACTTACACGGTCACAACGTGCAATTATCCTCCGCGCGCGCATTGGCTGCGTGTGGCCCGGGGAGCGACGGGTGCGTCACGGAATCGCGACGAGTGATGTGTGTGACGGATGCGGTGCAGTGGAAACACTAGAACACCTGCTCCTTCACTGTGCCGCGTTCGCCTATGCTCGTCGCGATATGCTCGCGGCCTTTAGGGCGCAGGGCATACTACCAGACTCCACTAAGACGCTCTTGTGCCCGCAGGGCAGTGCGCGCACTCGTGAGCGAACATTGGTGAGCCTCTGTGCATTCCTCGAATGCACGGGCTTGACGTCCCGTCTGTTCTCCGTCAGGTAGTTACACGCAGTGACCGAACGCTCCGCGAGTTCTACCTTGAACGATTAATAACTGGACGCCCCACTCCAGTTGTAGCCAACACAGTGCTGTGCGCGTGTGTGATTTAATTCCTCTAAAATGAACTAATCACGCGCACAACCTGGACACATTTCTTACTGTTGTAAATAGTTTGTACATATTACTTCTCCCCCTATCCTCTATTCCTGTCCCCTCACATCTTTCATTTCATTTCTCCATTTTCATGCTATCCTTTATTTCCGCTGCCCCAGCTCAGTTGCTTCAGTATCGATGGCAGATGCCGGGGCTAGCAAAACTCTTTTCCTTCCTTTTTACTATTATTTTAATAAACAACCACTACCACCACCACCGTGTGCTGTACAATAAAAATTGGCCTTTGAAAAGTGGGCTGTTTGAGGAAAGGAAACAGAGCAGTAATTGTATCATCTAGGTGGACACCCACACCGAACCGTAAGTGAAAGGAGGAAAGTGGTAGTGAAAGAAGAAATAAAGAGTTACCGTAGTAGAAGACTCCGGAATAATTTGGACCACCTGCGGATCTTTAACGTGCACTGACATATTGCTCAGCACACGAGCGCCTTTCCAGTTCCAGCTCGATCGAAACGCTGCCTCAGTCGAATTTATTGATCTCGGGTACCCTGGCGCAGCAGTCGAGTGCCCTTATCACTAAGAGGCCCAAGCTTCGTGGACTTCATGGACTGCCAAATTCTTCGTCACCATCGCCTGATATTTACATTGTAAAACATTGTCTCTGCCTCTGACATCCTCTCATTAAATTTCACTTGTTAAGACATGTGGATTTCTGCTTAATACCGTTTGAACTACGGAGCAATAGCGTTATCGCGAAACTCTTCAATCGCTATGCGAGTGAAATAATCCTGAACTTATCATGCTGAGGTTGGATTAATTCACTGAAATCTGCATTCCTGCAAATCGGTGAACACAAACGTCAATGCATGTAGCGATATGTGGTTCACCACGAATTCAAGGAAAATTTCTTTAATGGAAAATTTTGCAGGCGAGCACAAGACGCGAGAGACCATCTGCCCCTGCGTGGCTTGTGTTCATCCAACAACGAAACTTAATTTCTTTAGGCATGGCAAATTCACTGGTTGAGTGACTGTATTCTGCGGTTTAGAGTGTTACTCCGCTGAGGCTGGCAGTTCTAGAAATTACAGTGAAGACAACGCACCTCTTTTACTTCGAAATCAGTCTGATCTTGCCACGATAGAAATGTGATAAGAAAAAATGCGTTTCGGATGCCGGACATTTAGCCCAGCAAAAGCAATAAACAAAGGGCAGACAAGGAAATAAAGATGCACACGGCACACGAGATAAAATTTTCGTGAACATTTAGCACGAGCTGCCATTGAAGGCCTCCTAGGCGGCGCCAACGCACTATGCCTAGAGCCTCTCTGGCGGCGCAAGGCGAAGCAGGGCTTCAGGTAAACGAAGCGTATGGATAACAGCGCCGCTTCCCAGCCAGGTCCCAGCCGCCTGCACTCGATGCACAAAGCTCCCGGAAGAAGTGAGGGCTCAATCGAAATGGAAATCCAGGAACTTCAACCCGGTTTGGCGATAAACGCAAGACGGAGGAGGGGCCAACACAGGGGAGGCCGCCAGAGGACACTTACTCCAATTGCTCGGTACACATCTACAAACGCACGAAATGCCGCATAGCTAAAGTCGGTTAAATCGGAGCTTCGAACACCCCTCTGGCGGCGGCAAACACACTGTCATCAGCTTCGCTTATGAACCAGAAGCCGGACCCTCATTCCATAACGACGCAAGCTTCCGCTGCTTCCAAATAGCAACATCAAAAGCGTGATACGGCCGAAAAGCCCCCTTGTCAAGGCTTTTACAAGCCATCAGGTACCCTAAGCTCTATCTCAAGCCTGTCGAATTCAAGGTGAAGACTCTCATTTCCTGGTTCTTTCATGGCTGAGCTCTAGCATCATTATAATCGGCCTCCGTCGCAAGGAGGTAGCCAAACTAAGTAAAACTACTCAAGGGATGCTCGAGGGCTTGAAATGCCTCCGTACGTGGCGAGACGAGACATCTGCAGACAAGTCATGCACGAATTGGAACCCAACAACCCGGCAGGCAAGCTCATGGCCAACTTGGGAGTTGGAACCCAAGGAGGTGAAATCCTACCATCCCCGTGCTCGATGCATCAAAGACAGCGGTAATCACGCTCAGCTCGCCGACACCTCCTTGTTACTACTAGAGAGAAACGTCGTGTTACCCCTGCAAACACACCCCACTACTATGCTTGGTATGTCAAAGCACCGTACAATGATCAGAGGTGTGCGCAGCTCTATGTGCCCAAAAGAACACTATACCTGCTCCCCGCGCTGCGCAGCCTGCGGGGAGCGCAGCCTTAAGCCCGACGCTCGGCATCGCCGAGACAACCCGCTTCTTCTGAATAAAACAGGGAACTACGAAAAACATAACCGTCGAATGAGCCTGGGCAGACTAAGCAATCTCAATAGCTTTAAAGAGCCGACAATCCATCAAACGTATGAGTCCGGTAGTACACCTCGGATCAAGAAACCTCATCGTGCTCCGTGTGGAAATCTTGTACCCAGCAGTGATGCAGGGCGGAATGCATAATCCTGGTGAGCGATCCTACATCCCGCCAGTGTTAATAGGGAAGATGAAGTAGAAGAACCCTCGAAGGCACCCCCTTGTTGGTATAAGCCGTGTTGTGAGGCAAACAACGCCACCCAACAGCCGCGCGCGTCTTCGCAACTCCCCCGATGTGGGTACGTGCCATCTTGATTTGAGGCCAGGAAACCAAGAGCACAACCCCGACGATCAGGTGACTTGACCAGCTTTTCGATTCCCGCACCCAAAAAGAAACTTTTTTTAACAGACAAATGAAAACGAAAATTGATTTTTGGGGAAATGAAATGGCGCAGTATCAAGGCGGAAACCTCGACCGCGCCGTAAGGGAAGGATAACGGAGGGAGTGAATAATAATAATAATAATTGGTTTTGGGGGAAAGGAAATGGCGCAGTATCTGTCTCATATATCGCTGGACACCTGAACCGCGCCGTAAGGGAAGGGATAAAGGAGGGAGTGAAAGAAGAAAGGAAGAAGAGGTGCCGTAGTGGAGGGCTCCGGAATAATTTCGACTGTCTGGGGATCTTTAAAGTGCACTGACATCGCACAGCACACGGGCGCCTTAGCGTTTTTCCTGCATAAAAACGCAGCCGCCGCGGTCGGGTTCGAACCCGGGAACTCCGGATCAGTAGTCGAGTGCCCTAATCACTGAGCCACCGCGGCGGGTAGTGCAAGAAGAAAAGAAGTAAGAGTTGCCGTAGTGGAGGGTTCGGGAATAATTTCGACCACCTGGGGATCGGTAACGTGCACTGAAAGCGCTCAGCACACGGGCGCCTTTGGGTTTCGCCCCCATCGAAACGCTGCCGCCGCGGTCGCGTTCGAACCCGGGAACTCCAGATCAGCAGCCGAGCGCTCTACCGTGCACCGTGACCGGTACACATTTACTGCGGCATTTTTTTTTTTCGGGACATGAAACGGCGCAGTATAACTAGCTGAGTTCTACCGGATACTTCCTTCGACATTTACTGCGCAGTTTTTAAAGCGACAGCTTTACTACTCCAGCCAGCGAGCCATTTCGGCTCGTGGCCCACAAACGTGGCCCACAAACGACCTTTAGCCGCCGTTGCCTAGCAACACCGCAGCCGCGAACGAATAGATGGCGTCGCCGTCGACGCCGCTGCTGTCGCCGCTCGCTCTACTAAATGTGCGCCGCTGGGGTAGAGGGGAGAGGATGTGTCGCCACACGGGGCTGTATATATATATATATATATATATATATATATATATATATATATATATATATATATATATATATATATATATACATATATATATATATATATATATATATATATATATATATATATATATATATATATATGCGCGCGCTTCGCCGCAGTGTATTCTAGTCGTTATGGAGAGCGCAAAAGGGACACGACAGAACGAAGCGAGGTAGAGAAAACACTCTTAGGAGACGCCAGAAGAGCGCGCCGCACTACTCGAGAGGCGTCGTAACGAATATGCGGCTAAAGGAATGCGTGCCACGTCCCGGAGTGACTCTTAAACTGCGGAAGGGACAGGTTTAAGTTCTCGAAAGCGTCGGAATAAGACGCTGCGTGTACGAATTGCCGAGCAAATGAAACTTTCGCAATTCAACTAGAGTTATAACCAGAGCAAAACCACAGCCAACTTTTTTTCAGGACATGAAAGGACGCAATGTAACTGGCTTGCTTCTACTTGATACTCCCTTTCGTTTCCTGAAAAATAACTGACACCTGATTTATTATTTGCTGGGGGTCCTTGGACCCAAGATATTAAACTTATTTTTGGAATGTGGGGGGGGTGCTTGCATTGAAGCACTCTGGCACGGGTCGACTCAGTATTGCGCTGCCTCTGGAATCGGCCCCGGGCAGATTAGCGTGCGCCTTTTCTTTCTATGTTGTCTCTCCTATCCTTTAACTCTCCTATTTTCAGCACGTAGCAGCGAGCGTGGCTCGGATTGAGCCAGTAGGCCCTCCCGTGCACTTTCCTTTTCTTCCTCTCAGCGACAGCAACAGCTTCCTGAAAAGCCTTCATGCCGGCACCTCTTTCTTCGTTTCTTCTTTCACTCCCTCCTTTAACCCTTCTCTTATGGAGCGGCTCAAGTGTCCACCGACATATATGACAATCACTACGCTATTTGTTTTCCTTAAAACTAATTTTCATGCCGAACACGTTACCCTTCATGGTGTCTCAGTGGTTAAGGCGCTCGTCTACTGAGCCAGAGTACACAGGTTCGAATCCTACCGAGACGGCCGCGTTTCGATGGAGGCGAAACTCAAAAGTCGCCATAATAATAATAATAATTGGTTTTGGGGGGGAAAGGAAATGGCGCAGTATCTGTCTCATATATCGTTGGACACCTGAACCGCGCCGTGAGGGAAGGGTAAAGGAGGGAGTGAAAGAAGAAAGGAAGAGAGGGGTGCCGTAGTGGAGGCCTCCGGAATAATTTCGACCACCTGGGGATCTTTAACGTGCACTGACATCGCACAGCACACGGGCGCATTGGCGTTTTTCCTCCATAAAAACACAGCCACCGCGGTCGGGTTCGAACCCGGGAATTCCGGATCAGTAGTCGAGTGCCCTAACCACTGAGCCACCGCGGCGGGGCAAAAGGCGCCAATGTGCTGCGCGATGTTAGCGCACGTTAAATGTCTGCAGGTGGTAGATATTATCCCGGAGACCTCCACAACGGCACCTCCTCTTTCTTCATCTCTTCTTTGACTCCTTCCTTTATGCCCTCTCTTACAGTGTTGTTCGGGTGTTCACCGAGATATGCGAGACCGTTACTGCGCCACTCCCTTTCCTCAAAACCAAGCTTCAATTTTTTCAAACACGAGGGGACATAAACGTGCATGCACTGACATCGCAAAGAAAAAAAATAATGTGGATTAGCCCTTGCTAATCCAGGATATACAAAGCGAAAGCGAGATTGAGGTATCCACTGACCCACGGAGCCGATTTTGCGTCTTTCCTTTCGTGAAAATGAACGGTCTTTGCAAAGTAGTCCACGCCAATTATCTCTACGAACGCCGTCGGCTCGCTTGTTTTGTATGGTTTTTTGTGGAAAGGAAATGTCACAGCAACCGTCTCTCATATACCGGTGGACACCCGGACCACGCCGTAAAGGAAGGAATAAAGGAAGGAGGAAGAGAGGAAAGAGAAAACTGAATAATAATGATAATAATAATTGGTTTTGGGGAAAGGAAGTGGCGCAGCATTTGTCTCATATATAGTTGGACACCTGAACCGCGCCGTAAAGGAAGGGATAAAGGGGGGAGTCGAAGAAGAAAGGAAGAAAGAGGTGCCGTAGTGGAGGGCTCCGGAACAATTTCGACCACCTGGGGATCTGAAACGTGCACTCAGATCGCACAGAACACGGGTGCCTTAGCGTTTTGCCTCCACCGAAACGCAGCCGCTGCACGTTAAAGATCCCCAGGTGTTTTGCCTCCATATAAACGCAGCCACCGTGGTCGGGTTCGTACCCGGTAACTCCGCATCAGTAGCCCGAGCGTCCTAACCATGGTGCCACCGCGGCGGGTAAAGAAAGAGAAAACTTAAAATTGAAAGTGGCATTTTGAGGAAAGGCGCGGCGCTGCCCAGCGGCGGAACACATGTGGCTCGGTGCTACTAGTGGCGCATGCGGAGTTGTGACTAGGGAGCGAGAGAGGGAAACATGCCGTGTGTCCTCTGCTCCTCGCGCATGCGCAGCACGGCTCTCCAGGAGTCACGCGAAACTGCTCAACCTGCAGCCAGTAAAGCTTTCGGTTTAAAACCGTCTTTTCTTGCGCATGCTATTCAACAACAATATATTAAAATGAACAGCGGAAGGAATCATTATTCTTTGCTCAAATCTTAATTGCTTTTTACAACTTGATCAACATTTCGATGCCACGACTTCAGCACAGCGTCATCGTGGGCTGCAGGCAAGCTTTTTTAAAAAATCCTTAAGCTGACTTAGCAAAAACTTCTGCTCAGCTGTTACCTTTTTGGCCGCAGAATGCAATACCTTAGAACGCCTCGGCAGTTACGCATCGGCTCCATTTGCAGCGATTGGTGTTCGGGTGCGTTCTGTGCTGTATTTGATAATATATATATGGGCGCAAGAAATTCCATGTGGCTACACGCGCACTTTATATAAACAAGCTCCATTAATAAAGGCTTTTTCATTCATGTAAATAGGCTTAGGATATTTGCTTATTAACGGGATAGCGGTTAAGTTGCCGACCAGAGGAGAACCCGGCGTTGATTCGTCGCCGTGAGGTGTGCTCAAAGAGGTATTGCCTTGGCACGTGGACCTG
The DNA here is from genome assembly GCF_052857255.1 of Amblyomma americanum. Lineage (NCBI taxonomy): Eukaryota > Metazoa > Arthropoda > Arachnida > Ixodida > Ixodidae > Amblyomma > Amblyomma americanum. The sequence continues at coordinate 80,101,780 of NC_135507.1, forward strand.
TTGAATAGAAAGTTGAAAACCGATGATGCCACTTGTCTGAAATGACATCAGGACATGTGAGTATATAAAATAAAGGAATTGCCTGAAAGGAATTGATATTAAATTGTAAATAAAATGGGAGGGGACAATTAAGCTCCGCCTCAATGGCATGACACAATAGCGAAGTGGTTTATTTGGCATGTGTACAGAAGTTCGCTGTCCGCCGCCGCGGTGGCTAAGTGGTTATGGCGCTCGGCTGCTGGCCCGAAAGACGCGAGTTCGATCCCGGACGTGGCGGTCGAATTTCGATGGAGGCGAAAATCTAGAGGCCCGTGTAGCGTGCGGTGTCATACTGCATTTTAAAGAACCGAAGGTGGTCGAAATTTGCGAAGCCCTTCACTACGGCGTCCCTCAGAGCCTGAGTCTCTTTGGGGCGTTAAATCCCCAGAAACGAACCTAACGAGAAGGCCACCAGAAGACCGAGGAAGCTGCCCAGCTCGAATAACAGAAACGAAATAAAACCAAGGTGCCGATAGGACGCCCAGCCCTTACAAAAATTTTTAAATTTAGACTCTATAAATTCTATAAATTCTCTATAGACAAACCCTGAAGTAGCCTGTAGGAAACACAACCGCCTGTACACTATACAAATCATATAGACAGTCTATAGACAATATAGATTTATGGTCCTACACATATAGTAAACTTGTCTATAGAAAGTCTATAGCCTACGAAGAGACAAAAATAAGTATCTACAAGAAGAAAATAGAGTCTACATACTCTCCGTAGACCATGCTTGTAAGGGAGGAGCCAAATCCAGCAGCCAAAAGTGCCTTGGCTGTAATGCTTTGACAGCGCGCGACCATAGTCATCTAAGCGCCGTCCTAGGATGTGCTACGCTTTTTTAGTATTGCATTTCAAACTCACCACTATTCCGTGGAGCGATAAAAAAACGAAATTTCATGATGTGCTACGCGGAGCACTTTCAGGGGTTTGATTGATATCATTTTCTCCGTAGAAATATTTTGTTTCAATTTAGTCAACGTCAGTTCTTTATATTAACCACCTGGTTTCCTAAAAGACCCACATTTAGCAGCTTCCAACTAGCGACGGTCAAGCCTTAACCAATAAAAATATCGCTAGGCTGCTTGCACTGCGTGCCTTAAAAATTATTGGTTGGTTCGTTGGCTTTGGGGGAAAGGAAATGGCGCAGTATCTGTTTCATATATATCGTTGGACACCTGAACCGCGCCGTAAGGCAATGAATAAAGGAGGGAGAGAAAGAAGGGAGAAAGAGGTGCCGTAGTGGAGGGCTCCGGCATAATTTTGACGACCTGGGCATTTTTAACGCGCACTGACATCGCACAGCACACGGGTGCCTTAGCGTATTGCCCCCATAAAAAAGCAGCCGCCGCGGGTGAGTTCGAACCTTAAAAAATGAAAATTGGTTTTTTAGGGAAGGGAAATGGCGTAGTATCTGTCTAACCTATCGGCGGACACCTGAACTGCACCGTAAGGAAAGGGATAAAAGAGGGAGAAAAAGAAGAAAGGAAGAAAGAGGCGCCCTAGAGGAGCGCTCCGGAATAATTTCAACCTTCTGGGAATCTTTATCGTGCACTTATATCCCACAGCACACGGGCGCCTTAGCGTTTCGCCTCCATTGAAACTCAGCTGCCGCGGTCGGTTTCTAACCCGGGAACTCCGGACCAGTAGCCTACTTTCAAGAAAGAAGTGGTTTTAGGTTACATTGTTGGCATATACTTATTTCGAGGCGCTTTCTGCAACAATAGTGTAAAACCTCAGCGAGCGAATTGATTTTTTCTGCTAGTTTGGTGGATGTAGAAAAAAAATTCTTATTTTTTGGTAATTTAGCATCCTGTATGTCCCAAACGGGATGCTTTTTTTAAACTAACGAACAGAGTAAGATTATGAGATCCATGGGTTATGACATATCAACAAAGTAGAAAGGGCACAGGCGAGAGCATGGTTTGTTTTCAATAACTAAGCGAAGTGTTTATTCTGTAACAACTGCAAAAGACAGTCTCGGCTGGGAAAAACGAAGATAATTCGTTCGTTTGAAATAACTCTGCAGTATGTTTCATTCTAAAACAGGTACAAAACCCCGTCGATTCATGCCGAGTCCGGAATTCGTTTCATCACGTCCGAATGTCTGAATCACATAAACAAGCTCAAAGTTACATAGCGTAAAATTCATATTTAGGAGATATTTATTGCCTCTGCGCATCAGTGACGGGCGAAGTGTGATGAAAGGTGTAGTAGTGATTAAATTAATGAAAAAAAAATATTGGCTGGGGCTTAGCTAAGGTTAAGCCTGGGTATCTAGAAGCGGAAAGGTTCGGTGATGCTTATGGTTTAGCTTATGGTTATGCTTTGCTGCGTCGTTTAGCGAGACGTTCTTCTCGTTGTTCGGGTATCACGGACGCTCGCTGAGCTTTCAGTCTTTCATTTCTTCGCTCCTTTTCAGCCAACTCCCGTGGTAGCACTTCTGTATCGGTAGTATCACTGTCTTCTCCTTCCATGTTGAATGCGCACGCCTATTTTCTGGCAAGTGGTTATATAGTCGGCCTTCGCGATAAACACGCGCTTGCGGCGAACGTCAAACGATGACGCATTGCGCGCGGCAGTGGCCACCTGCGCCGCGCGTGACGTCACGCTCGGCAGCGGCGAAAGGTCAGGCGACGGAGTCGGCGGCGGCCACCTGCCCCGTGCGCGACTTCACTCGGGCTCCGACATACGCCGGCTTACCCGAAGCGCGGTGTTGACTAACGTAGTGAAGCTTTTGTTGGAAAAGGCTAGCTGATTTGATTAAGTTCAGTAGAGAGCTATGGTATGGTTCCTGCGTCCAGGCAATATATGAAGCAGGGCTGCTTGGTGAAAACCCCGCTACCTTCATTTGCCGGGTCCTTGTAGGCTTGAGAGCTGGGTAGTCCCACAGTAAGTGATCAATGTCGGCTTCAATATCCTCGCGTTTGCATACCAAACACCCAAGCCGAGGAAAGAAATCTCGGTACTGAGGCCAACCCCGATTGACTGCAGGTGTGAGGGCAACCCCGACCTGGATCCTCCTGAGTGCAACATATCTCTTGCAAATGGCATTTTCTCCCAACTATCAGGGAATGGAATTGCCTTGATTGTGCTGGTGCTGTTGCAGTTGTACCGAGATTAATTTGTCAACAAAGGCAAAATGAAATTCTTGCCATTTTCCGACTGTTCTGTAGACAACCTGCACTTCGTTTTTGCTTCGGATTACCCCCCCCCCCCCCCGGTCCTCCTATATTAAACCGATACTAGCGTCTTAGGCAAGGCTGAATTGTGGGCCAGTTGGTAGGACATTTATTACTATTGTGTGACATGTATGACTCTTGTGAACTTACTGATTTTATATCCAAAAGAATGGGATTTGTATAGGAGCTAGTGTAGTGCCAGTGCTAACATTTTCCTCGCGAAGTTTCACCGCTCGCTGTTAATAGTTTTGGACGACGCTCGTGTTCGCGAAGTTTCACCGCTCGCTATTAATAGTTTTGGACGACGCTCGTGTTGTGCGGAGTTTAAGATATGTAGATGATTTTTTTAGTGCTTTTAAACGGCGGACCCATGAACTCCTACCGACAGGGAGTAGAACACATCTTGAGTGTTTTTAGGCAGTGTTTACCTCATGCAAAATTTACTCACAAACTAGCCGCACACAACACCATTCATTTTTTAGACTTGCTAGTAACCTGCTCAGGAGAAAGCCATGTGTGCTGAATGTACGCATCTAGAATTCGAAAAGGACTCTTGCCGTACGACTCTAACCGCTCTAAATTAGTCAAGTGAAGTATTGCTAAGACTTTTTTTTCAAACGCTGTAAAAAGAAGTTGTTGCCACACTGTCTCCGCTAGTGTCATGACGCAGGCCAGTCGCCTTTTTGGTGCGGGCTTCGAAACAGAAATGGTGAGAGGGGAGGCCAAGTCTGTGTTTTAGGAATTGAATGGCAGGGCCAAGCAAGAAAAGAAGGCTACCGTGGAAGAAAGGAAGAGAATTCAAGTGGCGCCGTATCTGCACAAAGTGGCGCACAATGCAAAAAAAAAGTCGCCGAGTGCCAAGGTGTTCACGTCGTTTCCGTAGCGAAGGCTACATAGGCCACCAATTCGCACTTTCGCCGTGCTCGCAGTCCCACCTTGGTCGCACCGCACCACGTGACCAAACACGTGACTGGCTAGGTGAACCGCGTGACGAACCGAACCGCGTGACCAGCCAGGGCTCCACGCCGTGGCGGGAGCGACTGAAACCCCCGCACACACACTGAATAAAAGAAAACCCTGTGTCGAGGCTGGGAATCGAACCAGGGCCTTTGGAATTCGAGGCGGAGACGCTTACACTCCGCCACGACGAAGCACGATTTAGCCATCAATAAATGCGCATCTAGTGAATGCACGGGTTTCGTATATTAACTCTTCCAAAACGGATGTCCCCGAGCTTTCGCTACGTATATCCTGGCCTAACACAGCTAGGCCATAATCAATTTTTTTTCTGCCCCTGTTAAGCTTTCAGGTATCTACGCACGAATAATGCCTGATTGTGATAATAAGAATCACTGCAACACCAAGCATAGAGCAATGTTTGCCAGATGCAAAACAGAAGTCATATATCAGATCTTGCTGACGTGTTGAAAGTGTTACATACGACAGACTGGTGATTTTATTAATGAACTAAAATTCGAAGTTGTGAAGATGGCAATCTTGCTTTGCATTGTAGTTGATGCCCCGGGAAGCGTTCCCCTCTTTTCAATCATGTAAGCATTTTATGCCAAGGAAAAACAAGAAGGGCATGGGAAATTTTCGAAGCTGATCTGAGAGCTAAAATGGTGATGCTTCCGTCAGTACCCCGTCGATTGGGCTGACAACGAAAGAGGTTGACTTTCTGAGTGATTAAACGTATGTTGTTTGTATAGGGTTGGCGCATGCGTGACGGTTACCCTACGGAATGGGCACAATAAAGATGTTACTTGTTAGCCCAGCCTTGTCAATTGTAGGTTCACCTCTTGTCTCTCGTCTTTTTGCGGCTGGTAAAAATTTTTCTTTGACATGGTGCCTTAGGTACACTAGTAGTTAAAGAAACACAATATTATATTTTTCAGATAATAGTGAGCTTCAATGCACGCCCTCCGCCATTTAGCCGAAGTAATAATACCATGTTTCTCTCTAAATCTCATGTTGTTTGCATCTTCGCAACAAAAAAGATTCTACGCTATCGGGAGCGTTTATTTGTAAAAAACTTTATTATTCGTTGTTAAAACTATCTATCATTGTCGCACTTAGCGCAAAATTGCGTTAAAGCTTTGCAGACATCATCCGTCAGCATTTTTCCTGTTACAAACTGACGTACATCTACTGTTTATTATTGGGCATACCAATTAGGCTGTAAATGCTTTGATAGACATAACGAGGGGTCCAAAGTTCTTGAGGCGAACTTCATTCCGCAGCTGCATTTACCCTGAAGCCGGCCTTGCAGGTCATACTGAAGCCGAAGTCATTTGAAGTATTCCGAAACATTCTTTCTGTCACAATGGTTCCCAACGCAAACAAACCCGAGCCCACAAATCGTCTTCGGTTGCTTTCAAAAGGCTCGTTTGTCGGCTGACATCAGATTCGCCGAAACGCCGGATGAGTTTGCGGTGGCTTGGATGCAGTGAAACGTGCCGATGTACCCGCACGCTGACGTCACCCTCATAACTTATGCTCTTGAAGCGGACGCTCAATAGCCTCAAGGAACCAAACAGCCGCGGTGGCTCAGTAGTTAGAGCACTCGGCTAATGATCCGGAGTTCTTGGGTTCGAAGCCGCCCACCGCGGTCGCGTTTCTATATATGTGACAAATATTGCGCCGTTTTCTTTCCCCCAAAACTAATTTTCATTATTATTGTGATATTCAAATTGGTTTTTAGGGTAGGAAATGGAGCAGTATCTGTCTCATATATAGTTGGACATCTGAATCGGGCTGTAAGGGAAGGGAAAAAGGAGGGACTGAGAGAAGAAAGCAAGAAAGAGGTGCCGTAGTGGAGAGCTCCGGAATGATTTCGACCAAGGATCTGTAACTCGCAATGACATCGCACAGCACAGGGGCGCCTTAGCGTTTTGCCTCCATAAAACCGCAGCCGCCGCGGTCGGGTTCGATTTTAAGAACTCCGGATCAGTAGCCGGGCGCCCTAAACACTTAGCCACCGCAGCGGGTCCAATTTGAAAAATAATAATAATAATTGGTTTTGGGGGAAAGGAAATGGCGCAGTATCTGTCTCATATATCGTTGGACACCTGAGCCGCGCCGTAAGGGAAGGGATAAAGGAGGGAGTGAAAGAAGAAAGGAAGAAAGAGGTGCCGTAGTGGAGGGCTCCGGAATAATTTCGACCACCTGTGGATATTTAACGTGCACTGACATCGCACCGCACACGGGCGCGTTAGCGTTTTGCCTCCTTAAAAACGCAGCCGCCGCGGTCGGGTTCGAACCCGGGAACTCCGGATCAGTAGCCGAGCGCCCTAACCACTGAGCCACCGCTGCAGGTTTAAAATAAGGCGACATAAAAAGTTTCGCCTTGGGATAAAATGCATTAATCGAAACGCATGGCTATATTAGTGTTCATAAAATGTCTTTTTTACCCACGACATGCACCACTTCTCTTCGGGGTCGACGTCACTCGTATCTTGTCAATCCATCATGAACAAGTTCAGAGTCCTGCTCACATATTAGGTGGAATTATCTTGTACGACCGGAAGCGGTCGGATGCGCTTAAGTGGAATACAAGGAAGGAAAAAATGAGCAACGCTCGCCAAACTTCCTAAAACGGAAGGATGGGCGTGGACATATTTCTACCTTTAACAACAATGAACCTTGTTGACCAGCGGCGGAGGAAGGCCTCCTCAATCTACACAACGAGTTCTTCATTCAAGTGTTTAAGCATCAAAGATCTAAGGGGGTACAGTAAAGGGAACATTGCTTTCGGGCGTCCCCGAAAGTACCCTCTTGTTCCAGAGGACCTAAGCACGCACACACATTATTAATTAAACAAAAAGAAATCGCGACTGCGACTCTGCCAACGCACGCGTACCTGAAACATGCGCGCTACCAAGCGCTAGAATTCGCGCGCGACTGAGCATTCAAAAATGGCATGGTTGAGAGTTTCAGTCCGACCGCATTGCGGACATGAGGCGCAGGGCGCCGCAAAGCGGTCAGCTGTCGGTGGCGCTTCCCATTCGTGAAGCCAGGTAAAATTGGATACATCAGCGGTGGAGACAGGGAAAGATTCTTTGTTTCCGCCTTTTACGCACTTTCCTGTGCTGGGCTACATTTAGGGTGCGAAACGCGTTATATTCGCAAGTTTCGCTCGCGGACAATTCTTTCAAATCACACAACAGAGTGTGGAAAGTTTACAAACTAATGAAGGAGGAAACTCAACAATAGATGATCTAAAGACATTCATGCCGCAGCAAATGCAGCAGATGCAGCAGCAGATACAGCAACTAAATCAAAAGATAGCCCTGCAAGATCAGAGCTTCCGCAACTATGTAAAGAGTCAAAACACACAGAAGACAGTAAATGACACTAGGGACCGCCTCTACAATGAGCGCAGGTTTGGATCAGAATCCCAGGGAACAAATAACAGTCCCATTACGAGATATGGCAGTGGAATTGCCAGAGCTACAGGCGTAAGCAAGGGCTCTTACAGCAATTCATTAACACTAGAGGAAACCCACCAGATCTAATACTTCTACAAGAGACAAATGGGACCCCAACCCTAAATGGATACTCATGTCAGGAGAACGGAAGAACAGCAACTCTCATTAGCAACAAAACCACAACCATAGCTCATAAGGAGTTTGAAGACACACAGCTAGAACACATAATAACTGAAGTGATTCCAAAGAGAAAAAGAAAAGCTAAAAGCACTTTTATAGTAAATTTGTACAGCCCACCTAAAAATAAAGGAGTCTTATTAAGCTTTTTGTGGAAGCAAAAAAACTTGCAGGGCAGAATATCCTAATAATAGCAGGGGATTTTAAAGCGAAAAGCCCACAATGGGGCAGCAGGATCGAAGATAAAAAGGTGCGCGGCATCTGCACAGCAGCGGAAAACATAGGCTGCGAGTTACTCACACATGAAAGTCAGTCTACTAGACAGGCTAATAGCGTAAGCGTGGACACATGTCCCGACCTAACCTTTGTCAGGGGCGCTAAGCAAGTCGAATGGGAGAACCTGCAAGAAAATCTCGGCAGCGAACACTACATCATTAGGGTCAGCACAGAGGCAGAAAGCATCAAAAGGAAGATCGGCAAGGAAAACCTAACTTACTGGGATGCCTTCCGCACCCACTGCAAACAACTTAAGGACGACATAGCTTCGGCAGAAGATTGGAGCCAACAGCTTAGACAAATCAGGGATCTCTACACTAAAGAAGTGGATCGAACAGAAGAAGCACAATAAGTGGACAAGCGACTCCTCAAACTCTGGGAGGCAAGACGAGGCCTGACCAAGCGGTGGAAGCGCCAAAAGCTAAACAGAAAGCTAAAGAAGAAGATTGCCGAAATCACCAGGCAAGCAGAGGAATATGCAACGCAGCTGGCAAGACAAGGGTGGCAGCAGTTTAGTACCTCGCTGAATGGCAGCCTCAGCATGGCTAGAACGTGGCAGATCCTCAGAACACTCATGGATCCGAGCAAAAGCAAGGCGGAAAGCAGCAAATCCATCCAAAGGCTAATTCATCAGTATGAAGGTACAGAAGAACAGCTGCTCCAGGCAGTACGAGAGAAATGCTACGGGAATGACCAGGTAGACGGCTTCCAAGTCGACTACCAGGGCGAAGCAAACCCAACCACGGACAGACGCATCACAAGAGAAGAGGTCGTCGAGGCCATAAGGGCAACAACGAAAAATACGGCAGCAGGGGCGGACAAGATTCATAACTCGTTAATCCGAAATTTAAGCGACGAAGCAATCAGCCAACTCACCCTATACCTAAACAAACAGTGGGAAGAAGGGACGGTCCCAGCGGAGTGGAAACACGCCGTAGTCGTCATGATCCCCAAGCCCGGCAAGAAACTCCAAATTGAAAACCTCAGACCGATCTCGCTAACATAATGCCTAAGCAAGCTGTACGAGAGAATAGTTACCCGACGAATACAAACGCATCTAGAAGACGGAGAATGGTACCCCAACACCATGTTCGGATTCAGGGCAAATTTATCAACCCAAGACGTCTTGCACAACTAAAAGAAGACGTACTTGAAACAATGCCAAAGAACGAGAAGAACGTTGTCATGGCCATCGATATTAAAGGGGCCTTTGACAACGTATCCCATGCCGCCATTACGGAAGGAAATAACACCACCAACTGCGGGAAGAAGGTCCATGACTACGTTAGAAGCTTCCTCACGGACAGAACAGCGACGGTAGGCCTAGGAGACCTGCGGAGTGACACCTTTCAAACGCCATGCAAGGGCACTCCGCAAGGCTCAGTAATCTCGCCAATACTCTTTAACATAGCGATGGTCAACCTCGCCAAGAAACTCAGCCAAGTCCAGGGGATTAGTCATGCAATGTACGCAGACGATATCACCATCTGGACCACCCAAGGCTCACTGGGGGAGAAGCAGGAGGCGCTACAAGAGGCTGTCACCTGCGTGAAAGAATACACAAAACAAAGAGGACTTAAATGCTCCACGGAAAAATATGACCTCCTCAGAGTGGGTAAACACCCTACGGATGCTCCACTCGAAATAAAACTAGAGGGCCAGAACATCCAGGAACAAAAGATGATCAGAATCCTCGGCATGTGGCTGCAAGGAAGCCGGAAGTGCAGTCATACACTCAGCCTGCTAAGCAAAGCGGCAGGACAATTAAGTAGGCCGGATGATCAGCAGAGTAGCGCACAAGAGGTATGGCATGAAGGAGGAGGACACACTCAGGCTAGTCAACAGCCTAGTGGTCAGCCGGGTAACATAATCATTACCGTACCATGTGACTATCAAAGCAGAGAAGGAGCAAGCGGAGACAATACTCTGGAAGGCATACAAAACAGCTCTTCATCTCCCAAAAAATACATCCAACGACAAGCTCATGCAACTCGGAATCAGCAACACCTTCGAAGAATTAGGAGAGTGCCAGCTCAAGGCATAAATACGAAGACTTAGCAACACAACGACTGGAAGGGCGCTCCTGACAAAGCTAGGTCGGGAAATAGAAAAGCCACAAAATAGCAGGGCCGCAATACCAGAACCGCTAAGAAAGAAGCTATGCATACAACCTATCCCCCGAAACATGGATCCAAACCTCCATGCTAACCGGAGACAGGTTAGGGCAGAGTTTTATGAGAGGAACATGGGGCATCGGGACAACACAGTCTACACTGATGCCTCCCTATACCCCAAAACACACAAAAATAGCGCGGTAGCAGAAGTTGTAAATTACCACGGAGAACACATCACAAGCCTAAAAGCCGAAGTATATAACATAACGAAGGCAGAGGAGATTGCTGTCGCCCTGGCAGCGAATGAAGGATATAGGACAGGGAGATCAATTAACATCTTAAAGGATTCACAAGAGGCGTGCCGGAACTATACTAGAGGCAGAATTAGCAGCACGGCACTCAAGATCCTCGGTAGAGCTCTGCTCCCTGAGGGACGACTAATACACAACATAATCTGGATACCGAGTCACGCAGGGATCAGGGGCAACGAAGGGGCAGACAACCTAGCTCGAGGAATGACCAGCCGAGCAGGAACGTCATTAACCCCGGAGGGGCCCCAGATTAATTGCGGGGACAGCTATTCGGAATTATTAAACCTATATAAGGGGCTAAGGTTCCAATGCCACCCACCAAATAAAGCATTATCTAAGGAGGAAGCCACAGGATGGCGAAGACTGCAAACAGGCTCCTTCCCAAACTTATACATATTAATTAAGATGTTCCCCACACAATATAGCGCCAACTGTCCGTGGTGCGGAGCAAAACCAACACTATATCATGTCCCATGGGAGTGCGGAAAAAATCAAGCATTCCACAAACACAAAACACCAAGTGCGGAGCAATGGGAGAGCCGGCTCACCAGCTGCGAGCTAGGGGTCCAAAGGGCCCTCATAGCACACGCAAGCGAGGTGGCCCGACTCAGTGCAGCCCTTGACTAGGGGCCCACCCACGGCCAAGGAGGACCCAAGCTTCAAGACGAAGACTTCGTCTTCTACCGCTACTACTTCCTAAAGGAATCAATAAAGTTTTTCATTCCTTCGTTCATTCAAATCACAATCAGGAAGTGTACCTTAATGAAAATGTAAGGATTTCCGACATATGTAAAGAAAGCTGGCGACTTTTCAGTTGCAGGGCCTTTCCAATTTGATAACTCAAAGAAGCGACACGATGTTCTCATTAAATTGGCGGTGAAGGCTCTTCCTCGGTACGCCGTGGCTGAGATAAGGTCCCACATGGCCCTTAAGAACAATACACGACACATAATTTCAAGATCCTGGATTCTGAAGCCACCCATGTCGGTGAGCAGGCGAACAAAAACTCTTGCAACGCTCTCTGCGTGTCCACCCCAGAAGAAAGATCCACACGCTGTGGCAAGCCTCTGGAGCACGCGGCGAGGAGGGCGCGCTATTTTCTCGACGTAGAATAAGGATTGATTGATTGATTACAAACGTCTTTATTTCTTCAATGTTCTCCGAACATGTGGGTGGACCGCCTAGTCCGGTAGTCCACTGGCTGCTGCTGCTGCGCTGGCCCTCCCCACCAGCCAGTGCTGACGGTCAGGATCATCGCTGAGCAGAATAGCCTCCCACTGCTCCTCCGAGGGGTTGGGAATGGGGTCAACTAAGGGATTATATTGGCATGCCCACACCATATGGTAGAGGTTAGCTACCGCTCCACAATGTGGACACTGTGGAGAGTATAGTGTAGGGTACCACTGGTGTAATTTAGCTGGTGTTGGGTAGGTGTTGGTTTGTAGTCTCCTAAGGGTGTTCTCTTCTAACTTGTTGAGGGATTTGTGTGGTGTTGGGTACTCCTTTCTGGCTGTTCTGTATGGCGCAAGATTGTCAGCATACACTGCTAAGCCTATTAGGTCGCGGCACCCTTCATGGTCATCAGGGGGAGACGTCCGGTATAGAAGAGCTCGGGCATGCCTGTGGGCGGCTTCGTTTCCTCCTGGTAGTTCCAGGTGACCGGGGAACCAGATTACTGAGACCTGGTTGGGTGGATGCTTAGTCAGCAATGACAACCCTGACTTGTGAATTAATCCGTTATTGAAGTTTCGACAGGCGTTCTGGGAATCAGTGAGCACAACGGCGTTGGGGTTAGATGCTACAGCTAATGCAATAGCTGCCTCCTCTGCGTGAGTGGGGTTAGATGTTTTCACCGAGGCGCAGTTCACCATCGACCCTGAAGGCGTTGAGACCACAATAGTCATGACTCCATTATTTGGTCCTGCTGCGTCCACGTAAAGGGGGTTAATTTGCTTGTCCCATTTCTTCTGCAGGGATTCACCTCTTGCTTTCCTCCTCTCGGTGTTATATGCGGGATGCATATTCCGCGGAATGGGGTGCACGTTTATGCGTCTTCTCACATCGCGCGGGAACTCTTCCCTCTGGTCAATTGTATAGGGCAGATTAACATGGATTTTATCGAGCAGTTCTCTGCCGGGTTTTGTGAGTGCGAGCCGATTCAGTTGTGAGAACCATTGTGCTTCCCACATCTCTTTGAGGGTATTATGTACTCCTAGAGCCATGAGCTTTGCTGTTGTCGTGGAGTTTGGTAGCCCCAGTGCCGTCTTGTAGGCTTTCCTGATGAGTACCTCCAACTTTTCAATTTCCGACCTGGAGAGGTTAAGGAATGCCGTCCCGTACATTATCCTAGAGATCACGAAAGCTTGCACTAAGCGGATGGTGTCCCTTTCCTTCATGCCATGGTGTTTATTTCGGATACGATGTATCATGCGGAGGATTTGCTCGGTGGATGTTGTAAGCTTCTTCATAGTGGTGGTGTTCTGTCGCCCCTGCGGGATATACTGCCCTAGTATCTTGATCTCCGTGGGTTTCTGTACTGGGTGGTTCTCTATATACACCGAGATGTTCTGCGCTAGGGGTGTCCTCGGGTTCTTCAGGATTAGCAACTCGGACTTTTCCGGCGCACACTGGAGACCTCTCTCCCTGGCGTACCGGTCCACCGTGTCGGCTGCTGCTTGAAGACGCTCCTCGATCTCGGCGTCACTCCCCGAGTTGCACCAGACAGTGATATCATCCGCATATAATGTGTGTTTGACGCCGGGGATTTCGGAAAGAAGGCCTGGTAGATCTTTCATAGCCAAATTGAACAAGAGGGGTGACAGTACCGCCCCTTGCGGAGTTCCCCTCGGGCCTAGAGTGATGGGATCTGATTTTATTCCACCGAAGTTTATAGTGGCTTGCCTGACTGATAAGAAGTTTTTGATATAGTTGTAGGTTCTTGCGCCACAGTTGGTATCGGCGAGGCTTTGCAGGATGTTTTTATGTAGAACGTTATCGAACGCTCCTTTCAAATCAAGTGCCAGGATGGCCCTTGTCTGTGACTTGGGAGGTGTCTCAAGGAGGTCTTTGTACAGGTACAAGAGGGCGTCCTGTGTCGATAGGTGAGGGCGAAAGCCGAATTGAGTATTAGGTAGGAGGTTGTTTTCTTCTAAGTATCTACTCAGTCCCGTATTGATGACCCTCTCTATGAGCTTCCCCAAACACGAGGTCAGCGATATCGGTCGTAGATTATCCAGTTTAAGGGGTTTGTTCGCCTTCGGAATGAACCGAACCTCGGCTGTCTTCCAGGATATTGGTAACGTTCCTGTAGCCCAATGCTGCTCGTTGAAGCATTCCACCAGCGCGGTGATGGTGTCATCGCTGAGGTTAAATAAGAGCTTCGCTGTTATTTGATCTGGACCTGGAGCTGCATTTTTTCTCATGGCCGCGATTTCTGCTTTGATTTCTTCTTTCGTGAGTGGGAGGTCCAGCTTGGGATTTGGCAGTCCAGGATACTCCGGCTGTTCCACGACTTGGTCCGTGCACAGATACCTGGTCTTGAGCTTTTCGATCAACTCTGTGTCCGTACCCGGGGTGGTGTGTACGATCTTCGTGAGCCTGTCTTTAGTGGCCGACTTGCTGCTGCTGGGGTCGATTAGGACACGTAGGAGCTTCCAAGTCTTTGACACACCTAGCTTCCCCTGAATACCATCGCAGAGCGAATGCCAGTTCTGTCTGGTTAAGGATATGGCATAGGATTCTGCCTTTTTGTTTATCTCCTCTATTTTTTTTCTTGAGTTTGCGGTTAAGCCGTTGTCTGCGCCATCTCTTTGTCAATGAGTGCCTCGCTTCCCATAAATGTAGAAGGTGCGGATCGACCGCTGGGCAATCTTCTGTCGTGCAGACCTCTTTTGTAAAGGCTTTCAAAGAGTGCACCTCATCTTTAACCCATTCCTCTAGGTCGGTAATAGTATTTGCAGTAGATGCCTGGGCCTTTCTCCACCTGTCCCAGTTCGTAACTCTTGCGATACCTATTTTGCGCTTGCACGCGTTTGTGCTTATCTCCAGAGAGAGTATGAAGTGATCGCTTCCCAGGTGCTGTTCGGTATTCTTCCAAATGGCGTTTTGTATGTTCTTGGTGAACGTCAGGTCAGGACATGTATCTCTACTGACACTGTTTCCCAGCCTCGTAGGGTAAGTGGGATCGGTGAGGATTGATAACCCCTCTTGCGCCACTACTTCTTCTAGTTTTCTGCCTTTCGGTGTCGCCGCCGGGTAGCCCCATGAAGGGTGTGGTGCGTTGAAGTCGCCTCCAATCACGCAGGGGGCATGGCCCGCTAAGGTCAGAAATTTCTTTATGAGGGAACCCAATTTTGCGTTCCTGTCTTTTGGAGGGCTGTATACATTCAATACGTGCGTGCTTGCCGCTCCTCTCTGGAGAGGAAGAATAGTTATATAGCAGTGCGCAACATCCGGCTCGAAAGTGTCGTGCAATATGGCAGTGTATAATTTGTGCACTAACGTGGCAGTTAACTGGTCGTGCTGATAAGTCACATAGTCTTGGAGCTTCATAGGCATTAGGTGGGGTTCTTGAATTAGGATAGCTGCCGGTGGGTCAGATTCCCGAGATAGAAGGAGATTAAGAGCAGCCTGCTTTCTCCTGTATCCCCGGCAGTTCCACTGCCAGATCTTTACTCTAGGTTTGGCTGGCATGTTGAATTCGTATCGGATGGTTCGTCCACGTGCATTGTACGAGCGAATTTCGACTTATGCCTTTTATACGCAGGTTCCTTCCGAAGTCCAGAAATTGCCGTCTCCGTGTATCGTCGGTTGTTTGCAATCTGATTTCGAATGTCTTGGAATTGAGCGTTCACATAAATTGGAAAAGCTTGAAACTCCTCCTTGAAGGACCTCAGTTCTTGGATGATTTGTTGGTAGACCTCGCCTAAGGCAGGCTGGGAGCTAGGTACTGCCTGCTGTTTTTGGTTTTCAGGAGTCGGCTGAGCTACCGGCGTTATTGCGTTAGTAGTTGCTCGCTTAAGCTCTTGTTTTTGGATTGTTAAAGCGGTCACTTGTTTTTTCAGACTTTCTATCTCGTTTTTGAGTGCTGCTAACTCCGTGTTATTCTGAGGGGAGGAGGAGGGAAGGGGAGGCCATTCTGCAAAGCTCACCTTCGAATCTGAAAGCTGGCCCGAGGACGTCTTCTTCAGCGCCCCGATGGGCTTGTTGAGGTTCTCCTGCCCTTGTTCTTTACCCGCCTCCACTTGACTGGCGTTCTGGTTGGGGCCTGTTGCCCGGCGTCTTGAGCTCGAACGGCCGCGAGAGGCGGAACGAGAGTGGGAGACTGATGACGACACTCCTCGCCGTCGCGATGTAGGCTGCCTCTTCTGCCTCGTCCTGCTCCTGCCTTCTTGATCTTCAAGTTTTGTTGTTGATGACGCGTTTGATGACGCGGTACTAGTGTTCTTGTTCAGCGGTCTCTGGAATTTCTCCTTGCAGTCTTTTGCGTAAGTCTTGTGTGGACCCTTGCACAGCGCGCAAACGGGTGTACACTCGTGCGTCTCATCTGGGCTCGGCGTTCCACAGGTTTGGCAAGCAGCCCCCTTGGGTTTCGGGCAGACGTCTGCTCGGTGACCTGGCGTTCCACAGTTGATACAAGCAGCCCTCGTTTTACGGTAGATGTAGCAGCGGCGCTCTGACCACCCGTAGTTGACCGTGAAGGGAACCTTCTGCCCGGCGAAGACGATGACTGCCGACGTAGTCTTGCCCAGTCGGCGCGCTCCCAGGATTGTATGGCTGGGTGAGGAGACGTCTTGGAAGATAGAGTCATTACTCACTTCAGGCTTGATATTATGTATTACACCTCTGCAAACATCCTCTGGCAAGGCAACGTAGGCGGTGATCGTTATACTCTTGCCGTCGAGGTACAGACAATTAAGCTTGGCGAGACGGAACGCGTCTTCCTCACATTGAGTACACACCATTATAATGTTCTGCTGGCTAACAACGCGCAGCGTTGGCTTTTCTTGTAGAGGGGTGTTGAGGGCTGCTTGGATCCCTAATTCGAGATCGTAGGAGCGTGGAGCCACAGATTGCAGATCCACCGTGGTTTTAGGTCGGATGATGACTTTGTATGGAAAATTCTTGAGACTCGGTAGACGCGGAGGTCTCGGTGCAGGAGGCTCTCGACGTTCTTTCTTCTCCTGCTCTTCCTTGGGAGGTGTGGATTTAGCTTGCGCCGCTCTGTCGTTGTTGCGCCGGGACCATATGTTCCAGCCATGGCTGTTGTCGTCCTTCGGGAGATCCTGCGGGGGCATCAGCTGCTGCTGATTAGGCTTGTTCTGATAAGGCAAGCTCGTTCAGAGAAAGGTAGGTCGAATGATTTTGCGACTTCGATACGCGGATCAGCCTTGCGTTATATTTCATTCCAGGTGGCTCGGGCTACTTCACCGAAGGCGAGGAACGTGACACCAAGAAATTATACGCCACCTACACATTGGATATCATCGGCAATTTGGTCATTAAAAGATCCAAAGCGTAAAGCCTAGCTTTTAGCTGGATTGAGACGTGCACCTGACAGGCAACTGTAAGTGTGAAAGAGGCTCATAAACGTTCTATAGCTGTCAATGTTTCTAACAAACAGAGAAATATCAGCATAAGCTGCAACTTTAACCTCGCCCATGCCTGGGAGAAGAAAGCCCCGTATCGACTTGCAAATTTGAATTTGTTGCAACAGCGGTTTTACGCAAAGGACGAAAAGAATTGATGACAGTGGGGAACCCTGCATGGCGTTTTCCACGGCTCACTGGAATGGGGTCGCTTATCTGATCGTTCACTGCGAGGCTTGCTGCTAAGTAGGTGTGCAACTACCTCAAGACGTCTATCAGACGCCTTGGGAAGCAAAAGCAGTCTAGAACTATGAAAATAATAATAATTATAATAATTGGTTTTGGGGGAAAGGAAATGGCGCAGTATGTATCTCATATATCGTTGGACACCTGAACCGCGCCGCAAGGGAAGGGATGAAGGAGGGAGTAAAAGAAAAAAGGAAGAAGTGCCCGCAGTGGAGGGCTCCGGAATAATTTCGACCACCTGGGGATCTTTAACATGCACTGACATCGCACAGCACACGGACGCCTTAGCGTTTTTCCTCCATAAAAACGCAGCCGCCGTGGTCGGGTTCGAACCGCGGCGGCTGCGTTTTTGTGGAGGAAAAACGCTAAGGCGCCCGTGTGCTGTGCGTGTCAGTGCACGTTAAAGATACCCAGGTGAAAAGGTATTCACGCTCAACGTGGTCAAAGGCTTCTTCTTGATCTAGGGAAACCAAAGCTCCCAAAACCTGCGTGAGAGTAGCAAAAGTGAACAAGTCGCGGTTTAAATCTAGTGACAAAAAATTTGTGCGTCCGGGCACACAACATGTCTGAGCATTGCTTACTATGTCAGGAAACGCTTACGTTATGCGGTGTGCTAGTATTGCAGCTAGTATTTTATAATCGGAGTTCAGGAAGGAGATAGGCCTCCATGCATTTTGATCGGATGGCACACCACCACTCTTTAGAAGGAGCACTATACGACTTTCACAAAAAGATTCCGGCCAAAACCCTTCGACAAGAAGGGCATTGAGCATGGACAAAAGATGCACAAGTATCTCCGTGAAGAAAGTTTTGTAAAAAGCAAGTGGTAGCTCGTCTGGACCGGCTGCAGCGTAGGCGTTCACCTCCTGGAAAACCAGGCGAAGCTCTTCCAGCGTGACTGGATTACATAGGCTGTCGAGGCGCTCTTCAGGTATGCAAGCTATGCCTGAGCAAAATTCACGAACAGCTGCACTTAGATCGCTTATGCCTGTGCGCTCAGCTGTAAAGAGGCTTGTCAAATGTTCAGTAAAGACAGCATTGATTTTCTCAGCGCTATCTGACTGTTCACCATTCGGAAGTTCGACAAACGGGATGGTTGCTCGACCCTCTACGGAACCGTAGCGAACGCGGCGAAGTGCAGCAGGGTCCGCGACTGGTCTTCCACTAATATAGGTTTGTGCTGCAGTTCGGGAGCTGAGGCGGAGCAGGGGTTCATAGCGCGCTTGTAGCTGATTTAGGTAATCCTGCGTTGTAAAAGTGAGGGGCGCAACACGCTGCACAATGCGTGCCCTTCGAAGGGTGTCGTCAATTTCTGCACTTGAACGGAACTTTCTATTTCTGCTAGCTTTGACCAGCTTGTCACGCTAACTAGCTTTTAAATCGTCCCAGCTGCGTGGTTGTGCGGGATGATTGCACGGAGGACCGTACTTTCGTGGTCATGCACTAGTGTCATGATCATTTTACAAAAAGTTATGGCTGGGGCGGGCTGACGAAAGTGCAGCCTCACAGATACTGGGAAATGGTCGGTTATGCGCGGAACATCTGGCGGAAAAATCAGGACATCGCAACTCGTGACATGAGTAGCGAGAATTGGCAGAAAGTAGAAACGATCGGATCGAGCCTGCTCATGTTCGAGCCCCGTTGCCATGTGGCAGCAAACTCGTTACCATGTAGTTCGACCCATGGGTCTATAAGGTTAAAGTTATGGATGAGCTGTTTTAAAGTTCGGACACCAGTATACGGCCGGCCTTGCTTGCGACCGCTTACATCCCTGTAGGAATCCTCGACGCAGGTAAAATCCTCTGCTATAAAGGTTGGATGACCATGTAGCATGAAAGAATGGACAGAAAAAAAAAACTGAGATGTAAACGAACGTTGGGCTGGAGCGTACACTACAAGCGCTCTCACTCGCCTTCCATGAAGGTTAAAATCCACGGATAGGGTGCAACCATCAAAGCCGTACTTGCTGTGGGCACCACGGAGGAAATGTGACTTGAGAAAGGCAACTCCAACGCCAGACATAAAAGAATCCTTAAGTGTAAAAAAGGCATCCCACAAAAGCGTCAACAAAAGGACTGAACATCATACGGGGAACTAAAGTTGCATTCTTGTAGGTAAAGAATATCCGCGCCGTGTGCTCTGGCAAAGCCCACTGTCTCCCTCTGCTTATCTGCTAGGTTTCTAAAGCCCCTAGTATTCAGAGAGAGAAAGTGGACCGCCTCCACTGTAAGAATAGAACACGCGAAGATTCTCGAAACAAGGAAAAAAAGGGAAAAACAAAACTAAAGCCATTATTCTAAGGGGATATATGCCCAGACTGCGTCGGGCCACTAGGGATCTTGTGCGGTTAACTTGTGTTAGGCGAGCTGTCGCTGTCGGTCGTCTCGGGGTGTGACCGTTTCATGGTTTTACGGTCGTAGTCCATGGCATCGTCACCCTCTGGTGAACCAACGAGGGGGCCGAGTGGATGTTTCCAATCCATTTTCCGTGAGTCGGTTAAAAGTCTGCTCATGCGCGCGTTCTGTGCGACACAAGCCGGCATGTCATGCTTGCCGGTCGGGGTGTCGCGTCCTGTTGCACGGGTGTCACGTCCAGCTGACTGGCGACGTGGATCGGTGAAGTCCTGATTGCTGCCACCGCTGGAGCTGGTGCTGGCTTTGCTTGTAGGCGAAGTTGTAGCGCCAGTTGCGGAGTGCTCCCGCCTGTGCTCTCTCCGCTAGACTCGTCTGATGTGGTTGTCTGGAGTGCAGGGAATTTATCTTGTGGTTCATCGGTGTCCTCGGTTGCGTGTGCATCTTCCTCGCCTATCTTCTCATCGATAACCAAATCTTCAGGGCAGGAAGCTTGATCTGAATCGCGCCCGGTGGTGTCACCTGGTGCATCTGTAGCAGGCGTGGATACGACCTGCGCTTCAGCAGCCGCGGCTGCCGCGAAAGATCGTGGTCGTACAGAGTCGACAGTGGCGTGGGCCCCGGCGCATCTCCGGCTTGGCTCTTCCACACCTCGGTGGCGTGCCCGAAAACGCCGCACCTCGCGCAGCGGGGGGAGGGGGGGGGAGGGGGTGTTGGCAATCTCATCCGATGTGGCCGGCAAGGCGGCATCTTGAACACAACTTTTGCACACCGTGGTATTCACACAGAACAGTGTGACCTTGGACCGAGATAAAGTTTGGGATCGGGGTTTTCATTTCAATCTTCGCCACTCTTATGCCAGCGCCGATTCCAGGCCGGCCCTTGAAAACAGGCTGATGCACTTGCTATACGTTACCGTACGCTGATAAAGCTGCCGCGACTTAAGCGTCAACCACCCATAAAGGTGCTCTAAAGAGTGAGACGTGAACAATCTCGGGTCCAACACTTACTACAGGTAGCGAAACTCCGTCAAGAAGAATGGCTCACCTGTTGTTGATCTTTGATGCTGCGCTGTCCGAAGCAGCCGCAACGCCGAACTTTGCTCCTCCAATTTGCTGGAGGGACTTGACCCCTGTGGGGCTGGTAACAACCTCCAAGGCATCGATGATGTCGTCAGTAGTGCTGCCTTCAGGCGCACTGAGGAAGAAGCAGTGCGCCTTGGGCGGCGGTTCAGCAAATGCCATTGCGTGGAAGGGCGGAGCCCTGGCTCCCACGGAACGAGGCTGTGGTCCCCGGCAGTTGGAATCTGGGCGGAACCCCTGGACTATACGACGGGTGGTGAAGGTGAAAACATTTATTATTGATAGAGAGAGGTGTTAGGGTCGTGACCTGAAGGGTCACGCCCTTACAACCACTAGGAGGGATGCCTAGTCAGGCACCCCATTGCCGGTTGCCGCAGCCCGGGCGCGCTGCGTTAAGGCCCTTTGGGCCTCGACGGTGCAAAAGCCGGACAGGATCGCCTCCCATTCCTCTCGCGTGGGGTTTGGGATAGGGGGTAGGGTTGCGTTCTGCTGGCAGGGACCCACAATGTGGTAGGTGTCAGACACATCCCCACAGCGCGAGCACCGCCCGTCGAATTGCGGATCGAAATGCTTTAGAGTTGCCGGGCACAGCATCTTGTTAGTGAGCAGGCGCAGGAGTACCCGCTCGTTGGCCTTCCCCAGCACTATGCACGGGGTGGGAAGAGTTTGGTGCTTGGATTTGCAATAATCGCATATTTCCTTAAATGTGTAAACCGGATTGAAATCGGACTCCTGGTCAGCGTCGGATCCCGTGGGAAATTCCCGGAAAGAGAGCGGGCGGGCGGCGGCGTCGGCTGCTTCGTTTCCGCGGAGGCCTTGGTGACCTTGAGCTCAAACGAGAGATCGGTGCGCAAGATCACAGTCTCGGCTACAATTTTGTAGATGCGATAAGCCAGGGGAGTAGCCCGCCCTTGCTCGACGTTTTGACTAGCGCCTCGCGAGTCGGTGATTATGTATTTGGAGCAAGAGTCGGAAGCTGCCAGGGCGATGACAACCTCCTCTGCGTGAATTGCTGACTGGGCCTTGAAAGTAAGGCCGTTTGCTGTTCTGCCCCCGTGGACGACCGCGGCCGTGTACCATCCCCTGGGGTCCGGGCCGGGGATGTCGACGTAGAAGACTCCTGGTTTGCTCCCAAAATGGCGGTGCAAGGCTTCCGCCCGCGCCAGGTAGGCGCCTGCCATTATGGTCCTCTTTGGACATGGTGGGGAGAGGCCGCACGTTGAGGGCGCGTCTCCAGTGTACGGGAAGGCGGCATCTCTCCTCTGTTAATTGGGTGTGCTGGATGTGAAGACGGGCTAGAAAGCGGCGACCCGTCCCTGTCTTTGTGAGACGAGTGTATAGATTCTGGAGGTGTGCCTCCCGAAGCTCCCTGAAAGTGTTCACCAACCCCAATGCCATGAGGTGGCTGGTAGAGGTAGAGACCGGGAGGTCCAGCGATCGTTTTATGATTTTCCGGAGGATCTCCTCAAGGGCATCCTCTTCCTGTTTCCTGCGGGCGGAATCCAGGCTCCGCCTTGAAGCTGAAGATCGCGGCACAAACGGGCAAAGTAACGGCACTGATCGCCTGTGACCCAGCACCATGCAAGTATTTAAAAGTCGTAAATGAACGTGTCCGTGAAGCCGAACGCTTGCGCACCGCATATGGAGCCGGGGCGCTCGACTTCTGATCCGGAGTTCCCGGGTTCGAACCCGACCGCGGCGGCTGCGTTTTTATGGAGGAAAAACGCTAAGGCGCCCGTGTGCTGTGCGATGTCAGTGCACGTTAAAGATCCCCAGGTAGTCGAAATTATTCCGGTGCCCTCCACTACGGCACCTCCCTCTTCATTTCTTCTTTCACTCCCTCCCTTATCTCTTCCCTTACGGCGTGGTTCAGGTGTCCAACGATACATGAGACAGATACTGCGCCATTTCCTTTCCCCCCAAAACAATTATAAATTATTAATTGCTTACTTGGTTAGCCGCCGCTAGCTAATGCATTCAGCGCACAAAAAGTTAGTGGTCCAGTCAAGCGGTTCTGCTCAACAAATTCAACGTCTAAGTGGAACCCCAGCTTGCGTTCAACGCTGATTGCGTACTGGCGGCGTAGCCTCGAAGTTTTAATCAATGTCACATTAGAATCTGAGATTTAGGCGAAGCGGAGACGATATTTTTACGTTTCATTTTGCTCTACTCTGTCGACGACGAACAGCAAAAAAACTACCATGTGCTGTGCAATGAAAATTGGCCTTTGAAAAGTGGGCTTATGGAGGAAAAACTTAAGGAGGAAAAACAGGTGGTCGAAATTTTTCCGGAGCCCTCCACTACGGCACCTCTTGCTTCCTTTCTTCTTTCACTCCCTCCTTTATCCCGTCCCTTACGGCGCGGTTCAGGTGTCCAAAGATATATGAGACAGATACTGCGCCATTTCCTTTCCCCAAAAAACCAATTAATATTAAAAGTGGGCTGTTTGAGGAAAAGAAACGGTGCAAGAATTGTCTAATCTCGGTGGACACCCCAACCGCACCGTAAGAGAAAGGAGGAAAGTCGTAGTGAAATAAAAAATAATGTTTCCGTCCCCGCCGCGGTGGCTCAGTGGTTAGGGCGCTCGACTACTGATCCGGAGTTCCCGGGTTCGAACCCGACCGCGGCGGCTGCGTTTTTATGGAGGAAAAACGCTCAGGCGCCCGTGTGCTGTGCGATGTCAGTGCACGTTAAAGATCCCCAGGTGGTCGACATTATTCCGGAGCCCTCCACTACGGCACCGCCTTCTTCCTTTCTTCTTTCACTCCCTCCCTTATCCCTTCCCTTACGGCGCGGTTCAGGTGTCCAACGATATATGAGACAGATACTGCGCTATGTCCTTTCCCCCAAAACCAATTAATATTATTATTAAGTGTTTCCGTAGTGGAGGGCTTCAGAATAATTTAGACAACCTGTGGATCTCTAAACTGCACTGGCATCGCACAGCACACGAGCGCCTTTCGAATTTTGGCTCCATCGAAACGCTGCCTTAGCCGACTGGATTATCCAGGGTCCTCTGGCGCAGCAGTCGAGTGCCCTTATCACTGAGGGGCCGAAGCATCGTGGACTTGATGGACTGCAGAATTCTTCATCACACTCGTCTCATATTCACATTGAAAAACATTGTGTCTGCCTCTTACATCCTCACATTAACTTTCAGTTGTTCAGACATGTGGATTGCTGCTTTAAACCATTTGAATTAAAGACCAATAGATTTATAGCGCAAATCCTCAACTGCTACGTGGGTGAAATAATCCTGAGCTTATCATGCGAAGGTTGCATTCAGTGATTGAAACGTGTATTATTGCAGATCAGTGAACCTGAACGTCTACAATGCATGTAGCGAAGCTAGGTGGTTCACCACGAATGAAAAGAAAATTTCTTTAATGGCAAGTTTTGCAGCCGAGAACAAGACGCGACTTGCCATCTGTTCCTGCGTGGTTTGTGTTCATCCAACAAAAATAGCTCGAAACTTAATTTCTTTAAGCACGGCATGTTCAATGGTTTAGTGACTGCATTCAGCTGTTTGGAGTATTACTCAGTTGAGGCTGGCAGTAAAATTATGTATTCAGGACCGTGGACTGCGAAGAGTTAGCGATACAAGCTGATCGGTAATAGTCGGGCAATTCCCGATGGGCTGATGATTGATAAGTTTTTTTGGGGTCTGATAGCAAAGCAAGATCGAGTACCCAGACAGGCAAAGTAGAAAGGTGGCCCTTGAAAGTACTAAAGAGATGTACAAAGTTTTTTTCACTACTCTCGTAAGGATAGAGTGTCTTATTTTTGTACGCGAAACATGAATGTATCTACTAAGGGCAGACAGCCGCTCATTATGGCCGCGCAATAGAAATAACCAAGAAAATAAAATTTTTTTTAATTTTGCCTTGTGTATTTAGCAGCAACTCTCTGGTCTGGAAGAGCTCATTTCCAGTATCTTTCACGACGAAAGCATTAAATATTTTATCTTTCCCTCACTTACATAAGAAGCGGAAACATTGCCTATACTTACGAAAAGCCTTGGAGTTAGGCTGCGGGCAGCACAGCCGGCCATGTAAATCAACATGATAGATGCACCGTTAAGACATAGGAAGAAAGGATAATTGTCCAGAGAGAGAGAGAAAAACATTTTTTTGAAATCTCAATGAGATTTGCGGTGGGCCGTCGTGTTCATCGTTGACGTCTGGCCTCTTCGCAAGGTCGGGCCCCTATTCCAGGACTCCGCTGAGTCTTGCTGCTTCGCAAGCGTGCTACACAAGTGCCCTTTGGGCTGTGAGCTCGCTGCTGGTAAGCAGACCCTCCCATTGACCCGCACTCGGGGCTTTGAGTTTGTGGAATGCATAACTGCGTTTGCACTCACGTGTAATGTGGTATAGCGTGGGGGTTGGCCCGCACGGCGGGCATGGGTCCCTGAATTGTGTAGGGTACATTTTGTGTAGAATGTATAGGTTGAAGAATGTTCCTGTTTGCAGTCTCCACACAAACAAACTGGGCTAAGTGATAGCGTATTTGAAATCAAGAAGAAACGTAATTTCAAGTACATGTGATGCGAAGGCAGATAACCGATGCATGTTAATAAGTGGTAGCAATGGATCGCAGGAGGAAGCAAGCGAAACAGACGGTGGCAGAAAATCAGTTGGACAGATGAGATTAAGTAGTTTCCGGTAGTCAAACAACACGATTAGTGTGAATGATACGGGAGAAGAAGCTGTTGTCCTTAACTAGGATTAGTCGGGCTGATTTAGAAGAGGGTTATGATTAGCGAGATAATATAGATCACACGCCGTCATATGAGACTCCAAGAGAAGCTTGTGCCATTCAGAAAAACTGCAGAGGTCAGAAGGCATGTTGGAATGCATTCGGTGTCTAAACACGGCATAATTGCGACATTTCAAAAAGACAACAGCGCCAAAATGACGTCGACAACACTTCCACGCTGTTCTCAACAAATCCGTCTTCGGCGAACGACGACTAGCCATCTGTTTATGTGAATTGCGAAATAACAAAATTGTTTTGGAATATTTTACCGATTTATTAGACGCAACCATGAATTAAACCAAGGGAACATTAGTGTAAGCCAGCGATAACTGTACGGAACAACGTTCACACTAGCCATGCATAAAAAAATGGTGAATTTTAAAACGCCATGTCTCGGCAATATCCAATATACAGGTGGTCCCACAAAATTTGAGCCAAGGTGTTAAAAATGAGAGACTTCGTACGCGAATGTATTTGAGTGCATAATGTTGGCACTAGCCTAGAGGTTTCAGCCAATGTTTTTATTTTCCCCTTAACTAGTCCTTTTGCTTTGTTTAATTCATTACTTTAAGTATTCGCTACATACCCCAAGTACTATACGCAAAGTTGAAGAGAACCTTCAGAAACCTAAAAAAATTGGTTCCTACACGACATGTCTCACCTGCTCCTTTTTTCCACCTTCCAAAGAAAGCCTGTCAATTTGAAAAATGCCACGTGACAGGGAACTTTGCTCAGTTACTGTGCTGCTCTCAAGCGTGCGATGGATGAACAAGGTCGGCTGCAGCGCGACTGTTGCCCGCGGCAGGGTGCTATACCTGATGGAGGTATCTGGGCATACGGCTCTTATCGCATGACGCCGGAAATGCATGATGCTGGCCGAGCGTCGCCGAAGCGGCCAAACATCCAAGGCTGAGAAAAGGAAAGAAAACAGCATATTGATTCTGTTTTAAAGAAGCGAAGGCACGTGAGAACGATAGAAGGCGATGAAGGCTGCAACAATTTTTCCTTTGTATAAAAATTACCTTGTAATAGTTTTAGAATTGAATGAGTATACTACAACTTTACGTTAGCTTTCGAATAACAGCGGATAAATCTCACGGGGAAAAATCTCAGAGTAAAGGTAAAAAAAATCTTGGCTCTATCCAAGCACGTTTACGAATGTCTTCTTCAGACGACGAATATTTTTCGCACTGGCGCCAACCGCTCTCCAGGCATCCACGTAGAATACGCCGGGTTTCGATCCATAGTGGCGGGACCTGGTTTCCGCCCGCGCCAGGCGCCGGCCATAATGGTCCTTACAGTTCATGTTCGCGGGAAGAGGGCACACGTGTGACTCGTGGAGACCCATCGACAGACCCAATACATAAGGCTTACACAAACCTCCACAGGACGGTATATCCTGGACTCCCTCGGAATCAGAATACCGGCCAACGACCCAACCCTCCTCCCCATTCCTCGATCCCTTCACCGAGAGCTGGTCATCAAGCCACTGCCAAAAAATATGCACCCCTCCCACCATGAGCAGCGCCGGAGAGCCCGTGCGAAGGCACTCCACCGAGTGTACGGCTCCGAGCCGGACGCCGTATGGGTGGACGCCGCCTGCACGGGTGGCGAAGCAACCGCAGCCGTGGTGGACTGCTCTTCATCCGCCCTAATCACACTGCCTCTCCCCCCTGACACCACCCCAGAGGCTGCAGATGAAGCCGCCATCGCAATTGCCATCACCCGCACGGAAGCCCAGTACATTTTAACAGACTCTAAAACTGCAATTCTAAATTTTGCGCGAGGCCGAGTCCACGTCCCTGTTTTTGGCATACTGGGCTCGCCCGATGCACCCCCATCCCTCCATGTAGAGCTTATATGGGTGCCTGCGCACTCCGGGAATCCCGGAAACGAGGCCGCCAACCTTTTAGCCCGAGGTTCTTTAAACCGGGTTCAGGTGGCCTCGGATCGGGGATTCGCGAGGGAGTGAATGCACTCGTTCAGCGCGATGACGCAGGCCTACAGAGCCTGGCGCCAGCTCTACCCCCCGCCCCACCCCTCCCTAGATAACAAACACGCAACACTGGCGCAAACTACAGACACACACACTCCCCTCAGCCCTGACTCAAGCCCACTATCACCCCTCCTTCTCCACTCCTGCGTGCACCTTGTGCCCAGAACCATTCGCCTCTTCCCTTCACATCCTCTCCCTCTGCCCGGCGGACCCTCCCCCCCGCGCGGCCTAGAGGACCTCAAGACCTGGGAGGACTGGGAGACCCTACTGCGCTCGGAGGACCCGGCCGTGCAGACAATCGCCACCAGCCGGGCTGCCAGTGTTATGGACCTTAGGGACATAAACACTTGAGTGCAGTGGGGTTGTGCTGAAACCCAGGGACGTGCCCCGACTTCCTCTCCAACAATAAAGTTTCTCTCTCTCTCTCTCTCACACGTGGCGGGCGCATCTTCACTGGGATGGAACATGTACGCGCTCTTCCATGATAGTGGTGTAATGGATGTGTAGTCTGGCAAGGAGGCGGCGACCCGACGATGTCTTCGAGAGACGCGTATACTGGCTGGTCAAGTGGACTTCCCGGAGCTCGCGAAATGTGTTCATGCACAGCGCCTGGAGGCGCTGGTGGAGGTGTTTGCGGGGTGGACCAGAGCCCGCTTAATAATTTTTCAGAGGATCACTACGAGTGGAGGTACGGAGTCAAATATAGTATTGGACTGGTTACAAATGCATACCTCAGTAGCAAGGCGTCTTTGCATCGTAACATCGCGCTTTAAGAAACCCGGTGGACCATGCGTCCTACCTGGTCCCCGGATTATGAAGTTTGGCCAAAGTCGTTTCTCATTGCCTGTGTTGATGTATAAAGAGCCCAGTACCCCGTGTTCGATATTTTCAGGGATTGGACCTGCCTGAAGAGACAATGTAATTTTGGCTGGACACATGGTGAGGGGCAGATCTGCACAAATGCAGACTTTTCGGGAGAGCATTGCAGGCCGCGGCGGCAAGCATAACGGTGCGCTATGGTCTCCGCCTCCTGTATGTTGGCCCCAGTGTCTCCGAGGGCGCCTTGCGCGGCCTACAGGGTGATGTCATTGGCATAAAGAGCATGCTGCATACTGGCGACAACGGACAGCTGTACCGGTAGGGGCACCATAGCCAGATTGATTAACAGGGGATCCAGCACCATGCCTTGTGGCGTACCCCTCGCTCCTAAATGAAAAGGACCATGTTCGTTATAATGGATTCGATTGTAAGATTGCCTGTCGGCCAAAATTTGCCAATGTATCGGAAAATGAAACTTGGTTTTTGGGGAACAGAAATGACACAGTATCTCTCTCACATATCGGTGGAGACCTGAACAGCGCCGTAAGGGAAGGGATAAAGGAGGGAGTTAAAGAAGAAGAGAAGAAAGAGGTGCATTAGTGGAGGGCTCCGGACTAATTTCGACCACCTGGGGATCTTTAACGTGTACTGATATTGCACTGTACCTCTCACTTGCCGTAGGCATTGCAATGGCACCGTGAAAGTGATAAAGTGGAAAAGAACTGCATGTAAGTCATACACTCCATCTACGTTGACACCGAACACAGATCATCGGAAGTGATCTTGCTGTATGTTGCCTAAGCCTACAAATCGCCGTTAAAAGGGCAAGCCCGTGAAACCCTTTCACCACGTACCTCGCAGGGAGGCCATGACAACGCTCAACGCAGTGTTGCAGGATGTGACCGATGAGGACAAACTTTACATCTTCGCATACCTACAGTCTAAACAACGAACACTACTGATAAAGAGTAGAAATGGAGTAAGCTGTCCTCTAGTTCACTCCATTTTATGTACTAGATGAAAATTTATTTCATTCTTACACCCTCCTGTTTAGAGCGCGCAATGCGCAGAAGAATCTCGACGTCATACCCGGCTGCGCATTCCAGATGAGTAGCGCACTGACGATTGACACCACAATCGACGTCGACGCCACGCAGAATACAAGCCAGCTACACAAGGTCTGTATTTGGGCACCCATTCGGCACCGGTTGACTGAGTGAAACGTTTTCTCCGCTTCTTCAGGTCGTACAAGATAATTTCATGGACTATGTCGACAGGACTCTGAAGTTGTTCATGATGGATTGACAAGAGACGAGCGACGTCGACCTCGAAGAGAAGTGTTGGATATCGTGGGTAGAAAGCCATTTTATGAGCACTAATATAGCCATGCACTTCTATTCATGCACTTTATTTCACGGGGGAAGCTTTATAAGTCCCATTACTTCAAAGCTTGTAGTTGGAATCGCGGAACAAAAAATCGCAGAGCCATGTCGATGGCAAGAAGTTAAAATAGTGAACTTTAATTACCACAGGTACCGGCAATTAGGGCAAGGCGGGTCCTGTGGGGCCCCCAGGGAGGGGGGGGGAGGGCAACGGCTCGGGCCTACGGAATGAGTGCAGGTTGAGTGGTTTCGTCTGGCTTGGTGAGGAGTGAGTCTCAGCTTTCCAGAAAGGGGGCTGGCAGGAGGGCCCACAGTGCCCGGTTATTTTATCATCACTTAGAGGATGTGCGCCTAGCTGAGTGGTGAGTTCGTTGTTGCAATTTTGGCATGTGCGGTCGTATTCCCCGTCGGTGATTAGTGATAGCCTGGAGTGGCTAAAAATTCAGTGCGTCTGAAATCTGCGGAGCAAGGTGGCTTGCGCTTGTTCGAGGTGGGGGTGGGGAAGCGGGCAACAGCGTCTTGTTTCTTTATGAAAATTCTTGATGCCGGCAAAAGTCGGCAGGGCTTCAGCGAGGGAGTCTGGATCCGTCGGGCCGGCCGCCCAGCAGGTGCCAGCATTAGACAACTTGCTGCATGACTTAGTCGCGCCAGCGAGGGTTTCGCGGCCGCGCGCGCATCACTCTCTCTTCAGACTCCCTTGTCGATGGTGTGTGTGCAATGCAGTGTGATGGAACGGCGACGACATCAACATACGCGACCTACGAGGCGACCGCGTCTACGTCAACAGGAAGACAAGGGCGCCCGCGAAGGTACGCTACAGGCTCCAAGGCACGGGAGTCGAGAAATGCTGCGCGACTGCTGCAGAGACGGGCTGCACCACAGACGATCCCCGCCACGGTACGAGCACGGAAAGCTAGTCTCAGACGGTTGAGGCGTTGAACCACGCAGGCGGGAAGCGGACATGAAGCGACAGACGAGTGCGGCCAACGTCACTGCGGAAACGTGAAGCGAAGGCAATTCGGCAACGTCGTGAAAACGATCCGGAGTTGCGACAACGTGAAGCGGAAGCAATGAGGCAGAGGTGGAACAGAAGGCTCAGGCAAAACATTTCACCCGCGGGACTTTAGAGCTTTCTAAATTATACACGAAATCAGTCTTTAGTTGTCTCGGCCGAATTTTTTTCGCCCACCTCTTCTTTCGTTCATAAGTATGGGATCGACTTTTCTTTAATAGGACGGCGTCCCGCGAAAGTTCCTGATATTTGTTCGTTCTTGCACAAATCCGGTTGTACGCGGCTACAACATTTGCTGACGCGAAAGGCGGTTAGTTTTATCTAGAATGACTGGAGCCGCGTTCAGACTTCTACATTGCTCGAGATTATGCAGTTCCCTTTGGGACTCGACAGACGGTTCTTTGTCTCCTTTAAATTCACCGCGGCCGACAGAAGCAGGAATCCTGTCTTACGTGGACTGCCGAAAACATTACTTGCTATTTTCGCCGCCTGGTTGTTCAGGTATGCGTGGCCGAAAGTCAGCACAATAAAGAGTCTTTTTAAGAACCAATTCAGCAAACGCCAACTAATGTGACAAATCCTGGACACTTGGTCCCCACCGCACTATCGGTGTAATAAGGGTGGTCTGCGCTTCCGCAAAAGCTCGAGCGAGAGTCGAACTCACAAACTATTGGACACCTTTAGCACACCGTGTTCGCGAGACCGAACGATGGCAGTGCGCCCACGCTGATTGGTCCCGATGCGGCGGCAGGCGCGCACGCAGCTGTCCGTTACCTGGCATCATCTGACGCCGTCAAGCCGATTTCTGCATCTGTACTGACTGCGAGCGGACTCAGGGTACTCCGATAATGGTAGCACGGTACGCGGTATGGTAAAGCTGTCTAACATCTGCGCGGATGGTCAACGTTTCCCAGAACAGCTTGTTTCATCCTGACATGCGAAATAAAGCAGGCCATTGCACTCGAATGATTCCCCAAACAAAACGGAGCAATGCTCATTTTCTCGTGAGATGCGCCACAAGGACGCAGTTGCTGGTTGGTTCATGCGTCCGTGACTCTCACGCTAGAAAAAAAAATCAGCCTAAGAGCGCAAGTTCGAAAGCCTTTTCCTGTCCTCATTCTACCTTAATTTTTCATTTTCTCTTATTTCTGTTATCTTTCTGTTTTCTGATTTTTTGCTTTATTTACTGCTCATTTCGATAATTTCATTTATTTCATTTTTATTTATTCTTATTTTCATTTTCAATTTCTGGTTTATTTCATTACATATACGTTGCTTAAGAACTGCTGCTTAATCAACTTTAACATTTTTTTTATTTAACACAACTTGTGGATGTTAGTTCGTACGGAGGATTTGCGTCTACAACTTCCGTCTACAACTTAAGTCCACTCCACTCATGAGCCAAGAAAGATTCGTCTTAAAATGTTCTCTCGGACGGTACGCCACGTAACTATCCACGCCTCATCGCAGCTGCGGGCGTGAGCCGACGTCGCTCTCTCGCCTCGCAACTATCGAGTCACGTAACGCTGCGTTGCGGAGCCGACGCCACTCGTGCAACTGCTGGAAATCGCGTGACGTAATAATAATTGGTATTTGGGGAAAGGAAATGGAGCGGTATCTGCCTCATATATCGTTGGACACCTGAACCGTGCACCGTGCCGTAAGGGAAGGGACAAAAGAGGGAGTGAAAGGAGGAGAAAGGAAGAGGTGCCGTAGTGGAGGGCTCCGGAATAATTTCGACCATCTGGGGATCATTAACGTGCACTGACATCGCACAGCACACGGGCGCCTTAGCGTGTTTCCTCCATAAAAACGCAGCCGCTGCGGGTGGGTTCGAGCCCGGGAACTCCGATCAGTAGTCGAGCGCCTAACCACTGAGCCACCGCGGCGAGTCTCGCGTGACGCGCCATTCGCTATATAAAACGTGTGGCGTGTGCTTACCTTCCTGTGATTACCCTGAAAGCTTTTTCGCTCGTCTTGCAGGGGTGAACCGGCTTGAACCACAGCTATCTTTCCAGCGAAAAGCTCTACTTCTGGAATGCAAAGCTGAAGGTGAAATCACGCATGGATTTGACCTCTGGCTCGCCGCATTGTGGCTGAGACCTCGTAACACGTGACTGGACGCACCGCTACCGCTCGTTCCGCCGCTGCGGTGACCGCCGTTCCGACCGCTCTCTGTAGCAAGTTGCGTGATGTGACAAACCACGTGATTCGCTCTTGCTGAGTAAAGGCCAGAGCTCACCTCCTAGGCATCTCCCAGCACTTTCATTTACAATCTTCCTTCAGTCGCAACAAGAGACCGCAGAAGGCGAGGGGGCTTCCTGGACCTACGGGAATGGGATCAAGGAGCTGTCACCAATCTGGCAAGGGCTCCTTGTTACTGGATGTATTTGTTGCTAAAACGTCGTCGTTTTGACGGACGCGGTTGTTGCGACGCGCTTGACTGCCTTTCCGCTCCTGTCTTTCAACACTCCTCCTGTCTGCACGTGGCAGCGATTGTGGCTCAGCTTGATCCATTGGGCAGTCCCGTGCACTTTCTTTTCCATACTTCCTTCAGTCGCAATAAAACAACAGCCAGGCAACGCGAGAGCTCCTAGCTCACAGCCCCTTAATGCAATGTGGCAAGGGCTCCCTGCGGCAAGAGCTCCTTGTCAAAGGGGGCATCTGTTGCTACACCGTCGTCGTCGCTTCAGATCACGCGGTTGATGCGACGCGCGTCGTTTCCTTCAATCTTTCCTCTCACATCTCAACAAAACTTGTTCTTGGGCTAGATGCTAAGCCATGATCTGAGAAGAACCAGAGCAAATCAGTCGTCCTCCCTTTTTTGTCCGCTATCCTTTCTTGCGCTGGTTCTTCTAAGCGCTCACATCCCTTTACCTCTCCTACTCTCGGTACGTGGCAGGGATTGTGGTAAATCTTGAGGCACTGGGCAGGCCCGTGCACTTTTCATTCATCCAGCAGTCGCAACAGTCTAGACACTGCGGCGAGGAGGGTGGTTGTGGTCGTTTTAACTTTGTTTCCGCAAAATGAAAGTGATCAGTTGGGGCTGGGTCAAGTCGATGGTAGCCGCAGTCGGGGGCGGCATGTTGAGCTCGCGTGATGAGGGCCCACTGTGTTGTTTTCCTTGAACTGTCCAAGACCTTGTTCCATCCTTCTGCCGAGGGAGCTGGCAAGGGGGTCGTCGCAGGGAATTTGCTACCGCATTCCCATAATATATGGTCTTGGGGAGCGTGCGTCCCGTCACCGTAGTGTGGGCAAGCAGGGTCGTATTCTCTGTCATTTAACAATCGGTAGGGGCTAAGAATAGCCTTTGTTTGTTGGCGTCTGAGTGTCGTGGCTTGCACCCTGTCCAAGTCAGAGATAGGGGCGGGATATGTGCATTTTAGCTCGCAATAAAAATTAATGTCGATTTGCTCAGCTAATTGAGGATATACAAAGCGAAAGATGTGGGCGTTCACTGTGTTCATTGGCGTTGGTGTTGACAATGTTCTAGACGGCGATGGCTTCGTGGAAAGGAAAGGCGCATAGCTGGCTCCCTGTATATGCGGACGCCTCATTCGTGTTTTGGTACACGTGGCGGTAGTGAGAGCGAGATGTGGCCAGAATGCGTTAGCGCTGCATGCCACCACCTAGGGTGATAGGGAGGGCACGCTGCCTATCAAATGTGCGGAACGCAATCAAAGCAGGCTTTTGCAGTTGAACACCAAGCCACGTATATGGAAGCGAGATTGAGGTCTCCACTGAGCCACGGAGCCGGTTTCCGCCTTTTCTTCCGTGAAAATGATCGTCCCTTGCAAGTTCTCGACGCCAAAGAACTCCATGAACGCCGTCGACTCACTTGTTTTGTTTGGTAGGGGCTAAGAATTGCCTTCGTTAATAGGCGTCTGAGGGTAGTGGATAAAAAAGGGAGGGAAAAAGAAAGAGTGGGCAACACCTGTGGCTCAGTGCTATTAGTGGCGCATGCGCAGTAATCGCTACGAAGCGAGAGAGAGAGAGAAAGAGTCGGCGGCGGCCACTTGCGCCGTGCGTGACGTCTTTCGTGCTCCGACATACGCCGGCTCGCGCGAAGCGCCGTGTTGACTAGCCTAGTGAAGCTTCTCGCTTCAAAAGATTGTAATCTCCGCGCACGAGCGAGGTGCCTCCGCGCGGGTCTCCTATAGAGGTCTCCTGTCCCCTGGTTGGATAAAAATCGGGTTAGGTGGTATACCCCCCGTTCCCTGAGTCAACCGCGCACGCCGGAACCCATACGGGATTGATGTTGAAATCGAGAGTTCGATTGCGCAGAACTCACATTGCGAGCACGTTCACCAATTTTTTGACGGAATTTTGAATGGCTTCTTAGTGTCGCCACGAATATTTTTAATGCGACAGCGTTAAGGAGCTCATGTCGCAGAAAAGCCGGTGTACGCGTCTGCGGCGTAGGCAGTGAGCGAAAAATCGTCATCCTCGCACTCCTTCTCCTCCTCCTCCTCGCAATGTACGCCACTCCCGAACAGATAGCGCGTGACGGCAGCGCCTCCCGCTCGTCTCGTTCGGGCGCTATAGGCACGCAGGAATCACGTGGTGAGTGGCGAACAAAGCAGCGCACATCCAAGGCGCGTTCACCACGAAGCTTGCGGCTTCCTGCCCGTCCGTTCAGCGCGGTAGTTTGCTGGCGTTCGTGGCATCGGGTGTGTCGAGAACGATGTGCCGACTAACTACGACTGCAACTTCAGTCCCGCGCGTTTCGGCAAGGCGCCTGGCAGCGCTTCTACGTGGTTTGCCGCCCCGCGCATCCGTTTCACCGTACGTAGCAGAGCGATTTCTCTAACGGGCAAGGCGTCGCGCCGAACGGGCGATGGCGTTCCGTGGACTCCCTGGCAGTGCTGCAACACGCTGTCGCGTTCCACTCTTAAAGGTGAAGCTTAAACGTCCTCCAATTTTGATGCAGGGATCCGCAATGACCAGAGCGATAGCTATATACCTCCTCTGCCACGGGTATGGAGCTAGCGTTAAAGGTTGTGGCGTTAACGAGGGCTTTCACGAAACTATCACGAAACAGACTAACCGTCTCGCAGCAGATATTTCAAGGGCGCAAAGTTATTCCATGCCTGTCGACAAGGGGTAAAATTGGAAGTTACCCCTTCCTTACTACTTTCTTACACCCTTTTTTAAAATGTATGGACTTGGGGGGCGTGCGTCCCGTCAAAGTAGTGCGGGCATGCAGGGTCGTAATCACAGTTTGTGATTAAAGATAATTGGTAGGGGGTAAGAATTGCCTTTGTTAATAGGCGTCTGAAAGTTGTGGCTTCCACCCTGTCCAGGCCTGGGTGAGGGGCGGGATACGTGCATCGTAGCTCGCAATAAAAATTTGTAATCTCCGCATAGTCCGTCCCCTCGAGGTCTCCTGTCTTCTGGTTGGATAAAAATCTGACGAGATGGTCGACCCCCTCGTCTCCGGTGTTACCCGCGTGAGCCGGAACCCATACGAGATTGATGTTGTGATGGAGAGTTCGGTTGCGCAGAATTCACAGTGCGAGCGCGTTTACCGAGTTCTAGGCGAAATTTTGACTTGCGCTATCTGATTCGTTTAGAATACTTTGGATGCACGGTCCGCGATGATCAGAGCGATAACTACTTCCTCTGCCTGGGATATAGAGATAGCGTCAAAGGTTCTGGCGTTACCGAGGGCTGGCTTTGAAGTGGGCATATACGCCACGTATATTCCGCCTTTGATGTCTTGAGGTGCATCCACGCACACTGCTCGTGCTTCGCTGTCGTACTGTTTCTCAAGTTCCTGGGCCCTTGCTTTCCTGCGGGTGTCGTGTCTGCCTGGCCGCATACTCTTGGCTACTGGTTTTGCAACTAGTCTACTAGTAATGTCGACTGATAAATGTGATTTTGCACATACCTCAGTAGCGGGGTGGATGTTGAGTTTCTCAAAAATTATGCTTCCTGAAACACTTCACGACAAGCGGGTCACTTGTGCCGTCTTATGGGCTTCGATAAGTTCAGCGAGCGTGTTCAATATTCTCAACTGCAGCCGTCGATCTGACTTGGCCCTAATGATGCTATTAAGTGGCTCTTTCTCATTCCCCTGTGACGGGTGGCAATGCGCCTCACCATCCCGCCTATCCGGTGCGCCGTGACGCGTAGCCGGCGGATCACGTCCTTGTTTTGAGTATTATTCTGAATCAATAAGTCAAGAACCCTGAACGTGGCTACCGGGGTATCGCGTGGTTGTCAGTGCAACTCGATAGGTTTCCGATGGTCGCGTGCTGCCTGTGAGGCGTGTTTGTTCATGATAACTGAGGGTCCCGATTGAGCCTGTGAACACCAGAAGCCGTTTACCTGACGAAAGAGTGCACCGTGTTGATAGCTTGTTGTAATGATTCTGCAAACTCTCCATCGGATTGGGAGTTGTTTCATATGGTGATATCGTCGGCGTATATAGTATGGTGTATATGTGGGGTAGCATCTAATAGACGCCGGAGGCCACTCATAGTAATGCTAAGGAGAAAAGATGAACGTACACCGCCTTTGCGCGGTTCCTCTGGCGCCCGGTATAATTTTGTCGCTACTTTTATACCCGAAATGCAGCGTAGTCGTGCGCTGGCTCACAAAGATGGCGATGTGTCGTATGTTCGTTAACCTACATTCATCAGTGACAGGTGGGAGAGGATGGAAGCGCTTGACACATTGTCAAAGGCCTTAAACCCGAAATCGAAGGACACATCGTAGGCGTATGGGCGGAGCGCCTAGGCGCATGTGCGTACGACGGAGTCTTTCTGCGCATGTGTGAGGCGCGTCGCGCAGATATCTGTACATGTCAGATATCCGCGCCTGCACTCGGGCGCTTGCGCGCGCGTCCGAAGCGGGGTCCGGTTTTCAACAATAGGAGGACCGAGGGGTTTCCGGGGACTCTTTCTTCATTACTTGAAGCTCTTTTAGGTTCCTGGAACTTTTTTCGCTGTTCAAGTTGTCCTTTCAGCGCCACCGAAATCCCTTTTCTTCACGCTTTAAACTCTCTCCTTTGCCTCGAGAGGGGGAATGAGCCAGTACAGGGAGCATGCAGGTTGATGCCTTTTTTTCGACGCCCGTCGCGGCGCGGCGCGGCGCTGTGTGCGCAGGCGCTCCGCACATTCGCGAGGAAGTGTCATGGAGTTGCCGCTTTACTCACATCGAGTTCCAGGATGGTACGCGTGGCTCTAATGCGATTTGGATCCCGAATGTCTTGCTTTATCTGCCACATGATGTCCCGAGTCGAGAGAGCTGCTCGAAACCCATCATGGACAGGGGAAATCTGTCTTTCCCGTCGGCGTGCATTTGGAGCCATTTTAAGACAACGTGCTCCATTACATGACGTTAGCGGAATTTTGCAGAGGTTCCCAAGCTCGAGTCCTTTTACCCGGTTAGGAATAATATATGTTACAGAAAAATTGAAATTGAATTTTTTTTACCCGCTGCGGTGGCGCAATGGTTAGGCATTCGGCTACTGATCCGGAGTTCCCCGGTTCGAACCCGCCCGCGGCGGCCGCGTTTCGATGAAGGCGAAACGCAAAGGCGCCCGTGTGCTATGCTATTGCAGTGCACGTTAAAGATCCCCAAGTGGTCGAAATTATCCTGCCACCTGCACTGCGGAACCTCTTTCTTCTTTCACTCACGCCTTTCCCCTTCCCTTAAGGCGCGGTTCAGGTGTTCGCCGATATGTGAGACAGATACTGCGCCATTTCCGCTCTCCAAAACATTTTTCAAATTGACTTTTGGCGAAGCAAATGGCGCAGTATCGGTCTCACATCTAGGCCGACACCTGAATCGTGGCCATAAGGGTACGGAAAAAGGAGGGACAGAGAGAAGAAAGCAAGAAAAAAGGTGCCGTAGTGGAGAGCTCCGGAATAATTTCGACCACCCGGGGATCTTTAGGTTCCCTGACGAACCATCCGGATGCAGCCTATCGTACCCTCCTTGGATTCAGCCATATCTGGCTTGGAGAGATTCCTCCCTCCCCCCCCCCCCCCCCCCCGGCATGAAAAACGGTATTAGTGACGTTTACTCCTAAGGAAGGCAATACAATTTATGGGGAGCACCCGCGCCCTATCGCCCTCACATCTTGTGTCGGCAAGCTGATGGAGAGTATGGTGCGAGACAGGTTGTCCGCTTACCTCGAAACACATCACACTTTTTCAGACACCATGTTTGGTTTCCGACCACAGAAATCCGCACAAGACATCCTTCTACAACTCCATCATGGCATATTAGAGCCCAAAGAACTCCCTACAATGACAAGGTAGTCGTGGCCTTGGGTTTCAAAGGAGCCTTTGATAATGTGATACATGAAATACCTACTGTGGTCAGAATACATACCGATACATCTGGCAATTTCTCACGGTTCGACAGGCTAACTTTCGAATTCAAGACAAGGGACATGGACCCTATACTATCGGATCCCGGGGTACAACACAGCGTGCGGTTTTATCTCCCATACTCTTCAACCTCGCAATGAAAATCCTTCCCGCAAAATTAAGCTCCATGCCCGGCATCCGATATGCCCTATGTGCGGATGATATCTCTATCTGGGCAACAGAAGGCAATCTCGGACACATGTAGACCTGCCTACAACAAGCAGCGGAGGCAGTGGCCACTTACGCTGCAGACATCTCCAGTGTTCTCCCACCAAATCAGAATTTGTCCACATTCGAACCTCTCCTCGGGGCGACACTTCAATTCACCTCACACTCCCTACGGGTCCGATTAGAGAGGCCAAAGAGATCTGCATCCTCGGTCTCTTTATTCACCAGCAACGCAGACCGGACACAACACTCGCAAAACTCCGCATGTATGGTGATCAGGTGGGCCGTATTGTCCGGCGAGTCTCCAACAAGCGTGGAGGTTTACGAAGCAAAGATGCTTTGTGGCTGGTACATGCCTTTGTAACGAGTAGAATTCTCTACTCAACCTCCTACCTTCACATGCGCACACACGACGAGGACCAACTCGAAGTAATGCACAGCAAAGTAATCAAACGGTCTCTTGACCTTCCCATTACCACATCTAACCACCGTTTCTTGGACCTGGGCGTGGTCAACACCTATCGGGAACTCCGAGATGCCCATCTCGTCACAAACGTCACAAAGGCGGCCGTGAGCTGTGCGATGTCAGGTGGTCGAAATTATTCCGGAGCTCTCTACTACAGTACTCCTTTCTTCTTTTATTCTGTCAGTCCCTTCTTTATCCCTTCTCTTAGGGTGCGGTTCAGGTTCCTGCCGAGATGTGATAGATACTGCGCCATTTCCTTTCCAAATTACTGCGCTCTTTTTTTTAGGACATGAAAGGATGCAATATAACTGGCTTACTTCTACGGGATACTCCTTTACCCTTCCTAAAAAACCCGCCGCGGTGGCTCAGTGGTTAGGGCGCTCGACTACTGAGCCGGAGCTCCCGGGTTCGAACCCGACCGCGGCGGCTGCGTTTTTATGGAGGAAAAACGCTATGGCGCCCGTGTGCTGTGCGATGTCAGTGCACGTTAAAGATCCCCAGGTGGTCGAAATTAATCCGGAGCCCTCCACTACGGCACCTATTTCTTCCTTTCTTCTTTCACTCCCTCCCTTATCCCTTCCCATATGGCGAGGTTCAGGTGTCCAACGATATATGAGACAGATTCTGCGCCATTTCCTTTCCCCCCCAAAACCAATTTATTTATTTCCTAAAAACAAGTTTTCATGCCGAACACGTTACCTGCCGTGGTGGCTCAGTTTTTGTTTGGTAGTCCTCTTGAGAGAGGACTAAACGTGATAATTTATATCTGCGTTTGACCAAAGGGAGTCTTCCTTTGCCACAGTTGTACCTGAGGCAGGTGGTGTCAAGATTTGTTTCTTCGAGATCAACGCGACCCTTTCCTGAGAAATTTTATTCAAGTGAGGCTTTCTTCGGCTTTCCAAACTGTGTTATTTCCACTGTAGACGGGATGCGATGCAGTGCAATTAGATTTTTGAAAGAAGTGGTCTTTGCTTTCCGATATCTAAATGCTCGGTTCAGTTTGCGATACCTTTCAAATGTCAGGCGTAAGAAATTGCTAAAAGATTTGCTTGACTGTGTCTCCCCTAGCTAATATATCGATCTCTGTGTAGTGGAGTCCAGGGAGGACATGTTTTGAAAAGAGTAAGGAAAATGGTGGTGCCAGCGGGTGTGAAGACGTTTTTCTTCCAGTTGCACACCGGTACGTTGCCGGTTTAAACAGATGGAGGACAAGGAATTGTTTTTACCATGGGGTGCTGACTGCTTTTTATGTTACAAACCAGAGTCAATAGAACACGTCTTTATTGATTACTGAAAGGCGCTGCTCTTATGGGACGTTCTCCAGCGTACAATAAGGACTTACCCTTCACGCCGTATGGGATACGATTCGTGGGCGTTGAGCCGGACTTTATAAATACGATGTAATTTTCCTTCTTGGCCGGCACAGCATTTGGCGAAGCAGGATTGCTGTGCGATACTGCGATGAAGATGCTCGCTTTGTCCGAGATTACTTCATAGAAAACATACTTAAGCTACGTGAAGTGCACAAGGAGCTATGTTCTGGACATGAAGTTATCGAGTTAATGGGAGAGTTGTGTTCTTTGAATAAGTTTTGATTTTCTCACGTGAGTGAAACGCATGTCCGCTCATGATGTTTGAGAATGTAGCGCAGAACATGTTTCTGATCTGTTGTAAACTTTTGAAACAGGCAATGATGACAAAAAAAAAGCCGTGGTTACTCAGTGGATAGAGCACTCGGCTTCTGATGCAGAGCACCCGGGTTCGAACCCGACCGCAGCAGCCGCGTTTCGATGGAGGCGAAACGCAAGGGCACCCGTGTACTGTGCGACGTCAGTGCACGTTAAAGACCCCAGCTGGTCGAAATTACCCCCGAGACCTCCACAACGGCATCTTTTTTTTTTTTAATGCGATAGCGTTAAGGGCCCCGTGTCGCAGAAAAGCCGGTGTCGCCGGTGTCGGCGGCCTTGGCCGTGAGCGAAAAATGCGAAACGGATTAATAAATAAAACCGTGTAGGAAATAGGGCGAGTTGGGGAATCGAACCAGGGCCTCCGGAGTGTGAGAAGAGCATGCTAACATGCACTTTCCCACGCCAGCTCGAAGGTTTGGAATGAACAGAAGCGCGTCTAGTGAATACAGTGTTTTTAATTTCCTTACGGCATGATTCGGGTGTCCAGAGAGAAATGTGAGACAGGCGTTATTTCCTTTCCTTAAAACCAATTTTCATTTCATCTTCCTTCCCTTACGGCCTGGTTAGGTATGTGAGACAGGCGTTCTTTCCTTAAATTGTACAACGGGCCCCGCGTCGTGTCGAAAGGGCGATGGCGTTCTGTGGACCCCTTGGCAACCGTGCTATATGATGTCGCGTCCCACTCTTAAAGCGAAGGTTAAGCGACCTCCATTGTTTTGTTCTTTCACTCTTTCCTTTACCCCTTCCCCAACGGCGTTTTTCGGGTGTCCACCGAGATATTTAAGGCAGTTAATGTGCTACTTCCTTTCCTGAAAACCAAGCTTCTTTTTTTCAAATACAAGAGGAAATAAATGTGCATGCACTGACGTCGTGCAGAAAACCCTTTTTCTTCATACGCGCGCTATACAACTCCAATATATTAAAGAAACAACGAAAGTAATCGTTATTCTTCTCAAATATTAATTGCTTTCTACGACCTGATGAATATTTCACTGCAACAACTGTAACAGAGCGTCATCGAGGCTGCAGGCATGCTTTTAAAAAAAAAAAAGTCTTTAAGCTAACTTACTCAAAATTTCTGCTAATCGATTACTTTTTTGGCCACTGAATACCATAACATGGAGTGCCTTGGCAGTTGTGCATCGGCTCTGTTTGCGGTGTGTGGTTTTCGAACAGTGTTTCTTAATATAATAGGCGCAAGACATTGCAGGTGGCCGCACTAAACTTTGTTTTATAGAATCACACCACTTTAATAACGGTTATATTTCATTCCAATAAAGAGCCGTACGATATTTGCTCAATTACGGGCAGAGGTAAAGGTGACGGCCAGAGGACACCATAACCAAACCAAACCATAAGGTCACTCTTCTTCACAATCATAAATCCGTGGTGGTGGTGGTGGTGGTGGTGGTGGTGGTGGTGAAAACATTTATTCAGAACGGACAGGAGGTGTTTGGATCAGCCCGTAAGGGACCGATCCTTACAAACACTAGGTGGAGGTCCCTAGTTTGGGACACCAGTGGCAGTAGCCGCCGCCCGGGCGCGCCCGGCTAAGCCTTGTTGGGCCTGTAAGTCGTGGCAGCCGAGCAGGGTCGCCTCCCAGTCCTCCCGGGTTGGGTTGGGGATGGGGGAATGGCCGGGTTGGAGGGGCAGGCTCACACCATGTGATAGGAGTCCGAAGACACCGCGCTACAGTGCGGGCAGTTGCCGCTAAAGGAGGGGTCGAAATGTTTTAGGGCTGCCGGGCACAACAATGTATTGGTGAAGAGGCGGAGAAGGAGCCGCTCATCCACCTTCTTGAGGCCTTTACATGGGCTAGGGTAAAGGCGATGGCTATCTTGATAGTAGGTTGCGATATTTTTGAACGTATAGACCGGATTAACATCGGGTTCCTGATCAGGTGGGGAGGAGAAAACAGCCCGGTGACAGAGCGGGCGGATGCGTCTGCTGCCTCGTTTCCTGCCAATCCCTGATGAGCAGGGGCCCATATGAGGTGACGGTGTGCGGGGTCTGTATCCCGTATGCAATTTTGGTATATTCGATAGGCTAGGAAGGGAGTGCAGCCTTGTTCGACGTTCCGACAGGCCCCTCGCGAGTCGGTGATTATGTATTTTGAATTGGAATGTGAGGCCGCGAGAGCAATCGCGACCTCTTCTGCTTGTGTTGCACTGCGGGCTCTGAAAGTGAGGCCGTTAACTGTGTTGCTGTTGTGAACTACCGCGGCCGTGTACCATCCCCCGTGGTGAGGGCCGGAGGCGTCCACGTAGTGGAAGTCCTCACACCACTCCTGGCGCTTTGGTGCAGCGGTTAAGCGATGCGCCACTGCCCTGCGATGGCAGATGCTCCCAGCGGTGGGCCTTGTGCGACCCAGGTTCCTCTTTCCGAGCGACGAATCAGTAATTTAACTACAACCAGCCGCGGTGGGCAGCTTGCTCATTTGCTGGTGGGCAGGTTGCGATGACGCCGCAAGGTCCCGTGT
Source organism: Amblyomma americanum (assembly GCF_052857255.1). Classification (NCBI taxonomy): domain Eukaryota; kingdom Metazoa; phylum Arthropoda; class Arachnida; order Ixodida; family Ixodidae; genus Amblyomma; species Amblyomma americanum. Next base: position 80,145,721 of record NC_135507.1, read on the forward strand.
CAGGTGTCCATCTGTCTCCTAGATTGCTCTCTGAGGACCACCTGCCTTAGATATTCTAGCCATTCGCTGACAACAGCGATGCCGACAACGCCAACACCGGATTTTCTGGGGAACGGGGCCTTTAACGCTGTTGCGTTATTAGGGGGGAGAACGCCCTCATGTAAAGCGCAAATCGGACGAGGGCAGCCAACAGAATTCTCCAATTAGCTGAGAATAATAATAATAAAAATTGGTTTTTTGGGGAAAGAAAATGGCGCAGTATCTGTCTCATATATCTTTGGACACCTGAACCGCGCCGTAAGAGAAGGGATAAAGGAGGGAGTGAAAGAAAGGAAGAATAGGTGCCATAGTGGAGGGCTCCGGAGTAATTTCGACCACCTGGGGATCTTTAACGTGCACTGACATCGCACAGCACACGGGCGCCTTAGCGTTTTTCCTCCATAAAAACGCAGCCGCCGCGGTCGGGTTCGAACCCGGGAACTCCGGATCAGTAGTCGAGCGCCCTAACCACCGAGCCACCGCGGCGGGGCGGATAAAGGAGGGATTGAAAGAAGAAAGAGGTGCCGTAGTGGAGGCAGTAGTAGGAAGTGGTTTTTATTAAAATTGTAATAAAAAGGACGGAAAAGATTGCTGTTAGCCCCGGCATGTAACATGGATACTGAAGCACCTGACGGTGGGCAGCGGAAATAAAGGATAGTGGGTAGAATGGAGAAATGAAACGAAAGAGGTGAGGGGACAGGAAAAGAGGATAGGAGTAATAATAATAATAATTGGTTTTGGGGGAAAGGAAATGGCGCAGTATCTGTCTCATATATCGTTGGACACCTGAACCGCGCCGTATAGGAGGAGAGGTAATATTTTTTAAACTGGTTTTTGGGGAAAAGAAATGGCGCAGTATCTGTCTCATATATCGTTGGACACCTGAACCGCGCCGTAAGGGAATGGATAAAGGAGGGAGTGAAAGAAGATGGGAAGAGTTATAGGTGCCCTAGTGTAGGGCTCCTGAATAATTTCGACCGCCTGGGGATCTTTAACGTGCACTGACATCGCACAGCACGCGGGCGCCGTTGCGTTTTTCCACCATAAAAACGCAGCCGCCATGGTCGGGCTCGAGCCCGGGAACTCCGGATCGGTACTCGAGCGCCGTAACCACTGAGGTAATATACACAAACTATTTACACAATAAGAAATGTGTCCAGATTGTGTGTGTGATTGGTACTTTACGGAGCAATAAAAACACACGCGCACAACACCCTTTTGACTACAACTGGAGTGGGGCGTCCAGTTGATAATCGTCTCCTGAATAATTTCAACCACCTGGGGATCTTTAACGTGCACTGGCATCGCACAGCACACGGGCACCTTAGCTTGTCGCCTCCATCCAAACGCGGCCGGCGTGGGCGGGTTATAACCCGAGAACTCCGGATCAGAAGCCGAGCACCCTAACAATTGCGCCACCGCAAACTTTTTGTAACAGATACGATTCCTAAACAGGCAAAAAGACTCGAGATTGGGAACCTCCACAATTTCGCTAACGTCACGTCTAGGAAAGGTAGTGGACCACGTTGTCTTAAACAGGCCCCAAAGGCACGCCGACGCGGTAAACACGGTTCCCCGTCCATGACTGGGTTTCGAGCAGCTGTCTCAAGTTGGGACATCTTGTGGCAAATACAGCAAGAGAGCCTGCATCCAAAGCGCTTAAGAGCCACGCGTACCATCCTGGGATTAAAAGTGAGTAAGGCCTTTGACAGCGCGTCATACGCTGCTATCCTCCCTAACCTGTCACTGATGAACGGAGCCAAACTGACATACGACTACATCACCACCTTTCCGAACCAGCGCACGGCTACCCTGCGTTTCGTGGACAAAAGTAGTGACAAAATTACTCTAGGCTCTAGAGGAACCCCGCCAGTGTAAGACCTTCTACACCAACCCAGGAGCGTCTGCTTACGTTGAAAGATATTCTTAACTACTACAGAGATACCAGGCGCAATTACACACCGCCGGCTTCTTCCTTAACCTTAACCCAGGCTTCCCACTGGTGCCGACTCCAGACCTGAACTGCTCCCTACCCTATTTCCTTTCATGCCCGCAACCCCCATCAATTCCTTTCTTCTTGTAAGCTCAGCGGGAAACCGGGAGACTTCCTTCACGTCCTCCTTAGATGTCCTACCTTCCCACACCCTCCATCCCCCACCACGGCGCAGTCATACTGGGAGACTCTCCTGGCCAGCTCCGTTGCCGCTGACCAGCGCCGGATAATTACCTACGCACTGAAGTGGAGAACGCTCCAAGGTCTGTCGTTTGCCCTGTTTGGGCAGCCTCCTAAGTGTTGCCTCTTGCCATGTTTAGGAGTTTGCCCCCTCTATATTTGGAAATCAATGTTTCCACCACCGCCACCACGGCAAGGCGCTGAATTTTCATCTTTTCTTTTTAACATTACTGTGAGTCACCTCCGGCGTCTGTTAGATGCTATCCCACATATATATCATTCTATATACGCCGAATATGTTACCAAATGCAACAACTAGGGATCGGATGGAGAGTTTGCAGAATCATTACAACGAGCTATCTACACGGTACTCTCGTGCTGGGTAATGGCCTCTCGTGTTAACCGGCTAATTCGGAACTCTCAGTTACCAGGAACAAACAAGCCTCACAGGCAGCACGCGACCCTCGGAAACTCATCGAGTTGCACTGACAACCACCCGATACCCCGGTAGCCACGTTCAGGGTTCTTGACATGTTGATTCAAGATAATATTCAAAGCAAGGACGTGAGCCGCCGGCTACGCGTCACGGCGCACCGGGTAGGCGGGCTGGTGAGGCGCATTGCCATCCGTCGCAGGGGCATGACAAAGAGGCACTATATAGCATCATTAGAACAGCATAAAGGCGGCCCTTGGCCTGCCGGCATACGCCAAATCAAATCAGCTCCTGCAGTTGGGAATTTTTAACGCTCGCTGAGCTAATCGAAGCCCACAAGACGGCACAAGTTACCCGCTTGTGGCTCACTATTGCGGAAAGCGTAATTCTTGACAATCTCCACATCAGCCCCCCCCCCCCCCCCCCGCTTCGGAGGTATTTGCAACATCACAATTGTCAGTCGAAATTAGTAGTAGAGTAGTTGCTAAAGAAGTAGCCAAGAGCATGCTGCCAGGCAGACAGGCCACCCGCAGGAAAGCAAGGGCGCTGGCACTTGAGAAACAGTAAGACAGCGAACCACGAGCAGCGTACAGTGGATAAACCTCAACACATCAAAGGCGGAACATGCGTGGCATATATGGCCACTCCAAAGCCGGCCGTCGTTAACGCCACAAACTTTGATACCATCTCTTACCCTAGGCAGAGAAAGTAGTTATCCCTCTGGTCATCGTGAATCCCGGCATCAAAACTACTCTGAGGGACCCTAAGAGCGCCATTCAAAATTCGCGAAAAACTCGGTAAACGCGCTCGCGATGGGAAATGTGCAGAACCGAACTGTCGATCACAACATCAATCACGTATTTGTTCCTGCTCGCGCGGGTAACTCCGGAAACGAGGGGACCGACCGTTTAGCCCGATTTTTTACCAAGCGGGGGACAAGAGACCTCTAGGGAATGGACGCCCCCACCGAGGCGCCTCGCTCGTACGCGGAAATTACAAACCTTTATTGCGAACTAAGATGCACATATTTCGCCCCTCACCCCGACCTGGACACGGTGCAAACCACGACACTCAGACGCCTACAAACAAAGGCCACTCTTTGCCCCTACCTATTGTTAAATGACAAACGGTGAATAAGACCCTGCATGCCCGCTCGACGCTGACGGGACGCACGCCCCCCTGACCATATATTATGGGAATGCACTAGCATATTCCCTGCGACAACACTATTGCCGGCTCTCTCGTCAGAGGAATGGGAATCGGACAAGATCTTGGACAGTTCAAGAAAAACAACGCAGTTGGCCCTCATCACTCCAGCTCAAGAGGTCGCCCCCGAGTGGAGGCCACCATGTACACGCCCCAGCCCCAACTTATCCCTTTCATTTTGTGGCAACAATGTTGTAACCACCACCGCCCCCTCATCCCCGCCGCGGTGTCTAGGCTGTTGTTGCGACTGAGGCAAGGATGAAAAGGAAAGTTCACGGACGTGCGCACTGGCTCAAGCTCAGCCAAAACCCCTCCCACGTGCAGACAGTAGGAGAGTTGAAAGATGTGAGCGGAAAGATTCAGCATGACGGGCGTCGCAACAACCACGTCATCTGAAGCAACAGATAACATCCGGTGGCAAGGAGCACTCGCCAGACTGGTGAGAGCTCCTAGATCCTATTCCCGTAGGGCCAGGAAGTCACCTCGCGTTCTGCGGTGCCTGTTGTTGTTGCGACTGAAGGAATATTATTAATAAAAGTGCTGGCCTTAAGGGGCTAGGATCTAGGGTCTTTCACACATGTGGGGGGGGGGGGAGGGTATAGGCGGTGAGCGCTGGCCTTTACTCAGCAAGAGCGAATCACGTGATTGGTCACATGTCTCACCTTGCGATAGCGAGCGGTCAGAACGGCGTTCAGCGCAGCGGCGGAACGAGCGGAAGATGTACTACAAGTTAGGTTTAGGTTTGGTTTAGGTTTGCGGTGGTTTAACGTCCCAAAGCGACTCAAGCTATGAAAGACGCCGTAGTGAAGGGCTCCGGAAATTTCGACCACCCGTGGTTCTTTAACTTGCACTGACATCGCACAGCACACGGGCCTCTAGAATTGCGCCTCCATCGAAATTCGAGCGCCGCGGCCGGGATCGCACCCGGTCTTTCGGGCCAGCAACGGAGCGCCACGTGTTATGACATCTCAGTCTCATGTGCGGCGCGCTAGAGGTGAAATTCATGCGTCATTTTACCTTCAGGTGTGCATTCGAGAAGCGGAGCGTTTTGCTCCAAAAAGTTACCTGTGGTTCAACCCGACTGACCACAGTAAGACGAGCGAAGGATCTGTTAAGGTAATAACACGAAGGTAAGCACACACCACACCTATTTATATAGCGAATCGCGCGTCACGCGATTTCCGGCCGTTGCGATAGTGGCGTTGGCTCCGCAACGCAGCGTCACGTGATTCGATAGTTGCGAGGCGAGCGAGCGCCGTCGGCTCAGCGTGCGCAGCTGCAGCGAGGCGTGGACTGTCGCGTGGCATAACGTCCGAGAGAATATTTTAAGGCGAAAACCTTCCATGGCTCATCAGCGCCCCCGCCGCGTTGGCTCAGTGGTTAGGATGCTCGACTACTGATCCGGAGTTCCCGGGTTCGAACCCGACCGCGGCGGCTGCGTTTTTATGGAGGAAAAACGCTAAGGCGCCCGTGTGCTGTGCGATGTAGTGCATGTTAAACATCCCCAGGTGGTCGAAATTATTCCGGAGTCCTCCACTACGGCACCTCCTTCTTCCTCTCTTCTTTCACTCCCTCCTTTATCCCTTCCCTTACGGCGCGGTTCAGGTGTGCAACGATATATGAGACAGATACTGCGCCATTTCCTTTCCCCAAAAACCAATTATTTCATCAGTGCCGTGGACGGAAGTTGCACACGGAAGCTGTAGACGGAAGTTCTACATCGAACTCATCCGCACGAACTGTTAATAATAAGGTGTGTGGTAAATAAAACAATAAACTGGAGGACGCTTAAGCTTCGTCTTTAAGAGTGTGACGCGACAGTGTGTCGCAGCGTTGTCCAGGAGTACACGTATCGCCATCGCCCGTTCGGCGCGACGCGTGCCCAGTTGGATAATTTAAGGAAATGACGCCTTGTAGAAAGAAAACCAGCGCAAAAGACACAGAAGAGACAGAACAGGAACACAGGACGACGCTGGACTATCGACTGCATTTATTTCAGAAACGATCACATTTGTACTCATTCAGTATCAATCGACGCTTGCGCACACATGACAGATTAACAAGAAAAGGTAGATTGCAGCATGACTTACAAACATCAGGACCACAATCATTGTACGACACGTTACGTTAAGGAGTTCAAAAATCTAATTTCTTTATCTAATAAAGAAAGCGTCGTTTCACTTACACATCGATCTGCTTGTGTAACGATATGATATGCCTCTAGAAATTTGTGTTCACTCTTAGTTTTACCGCGTCCAAAAATTGAAGCCTTCTTGAAGAGCGGAGTGCATTTGTGCTTCGTGCAATGTTTAGGAAAATCGCCCCGTCATCTGTGGAAACCGTCCTTTCATGTTCTCTGAGGAGAGCGTTAAGACAGCGGCCAGTCAGCCCAATGCACATATTCTCGCAGGATAAAGGTATGCAGTACACTATCTGGGTGGCACACGTGACGTATTTGAATTTGAATGGGTATAAATGTGATTGTTTCTGAAATAAATGCAGTCGATAGTCCAGCGTCGTCCTGTGTTCAAGTTCTGTGCCTCAGTCTATTGCGCTGGTTTTCTTTCTGCAATCATGTACCGACTCGCCCAGCTCACCACTTTACTGAAAGGACGCCGGTCTCACATATATCGGCGGGCACCCGAACCGGGCCGTAAGGGAAGGAAAATGAAATGAACAATTGCTTTTAAGGAAAGGAAATGACGCCTCTCTCACATTTATCGCTGGACACCCGGATCGCGCCGTAAGGGCAGGAAAAGTCGATCGATCGATCGACCAGTCGATCATCCAATCATTTAGTCATTCAATCTATCAATCAATTGAACTACCGATCCATCAATCGATCAACCATTCAATCAATCGATCGATCAATCAGTCAATCAATCCATCCATCAATCGATCAATCCCTAACGCCATCGCGTTAAAATCCCTTCCCTTACGGCGTGACTCAGGTGTCCACCGAGATGCGCGATTTTTCGCTCAAGGCCAAAGAGGTCGACGCCAACAATGGCTTTTCTGCGACACGAGCTCCTTAACGCTGTCACGTTAAAATGTACAAGTTGACTAAGCAGCAGTTCTTAAGCAACGTATATGTAATGATATAAACCAGAAATCGAAAAATAAAAAGAAAAGTAAAAAGAAATAAAATAAAAATAAAAAACAAATAGAAATAAGCAATAAATAAACGTAAAAACAGGAATACAAAATGATTACAGAGCAAACACAAAATGTACAGAACAAACACAAAATGAAACGTTAAGGTAGAATGAGGACAGGGAAAGGCTTTCACATTTGTGCTCTTAGGCAGACTTTTTTCCTTGCGGGAGCGTCACTGACGCCTGAACCAACAACCGACTTCGTTCTTGTTCCCATCTCACGGGAAATGAGCATTACTCCATTTTGTCCAAGAGAGCAATGGCGTGCTTTCTTTCGCGTGTCAGGAGGAAACAAGCTGTTCATGTTATTTAGCCATCTGAGGCACGATAACCATCCGCGCAGATATTAGACACCTTTACCATACGGCGTACCGTGCTACCATTATCGGAGTACCGTGAGTCCGCGCGTCGTCAGTGCGCATGTGCAGATCACTTGGAGGGCGCCAGGTGGCGCCACGTAACCGGCAACTGCGCGCGCGCGCGCCTGGCGCATCGGCACCAATCAGCGCGGCCACACTGGTGACGGGTGGGCTCCCGAAGATCACCACGGTATGCTAAAGGTGTCCAATAGCTTGCGAGTTCGATTCTCGCTAGAGCCGCTTTGGAGACTGCCACCACCCTTATCTGAGAGACGACAAAATGTCTAAAATTGGTCTGTCTAGTTGGCGTTTGCAGAAGTTGTTATTGAAAGGACTCTTTATTGGACTGATTTGTGGTCACAGATACCTGAGCAACTAGGCGGCGTAGATAGCAAAAAAAGTGTTGAAGGGACCTCGAATAACAGGATTTCCGCTTCCAATGACCGCGGTGAACTTAAAGGTGGCAAAAAAAAAACACTCTCAGCCTCAAAAGTAACTACGCAATCTCAAGCAATGTAGAAGTCAGGACGTGGCTGCAGTCAATCTAGATAAAACTATCCACCTGTCGCGTCAGGAAATGTTAAAGCCGCGTACCGGCGGCTCTGGGCAAGAACAAACAATCATTGAGAACCTAGGTGGGATTGCCCTCTTTCGAAAGAACAGATCAGATGCCTAAGAACAAAGAAAGAGGTGTCGAAAAAAAATCGCCAGAGACGCATAAGACTGGTTACGTGTATGCATTACAAAGCAACAGGGCCCACCTGCCAGCATCCTCTGCTGAAAGCTGGGACCAACTCCACACCGAGCCCGACAAGATCACTCAACTTGCACTGATTTTGTGGGCCCAGGACGTCGCCTCCATCTGGGGCCACACAGGACCCACTTGCCCTAATTCCCGACACCTGTGGCAAATAAAGTTTCTCTCTCTCTCTTTCTTCACTTATTTACATCCCGATGGCCCTCCGATTTTTTGTGCCGCAATGAACACTACGGACATTAAAGTAATAATAATAATAATAATAATAATTGGTTTGGGGTAAAGTAAATGGCGCAGTATGTGTTTCATATATCGTTGGACACCTGAACACCGCCGAAAGAGAAGGTATAAAGGAGTGAGTGAAAGAAGAAACAGGTGCCGTAGCGGAGTGCTCCAGGTTAATTTCGACCGCCTGGGGATCTTTAAAGTGCACTGATATCGCACCGCACACGGGCGCGTTAGCGTTTTGCCTCCTTAAAAACGCAGCCGCCGCGGTCAGGTTCGAACCCGGGAACTCCGGATCAGTACCTGAGCGCGCTAACCACTGAGCCACCGCTGCAGGTTTAAAATAATGCGACATATAAAGCTTTCGCCTTGGAATAAAGTTCATTAATAGAAGCGCATGGCTATATTAGCGCTCATAAAATGGCTTTCTACGCATGACACGCACCACTTCTCTTCGGGGTCGACGTCGCTTGTATCCAGCCGCTCAGTCATGAACAACTTCAGATTCCTGCTGACATAGTAGGCGAATCATCTTGTACGACCCGAAGTAGCGGCGAAAACAGGTTCACTCAGTCCATAGTGGTGAATGGGCGTCCAAACAAAGATTCGCTGTAGCTGGCTTGCATTCTATGTGGCGTCCATGTCGATTGTGGTGAGAATCGAAGGTGCGCTACTCGTCTTGAAGGCTCAACCAGACATCGAGGTTTTTCTGCGCACTGCATACTCTAAACAGAACGGTGCAAAAAATGTAGTGAGGTGTCCTCTATCACACTCTCTTTTATGATATCGAGTGCGCTATACTCCGTTTCATACATAGCTGTCTACACAGCCAAAGGTACGGAAGTAGTCCGTCAAAAAAAAACTAACAAAATGTGTCACTCCGCCTCGCGTCGTGGCTGAGTGGTACGAAGCGCGGGCATGTTTGTTCATTTTGTGAGGGGGCCCAGGTTCGATCCTCAGCGTAGGTTTGTTCTTTTTTTATCTTTTTTCGGCGAATCTCTAGATAGAAAGTCTAAATGCGAGCCATATATAAGTGGCCTTTTTTGTTATCAAAATGAAATGACTTCTTTTATAAGAAGCGTGCTGTTAACTTTTTCCGCAGGGAAACGAAAGTGAAGTGAGAGTTGGCAACGGACGTGCTGAGAGGCGCTGTTTTTCGGTGTTCACGGATTTTTTCGCATGCTGCACACAATGAATCATTAATTGTGGGGTGATAGAATTCAGTGTGGCTTCAATTATTTTACTCCGCCAGAAAGACCTTCTTTCTTAAACCTCACAACTGTCCGAGGGCTCACTCCGGTCATCTCGCCCACAATTGCGAGAACGTCACGCACAGTCTTCTCGGGGTGGAGCTTCCTTATGCTTGCGTAGACATTAACTATCACCGCCTTGCAGTCTTTAGAAAACTTTGGAGACTTCACCTTGGAAAAGAGGCGAACAGGAGATGTTTTCGAAGTCGAAGCGGGGGAAGAAAACAACCCAGCAGGTGACAGCGACGCCATTTTCCCAAACAGACCTGCCGGCTCAGCTGCGAAAACCTGATACAGCCGGCGCCTGAGAAAACGGAAAATCTGCGTCACTCGGTTCTGGAAAACATAAAAGAAAAATCAATCTATTTGCAAAATAAAACACTTCCATCGGTCTACTAAAATATCAACTACTGTTCACTTTGCTTGTCAATTCATTTCTATTTTTATTTTTGACGCACTATATTATGATGCGGACGAGGATCGCAAACAGGCACCGTAGCCTTGGCTGCGTAGACAGCTAAGTATGAAACGGAGTATAGATTAAAGCTGCTCTCCTTTTTGCCTTCATATGGGCGTATTCGTTCCCAATTTGTGTCGGTGACCCAGCACCAGGTAAGTATTTGCAAGTCAGAAAACAACGCGCTTTGAGCGCGCTTAGAACAACAAGCCTGCTGAACCGCGAATGGAGCCGGTGCTTACTTGATTAGGTACCGCTATCTAATGCATTCAGCGCACAAATTATCAGTGGTCCAGTAATACGCTTCTGCTCAACAAATTCAACGTCTAAGTGGAACCCTTGCTTGGTTTCAACGCTGATTGTGTACTGGCGGCGTTGCATTGAAGTTTTAATCAATGTCACATTAGAATCTGAGATTTTGAGAAAGCGGAGATATTATTGTTACTCTTCATTTTGATTTACCCTGTTGACGACGCGCAGCAACAAATAAAAATAAAAGCCGTGTGCTGTACAATGATAATTGGCCTTTGAAAAATAGGTTACCCGCCGCGGTGGCTCAGTGGTTACGGCGCTCGTCTACTGAGCCGGAGCACCAAGGTTCGAACGCGACCACAGCGGCTGCGTTTTTATGGAGTCAAAACGCTAAGGCGCCCGTGTGCTGTGCGATGTAGGTGTACGTTAAAGATCCCCAGGTGGTCGAAATTATTCCGGAGCCCTCCACTTCGGCACCTCTTTCGTTCTTTCTTCTTTCACTCCCGGCTTCATTCCTTCCTCTATGGCGCGGTTCAGATGTCCGCCAATATATGAGACAGATACTGCGCCATTTCCTATCCACGAAAACCAATTATTAATATTATTAAAGACATGTTGTTTGAGGAAAGGAAACGGTGCAAGAATTGTATACTCCCGGTGGACACCCTAACCGCACCGTAAGAGAAAGGAGGAAAGTGGCAGTGAAAGAAGAAATAAAGAGTTGCTGTAGTAGAGGGCCCCGGAATAATTTCGACCACCTGTGCATCTTTAATAGCACAGAACACGGGCGCCTTGTCTTTCCCATACACTCTCATTTTCATTATACTACAAGAACAGGGCAAAACTGAAAACAAAATTTGTTCAGTTCACGCTAAGGATTCCCAGGTGCTCAAAATTATTCCGGAGCCCCTCACTACGGCACGTCTTCCTTTCTTCTGTCAGTGTCTCCTTCATCCCTTCCCTTACGTAGCGGTTTAGGTGTCCGCCGAGATGTGAGATATTGCGCCATATCCTTTCCCCAGCAACCAATTTACAATTTACATATTTGAAGAAAGGAAATGACGCAGTAACTGTCTCACATGTCTGGGTGGACACACGAACTGCGCCGTAAGGGAAGGGATAAACAAGGAACTAAGAAAGAAGCCGCCGCGGTGGCTGAATAGTTATGGCGCTTGGCTGCTGGCCCGAAAGATGCGGGTTCGATACCGGCCGCGGCGGTCGAATTGCGATGAAGGCGAAATTCTAGAGGCCCGTGTACTATGCGATGTCAGTGCGCGTTAAAGAACCCCAGGTGGTCGATACTTCCGGAGCCCTTCTGTACGGCGTCTCTCAAAGTCTGAGTCGCTTTGGGACGTGAATAATAATAATAATAATAATTGGTTTTTTGGTGGAAAGGAAATGGCGCAGTATCTGTCTCATATATCGTTGGACACCTGAACCGCGCCGTAAGGGAAGGGATAAAGGAGGGAGTGAAAGAAGAGAGGAACAAATAGGTCCGTAGTGGAGGGCTCCGGAATAATTTCGACCACCTGGGGATCTTTAACGTGCACTGACATCGCACTGCACACGTGAAACCCCCATAAACCAAATCAACCAACCGAAAGAGGAAAGGAAGAAAGAGGTGCCGTAGTGGAGGGCTCCGGAATGGTTTCGACCATCGGGGGGGGGGGGTCTTTAACGTCCACTGACATCGCGCAGCCCACTGGAGCCTCTGCGGTTCGGGTCTATCAAAACGCTGCCTCAGCCGACTGGATTGACCGCGTGTACTCTGGCGTAGCTGTCGAGTGCCCTTATCGCTAAAGGGCCGAAGCTTCGTTTACTTGGCGGACAGCAAAATTCGTCACCGTCGCCTCATCTTCATATTGTAAAAAAAATCTTAGGACGCTTAAGCTTCGCCTTTAAGAGTGGAACGCGACAGCGTGTTGCAGAACTGCCAGGGAGTCCACGGAACGCCATTGCCCGTTCGGCGCGACACCTTGCCCGTTGGACAAATCGCTCTGCTACGTACCGTGAAACGGATGCGCGGAGCGGCAAACCACTTAGAAGCGCTGCCAGGCGCATTGCCGAAGCGCGCGAGTCTCAAGTTGAAGTCTTATTTCATCGGCACATTGTTCTCGCCAAACCCGATGCTACGAACGCCACCACAGGTTCCACGCCGATTTATAGCTTCCGCGCCGAATTAACGGGCAGCAAGCCGCAAGCATCGTGGTGAACGCGCTTTGGATGAGCGCTGCGTTGTTCGCCGCTCACCGCGTGATTCCTGCGTGCCCGCACGGCCCCAGTGCGCCCAAACAAGAGATATGTCAGACGGATCACTTCCCTTCCCTAAAAATCGATTTTCGTTTCATTTTCCTTTCCTTACGGCGAGTTCGAACCCGACAGCTGCGGCTGCGTTTTTGTGGAGGCAAACCGCTAAGGCGCTAGTATGTTGTGCGATGTCAGTGCTAATTACACATCCCCATGTGGTCGAAATTATTCCGGAGCCCTCCACAACGGCACCTCTTTCTTCCTTTATTCTTTCACTCCCTCCTTTATCCCTTCCCTTACGGCGCGGTTCAGGTGTCCAACGATATATGAGACAGATACCGCGCCATTTCCTTTCCCAAAAACCAATAATTATTATTAATAGCCTGGCAATTCGCGATTCGCAGATCACACCTGCCTTGACAAGTACCTTAGCAAACTAATAGCAAAGCAAAATCGAGTACCCAGACAGGCAAAGTATAAAGATGGCCCTTCAAAATATTTCAAATATGTATAAAGTTTTAAGAGCGTCAGCGCTCATTCATGACGTTTCTCGATTTCGTGGGGTCTGCTACCACCTCCCTTCGGCGTGAAACCGACGAATTGAAGATCGCGACTACCCACAGTAAATCGATCCATTAGTCAAGTTGCTGATTGATTGCTGACGTCATTAGTATATCGAATTGGTGAATGGTTGGTGAAGTCACTGATTTTTGTGACGTCAAATTTAACTAGTCACGTGACGATGGTTACTCGCTTATACTAAGTAGTTAATAAGGCTATCCTAAAACAAATTAGATATTTGGAATCGTCTAGATGAGTAGAACACGTTAGACACCAAAATTAGCTAATGATGTCAAGATTTATTTATAGTTAGGCTTAAATTCATTGCTTATAATTATTTGACCGATGACGTCCTAATCTCACTAATGGCATTTCGTAACGGGCTCGATGAGTACTACATGTGAGACACCAGTATCGCCTTATTAGTTTAATATTTACTTATGGTCAGGTTTAAAATGGCGGCCGTGACTTCAGCACTCGGCCGATCACAATTGCGTACCTCAGGGCGGATTGTGGTGAAAGGGGCACTTTTCATCACATAATTTGGTAATGCGCCGATTCCCCGGGCGCCGGCGTAAACATCAACAGTATAGAAGTAAGACAAGTTTTATTGCGGAGCGGGGACCCCGCCATCTTGCAGCAGCAAGCCACCCGACTAGCGGCTGAGGCCACAAAGAAGCAATGAATCTTAACTTGTCCTTAGTCCTCGGAGGATTCCTTCCCGCGACCCAGGCCTGCATGCCGGGACCGCGGATTTGGGGGCTCCTTCTCGGAGGAAAATGAAGTTTTCATTGATTATTAATTAATGAATTAAATAGTTCACTCATTCGGGGTACCTACCGCCTGGCGGTAAGCAACAATGGCCATCCAAATAATAATAATAATAATTTGTTTTTTTTTGAACGGAAATGGCGCAGTATCTTTCTCATATATCGTTGGGCACCTGAACCGCGCCGTAAGGGAAGGCATAAAGGAGGGAAAGAAAGAAGAAAGGAAGAAAGGGGCGCCGTAGTGGATTGCTCCGGAATAATTTCGACCACCTGGAGTTCTTTAACGTGCGCTGACATCGCACAGCACACGGGCGCCCTAGCGTTTTGCCTCCATAAAAACGCAGCCGCCGCGGTCGGCTTTGCACCCGGGAACTCCGGATCAGTAGCTGAGCGGTCTAACCACTGAGCCACCGCGGCGGTTGCCCTCCAAAGAGTCGAAAAATCTTTTTCGGCCCAAATTCGTCACAAAATATCCGACCTGAAGGCGGAAGGCGCCCGCTCGCCGTAAGGAACAGCACCCTAATCTCGTGGCAATACATCGAATGGACAATAGATCGCGCTACCAAGCAGCTGACGCTCGTTACTGCAACGTCTTCCAGACGGTGGCGCCATATTTTTTCACTCGTCTCGGAAAGGCACAGTACCTTACATTCGTATGCTAAACATGAATGCATTTACTAAGGGCACATAGCCGCTCATTATTACCACGCGATGGAAATAACCAGGAAAATTAAAATTTTCGTATGCGAAACATGAATGCATTTACTAAGGGCAGATAGCCGCTCATTTTTACAACGCGATGGAAGTAACCAGGAAAATTAAAATTCTTATTTTGTTTGGTGTATTTAGCAGCAACTGTCATGAATAGCTCATTTCCAGTATCCTTCATAACGAAAGCATTAAACATTGTCATCCTGCCTACGCTTACATATGAAGCGGAGACATTGCCTATACTTTCGGAAAGCCTTGTACTTAGGTTGCGGGTAGCACAGCGGACTATAGAAATCAACATGATAGATGCCGAGTTAGGACACAGGAAGAGAGGAGAATTGGCCAGAGAACACACTCAGCTACATATTAGCGTACTTGAAATCAAGAACAAACGGCCATTGCTAACACATGTGATGTGAAGGTATATAACCGATAGACATAAGTGGTAGGATCGTAGGAGGAAGCAAGCGAAACAGACGGCAGAAACATGAGATGGACAGATCCGATTAAGTAGTTCCGTATATAAGGTGGCCAAAGCTGTCAAAGGACACGGATAGTTTCAGGGATATGGCAGAAGCCGTTGTCCTTAACTGAAATTAGTCAGGCTGACTTACAAGAGGGTGTTGATTATAGAGAAAATATTGCGCACGCGGCTTCATAGGGGACTCAAAGAGAAGCTTGTGCCACTCAGGAAAACTTGAAAAGGTTAGAATGCCTGTTGGAAAGTATTCGGTGCCAAACACGCAGTATTTGCGACTTTTTAAAAAGGCAACCACTATAAAATGACGTCGGCTACGCTTCCATGATGTTCTAAAAAAATCCGCCTCTGGAGAACGATGAGTAGTCATCTGAACAACCATGAATTAAACCAAAGGGACATTAGCGTAAGCCTCCGATAACTTTACGGAACAACGTTCATTGTTGCCATGCAACGAAAAAATTACGAATTATAAATCGCCATGTTTCGCCAATATCGAATATTTATTTATTTATTTATTCAAAATACCTTACAGGGCCCAGAAGGGCATTGAGTAAGGGGGGCAAAACAATAGATTAAGCAAATAGGAAGAATAAATTAAAAACAACGCGTGATACAAGGCAAAAATTAAACACAATTGTAAATATACAGGGCAAAACGTAACTAAAAGGCATACATCACCGCGAGCAACAAAAATTAAATTAGTAGCAAGAATGCATCACAAGTGCCCAGTTGTCCCACATAACTTGTCCCACATATACAAGTTGTCCCACATAACTTGAGCCAAGGTTTTAAAAATGAAAGCAATTTCGGACGTGAATGAAATTGAGAGCGTAATATTGGCACTACCCTAGAGTTACTCAGGCTATTTTTATTTTTCCTATAACTAAATCATTAGCTTTGTTTAAGTCATCAACTTTCTAAGTACTCGCTGCAGATCATAAGTGTGATACGCAAAGTTGTAGAGCACCTTCATAAACCTCTCAAAAAAATGTTTCCTACACGATATGTCTCATGTGGTCCTTTTTCTGCGTTCCAAAGAGAGGCCGCGAAATACGAAAAATACTACGTGACAGGGCGCATGCGCTGTAATCCGAATTGTTCAGAAATGTGCACAATTCAGACTTTTGGAGAGAGCATTAGAGGCCGCAGCGGCAAGCATAACGGTCCGCTATGGTCGCCGCCTCCTCCAGTTTGCCCTCAATATCTCCGAGGGAGCCCTGCGCGGCCCACAGTGGGATGTAATCGGCATACAGAGCATGCTGCACACTGGCGACATCACCCAGTTGGGCCGGTAGGTGCATCATAGCCAGATAGAATAACAGATAAGAGAGCACCGCGCCCAGTGGTGTACCCCTGGCTCCTAAATGAAAAGGACCATGTTCGTTATCCTAGATACGAATGTAATATTGTCTGTGGGTCGAAAATTGCCGCATGTATTGAACTTTTATTTGGGGGGGGGGGGGGGGGGAAGGAAATGGCACATATCGGCGGACACCTGAACAGCGCCGTCAGGGAAGGGATAAAGGAAGGAGTGAAAGAAGAAGGGAAGAAAGAGGCGCCGTAGTGGAGGGCTCGGGACTAATTTCGACCACCTGTGGGTCTTTAACGTGCACTGACATCGCAAGCCCACGGTCGCCTGTGTTTCGCCTCCATCGAAACGCTTCCGCCGCTGTCGGGTTCGAACCCGGGGAACTCCGGATCAGTAGCCGAGCGGCCTAACCACTGAGCCATGGCGCCGCAGTTAGTTTGAAAGAAGTGGGTGAGAATAATCTTGTGGGTAACGTTGTCGAATGCTTCCTTCAAATCCAAGGCGAGTACGACCTTGTCATTGTGGGGGCATTCGACGGAGTCGAGGAAAGTCCGACTGAGTTGTAGCAGGACATCCTGTGCAGATCTGTGTGGAGAAACCCGAACATGGTGTCTGCAAAAAGGTGTTGGGATTGCTGAACTCAGACAACCTGTCAGATATCATCGTCTTCATGAGTTTTCCCACAAAGGAAGTCATAGAGATGGGACAGAGGTTGTCCGTGTTGATGGCCTTGCCAGCTTTAAGAATGAAGGTGACGAGGAAGGTCGTCCAGTCGATGGAGAGTGGCACTTCCGTAAGCCGCACTCAGTTATCCAAAAGGATAGGTATGGGTGCGCTGCCTATCCAGCGTGCGGAACGCAATAAAAGTAGGCTTCTGCAGTTGGACACCAATGCCACGTGCATGAAAGCGAGATTGAGGTCTCCACTGACCCAGGGAGCCATTCCCCTCCAACAATGAAGCGACCAGAAAGAGCCAGTTGTGCGCATTTCTATTGGTGAAAATGAACGGCCTCTACAATGTTGTCAACGACAATGAACGCCGGCGGCTCACTTGTTTTGTTTGGTTTTTGAGGAAAGGAAATGGCGCAGTAACTGTCCCGCATATCTCGGTGGTGACTCGAAACGCGCCGTAAAGGAAGGGATAGGAGGGAGGGAAAAAATAAAGGAAGAAAGAGGACTGAAAACTCGATTTTGAGGAAAGGCGCGTCGCGGCACAGCGGGGTAACACTTGTGGCTAGGTGCAACTGGTAGCGTATGCGCGGTACACAAGTGACGCTAAGCTGAAATGCTCCGCTGGCTAGCCTAGTGTAGCTTTCGCTACAAAAGTTTACACACGTGCAATTGAAACAGCAACGTGATACATGAACATTCACACTGGGACAGTGGATAAGCATAAAAATTGAGGCGGCCACTTTGCTGACCTAAAGTGCGGTTAGGCAAAAGCTTTAGCGCGTTGTTGCTGCTTCTGTCACTGATGTGTGGTTAAGATGTTAAGTACACCATTTTTTGTGAATCTTAAATGCTGGAGATACTGGAGGGCTTTTGGGAGGCATCCTTCTGATTAGACGCCTTTCCGCACTCTCCAGCGTCCTGTAGGCAAGGAGAACTACATATGCGTTAGCAGGAGATATTATACTGGAGCCGCCTCCACGCGACAGCTCGTCTATTAATTAGGCCAACATCTAGCGGGGGTACCAGTCTACGTCCCAATTTATAATGCTCGATGATCTCCGCTCATTTTTGCTGGCACTCGTCGTATGCCCATTGTGGGGGGTCTGACGGCTACCCGGAAGTTAGCTAGCGATACCTCGTGAACCACCTCGTTAGCAGGGACGGCAGCGTGCGCAGGTGTCCTAATTAACTTAATTTTCCAATTCAGCGTTCTTTGGGTGAGGATTTTGGCTGCTACAAGTGAAATCCCCCCCCCCTTTCCAAAATTTTGGACGGTGGTTCTGCTGACGCTAATTTTAACCTTGGCTTTCGTTCCTACACAAGCGAGCGCTATCGCAACTTCCTCCCCAGTCTCTGTTGCGGCCTCGGATGATGGGGGTGTTTCACGTGGTATCATAGATTGGAGATAACGATCACTGCAGACACTGTGGAGCGAAAGGGACCCTCGACCACATAAATTGGGCGTGCCCACAATCCGCAGGGGTGGGACAAAACACAGTAAGCAGAGAAGCCTTGGAGATCTTGCTGCAAAGGGTGGATCGTACCATCCAGCAATGCACCATCCTTCTGGCGGGAGAGGGCACAACAATCCTATGGCTGCCTGCCAGCCTCCAATCCACGGGGGCACTACTCCCCATTTTCCCAGGCCTGGGTGCAAGGGGCGGGGAGCGAGACGCCTTTTTTCTGATGGAAATAAAAGTTGTTTCAATCAATCGACCAACAATCAATCAATCAATCAATCAATCAATCTTCCTTGCCTGCGAAAAGATCAAAACAGAATATGTAGCGAACCATAACGGCCGCTGCACCTTTTCGTTACTGGCGCACGTCCCTTGACTCCTTTCGCGGGCAGTCGCTCGCCGATTTCAGTGTTCCCGTCGCAATCAACTGCAGCAATGGTCCCGCGTGTCCCCGCGGCTGCTTCCAGGCTGCTGCTCATGCGGGCCCCCGGAAGGCACAGCAGACGCCGTAACGTGCCAGTCATGCCGGCCTGCCGATCTCGAGCCACACGAACGAGACGACGACGGCGCCGACTCACCGGCGCTGCAATGCCCGTTCGTTGGCCCACTGGTTGCCTTGGGTTCGTTCGGAGCGTCGTTGGAGTTGGACGCACTCGATGCACGATCCCGAGCCGGCGCTCGCATCACCGGTCCTGCCTGGCGACTTGACGACTCGCTGGCAGCACCGAACTCGAACTGGGAAATTCTCGGCGAGCTTTTCGTGCGCATCGGGTATTCTGACAGCTGTTTGCGGCATCGAAACTTTTGCCCCTGCGGGCTGAAGATGTACACGTCGTACCTTCCAACTGTTCGGCCACTGTTACGTTGGTGAACTTTTCGACTCCACTTTTCGGGAATGGGTGGCTCATCGGACATTATTTCGGCTGGCTACGACGCAGGGGATGGAATAAAACGGGGGATATAGTTCACGGCTGACGCCACAAAACAAAGGGCAGCGTAGAACACGGCAAGACCAACCTTCTTCTTCACCTTCAAGGGCCTATGCCGCTGAGCTTGTTGCGTTTGCTATTAATAACCCTCCTTCTATGCCCGTTCATTTCTACACTGATTTTATATCTCTGCTTTCAGCCCTGTCTTCAGTTACTTCATTTAACCCGACAATTATTTCCATCAAGAAAGATCTCTATCGTTTGCCTTCTCTTGCCTCATTTCTTTTATTTCATATCCGGGACCAGTCCGGAATATTCGGAAATGAGTTAGCCGACCAGGCTGCTTCTAGTGCTGGACAATATAGCCATTTACACATTTATACCCTTTCACGCCGTTCCGTGCATTCCCGTTTACACCATTCTTCACTTCTTTTATGGCGAACTTATTGGCAAGAAAGTAATGGCGGCACAAAATAACTTAACTGGATCCCCGATACGCTCAATATTCCTTCCATCCGTCTACCTAGGAGTCCTCTTATTACTTTACTCACTGGGCATGGACGATTCCCTTTTTGCTTTAACAAAATTGGCTTATCTCCTTCTTCAATTTGCTCATGCGGTGTTTTGTGCGAGGATATCAGTCATTACTTCCGGAACTGCTCCCTTACTGCTCCTTTAGCTTCCCGTTTAAAGTCTCTCTACTCATCTGACACTACACTGTCTACTTACCCCTCTCTTTTGAATAACCTTGCTGCTTGTGCTGTTTTGATTCAAATGGTTCATCTCATCAGCAGCAAAATTCCTACACATTCCCGATGAGCACCTTCGTCACTATCATTTTTCCCGCATAAGCTCTGTACAGAGAAGTGCTCTGTGTTCCTTTGATGGACAAAGATGCATCTCTCTGTGGTCTGACACTGTGTTTGAACCAACTGTGCTTGTGACTGTATTTGTGGTGACATTTTTTGTGACTTATTCTGTGGTTCTGATTGTCTGTGGTGTCTGGACCAACTGTGCTTGTGACTATCTGTGCTGGCATTATCTGCGACTTTATCTGTGCTCCTGTGGTGTCTGGACCAATTGTACCTGTGACTTCATCTGTGCTGACATTCTCTGTGACATTATCTGTGCTTCTGTCTGTTCTGTGCCTTTGGGGTTTTATATTTTGTTTGTTTGCTCTTTCTATTTTCTTGCTTTTCTCTTTAAATTAGGTTTTTTTTTTAGCGTTTAGCTCTTTTTCTTTTTAATGGCTTTAACCTCGGTAAAGCGTTGCTGGTCCGGGATCCCGCTCTCTTTCATTTATTTTTTTTTGTATTTTTTTCTGAGAGGACCAATAAAACGGAGAAGGGGGATTGGCCAAGGTACAGTAGAGAATGCCACTGAGGTAAATGCGCGGAGAAAAATAGACGTGAGAAGACTGAATCAAGATAAAAATTGGAAAATTCAAATCAATTAAAGAAATATGATTTACCAGGAATCGAATCAAGCATTTTTGGACATGCGACAAAATTTTGTGTACAGCTAACAAGATAATCGATCAGTTGCACTTTTGTGATCATGAAAGTAGCCGCACACACTGCTTAACGGGAAATCCTTTGCGCTCGCATCGATCGAGAGAAGAACTGGAAGAGACAGAGGGAGTTCTAGCCTCGTAAGAGGGACCTCCAAATTCTGCTTTCTCTGAACTGCGAACCACCGGCACGAGAGGAGAAAATGATGTATTGTTTCAACTTGCACACATGATATAAAAAGGTTTGCCGCAGCGAACCCACATCTGCATAAGTACCAATTTCAGTGGGGGTTTCTGCATTGCAGAAGCGTCATTGACACCTCACAAAGCCATAATTTACACCGCCGGATATTCCACGGGTACTTTAAGTGGTGAAAATCTATGGTATTGAGCAATGGATCGCTCAAGCTGGCTGAGATATGTTGGAACCGCTGGAAACGTGAAGTTTCTAACCGAATGAGATGGGGGACGGGGTAGATTACAGGAGCGCTGAGAGCTGACCTTGCCAATAAATCAGCCACCTGTTAAAATAGAAGCCCGAATGCCTAGGTACCCAGACAAAGTGGATCTCACGCATTGTGCGCGGAACAAAGAAACTAAGCGAACGATTCAATAAAGATTTTCGCGAATTTTATTGAGAGACTAGAACCGAAAGGCCGTCTGCAAGAAAAAGAACCCGTGCTGCATACCTAGGAAGTTTCAGAAGAGCCAAACCAATGGCCAGAAACTCTGCGAATAATATAGGAGTATAATCAGGGATACGAACGGAATAGGTCCATGCCAGCTTCTGCGAATATATCCCAATCGCCGCCCTCTCAAAGCTGACGGAGGCATCAGTGGAGAAAACAGTAAATGAGGAAAATTCTGTAGGTGTTCGAAAAGGAGACCATTTAGGATATTTCCGGGCATATGTTTCGCATGGGACGGAAAAATATGGTCGTAATAGAAGACGGGGTCAGCCAGCGCATCTGCAACTTGCTGCAAGATCAGAGCAAACTCAAGCGGGACTAACAGATTCTGCGTGAACCTAACTTGCGGAAGCTGATAGCATGGCCAATGATTAGTGAAAAACAGGTGTGGTTGGGATAGAAAAATGGGACTACGAACGCAGGGGGTCGGGTCAAAAGACCTGAGGAAAGTACGCGCTGTTAAAAGTTGGAAGGGGGAAAAAAGATCGGGGATACGAACTTACAAATAAAGGACAGCGTTTGAAGCTGATTTTAGAAGCCCGAGGCATAGCCGTAGGGCACGCCTTTACAGTAAATCTAATGACTGCAGCTTGTAGTTTGCGCTACCAGAGAAGACGCAACCAAAGTCCAGAATCGGTCTCATATGTCTTATAGAGCAACAGTAACGTTTCGCGACGCATGCTAAAATTTTATTGCCAACTCGTGTGAACCGGCCCAGAGCGCGTTCCCCTTTAATAACATTATTTTTAATATGGTGTCAACAGTTCAAACTTTGTTTATAAGTAACGCCTAGGTATTTAACCGACTCCACCTGCGGAATTGGAGATGAGCGGTAGACTAGCGAGATGTACAAAGGAGTGTCGGGCGGAAATACCAGCACGCCACATTGTCTGACATTGAGTGATAAATTATTTGGCTCAACCAGGCTTCAATAGCATTCAGGTAAGCCTGCAAATACTCGTAGAGTCAATTAATATCTTGCTGATGCGAAAAAAGCTATATCATCTGCGTATACATAACCTGTAATGTTTGGATGAATGGGTATGTCCCGAACCAATAGGTTTGAAAGCAGTGGAGACAGAGCAGATCCTTGCTATTGAACATAGGTATTACAAGAGAAAGATCCGCCTGTACCGAAGAAAAATCTATCCTTTAAAAGTCGCTCTCTACTTCGTGTTTCGTCGGCGCTTCGTCAGTGACCTGCCTAGTCGGCATCAGGCACGGCCGTCATCGTTCGCTACAAATCAAACAAAAAGAACTAACCCGTATTCTCAATCGCACGCAATTCTTGGACGCTTCTTTTCTTTAAGCAATTTTTTTTGGGTCATAACGAATTTTTTTTGTCTTAAGAACTTAGAAATGGCAGCTAAAGAAACGGTACACTTCAAAAGCGTCCCATTGAAGCTGAGAGAAAGTGGATGCAACCCAGCTGCCAAATTTCCTGCTATTTTACAGATTTTTTCTAGCCAAAACAAGCTCAATCTTCAAATTCTTTCGTATTTATAAAATAAATTCAAACAGCTTCAAGGCCACGCCAATTATCGGTGTAGGAAAACAATCCTTAAATCACTTTCCTTTTCTTAGGAGGAATATCCAATATCGGCAAATACGGTTCTCCACAGACACATTGTTGCCCGAGATGACCGATTGTTGCCGAAGAGATAGAGCAGTTCATTTCCAAACGATTTCTCTTGCTGGGCTTCGTAATCCACAAAGTGAACTAGGGCGGCTTATTTAGCTCGCTCTTGATAATTTTTTCTTTATCAATGCTCCATTGCAGTGAGTGTATGAAGTGTCTTTCGATGATTACACTCGCGAAGCACAGAGAAAATAGTAGATGAAGTTCAACAAATAATGATGCTGCAGTAGGAAAAGGCCACCGCGGTTTCGCTGAATTTCGTCTGCGTCCTAAAAAGCGCGTTATTTTTTTTTTGTCCCCGGCACAACAGAAAATAATATGGCGATGACGGCCGCAGACAACACATGCCCAGTAGCAAACGTACACCATGGCGGCACCTAGTATGGATTATGAAAATGAAAACTGGTTTTCTAGGAAAGGAAATGGCGCAGTAACTGTCTCACATATCTCAGTGGAGATACTAACCGCGCCGTATGGAAAAAATAAAGGAAGGGTTAAAGAAGAAAAGGAGAAAGGTGCCGTAGTGGTGGACTCCGGGATAATTGCGACCACATGGGGATCTTTAACGTGCACTGACATCGCACAGCACACGGCCTTTGAGTTTCGCCTCCATCGAAACGCGACCGCTGCATTCGGGTTCGCTTCCGGGTACTCCGGCTCAGCAGATGAGCGCCTTGGTTCACAGTTTAGCCAAAATTAACGAGGCTGCCAACGCTTTAGCCCGAGGTTCTTTCAACCGCGCACCGGCGGCCTCCGATCTGGGGTTCTCAAGGGAGCGCTTGCATTCATTCAGACAACTGACGCAGGCCTGCAATGACGAGCGTCGGCTCTACCTCCCAGCCCATCCCTCCCTCGACAATTATCACCAGACACTTTGGAGGCGGCTGCAAACACGCACCTTGCCCTCACCTTTTATACGCTCGCGCTATCACCAAGTCCACACAAACCCCTTCTGCACCCTCTGCCGTCACCCCAAAGCAAATCTCAATCATACCCTCTTCCTCTGCCTGGCGGATCCTCCCCCTCGGGGCCTGGAGCACCTTACCACTTAGGAGGGTTGGGAGACGCTACTGCGCTCCGGGATCCCGGCCAAGCAAGCCATCGCCACAGGTTGGGCTGCCAGCGTCATGAGCCTCCGGGTCATGAACATATGAGTGCAGTGGGATCATGTGGGGGCCCAAGGACCTGCGTGTCCTAAACTCCTCTGTGTCCATTAATGCTTTCGCCACCACCACACTCGGCACTCTTTCAATAAAGATAAAGGTCAAAACTTTGTTTCACTAGGTAAGAAAAGGAGCTTTTCCGATATTTCTGGTCAATGATGCATTAACTTTTGGAACAGGGGTAATACCAGCTGGTTGGTATTGATTTTCTGTCAACATGTATTGGCTTCCAACCATGGCACTGTTCACGAAGGCGTGATTAAGACAATGGCTCTTATACATACTTCTATGAATTATGGATCGAAGGAGTGCATATGCAGTGAAAAATGCAATGAAACATACCCTGCTTTGATGTAATATTTAACCTGCGGTTTGAATGAGAGGCGATTATGGATAATCCGTGTAGATGCAAACCAATTTGTACCAACACGCACTGACTCACTACCTCTTCATGTGACAGTCGATTAGTTGCCTTGTGATTATAACCAAACTGCAAACGCAGAAGCTAGCGATAACCACTATTTCGCATCATTCCTTTATTAATGCGATAACATATTTTGCCAATATGAGATTTCCTGTGCACACATGTAGTAAAACAAGCGGTAAAGAGGGCTCGTTGATAAGGGTCCTGGCGCCGTGAAGTTCTGTCATGCGCTCTCGGAAGACACTCCCTCATGAACCAACCATGCTTTCTTTGCGAAATATTGGAGCGGCGTTTGCTCCTAAAATCCGGCTTGCTACTAGTGTGATGAGATTTTGATAGCATGGTTTGCACTGCAGTGATGTTTCAGTAATGATCGTGCCTTTGGCGAATCATGTACAGGGTGCGCCAAAAGCTCCCAGGCCACGAGGTGTAGTATTCAGGAGCTCATTCTGGTACTTGCGACAGCTGTGAAAGTATTAAGCTCTTTACAAGTGAGAACTACACATTTCACACCGCCTTAGAGAATTTGAAATTTAAGTTTGTTGTATATGTCCGACTGCACTGCTCAAAGGCACACTTTGTGGCCTAACAACTTTGGAGTCACCGTGTACAGGGTTGGTCAAAAGTTACCAGGTCACAGGGTCTGCTTTTCAGCACTATATCCTGACACTTAGGATGTCTTTAATGCTATCAAGGCTCTCAGAGCTGAAAATGATAATTCTCCTTACTTATATTGAGATTTTGAGCTTCGGGGTTTTCGAAACTTTTGACTTGCCCTGGACGTATTAATCAATAAAGCGAAATGGTTAAATATAGCTTGACTACGAACGACAAGGTTTTAAGTGCAAGAAAAATTATTTATTTGCTTTTACTGCTTCTTTCCATTTCAGAGGCACTGTTTACAGATGCTGTACTTTCAATGACGGCGTTCATGTCAAGATTGCAGACATTGTTAATTTGTGGGTGCGAACAAAAAAGGTACGCAAATATATCGGCAGAGAACACTGCTCGTATGCAATGTGCTGCGTCTGTAAGATGTTAAAAGGTAAACGTATTGTCTTCGGGTTAACTGCGTGTGCCAGAAGCTCAAACTTCTCATTTGAATGAAAACACCCTATGGGTTTTTACGGAGAAGATGTTCGTTACGATTCAGAGACCTCATATACTGACCACTAACAATCGGCAAGGTACCAGTATATATACTGTTGAACTGCCACAGATTCAACTTAATGTTTGTAAGAAATTGCGATAGTGCGGTGTACGCTATGCTCACACGTTTCAATCACCTCCTTTAGGACTATTTCGCGCATTTATTTATATTTTATGCGAGAAGCCAAACGGGCTAAATATGTTTTAATTCGAGAATGGTAGTGTTTCCCACGTACACCTTGGTATAAATTGCTCACGTGTACCATATACAAGATATTCCTGCAATATGCCTATTTTTTACCCTTTTGCAGTTTTACTTCCTTACCAGTTGTAAGAAGTGGGGTATATAAGTTTGTTTAACGCTTCCGAAATTCTTACGCTATCTTCATTGTATTTTCAGACAACTCGCATATTTTCAGCGTCACTGCCTTAAAAGACTCCTGATTTAGAAGACTAACACTAAATTAACTTTTGGTGGCTAACACTCCTAGATAAACTTTTTATTCCCCTTCCATCACTTCACCATATTTTTCTTCCAGTTATTGTCCGCTTCCTTCGGCGTCCCGACTTCGCACACAAAAATTAGGCGCGGCGCGTGTCGGTCATTAGAATTTGCGAAGTCATTTATACCACGCACAATCATCGACTGGAACAGCATAGAGGCGCACATAACCTCTAGGCCTGTTGCATAAATTTTCATAGAATGATACACAATAGCGTTGTCACTTAAATATTTTTCATTCGTACTTCTGTTTTTGTACCTTTACAATAGGTGTGTGTGCGTGAGTGCGTGCGTACGTGCGTGCGTGCGTGCGTGCGTGTGTGTGCGTGCGTATGTGTGTGTGTGTGTGTCTGTGCGTGTGTGCGTGCGCGTGAGTGCGTGTGTGTGCGTGCGTATGTGTGCGTGTGTGTGTGTGTGTGTGTGTGTGTGTGTGTGTGTGTGTGTGTGTGTGTGTGTGTGTGTGTGTGTGTGTGTGTGTGTGTGTGTGTGTGTGTGTGTGTGTGTGTGTGTGTGTGTGTGTGTGTGTGTGTGTGTGTGTGTGTGTGTGTGTGTGTGTGTGTGCGTGTGTGTGTGCGTGTGTGTGTGTAAACGTACTGCCTTTCAAAGATTTGTAGCATGATGTTCTCATCCTCGTAATTTTATAACTAGGTTGTTGACTACCTCTTTCTACCTCTTGATCTTATAGTATTGCACTGTACAGTACACCTCAATTACTTTTGGGGTATTCTAAATGAACTATGGTCTGTGGGGTAATTTTGAAAAAGTAGATAAATAACCATGAAATCAGATACCCAGGCCGGGAATTTAGTTGCAAGGTGCATTTCCATGAATCAGCAGTATGGTGTTGCGCACATTTAAGTCATCGCCTAATCTAAAAGCTTTTACTTGTAAACCCACGTTTTTATATCATAACGAACAAGAAGCGAGAGCCTACCTCATTCCTCAAAATCATGCTCTATAATAAGACTAATCTGCTCTCTGATTGCTTTGTTTTGCAGATCTTTAAACATTTCTCTGCTCGTGCATCCTCCTGAAGAAGTGTACTAGGTGCCATTCGTGTATTACGTAAGTCCACTACGCTACTTGCGACACCAAAGCTTTGCGTGCCGCATTTTTAAGATGTAAAATTAGGCAACCGTAAGAAACATGCTTTCTAACTTGCCAAAAAGTGGCATCGGTTCCACTTTTGTTGGATACCCGTTGCTCTATTCCAGCCGAAAAAAAACCGACTTCCTGTTTCTGCGGGGCCAGGGTGCTAAAAGGGATGGGTAGACAAATGGGCGACCACACTTATAAGCGATATTTTGGGGCCATTTTCGCATAGTCCTTCAATGAGATCGACGGCTGAATATTCGTGGATATCTTGGGTATATCCCCGAGTAATTTGATGACCTCGACTGTACCAGAAGCTTGGAAGAATGCAAACATTATCTTAATTCATAAGAAGGGAGACGCCAAGGACTTGAAAAATTACAGGCCGATCAGCTTACTATCCGTTGCCTACAGAGTATTTACTAAGGTAATCGCTAATAGAGCCAGGGCAACGTTAGACTTAAATCAACCAAATGATCAGGCAGGCTTTCGTAAAGGATATTCCAAAATAGATCATATTCACACTATCAATCAGGTGATAGAGAAATGCGCAGAATATAACCAACCTCTATATATAGCTTTCATTGATTACGAGAAAGCATTCGATTCAGTGGAAACCTCAGCAGTCATACAGGCATTGCGTAATCAGGGGGTAGAAGAGCCTTATATCAAAATACTGGAAGATATATATAGCAACTGCACAGCTACTGTAGTCCTCCATAAAGTCAGCAATAAAATGCCAATAAAGAAGGGCGTCAGGCAAGGAGACACGATCTCGCCAATGCTGTTCACCGCATGTTTGCAGGAGGTATTTCGAGGCCTGAATTGGCAACAGTTTAGAATAAGAAGAAATGGAGAATACCTAAATAATCTGCGATTTGCTGATGACATTGCCTTGCTGAGTCACTCAGGAGGTGAGCTGCAAATCATGATCAACGAGTTAGACAGGCAGAGCAGATCGATGGGTCTAAAAATTAACATGCATAAAACCAAGGTAATGTTCAACAGCCTAGCAAGGAAACAACAGTTCACAATTGGCAGCGAGAGCCTAGAAATTGTGCCGGAATACGTCTACTTAGGGCAGGTAGTGACAGCTGATCCGGATAATGAGAGGGAGATAACTAGAAGGATAAGAATGGGGTGGAGTAATAATAATAATAATAATTGGTTTTTGGGGAAAGGAAATGGCGCAGTATCTGTCTCATATATCGTTGGACACCTGAACCGCGCCGTAAGGGAAGGGATAAGGGAGGGAGTGAAAGAAGAAAGTAAGAATGAGGTGCCGTAGTGGAGGGTTCCGGAATAATTTAGACCACCTGGGGGTCTTTAACGTGCACTGACATCGCACAGCACACGGGCGCCTTAGCGTTTTTCCTCCATAAAAACGCAGCCGCCGCGGTCGGGTTCGAACCCGGGAACTCCAGATCAGTAGTCGAGCGCCCTAACCACTGAGCCACCGCGGCGGGTAGGGGTGGAGCGCATATGGCAAATTCTCGCAAATCATGAGTGGCAGTTTACCAATTTCCCTCAAGAGGAAAGTGTACAACAGCATAATCTTACCGGTACTCACCTACGGGGAAGAAACGTGGAGGCTAACGAAAAGAGTTTAGCTTAAGTTAAGGACAACGCTGCGAGCCATGGAAAGAAAAATGATAGGTGTAACGTTAAGAGATCGGAAGCGGGCAGAGTGGGTGAGGGAACGAACACGGGTTAATGACATCCTAGTCGAAATCAAGAGAAAGAAATGGGATTGGGCAGGGCATGTAATGCGAAGGCAAGATAGCCGCTGGTCTTTAAGGGTAACGGAGTGGGTTCCAAGAGAAAGTAAGCGTAGCAGGGGGCGGAAGAAGGTTAGGTGGGCGGATGAGATTAAGAAGTTTGCAGGCAAAGGGTGGATGCAGATGGCAAAGGATAGGGTTAATTGGAGAGACATGGGAGAGGCCTTTGCCCTGCAGTGGGTGTAGTAAGGCTGATGATGATGATGATGTATTTGATGTGTGCGGAGGTAGAAATACTGGAATAGTGCGCAGGATGTTCATCCTCTGAAGCGGGAACATCTATGCCGTATCACCGCGGCTTTCATATAATAAAAGAACCCACCGCCGCAGGTGAGTGGCTTCGGGAATCGGCTACTGATCCAGAAGAAGTTGGATTTGAATTCCCCGCCCCCCTTCATTGGAGGTAGGACACGAAAATTTCCTGTGTGTTGCCGATACTGCACTGTCGAGAAACTAGAATATAGGCAGCTGTCATGTCGCCAACTGGATTTTCCAGAGGCTCATAAAAGTGTCAACTCAAGACATCGTAGCTATTCCCTGCGATTGCATCCTTTCCACCACGATATTCGTTGCGCGGGCAGGCTGTGTACTCTTCAGTTCGACCGCAGACTACGCACGGAGCTCTCCACTGCCTATCCCCAAGCGGTCGTCTTCGCTGAATAAGTCCCTCAGTACACTCGTGGTTTCCTCACCCCTATAACTAAAATAAGCTGCCTTCTGCTGTGGTGGACGCCAGAAGTGCAGAAATATGTTTGTATGATTCAGCACAAAGTTTTAGTCTCGTTGGGCAGGGAAGTGAATAAGTACTTTTAGCAGAGCACGTACTGCGCCCCTCAGTACCCACACAGTGATTGGTCCCGACGCGCCATGCTTGTACGTGGTTGATGAAAACGTTGCGCCATGTAGCTTCCTAGGGTGATCTGCGCGTGCGCAGTATCTCGGCGTGGTAAGCGAGAGCGCTACGCTAAAGGTATCTAATAAGACCAAGGTGACTATCTCAAAACAGGAGGAAGCAATCTGCACTTTGGATCTTCAGAGAAATGAAAAAGAAAACACGCTCTAAGAAAACGGCAGTCAGTGGCACTGAAACGTCCATTGAGTCCATCGTCCAGCTGAGCATAACTTGTGGCCACTCGGAGTTGGTTCGTGCCACACAGTGGATCTGCGTGGCGTGAACAAGGGGATGGTGCCGACCTGGAGGACTAGGTGCAGCTGAATGAGGAGGAGTGCCAGCACACAGACCTTGAATTTGGAGGTGGCAGTTTCGGAGGTTCGAGGAGACACATCACGTGCCGGCCACCTTTCGATAATTATCGAATCTCAAAAGGCGCCCGTGTGCCGTGCGATATGAGTACACGGTAAAGATTACCAAAATTATGTAAATCAATAATATCACAGCCCTTGCAAGGGGGACTGTTTCTTTTCCAGTTGTGGAGCTGAGAGTCTCCCTGAATACGAAGGCATGGCAAACCCGGAATTCCAAAGTCCCATCACTGTCGGGAAATTGAGGGCTGAACTCCGCCGCCTAAGAAACAAAACGGCTGCCGGGCCGGACAAAACCATCACAGGACGCTCAGGAATCTTGACGACGGTTCCATTCGGAATCGTAAAACCAATATGCAAGAATGCTGGGGCAATTCAGAGATACAGCAAGCATGGTAAGCTGCGAAACCTGCTCTCCATTCCGAAACGAGAGAAGAAGCTCAAATTTGAGCATCTTAGAATCGTTTCCATCACATCTTGCGTTGGAAAATTGATGAATCCCGTAATTCAAAACTAGACTGATTAGATTCATAGAAAATCACTATCTTTATCCTGATACCATGATAGGCTTTAGATCAAACCTATCGGCATGCAATGCCATGCTTCAGCTTAAGGAGCAGTTGATCGATAAATAGACTGTTGATACTAGGATCAATGTGGGACTGAACGTCTCCAAAGATTTTGATAGTGTCGAACACGTGGCCATACTTGAGAGCCTTAGCGCACTAATTGTTGGAGTCAAGGCATATAACTACGTAAGGGGCTTCCTCTGAAATCGGACTGCCACCATCAGCCTGGACGGACAGTCACTCAGAAACATTAGATTGGGCAATAGAGGGACGCCACAAGGGTCCGTTCTCTCTCCGACCGTGTTTAATGTAGCGAAGATGGGCTTCCAGGGCAGCTGGACGGAATCACAAATCTCCTTCACACCATATGTGCGGATGATTTGACGCTGTGGGTGAGCTGGGGCAGCGATGGACAGATTGACAGCACAATTCAGAGAGCCATAGATGTAATCCAGAAATATCCGGAGCGGTTGGGTTGAAATGCTCGGCAGAAAAATCAGAGGCTCTTTTTCTGTCAACTCAAAAAAGAAAAATTTCACCATCACCTTGGTAAACGCGCTTGCGATGCCTTTTTGCGCAACCGAACTCTCGGTCACAACATCAATCTCGTATAGGCTCCGGCTCACGCGGGTAACTCCAAAAAGAGGGGGTGGACCGTGTAGCCCTATTTTTAACCAATCGTGGGATAAGAGACCTCTCGTGAACGGAAGCCCCCGCCGAGGCGCCTCGCTCGTACGCGGAGGTTACAAACTTTTTGGGAGCTAAGATGCATTATCTCACCTCTCACCCCGACCTGGACAGGGTGCAAGCCACATCACTCAGATTCCTACACACAAAGGACATTCTTAGCCCATACCGATTATTTAATGACAAACGGTGAATACGACCCTGCATGCCCGCATAATGGTGACGGGACGCACGCCCCGCAACACCATATAATACGTGAATGCGCTAGAAAACTCACCGCGACGATACTGTTGCCAGTTCCCTCGGCAGAGGAATGGGACAAGATCTTGCCAGTTCGAGAAAAACAACGCAGTTGGCCCTCATCACGCGAGCTCAACAGGTCGCCCCCAACGGGGGTCACCCTGGACTCGCCCCAGCCCCAACTAATCCCTTTCATTTTCTGGCAGCAAACTTGTAACCACCACCACAACCCGTCCCCGCCGCGGTGTCTAGGCTGTTGCGACTTCTGGAAGAATGGAAAGGAAAGTGCACGGGACTGCCCAGTGGCTCAAACTGAGCCATAATTGCTGCCTCGTGCAGACAGTCATAGAGTTGAAAGAGAAAGAAGAAAATTTAAAAGACAATACGCTCGTCGCAACAACCGCGTATTCCAAAACGACGACAACGGTTTAGCAAGAGATACACTCGGTGACAAGGAGCCCTCGCCAGACTGGTGAGAGCTCCTATAGATCCCATTCTCGTAGGGCCAGGAAGCCACCTCGCCTTCTCGCTATGTGTTGTTGATGCGACTGAAGGGAGATTATAAATGAAAGTGCTGGCCTTACGAGCTCTCACACATGTGGTTGGGGGGGGGGGGCGTCTAGGCGGTGAGCCCTGGCGTTTAATCAGCAAGAGCGAATTACGTGGTTAGTCACGTGGCGCCACTTGTGAGAGCAAGCGGTCTGAACAGCGGTCAGCGCAGCGGTGGAATGAACGGTACCAGTCACGTGTTACGACGTCTCAGCCACACGTGCAGCGAGCCAGAACTCAAATCCATGCGTCATTTGACCTTCAGCTTTGCAATCGAGAAGTGGAGCTTTTCGCTCCAAACAGTTCGCTGTGGTTCAACCCGGCAGAACTTAGCAAGATGGGCGAAAGCTCAGTTAAGGTAATCACACGAAGGTAAGCAGACGCCTCACGTTATTATATAGCGAATGGCGCATCACGCGATTTCCGGCAGTTGCGAGAGGGCCGTCGGCGAAAAGTGCTGCTGCAACAATGCTACCACTTGGGCGTGAGAAAGTTCGTTCACCTCGTCTGGCGCGCATCGACCACTAAGTAAATCCACGGTGTGGGTCGTCAGCGCTGCAACCAACAGGGCTCACTTCTTGTCGTCCGTGATGCCATTGCCTTCAAAGAAAGCCTACAGTCGAACTTGGTAAGCTGGCCACTTGTCGCTCGTCTCCTCAAACGGCGGCGGGCTGGCATATCCTCCCACGTTGGCGAAGGCTGCGGCGTACTAAGAGGGCGGCCCCTTGTCATACCATTCTCGTCGCCACTGAAGAATCCGCACCATACACAGCGTTGGCTGGGCCAAGACAACGTTTATTGCTTTGAAGCGTGTTAATATATCTGTTGTGCGAAACGATTAGAGAAGGAGTGTGAGGAGGACAGCGGCGATAACAGTTGCCGTAAGTGCGAGTCACGCCGTAATCTGGCGTGACGTCATTCCGATGTAGTACTACTCGTCTTATAATTTTTGCGCATTGAGTCTTTGCGGTGCGTATATACTTACCCCTTTCCACCATGACCTCACTCTTTCTAATTTGTAACTCAACTCTCATCATGTCATTTTCTTGCTGCAGTTTGATTGCGTTTTACGCTTCTTCATTCGATGTAGATTAGCACTTAGTCCATAGATTGAGCATGCCCACCAGCTGTAGGCCTAGTAAAGGGGCCTGATGGATTAAAAATAACCAAAAAGAAATTACACACAAAGTTGTAGGACACCACCGGGCAGTTGTAGGGCAGTCCTGCCCACCATTGGCGGTATACCATCTGGTAAGCTCCACGAAGTGGCCCCGTGAGATAGGAAAGATTCGCGAATCGAGATTCCGAGGTTGGTGGGGTAGAAAAGCTCTGCCTCCTGCCATAATTTTTTTCCTATGTGAGACGACAAAGATTGTTCTTCCAACAGCTGCAGTAAGTGCCAATTGATACACTTAACAGAGTATAATTGAACATTTATTCAAAGGTTCACCGTATAAAAATTAAAATCGCATTACAGCCGTCGCACAATAGAGAACTGATTCACTGCAATCCGCATTTGAAACCCAATCGCAGCCTTGGCAATAACGACACAGGCATTGTCAAAAATATTATCTGTACATGTGCCGAAATGACAAAGGGTTAAGAGTGCGCCTCAACAGGAAAAATATATGCTTTGAACACTGAATGAAAAAAAAAGCTTCCTAAACCTTGTATTGTGCAAAAAAAAGCAACGATTATAATACCAGCAACAAAAGCAGACAAACAAAAATCTAAAGATGTTCAAGCACTAAGTAAGTGCAGCCTTTCCCGTGTAGGCCTTTTCAATCGGAGACGCAGTCCGATTCAGCTCAACCTTCGTTTTTCTCCTGCGCGTGTCTCCGGTCGGTTGAGTTCTGGGTGGTGCCGAGTGCATCCATGTGAGGCTCCTGGGCGATACGGGATGCAGGCAGGTGTGGAGGAAGGAGCCCGTAAAGGAGAGGGCGAAAAGCATTCAGGGGCTGTGGAGATGGATCAGTGCCATAAACTAGGTGAGCTGAGTAGAAATTCTCGAAAAAAGAGGTCGAGGACCTGTCGCGACCCGCAAGTTTCTGATCGTAGTCAAAGGAGAAAACGTCGAAAATGTGACCGTAAAGAACAGGTGCTAGCAGAAAAAAAAATTTAAAAGTATTGGGGATGTGTACTCTTGTGGAACTGTCTTCCACGCAGTCCATGAGCTGAAGCTTCTGAACAATCAGAGTTGCGTTCCACCGTGCCAAGTGCCTAGTTGATATATCGCAAAACAAATTGGCGAAGAATAAAATAAAACTGCAATGAACGTATGTGGGTATCGGGAGCAATTTACGGGTAAAGTCCATTGGTAGCGGTAACTTATTAATGGACGTCGGACAATTGCAGGCAACAAAATGAGAATCTTGTGAAATGTCTCAATGAAGACGTAAAACAGTTGAGATACGATGCCAAAATGATTCTATCAGGAAAGAAGGAATGGCAACATCAAGTTTCTGCTGAAATCCACGAATAGTAACGGGACCTTAATATGCTATAACTCTGTGAGGAAGTTATTGCAAATAGAGAACTTAAATGTGAAGAAGAAATCACAAGGGATTGCGGAGAGTTCGGGCACTGGGACGCCAGTATCGTCCGACGGCGACGGCGGTGATCGAAGACCGCTCTCGCAGGCTGTAACGCTCAAGTTCAATAGGGGCTGCACTACTCGGGTGTCCTTAGTGGAACGTTGTAACGCTTCACACACACACACGGCTAATGTGTCTTACAGTGGTGGCCCACTAAGTACTCATCACAGATATGGCTTGGGCTGCTTCAGCTCTTAGTCGGAACACGCGGTCTGTACTGCTTGAAAACGTTGGTGAAGAATGTAATGGCTGAGGCCACCTCGAACATTTTAACGGATCCTAAGCAATTAACTGGAGCTTTTGTTTTTCTTCTGTGTTGAAGAGTGGCCAGTACATCATGACTTTAGCAAATGATATTGTGTTCATAAAATCATGTCAAAGGGACCAGAATATATAGCGACGATCCATGTGTGGCCCTCCATCCTCTTGCCCAAATTGGATTGTTGGAAGGAATAGCAGTGCCCCATTTGAAACGGGGTGGTAGCATGGCCACCATTCTAGGCATTTTTTGCTGTTTTTTTTAAAGACGTAGGTCAGCAAATTCGCAATTTTCTTCAAAGTACAATTCCTAATCCTGCTGTTCCAAGATGATGTCGTCTCCCAAGCTTTTGTGCCGCCAATCTTCCAATCCCATTTTGCTAACTTCTAGCGCAGATCCATTCACCTGACCATTGTTATCTCTAAACCCTGGACCCTCGGAAAGAGTGACCGCGTTCAAATCAAATCTTTATTTTCTATCAGGTGCCACAGATAGAGGGGCTACGGAAAAAAGGTTGCCACTTGGCGGCTTGACAAGTCCGCGGCCCCATATATAAGGCTGCGTCTAGACAGCCCCAGAGAATCCGGGAGATACCGCCGCATTCTTGAATAAAGAGTTCAATTCTTTCTATTGATTTACCACACATTGCTCATGTGCAATCTTGTCGGCTAGATTTCCTTCTGTATATCCGCGTTCTAAGACACCCTGATCTGGGATGAACGAGTAAGGCACTGCCTCTCGAGTTATCATAGAACTATTCCCTATTGATCTGCATTTTACAGCTTTATAAAGTTCTACATTCTACTTTTTGCCATTGAACTGATCATTTTTTACCATCTACATTGCATCCTGCATAGGCCTGGGAAAGTGAGCAAAGGAGGGCAAAACCTCAGGGTGCCTGCCGACGTTCCGACAAGAGGACGTGACTTCGTCTGGGCAAAGCATTCATAATTGACGGCATTTAACTAGGGTTATCCCTTCGAGTTGGAAGAAACAGTGAGAAAGAGGAGGGTGTGAAGTGGGAATAGAGTTAGGGTGGGGAGTGTGAAACTTGTCCAGCCGTGATGGCTGCCAAAAGAATGATAACTCCATCATTCGCATCCCTTAGCCGATTCACGGGGCCAGCATCTGCCTAAGCATTGTATGACCTGCAAGCATGTTTGCCAAGAATGCACTCCGTTTTTCGGCAGTACTAAGGTTATCAGTCACTCGAGGGAAAATAAAGAACGCGAAATTGTCGAAGCCTTCGAAATCGCGAGACAAGGGCCTGACAAATGTGTTAGTTGGGCGTACATCCACTTGTACCGCAAGGAGTTGGAGTTTCTCGGGTTGACGAGGTGATTACGGTTTCACCTCTTTGTGCGTTGGGGTGCATGCGCTTTGTTATTGAAGGAAGGAAGCGTTGGTGGAATAAACTAGTTTTTAGTCTGCGCTCTCGTCCCTTGTGCTTCTTTTCGCTTATCCCGTCCTTCTCTCGCAGTTATTTATTGTTCTTATAATGGTGTCCGACTACAGATCCTTTAAGCACTCTTCTTAAATAATAACTTCGCAGGAAACGGATGTCAGCGTACCCTTGGTCCTGATCAGTGACAGGAGCCCTTGGTGCGCAGTTCCAACCCACACGTTAATGGTGTGACGTTCGCTCCATTGAAAAGGCCACAGCAAGAAAGGGTCACAAGTGGGCTTTTACCGCATGAGGCGTATTTAGCGTAACATGACGGCGGAACAAATCATTATTCCCTCAGCACAACTGCTTTGTAGAAGATTCTTTTCCCAAGTATTTCACCGAGAAAAGCCGAGCACCAGGCCGTGGGAAGTATTGTACGCATTAGAAAACCGGTAGATACACGGCAGCAGAGGCGATCCAACGCAGCAACTCGCAAATGAGAGGCGGACACCTTACCCTAAGGCCTCCGCTTCGCGAACTGCGATTCACACCTGCAAAAAATAAATGCGACTACGCAATCTGCCCTGACTAAAGCTGAGTTTTCATTTTCCGAAAAGCTCTCATTGTGAGAGCCGAGTAAAAGTGTGCAATTTATATTACTTTCAGCAAACTAACTCCTAAATCGATGTGTTGAAGATGAGACTGCTACACATATATGCAGCCAGATGAATGTGTTAGCGATGAATGAGTATAACAATAACTGGAGCATATCATGCATTTCACTTGAAAAGGAACACTGGCCATAGAAACTGGCCGG
Organism: Amblyomma americanum; assembly: GCF_052857255.1. Lineage (NCBI taxonomy): Eukaryota > Metazoa > Arthropoda > Arachnida > Ixodida > Ixodidae > Amblyomma > Amblyomma americanum. Next base: position 80,183,478 of record NC_135507.1, read on the forward strand.
ATGAACTTCTAGTCCTGGAGTGACTGCAGATAAAAAAAAAAATTTGCGGTGGTTTAGCTCTGGTTATACCTAGAGTGACGCGATAGCTACAGCTTGCCGAATGCAACTTGCTCGGTACAATTGAAAAGTCAGTCTTTCGCCGCTCCGTTTCTCCGGGTTTCCTTCATCTTCGTCCCACTTGACACGGCGCATGCGCACTGCTGTCGGGGCTCGGTTTCTCCGGTGCGCCGCGCCGCAGGCGGCAGCAGTTTCTCCGCACCACGTGCCCAACCACGTGCTGGTCACGTGACCAGCCACGGCACCGCGCCTCCGGCAGCTGCTCCGTACCACGTGACCGGCCACGTGGCGGTGGCGGTGCCGTCACGCTGAAGGCTCGAAATGCTACCATACTGCAGCTATCGCTACAAAAACGGTTGCCGAAATAATCGTTCCAAATTTTCTTGTCGTTCACTGGCCGAGCACCAACCGCCTACAGACGGACCGCTGCTGGTCCCACTTCGTGGAGAAAGTCGATTCATCCGATAACACGGCTGCCCTCCAATATTCCGCAGTCCAAGCGAGGTGGTTTGTGGCAATGTCGAGACGGAGTCGTTTGTGTTGTGCGGTGAGAAGTAGCCTCCAGCAAGAGACGCGACTATAGGGGAGGTATATTCCAGCTGACCGAAGCCGTTTCTTAATCGCCCACAAAGACTCAGCCTGGACGCCCATTTCTTCCTCTATCTCGGCAGTATGGGGACTGCAGAAGGCGGCGACTACGATCACCCGATCTTCCTCTTCACTGAGGGATCTCGGACGTCAGCTAAGGTCCGCGTCGTCAATCCTCTCTTCTTCTAGGAAAACACGCACAATGCCTGTTACGGTCCCTGTACTTCGCACCCTACATCGGCAGCAATGCTTCTCCGGGACCTGCCTTCCTGAACTAACTTCACGATTTGCACTCTTGAAGCGAAGTTGACGCGCGGCATCTCTTTTTTTCCTTCTGGGGAGATCGGTAGTGCCCGAATCTAAATATAACACATCTTAACGTCCGTCACAAATAAAGCGTACGATATTACCCTTTTATTGACTTGTTCTATCGCTTAGGCATTAATCAATCGACCGCTTATTTCAGGCAATTATTCCCTCTTCCTTCATAGCCATCCTTCAGCAGAGTGCCTAGGGATGCTTCCAAAAATAACTGCGAAACATGCAGAAAACAAAACTATCCCAATCTTCACCCTTCGCCTATGGGAGCAAAGCAGTATCAAAAACAAAAAAAGGAAAAGAGAGACGGCGACACAGAAAAAAAATCCGTTGGAGGCATTTAGATATCTTTTAACTGCGGGAAGGTGGAGGCCGTATGAACTTTATTGCACTGATTTGAATTTGAGTGGTGGCGTCACGCCGCGCAAGCGCAGTGCTGCTTGTCGGCAGATCACACCACCCGCCACAGTGGGCAGTTTGCTCACAGATCAGTCGGCAGGTTGTGACACGTGACCAGGTCACGTGACCTAGGATGTAACGGGCGGACACCGCGAGGTGACGTGACCGGACGGTCGGTCACAGCGAGTATCAGCCACTAAAGGCTTTCGCTTTAATAAAATTTGCTGGGCCCTGACAGTCCGCTGAAGCACCCCGCCCCTAATACTCAAGAATGGGAACATACTCTTGTTATCAGCCCCTTCGTCACCTGCAGCGCCACGCCATATGTCATTCCGGCCCTTCGGTGATCCCTCATGTGTGCAAATGTTTTTTACTCGCGACTGTTCCTGCAGACCGCCGTTACGTTTGTCGCAGCACCTGTGGATAGAAGAATGCCCTGAATATGTTTGTTGTTCATAGTCGGATGCAACTCAAGAACGCAGCTGCTTTTTCCCATCAAAGGACCACTTTCCAGACAGTAGCGTAGCCCGACACTGTCATGAACATGCTAGAGCGGCAAAGCAGGGCGAAGTAGATGAAAGGGGATAGTTCCTTTCCTCTATTGTCGGGGATAGACCTGTGTCTCCGTCGTTGTCACGCTAGCAAGGTGACGACAATCGGCCGAAGCCGTTAGCTGGAAGGGGGTCCTTTGACGGGGAAAAACCGCTGTGGTCCCCGGTTGTATCCGGCTATAGTCACGACTAACTTCCTTGCCGATGGTCAGAATCGCTGTAGCACATAAAGTTCCACGATTCTTAGTTCCGTGTCCTCCATCAAGAATTGCGGAGTTGACACTTCATACCGCAGGGTGACAAATAGGATGCATTCGCCGGGAAATTACTATGACTAAGCTCAGCTCCCACCGGTGGCATGTTGTTCTTTGTTCTCGTGCTTTTGTAAATCTCCCAGTGATGAAAAACTACCAATTAAAATAAAAGAAAGTTGTCGCCTGTGCAATTTGGTCTCGATGGATGTTGCCTTCCCTCATATCTGTCATAACGAGCATCATATATCCTCTTTCTGGGGAACTGATTAACCCGTGGTTATTCCCCGTTCATCTGCCGCTCCCTGTGATTTCAGGCTACAGCAGATCCAAAGGAATCTGTCATGGGGGAGAAAGGGAGAGTGGGTCGAAATGGAGAATCGGTCGACCCGAATGGTTGGAGGGACCCTTTTGAGGGGAACTCGCCGCTTCATTCTTGAGTTGTATATGACTATAGTCAGATACAACTCAAGCACAGAGCTGTCTCTCATCGTCAAAGAACCTGCGTTCGACCAATGTAGTCAGCATATTCTCATGATCTGCTGAGCGTAACAATGCAGGGAACCGTTCGACAATGCAGAGATGGGACTATACCCGACCATGGAAGGAGGGGGCTGTCCCCTTTCATCTGCTACTGCCCGCCTGGAATAGAACAGGTGAAAACAATAAGAAGAAGAGATTGCAAGGCCAGAAGACAGAAGAGTGTAATTGACTATCTACACAGTGAGCCTGTAATTTGCATGATGTCAAAGCTGCCGTCATACTATCTGGGACCAGGAAAACAGCGAAAACCTGGTCGTTTTTCTGATCCGCTTACATTTCCAAGTGATCCGGGCGCACAGTGCTGTATCCGGACTCTGCGCCCAAAAACGGCGCACCAGATGTCATGTTAAAACTACCAGGCAAAATAGGAATTTCTCTATACATATTAAATTACTCTATATTGTTGATATTTTTTACCAATCGCCTAATTATTTTTCGCGGACTGAGTCTTTGCGTGTATATTTACCTCTGTGCACCGTGGTCTCACAGTTTCTTATTTTTAACTCTGCACTCGCCATTTAGCTCTCTTTGACGCCGTGTTATTGCGTTTTACACTTTTCTCGATCTAACTTGGGACTGGGTGTACAAATTGTGCGTGCCCACCTGCTATAGGGCCTAGTAAAAGGGCGTCCTCGATTAAAAATAACTTAAAACAAGTTAAACAAAATTCGTAGGGTACCACTAGAACCTGGCTGCACTGGTCATAATTGGCGCTACCATCTGATAACCTCCACTAAGTGGCCGCATGGGACAACAATGTTTCACATCGAAATTCCGCAGTTTGTATGGTTTTAAAGGGCTGCCTCCTACCATCGTTTCTTTTTTTTTACTCTAGGAGACGATAAAGAGTATTCGTCCGACAGCTGCAGGAAGGGCAAACGGACACACGAAACAGAGTACAGATATTTATTCAGAAGTTCACGGTACGAAAGTTAAAATCGCATTACAGCTGTAGCAGACAACAAAAATAATTAACTGGAATCCACCATTGGAGCCCACTCGCAGCCTTGGCAGTAGCGACCGAGGCATTGTCAAAAATATCATCTGTATACATGTGCTCGAATGACAAAGAATTAAAAGCGCATTTCAACAAGAAAAAAAATGCTTTAGCGCTTGAATCAAAATAAAAGCTTCCTAAACCTTGTACTGTGAAAAAAAAACAATGGTTACAACACCAGTAATAAAAGGAGAAAAAAAAACTTGGTCACTGCCCAAGCTCTGAATAAGCGCAGCCGTTTCCATGTGGGCGTTTTGAATTGTAGACGCCGGCCACTTTAGCGTAACCTTCGTATTTCTCCGACCCGTGTCTCCGGTCGGTTGAGTCCTGGACGGTGCTGAGTGCCTTCGTATGAGGCAGGCAGGTGTGGAGGAAGCAGCCCTGGAAGGAGAGGGCGAAAAACATTCAGGGGCTGCAGGGATGGATCAATGCCTTAAACTAGTCTGGGTGATTAGCACTTCTGGAGAGAAGAGGTCGCGGACATTTTGAGACACGCACTTTGCTATTCGTAGTCAAAGAAGAAAACCTCGAAAATGTGAACGCAAATAATAGGTGCTAGCAAGAAAAAAAATTAAAAAATCTCAGGAATGAATGCCCTTGTACAACATTCTTCCATGCAATCCATGAGCTGATGTTTCTGAACAATGAGAGTTGCTTTCCACTGTGTCAAGTGCTTAAGAAGTTGTACACATGCCTGAAAAGCTGCATCCATGTATAACTAGTTGCAGTAGATTGCCGGAAATGTTTCTGGTATGCATTTAGCAAAACTTGGAGCTGGGCTAGTTGGTTAAGCATTTCGTTTGAAACAGGTCAGCGCTAAAAAAGACAAACACGGCGAGAGAACGACGACACAAGGAATGAGCGCTACTAACAACTGGTTTTATTTTTCGCTTCCGGGAAAGTATTTAAAGCCTTGTCACATCATATCGTGCACACAGCCAGGGGCGTCAACATTTTTTTCATATCAAAAAAGTTAAGATATATATCTTAACACAGAAAGCCACAAAGAGCCAGTAATCGACAGCGTGAATAACAGAAAACGAAAAAGGAAGAAACAAACAGGACTAATAAAAAAATTAATCAGTTATTTTTAAACGCGTCTCAAGAAATGCCAGCTCCGCAGAGAACGTTATTGAGGCATCGCTCACACACTGATCTCGTTTTTTGTTTATGTTTATGTGTGTTTTAGATGAAATTGTTAAATATTTCAAAGATAAACAAATCGTCTTGCTACAAGCTGACAAAGATGGGGCATTCGTCGTCATTAAACAACAAGCCTACAAAGAAAAAGCACTGCAAGCTGTGGAAAAGAACTTTGCACCTGTGAGAAAAAGCGATGTTCGCGTTAAAACTAAGTTCATGGATTTTTGCAAGGACCTCAATCTGTTTTCTTTAGCTAATGATATTAGTAAATGCAGAGGCAACTGCTTGAACGTCTTCTTCACGGCTAAGACTCACAAGCCTGAAATACCCTTCAGAACGATCATCAGCGAAAATGGCTCATGGCAGCAATGTGCTAGCCGGTTCGTTTTAAAGAAGCTCTCGGTGATCAAGGTAGATGATCCCTTCGAGACAAAGAAGTCCCAAAATGTGTCAGATTACATTGAGGACAATAGCCAGGTCGGTTACGCATTTTCTGTTGATGTCGAGGATTTGTTTTATTCAGTTCCTCAAGCCGAACTTTTAGTTGCTGTGAAAGAATCTGTTGAAGTTACTGGCGAAATTTCCTTTCAGTCTTCAGCTGTTATGTCCCTTGACAATTTTTTTAAGCTTTTAGAATTTTATCTCAGCGTCACTTTTATCTCTTTTAACAAGCAACCTTTTCTTCAGCGTAATGGTGTTTGTAAATGTTCATGTGTGGAGCCAATTTTGTGTCACATTTTTTTAGCATGTATTGATCGCCTTTTGGATCAAGATTTTATTGGTGGCCCTGTTTTAAAGGTCTTCAGATATGCAGACGATTTTTTAATTCTTTTAAAAGCCACTAATGACTCCACATTCGCAGACTCCATCCAACAGGTCCTAAGAACATTTGAGAAGCATGGTAAAGGCCTGAGTTTTACCCATGAAATTCCTGACAACAGCGAGTTACGTTTCTTCGATCTGAGGCTGAGGTTGTGCAAAGGAGATACCTGCTGGGCCTATTTCCCGCGTGCTAACAAAGAGCTATTGCCCTACGACTCAAATCATTCTAAGACTGTGAAAAGAGCTATTGCTTCGCTTTGTCTGGAATCTGCGCTTCGCAGGTCGTGTCCACACCAAATGCATGCTAGCTTTAATAATCAGGTCAACCGCCTTCTGGCTGCAGGCTTCCCTTGCTCGATAGTAGTGGCCATTGCTGAAACCCTCCTAAAGAAGTCTGGTGCCCGACAAAAAATGGCTGACGCGGAACGCGCGAAGACAATGCCTGAGGTGATACCTTATGTACATAAGGTGTCGCATAACCTCAAAAAAGTGGCCAGCAGGCACAACGTGCCACTTGTGTTCTCGGCGCCAAATAAGCTGGCGAAGCTGTGCTCGCGCATTTGCGGCGAACGTGAGCGTGGATGCAAAACTAAACATGAAGTAGCCTATGTCGGATGTGCTCTAGAAGAGATGTATATGATCCCCCTTTCCTGCGGAAGTTGCAATGTCGGGCAAACGGGGCGTTGCCTTAACGATAGTTTAAGGGAACATGCAAAGAACGTGAGGGTAAAAGACTAGCTGGCGAACTTGGTTTCGCATGTTCTGGAGTGCAAATGTGTGCCACAATTTAACGAGGCTAAGGTACTAGGCAGAAGCGCAAGCAGAACATCCGGAGTCTTGCTGGAAGCTTTCCACATAAACAAAAAACGAGATCAGTGTGTGAGCGATGCCTCAATATGTTGTTCTCTGCGGAGCGGGCATTTCTGGAGACGCGTTGAAAAATAACTGATAAATTTTTTTTTAGTCCTGTTTGTTTCTTCCTTTTTCCTTTTCTGTTATTCACGCTGTCGATTACTGGCTCTTTGTAGCTTGCTGTGTTAAGATATATATCTGAACTTTTTTGATATGAAAAAAATGTTGACGCCCCTGGCTGTGTGCATGATATGATGTGACAAGGCTTTAAATACTTTCCCTGAAGCGAAAAATAAAACGAGTTGTTAGTAGCGCTCATTCCTTGTGTCGCCGTTCTCTCGCCGTGTTTGTCTTTTTTAGCGCTGACCTGTTTCAAACGAAATTTCTGATATGCAGCTCAGTAAGGCCCCATTCGAAACCCTTTAAAATCGGCCTGCAACAGTAATCCATGCTGACAACTCTGCAAAGCCTGCATCGCATGATACGAGTAAGGCGCTGCGCGTCTCACAATCCGTAACAAGTGTATAGAGGCCGGCTGCACTCACGTTCAGTTGCAATACACACTGAATGTTTCCCCATGCAGAAACTATTTTTTCGTGTTGCCATGCACACAAAACCCATTTCACTTTTTTCGATTTCTACGGTTACAGGTATATGTTGTGTCCTTGCTGGCATTGATCGTTTTGTGTGCCTGTATTATGCACAGCAGTTCTTCCCAACGTGAATTATATCACGGACGTAGGAAAACGACACGAAGTTGATGCCGAAGATTTTGTGCTTGCGAGCCAAAGCCATAAAATTCTGTTCAGTGAATAAAAGTTGTTGCATCAGCCTGCAACAAACACACTTATCATGTGAGAAATTTTCATATCAACAGTATTTTATCGCTACCAACCTCGTTTCTGCTAAAGCGAACGAAAAAGCTACATATAATAAATGATACATTCGAATTAGTGCGAAAGCACATTTCGTGCTACATGGAAGACGACGATGAGCAGGCAGTGCCGAGAGACGGAGCGCTCGCGCTAGGCCAGCTGGGAACAGACAAGGCAACAGACAACGGGCTGCTTTGCTCGGCGTTGGTACGGGCCGGATCAGTTCTTACGCGCGAAAAGAGAAATTTGTCATTCTGGCAACGACCTCTAGCAAGACACAATTTTTCGTTTCGTGTTCTTTCAACGCTAAATTTCGTGTTCTCTTCAATTAGCTGCCACGAGAGTAAATATTGATCGGTGCGTAAAGTTGCGCTTTTACATAGTGTCACGTGCACGTGGTGACAGCACGCACAGGCCTCCGCTCGTACACGACCTCTGCCGAACAATCCCAAATTACTGTGGCAATAAGCTCAGCCTATTCGCCGAACGTAACTTATAGCTATTTTGTGTACAAAAAATAAAAACGAACCATGATTGAAAGAGTACAGCCCACAGAGACACAGACAGAGATTCAAGATGAAGCCTACCTTTCATCATGAACTCGTGGTACATGATGGCTTCGATGCTCGGCCGCCTAGCGGGCTCTGGTTGGAGAATCCATCGGATGAGGGCGCTCGCTTCGGGTGAGACAGTCGAGGCGATCTCGAATTTATTCCTCTTGATTCTGACTACGGTCTCCGCGTTCGACGGCGAATCGAATGGGGGACGCCCCACTAGCAGCTTGTACCTGCGGAAAGCAGTTTGCGGTCTCTTAGTGTCCGCTTTAATCCGCGCACTCTGTGGCGGCCAACATCTCAGCACGACACAGCTTGAAGCAGTGCGGGCACAGCCATGCTACGACACCCCTACCGGCCAAGCGCCACGAAATGGTAACGTAACTGCGGGAAAACGACGCTCGATATGCACGTAAGTGTCCGGTTTTGAACGTGAAGTGCATGATCTGATTTTTTGAACATGAAGAGGAAGCTTATAGCAATTTTACGGATAATATTTTCTCTGCACCAATCGTTACTGTCCTGCCAGGAAGATACGTATACCCGGTTGCGTAAATGAGAATCACGCCAACAGGTTTTCAACCGTACTTTCTTGACATATGATTTAACACCCACCACCGCCCTCAACCTGGCCCGATTTGCTTCGCCCGTTTAAAATATTAATGCCACGGCCATAATTTATTCCCTCGTTATTGTTCCCACCAGGCAAGATAGGCGAGGATTTGCCAGTTTTTATATTCACATTTCCGACATTAAACACTCCCACTTATACATTTACAAACGGGTCCACCCGTGCGATGTGCATCGAGCTGTCTTCGTAAGCATCAACTTGTAAACAGTTGCACATAGTTCTGCGCAATCATCAGGTGAGATTCACATGATGCACCCGATGGCCCAGATGTCCGCTTCGTAGCTGTAGCCCTTCTGGGTCAGCATCTCGTGGGCCATGTAGTTGGTGGTGCCGCAGATGGACCTCTTGAGTTGCCACGAGTAGGGGACGCGGGTGGCGAGTCCGAAGTCGGCCCCCTTGAGTTGCGAGTGTTTGGTCAGGAGCAGGTTTCCGGGCTTCAGGTCTCGGTGGATTACGTGCTCCTGCACCAGGTACTCGCAGGCGTGGAGCAGCTTGCGCATTAAATACCGCACCTCGGATTCGGACCGCCATCCTCTGGGCCGGTGCATCTCCTCCAGAGACTGGAAAAAAAATGCGTTAATGAAGCTTGGGGAAGAACTTTGAAGGTCAGACACCCCAAAGAACATCACCAAAAAAGATCGGATTCCTTCAGGTTTTAGACTGGGACATGACGACTCTGGCGCACTCCAGTCTGGAGAAGGCTTCATTCAGTTAATTGTTTTTCTTGCTGCAAGAAACAGTGCCCACATGAAGGCATCACAATAATAAATGACCGTTTTGAAAACAATAAAATCACTTTTAAATTTTTGGCTATGCCTTAAATTATGATTGGAGAACGGGACGTGCCCTTTCTCGCAAAAATTGCCGAAAGAAATAAACAACCAAATACATAATCGAGTAACGTAATGCAAGGTCGTCTAAATTATTCCGGAGGCCTCCGCTACAACGTCCTTCATAGCCTGAGTTGTTTTGGGAACATGAGCACAATTAAACGAAATAAAAACGAACCTTGAGAACATTAGGAACGTTTTCCAATAAATGCAAAGAAAATAAGTGGAAACGGGAACCACCGAGGAGCAGGAATGTTAACACACCTGTCTAGTGCACAGCTCCAAGATGATGTAGACGTTCTTGGCGTCCTGAAAGTGGCCGTGGAAGCGAACGACGTTCTCGTGGCACAGGGTTCTGTGGATGTTGATTTCCTCTTCGAGCTGTAGACAACATATTAATTAGTTCGAATTGCAACAGTGCCCAGCCAGCGACGAATTTGAACAGTTTGTGATTCCGAGCTGGCAACATTGCCAAGTGGGCGTCGACGCTGCCAAGTGTCGGCTACAAAAGCATCGGAGCAGCACTGTAACGATGGGGCGTGGAACCGGCGAGATGGCGGTGACCCTTACAAGCTTTCTACTGCTCACGCAGGTTGGTCTTTTTCACCCTTTGAAACCGTCGCGCTACATTTTGCCGGTTCCACCCCAAATGCCTTATCTTACTTTTTTCTGTAAGCCACGCGGTTTTGTGTTGTCAAATGGTCTGTATGTTAAGAGGCATTTTTCAGTTTTTCGTAGCCCAGCGTTTTATCTGCTAATCTTGTTGCTTTGTGGCGGGGATATTGAGAGTAACCCTGGCCCAGCAACAGCAGAACAATTTCAAGAGCTGTTGAATGGTCAAACCACAATTCTTTCCAAGTTATCGCAGCTTACCACGGACGTAACTGACGTAAAAGCCCGGCTTGTTGTATTGGAAACTAAGTTAGGAAAAATTGACGCAATTGAAACAGCTCTAGCCAATGTTGAAGATCAACAACGAAAAGATCATGATGTTCTGACAAGCATGATTGCAAAAATAGACGATTTGAAAATCGTGGAAGGCGTAATAATTTGATTTTTTACGGCTTAACTGATTCTGATGACAGTGAGACGGCAGCCAAGTCTGAGGAGCTTATCATAAGTCAGTGCACTGAGAAGCTGGAATTGTCTTCCGTGTCTATTGAATTTGCTCATAGGCTGGGTAAATTCTCCCAAGGAAAAAATCGGCCTATCATTGTGCGCTTCAATTCCTTTAAAGACCGCCAGGCTGTGCTTGCAAATGCATTCAAGCTCAAGGGATCCAGTATTGCTATATCTGAAGACTTTTCCCGTACTCTCCGTGATAACAGAAAGAAATTATGGGATTATGCCAAACAAAATGGCGAAAAAGGCGTGAAAGCAGTTCTGAAATATGATACGCTTCATTTGGGTAGTAGGCGTTTCCAATGGGACAGTAAAGCCGGCACCGTACGGGAACAATGACAAACCACTGTTCATTCTGCGATGTGCCCAGTCAGCATTTTGTCAATCAATTGCCGCAGTATAAAAAATAAAGTTGATGACTATCACTTTCTTCTTCGTACCGTCCAACCGACCTTTGTTTTGGGAACAGAATAGTGGCTCGATCCGACCATCTCAAGCGCTGAAATATTTCCTGACACGTAAGAGTGTTTTCGTCGCGACCGTTGTGCACGTGGCGGAGGAGTGTTTATTTTGGTCCATAAAAGTGTCCTGTGCGCTCAAATGGAATTCTCTGATAGTGAAACTGAATTGGATGTTTGCAAAGTACGACTGCCGAACGGGAAAGCAATGGTTCTTGGGTCATTTTACAGGCCTCCTGGTCCTTCTGTAAAGCCGCTAGTTGGCTTATCTCATTTTCTTGAAACCATTAACACTGAACGCCTTGTTTTAGGGGGGACTTTAACCTTCCGGACATTGACTGGTCAGCTGACGAACCAAGAGATATAGCTCGAGGGAATCTATACTCAACTTTTTTTGACGTTTTAGATTCCAACACCTTTTGTCAGTATGTGCATGAGCCATCACGAACGGACGGAACTGGTCACGTACTCGACCTCTTGCTGTGTAACGTGCCTGATGTTGTATGCAATGTACAAGTGTTGCCTGGTTTGAGCGACCACAATATTATTCTAGCAGATTTATTAGTTCACTATGTGAAGGTTGCAAAACCACCTAGGCGAAAGATTTATGTCTACAGCAGGGCCAACTACGAGGCGATTAGCGCTGCTTTCGATTCATTCTTTCCAACTTTTGATGAACTCGCGGATAACTTAAATATCGAACAGCTATGGAATACATTCAAACAGAAATTGTTCGAATTACGTGAAGCTTTTATTCCATCAGGCGTTATATCAAGTAAGAGAGCTCGAGATAAACCCTGGTTTAACACCGAGTTACGTGCTTTTGTTCGCAGACAGCGACGAATGTATCGAAGATACAAGTTGTCTAAATCGGCAGAGTGTTTGGCCTTGCTGAAAAGAATAAAAAATGAATTCAGACAGAAGTCTCACATCGCTAAAGACTTGTATTTTTCGAATTTAGGAGAAAAACTTGTCAGAGATACCAAAGAACTTTGGAGATATGTGAAGCGTAATGGTAAGGATGACAGCTCAGTACCTGCTCTGAAAAATGATGAGATAATCATCCATGATGATGAGGCGAAAGTTGAAATGTTTAGCCGTTATTTTTCATCTGTGTTTTTGCTACCTAGTTCACGTTCTGTCTGTTTTGCATTACCTCTTGAAATAGATTGCATGCCGGAAGTTACTTTTTGTGTTGACGGTGTGCATAAATTATTGAAGGATTTGAATCAGGCTAAGGCTTGTGGCCCTGATGACATTCCTGCCGGAATTTTAAGGAATTGTGCGGATACATTATGTCTGTATTTCACCCGGCTGTTCCAGAAGTCTCTTAATGAAACCGACTTGCCTGCTGATTGGAAGGTAGCGCGTGTCGTGCCTATACATAAGAGTGGTATGCGAAACTCCGTTCAGAACTACAGACCCGTTTCCTTAACCAGCATAACCTGTAAAATTATGGAGCATGTAATATATAGTTGCGTTATGGCCCATCACCAAACACAATCTCCTATGCACTAGTCAACATGGTTTCAGGCGTGGATTTTCCTGCAGTACGCAGCTGGTAGAGTTCGTTCATAATTTGGCATCGGCAATCGATACGCAACAAATTGTGGACTGCGTTTTCTTGGATTTCTGCAAAGCATTTGATGTTGTCGCGCACAGTCTTCTTCTCTCCAAATTGAAAGCGTATAACCTGGATTGTAAAGTAATTGCGTGGATTGCAGAATATCTGTCGTTACGAAGGCAGGCTGTTGTTCTGAACGGTATTTCTTCACAGTATGCACCAGTTACGTCGGGAGTTCCTCAAGGCTCAGTATTGGGACCACTTTGTTTTTGCTGTATATTAATGATATTTCAGTTGGCATACAGTCTTTATTCAGGATGTTTGCCGATGATTGTGTTGTTTACAGAGTAGTAAATTCCACTTCTGATTCACAAATCCTGCAAACTGATTTAGATACTGTGGCAGACTGGTGTGTACGTTGGGACATGTCCTTAAATATAAACAAAACTGTTCACGTCACCTTCACAAGAAAACGTGCTAATCATCCGTATAGGTATAGAAAGAATGATTTTACTCTCAACATAAGCAAGTCATTTAAATATCTAGGCGTCTTTTTTACATCGGACTTACGATGGAATAAGCACATTAATTATATTACGACTAAGGCAGCGTCACGTTTGGGTTTTCTACGGCGGAATTTTAGCCATTTACCAAGTAACTTAAAAACACAGCTCTATTTCAGTTATGTACGCTCCATACTTGAATATGGATGTGTTTGCTGGGACCCACACACATCTGAGTGTGTAGGAAAATTAGAGAAAATTCAGAATAGGGCAGTTAGATTTGTTCTTGGTAATTATAATTGGCAAGTTAGTATGACGGAAAGCAAACGAAAACTTAACTGGCAAGAGTTGAAGGACCGTAGAAGGTACATCAGATTGAAATTTTTCCATGAGATTTATTATTCAAAAACTGGCATAAACCGCGAACAATATATCCAGGCACCTCATTATATATCAAAGCGACTGGTACACTGCTTGAAGGTCAGAGAATTTTCTTGCAAGGGTGACGTCTTGCGTTATTCTTTTTTTGTTAGAACTGTTCGGGACTGGAACAGTTTGCCAACGAGCATTGTATGTATTACATCTAACGAAGCATTTTTCCATGCACTGCAATAATTGCTTTATACCTATAAAGTAAGTCTGTACCCCCCTGCTGTAATGCCCTGCGGGGCGATGCAGGTAACTAATAAATAAATAAATAAATAATCTCGCAAAAGGTTGTATTAAGCGTAAGCAAAATAAGCAAAAGGGGTTGACTAAAGGCGCTGGTAGTTATAATTATAAACCCTTGCGCTGAAGAGGAAAAAAAAGAACCCATTACGATGGCAAAAGCAATGGGCCACCAGAGCGAAATCTTTTCAACATACGGCTCTACTGATATTTGCTTACCGGAATGAGGTGTAAGTTTTGTCCCCTGCTTGTGACCCTCATTTGCAGATAAAAAGTTGCACGAAAATTGGCAGCAGTATCAAAACGAATTGGAGAGATTGCAGTCTCCTAAGGTTAAGGTGTTACTTTCGACGAAAGTGGAGGTTAGATAAGCTTTAGAAACGGGCACAAATCGACACACAGGGGCCATAATCTATAAGAACCCACCATCCATATCGAATCTATTTGGTCCTATCGCGGTAGTCACTGTTGTTCTGTGATATTGACGTGTACTTCAAGCGTCCCTAGTAGTCACCGTTGGCTCATATGAGACCGGACCTCGCCATATCAGCGAAAACGGTTCGGTAGTTATCCACTGATGCTTGAAAGCGATAGCAGCATGACTGAACAGCAGTGACGAATTGGAGATAACTAACTGGACTCGAAATCGAAAGTGGTTAATGTATCATAATAGAATACGGCCTCGAAGCCCAAATCCACGAAACGTTTAGGTTTCGAATCGGCTGGCTTTGACGACTCGTCATTTTGGCGTAAACGCGGGCAGGGGAATATGGTGGGAGGACGAGAGGGAGACACAACCAATCAGCGATCACGCGAGCTTTCTTTTGCATTCGCTGGACGGCGCCACAAATTTTGAACTTGCGCGCGAATCCTATGCCGCAGGACAACCTTCGTTACTTTCGTTTTCACATGATTCGGAGCGTCTGCCCGCCTCACTGCAGCGGCGTCGTCAGAAAAAATGGCTGGGGTTCAACATGGCTTGAACTTTGTTATACGATCGAAAGCCCTGTTAAGCATGGTCTCCACTGTGTCAAATAAACTGCCAACGTGAGATACCCAATAGGCATGTGATCCCGTGGTCATACTACTAGAGCGTGGGACATACCACCAAGCAGTGAAGTTCGGTTTGACCTCGTGAGGCATTTATGGTCATTGCCTCATCCACGTCGAAACAGGATGTTGTACCGCTAGGAGTAGAGCCCTGGCTCTAAAAGGAAAAAAAAAATCACTTTTTTTCTCCTCAGTGTCCAATTAAGAAAATTTCAACAAACAGAAAAGAAAGAAAAAAGACGAAGCGCATGGATATAGGAACTCACATATTGCCAGAGAATGTCCGATGTAAGATGACTCTTGGGGATGATTTTGCCTGCGTACACCACGTTCGCCTTTCTGTCCATGAACTCGTAGACGTGCGCAAATCCGCCCTGAAAAAGTAACGCCAGCCTTGTTTCATGGACACCCAAATGAAGGGAGAATGCTGTCGCAGTGTGTGACTGAAACACTCGGGCAGTGGATTCGTTCATTCGAAGACGAAATTGCCTTGATGCCTAAGTGCTCAAATTAGACCGCAACAATAAATTCATGACATCTGGAACGAATAGAGGCGGAAACTAGGTACGCTTCAAAGGTATGATTCACTTCACAAAGCATCGCAAACAGGAATATGGAGGCAGTCCTTGTAGGTTCGCATGAAAAGTGCAGATATTTCATGTTTCAGCGCAATTATCCAGCAGTCGTTCGCAATGAACTTTTTGAGGCATTAGGATGCCTATAATTGGCACAGTAATGCCTGTACAGTAGGGGACGTCAGAAGACAGGAGAATCGCATTAAGGAATAAGCTGAGCAATATGACTCTCAAATGACAGCTTTACACAATAACACCACATCTGTAACCGAGTTCTTCTGGTTTTGCACAGTCGTAGTCGTCCGGTCCCCATGACGAGCTACCCTCCGTCCGCCTCCCAAACGACAAACTCGCCGCGGTGGCTCAGTGTTTATAGCGCCCTGCTGCGTAGTCGGGGTACGCGGGTTCGAATCCGGCTGCTGCACACGCGTTTCAATCGAGTTGAGACTCAAACAGCGAACGTCTGCTGAGCGACGTCGGTGCCTGTTGCAGATTCCTGAAGGAACTGTTCACCCTCTTTGCGGAGCGTCCTTAACCTCCTTGCTTTCAAGAATAGCAAGTTTCAGAATAAGGCGAATCTATTCCATAACCAATACGGGTCCCAATTGGTCGAAATTATTCCGGTGCTGTACACTAAAGCACCTGTATCTTCTTTTACTCCCTTGCCTCACGGCGGTGGTCAGATGAACCGGTCTCTTAGTAGAAAACGCTGCTTTGCATAAAGATGCCTGGTCCAACTGTTTTATGATCGCACTAACGAATTCCGTTGATTAAAGCCGCCCGTAGTCAGGACTCCCGACGAGAAAGCCACCGTATTCTGACCACTTACAAGAGCTGTCTTCGCCAAAAGTAATCAAACAACGAGACTTGATTCTCAGCTGTAGAGTGGAAAAATTACGATACCGCTCAAGTTTTAAACGTCTCGAAAGGTAAGCTTAAGGGCTACACGCCCAGAGTCTTTGACATCACACATTACACAATTTTTAAAGATACGCCTTTTGAGACAGAAGACCGCTTTTATAGGCATAACACTGTACACGGTCTGAAAACTCAAATTTTTTTTCAGATTTGCCTGTCTGGTGGGGTTTGAAGACTTATAATAAACTGCACATGTCCAACCAAAAACTTAAATTTAACCCAGCGTTTCGAAGCCGACTCGCCTCCTTCATCAGGGGGGCACTGAGGGCAGTAGCTAGTGTCTTTAATAGGGATCACTGGTGGCAGTGTCCTTAGGAAATACATGGGAACTTTCAGAAGCTCTACCGTGTCTTAAGATGGCTCGATTTTTATGAGGTCTGTGGCAGCGTTTTCTACTTTAGCGGACAGAGGAATTGCTGTGGACAGATATGTTTTAAGATTCAAATTTTTTTACAAATCAGCGGTAAATATTCAGAAACATTGTACCTTTAGATATATCGGTCTTTCATGTCATCTCGTGGAAAAACAAAGCCAGATATCAAAATATCGTCCGGAACATTTCCTTCCTTTTTCATTCTTGATATTTCAAGCCGCAATTTTCATCCATATCGAGCGTAGTGTTTGCCTTTTACAGGCTCTGAAAGCTGTGTATGTATTTTCTGCGGACATTTGATATTCGCGCCAAATTAACTAGCGCACGTGGCTCCATCTGGTGTCAGAATATTTTGTGGCTACTATACTCTGCCACTAACCCCTTGGTTGTCTGTTTTCATGTGCCCAGGTTTTTACTGAGAAGATCGACAGACTTGAGCTCTTTCTTGTTTTTTTCAAGCTTCGGCTGTATTCGGAAAGAAGTTCTGTTTTTCTTTTTTGCTCGAGCTTTTGATGCGGAAAGGAAGTGGGATGGAAGGGCACACCCAAAAGTGCGCCCCCCCCCCCCGGCAGCCACACAGTATTGCATTCTTAGTGCCAAAACACAGGAAGGGGCTCCCTATTCAGGACAGTGTGAGATAACGGCATTGTTACTTGCCCAGGGCAGGGGCGCAGTAACCCAGGTGGCGATGCAAGTCAAGAATGCAGCTCCAAATATTCCTCATAGGAGGCCATCGAGCCAATTGCGGCACTTACATGAACGCAGCATGGCCTGGTTGTTAGGTTATCGGGTCGAAAATCGGTACTGGATTAACATAAACGCGCGCCGAGTCGGGAGTCGACGGGTCGGGTCTACACAACTCCGCCACAAGGGGTAGGTTGAAACAACTCGACCCTGATCCGATGTGCTTGTAAACGCTGTCCAGCCGGAAAGTAGGGTTAGGGGGGGGGGGATGATAAATGCGAGCTTGCTTTTCACGTGCGCCGTCGCGCCTCGGATACAGCGATGGCGTTCCTCAATCTTGGAGGCTGCTACTGCTTGCTCCAAGCTTGGTGTCGCTTCAGTTGAACCCGTCTCGAATCGCTAAAATCTAGTTCATTAAGCACGCACTGGTTGAGTTGGATTGACCATGCTGAACCCGACCCCCGAATCGACCCGACGCTCTCGGGTTCATGTAAATAGGGCTAAAGGCGCTGAGTGGTTGTCATGACGCAGCCATTAACCTTCCTTCACTCAGGCACTTGCCAATCACCTGCGATTTCACGCTATACTTGCGGACAACTATCTATGACAGTGCTACAGCCCCCATCAAGGGGAGAAAGGACCGCCTCCTTCCTTTTCCTGCTCAGCCTCTGCTGCACTACAACTGCGACGTCATGGGAACCGGTCGAAACCAACGTTGTCCTCTGGCTCCAAGCTAGTGAAACCAGAATGTGTCGGATCGGCATCGAAACATCGGTTCTCTAATGAATTTTTATTCGCTCTTTCTCCGCAATTCTCCTCCTGACCAGGCATATCTCTGCCCAGACGTTATCAGTGCAGGTACTGTCGACTATAAGCGGGTAAGCGTCGGTACACCCTGTCTGCAGAAAGGAGTTCACGGGTTTCCGAGCTCCCTACTCCAGAATAGACATATCCGTAGAGTAAATAACGTGATGTCAAGCGTTCATGACCTGGCTGCCAAAATCATCCAGTTTTACTTCTGAACCGGTTTTGCATGTGCCAAGCGTTCCCCAACCATGTTGCTTCTCAAGGTGTATTGTAGACACTTTGTAGGAAAATAGCGCTCGAGTCTGTCTATCTTTCTTGTCCAGATTTTTGCGCTCTTTTCCTACAGAATCTTTCTTCTCCCAAATAGATACGCCTCGGTATGCGCTACACCTAATCGTACCTCCTGCACTACGGTTCCAAAAGTCGCATACTTCATTCAGAAATACGCTCGCAAGGAGCTCTCTATATCAACATATAAAAATCTATAATACATAAAACTATAAAATATATTAAGAACATAGATAACGAAGACGCATAATGAGACTTTCCCAGAAACCACAGTAGGTATGCAATTTTCGCTTTCAAACCAGTGACGTCATGAGTCTTCAAGTGTGCTGCCGTTTTTATCTACAGAAAGAGCACACGCGTTTGGCGTGGTCTGCGCCCATGTTTTCTTCTATTAAATTACAATTTTTATTATTTTTAAAAATGATCCCCTAATAGCAACTTTGTCCAGAACATTCGGAAGTCGCTTGTGCAATGACAAAAATTGCGTTCAAAGTCACCACGAATAGCAACAGGTCGATCGCAGTGCTTTTAAAAACCACTCTTCTTGCCCTTTTACCCAACTTTCATTTGTTCCACTTTGAAATTATAAGCAGTGAAGGAGACATTGAAACGAAGTACTTCAGCAGTAATTAAGTTACTGAAGTGAGTATGGTTCATAAACAAACTGAAGAATTCGGCGACCCCGATGGCAACAAACCTGCTCGGTGGTCATCGAAGAGAGACCCTCCAAATAACGCGCTAAAAATAACCACAACAGTCGAGAATAATGTGCAAATAGTTTCGTCCGGCTGCAATCCTTCCAGATAACGCTGATCGCATCTCGCATAACAAATTGATATTCCCGCGCGCCAACGGTTTTGAACTCGGACAAACAAATAGTACAACAGTTTCGTGGCATTACTTCTCTCAAAGAAGCATCGGCCTGATGCTTAAACAAAAACTAAGGTCAGCAACAACAAAGACAATTCAAAACAAACACTGGCAGAGCAAATAATGAGAGCGTAAAAAGTTTTTCACTGAGGCGGCGTCGCCGAATCGGCGTCCACACTCGCACATGGTCACTAGGCTTGTATTGCGTGTGGCGTCGGAGGAATACGGAATAACCGGTCGAATTGCCGTAGGGGCGGTGTTCCCTAGGTGTGGCAAAAGATGACTCACACTTACCTGTTCTGGCTAGGCGAAGCCAACACTGCTTCTAACTACAGGCTGTATACCCCACCCTACTATTGTGTATGAATTTTCGGAGAACAGATGCCAGGGTGCATAGGGAAACCTAAACTGGAAAAGTACTTTTCCTTGTAGCACCCCTTGAGAGGGGTTATTCGCTTTTGCTTCTGTCTGTCAGCTCTGGCAGGATATACGCAGAAAGTTGTCGGCCGTAGTTTTTGTTCGCGGAAAAACTAACACTTTCGTGTCGCGGTAGAAATTATACACCTGGAGAGGAAATAGAAGTTCCCTCCTTTTTGTGGTACTTCAGTGCTGCCATCTATGTGCAGAAAATTCCACATCTGATGTGCCTCGTAACTGGTGAGCCCTCTTGAGTATGGAGGGGGTCATTGGAATGAAAGCCTTGGGGGAGTGGGAGAAAGAGGAGGGCTAAGGCTGTAAGTAACGTCGCACAGGTTTGCTTTTGTGCGGTCGTTGTTTTTCGGTGTTGACCACCCTGCCAGTTGCTAACCCCGACCCCAGGGTTGCCCAAGGGACACCCCCTCATTGCCTGCCAGACAAGGGGATCACCAGATGGCAGAGGTCCCACCTCCTCCGGCTCCGCATCGGATGTTCTTGGGCCGGGGCTAGGCTCCATCGCTAGGGTTTGGCCCTCACGGCAGACTGCTCCCGCTGCGGCCAAACGGAGGAGACCACCGATCACCTCCTCCTCGATTGCCCCGCCTTTGCCATTCACGAGGCAAAGCTGGCTGCCTGCTACAGGGACCTGAGCCTTCCACCCGACTCGACCAGTGCCCCCTTATACCCCACCGGCCCCAACGCTTCCAAGGCGCTCCGGTCTCTCCTCGCCTTCGTGGAGGAGACGGGCCAGGACGGCTGTTGCTAGCCTAAGGCTGCTGACTGATACGACTGCGTCTCCCACATCTTTATACTCCCCTTTTCGTCTGACACTCTACCTATCCTTCTCCTCTCTATCTTATAATAAACTGCACAACTGCAACCGAAAATTTTAACTTTAACCCAAAGTTTCGAAGCCGACTCGGCTCCTTCCTCAGGGGTGACTGAGGGCAGTAGGGGTGTCAAAGGAACGACCGCTGTGACGCGAAAGGCGCAGGGGAGGGGGAGAGGGGGTTTAGGCTTTTTGTCACGCTGGCGCACTGCAGGGAGGTGGTGACTAACAGCCTAAACCCCTCTCCCACTCGCCCGCGCCTTTCGCGTCACAGCTCTCGTTGCTTTAACATCCCCCCCCCCCCTCAATACTTAAAAGACACTAGCTACTGCCCTCAGTCACCCCTGATGAATGAGCCGAGTCGGCTTCGAAACGTTCTGTTAAAGTTAAAATTTTTGGTTGGAGTTCTGCAGTTTATTATAAGTCTTCAAACCCAACCAGACAGGCAAATCTGTCGAAATGTTTAGTTTGCAATCCTCTTTATCTGCACGTCGGCAGTGCTGGTGGTGCGATAACATCAGTCACAGGCCCGAGCACTTTCCTTTCCTCTTCCCCTTTCATCCACTTACTACTACTACCACCCTGAACAACAACAACCGCACAAAAGCAAACCTGCACCCAGTACATGCCCAGGGAATTAATCCCTCTTCAACTCAACGAAAAAAAGTCGCCCATGACCTCCTCCCCACTGTGAAACGTGACTAACAGCATTAACCCCCCCCCCCACCCCTTCCCCCACGCCTTTCGCATCACAGATTTTGTTCCTTTGACCCCATCCTCCCCTCCATACTTAAAGACGCTAGCTACAGCAGTCACCCCTGATGAAGGAGTCGAGTCGGCGTCTAAACGTGTTAAGAATAATCTTTTTTGTTGCAGATGAGCAATTTATTTTAAGTAAGCGGCCTACTACGCTCGAATACTGCAAAGAAGTCCTAACCAGCAGTCTGGTTAACTAATATTGAATGGTTGACTTTTTATTTAATATCTCAAAGCTCTGATGTTATCGAGAGTAGTGTAGCCCTCCATAACTAATCTAAGTTTCAGTTCTTAAAATTTCTACAAAAGCCGTTACCGTGGGCGCTTTGGCCCATCAAATTTTGGCTTTTTCAATGAGTTACGTGCAGTGGAGAGTTTGCTTTTCCTGCAAGGTTATCGAAAATGTACGTGTTTTGGCAGGATGTAACCAAAATCTGTTCGGCCAGTGCGCAGAAGGTTACCGCGTTATCGAAATTTCAAAACTGATATAGATAATGGTAAGGGTGGGCTACATGGCTCTCAAGAATTATAGAACCTAACAGCAATAGTTAAAACGTACATACTATTGAGTTTTAGTTAACCAGCCTGCTTGTCTGCAAATCTTAGCTCTATTCTGGCGTACTACACCGCTCACAATGCTATACCAAAAAAAAAGCGCCTTTCTAACACAAAACGCCTACTTTAAAAATTGCATGAAGTATTAGGTGAAACACGCTGTATATAGAGCTTAAAGTGCGCCATTCTTACTACGTTACACTGCTAACTTCATTGGCATGGTTACGCTTGCCAAAAGCTGTACATTAACCACTCGCACAGCATATGAGCACTCAAAGCTTATTTGCGCTTTACCCGACGCACAAAGCGACACCAGCAATTAATATTCTAGCTCCTTTCACGGGGTGTTGTTCTAATCAGGCTATGCTAAAAGGGTACCAGCGCGTTCTGCTGTATAGAAATTAGCACAGCCGTTGTCTAAGAAGACATACCTTGCCGAAAAACTTGCCGCGGGTGTATTCTGTCTGGGAATTCGTGTCGATGACGACGTGGGGGAATTCGTCGCTGGTCGTCGCAGAAGCCATCACGGAGAGAAAACGCTATCTCTATTCCACTCTTTCCACAGCCGCAATGCACACTTCAGCACAGGCACCAGCGACTGAGTTCGTCACTGCCGTTTCTGACCGGTGCGGTACTGTTTTGGAAAGGCAGCACCACGTGCACGAAAATTAGCCACGCTACTGGTTGGCGCCACTGGACACGGAGATGCATGCAGTGGCCGCACCTCGTCGGGTGTGGCCCTCCTATTGTAGTCTATTGTATGCGCCCCAGAACTCCCTTCCCTTATCTTCCTTCGGCAATAGGCCTTCTAGACGCCTCAGGTCACCCAGCATGCTGAGCATCTCCGGGGAACATAGCTTTTTTTAGGGATCTTACCACACCTTCACCAGAACGTGTTCCAGCAGCAAAGGCTGACTCGTCACAGGGTTCGTGATAAGCTAGCATAGGCACTGTGAACAGCCTGTACTATCTCCGCCAGTGTCAGGTTTCCTCCTAGTCATGAATCACGCTTTCCTGCTGTGGAGTTACAACAGAAAATTGCTTGCCCGAATATTAGTTCATCGTTTTCCAGACAGGAGTCAGCGATTGCGGATGACGAAATTTAATTATTACTAATTTCGCTTGGGTAAGTTTGTTCACAGCTTGAAAAGTACGTTCTTGCGTCGTATGTGTTTCGTCCTTTCTCTTATTATGCAAGGACGTAGTTTTCAAAGTTTTTCTAACCACGTGTTTTCGTGCGGTGTCTGAGCCTTTACATATTCTAGAAATGTTTCTATTAGCAATAATCACGTAGTGCTAGGCTGTAAAGCAAAAGCAGGTTACATGCTGAGACTGTGAAGTATTCGTTTTCAGGTGCTGAGTGCTCAACTTAACAGGGTAGACAGTGAAAATTCTACACTAGAACCGTGGATGGATGCCCTGGAAAGCTATACCTGAAATAGGGAGACTGGGGACAAATGAATATCCAGGGAAAGCTTGGCAACTACCGATATTGTAAACGAAGATGGCGGACATGCCAGTGCAGAACATGTGCACAGGATGGGCAATGGCTTTGGTAGTTTGGGCAAGTTAGAGAAAATGGGTCAGAAAACGGGAATCACGAGCAGGTGTGAAAAAGTGACTCATAAGGCAGGGAGTGGTAGCAAGGAGATTAACAGTGAAACGCCAACAAATGCGGTCAGAGCCAAGAGTCTGGGAAGGAACAAAGCCATAAAGGCGGTGGTAAGAGCAAGAAGGGGGAAGAAAGTAAGTGAGCGGGAGGGAGTACACACGTCCTAATCGCCGGTAATTACGACTTGAGCCACAGCGCCCGAACTATACTGGAGCGGTGGAGGGGTAGGCGAGTGGCAGCGAGGATATTTCCGGAAAGGACAATAAACCAGAGACGAAAATCCGCCATTTTCCTATGATTTCGGCTTGAAGCAATGAGGGAAAACTCGTCTGCTAGCCAGAACACTGGTTCAATGCAAACGCATGGAAGCATCGCAGGCGATACCCGGATCCACGAGATGCGTACTCCGCCTTCCATGTGCTACGTTCCTGCTTGACAGCTGTTGTAATCTGTCGTTTGCGCATGCGCTGAAGTAGGTGGTGGCTTGATTTCAAGCAATGGAGATGCGGGCATGAGCGTACCGCATATCAGCCGTGTGAAAGAGAATGTTGCAAGGCGTCAGCTGGTAAAAAGGCGCATTCACATGACGGACGGTCGGTCCGCGGCCCGCGCATCATGTGTGCCGACCTAACTACAACTCATCTGCCGTCCGATGTTGCCAAGCGGACACGGCGGACCAAAAAAACAGACAACGCACCAAGCGAGCGAAAGTTGCTGCAACGCTGGTAAGCAGGAAAGAGAAGTCGAGCTTCAGTCTGCTGCCTACTGACCCCGTCTCTCCAATTTACCCCTCCATCTCTGCACATCTGTACCCAACAGTGAATGAGCTACAGTGGCATGCAACTCAAGAATGAATCGGCAATTGCCCCCTAAAAGGAGGTCCTCCTGTTGATGACATCTGGTGATTTCCGCCCTTGACTCATTCTCTCCCTCTCTCCGCTGACCGGTCACATTTGACCGGCTAATGTTAAATCGCAGGGGGTGGAATTTTAATGGGCAATAACTAGGACTTAATCGGATTTATCGTGGCGTCACTGAAATCGGTCACAATGACTTTTTTGTTTTGTCTTATGGGGGTTTGACGTCCCAAACGACTCAGGCTGTGAGGGACGCCGTAGTGAAGGGCTGGGGTCGTTTAACGTGCAATGACATCGCACAGCACACGGGCCTCTAGAATTTCGCCTCCGTCGAAATTTGACCATGGGAGTGAGATTTACTGCAGCAGAGGCTATTCTAGCAACTATACTAGCAACCCAATCGAAATGTTGGGAAAACTGCGCTGGTGGCCAGAGCTAAAGCACGCAGCTTCGCGACCCGCCGCTGAATCCTTGCTGGGAAAACCCACTTCATATTTTTCGCTTGACCGGTCCGCGCGCCGACAGCGCGCCTCGAACAGCGTAAGGCCGATTCACACGACGGACCGTTCGCTTGCGGCCCGCGCATCACTTGGTCCTGCGTCACCTAATCGAGAGGCGTGCTGTCGGCCCACGGACTGGAGAACCATGGAAGTTCAAGTGCTTCTCTCGCGGGAATTAGAGGCGACCCGCAAAGATGCGTGGGCCAGCTCTGGCAACCACCGCTCTTGCCAGTATTTCGTCTGCCGCATTTCGCTGAGTAACGTTGACTGGCGCGCTGTTTTGACAAGCTGCACGGCTTTCGCTACCATGACAAAGTCATCGACTCAGCAAGCAAGACGGCCCAGCTTATTCAGGAATTGGACAAAGGGCCGCACCTGCACCATTCAATCGCAGTCACGGGTCGGCAAGAAAAACCAGTTTGACCAGCATAGTCAAACGCTTTAAAATAATCTGGCAACAGTGGTACACCCAGCGCATCGTCTGCTTTTTTGGTCCGTCGCATAAGCTTGACTTCATCGGATTGCAGGCCAGTTTTTAGTGGCGCATGAACACGTGATGCGCGGGCCGCGGGCGAACGTACCGTCGTGTGAATTGGCCAATAGTCACGCGTGAACACGTGATGCGTGGGCGGCGGACCCTACGGGCTGTCGTGTGAAACGGCCTTAGTGGTAGCGGTACCTTGTAGTTCAATATAGCAGCGGCAGGACTAAATGACGCTCCCAATGGTCTCGCTGCAACGTCGGATAAGAGGGCTTTCAAATGGCAGACATAAACAGGAAAGTGCATGGAAAAGGCGTTTTTAGAGTATTTGAGCGAGATGGCATTCATTTTACTGGAGGGGTGGGCGCAGGGATAGGCAGGGACCGCGCCGTGGCTTTTTTACGGGGTCCGTCGGAACTCCGGGCTTGTGAATACGTATCAGCAAATCCAATAAGTGAATCCAGCAGCATGGATCCATGGGAACGTAAGAAAGGAAATATAGAAATTAAATTTAGCACGTCATTAGTTGCATAAATATCTATAAGGGCAGAGAAAGAGCGAAAGGGTCAGAAATATATCATCATTTAAAGAAGGTGAAATAGGTGCATGCCCTCTATTTGAGATTCAGGGATCTAGATGACCCACCGTTTATCGGTGTCTAAAACTTGGAGGAGTCGAACAGATAAACGACGGAGTGAAGGGGGTAGGCGTTGGTAAGTTGATGTATCGCAATACGATTTGGTGAGGAATAAAATAAAACTGCAATGAACGTATGTGGGTATCGGGAGCAATTTCTGGGTGAAGTCCATTGGCGCGGTATCTAATCCATGGACGTCGGACGATTGCAGGCAACCACAAAATAAGGATCTTGTGAAATGTCTCAATGAAGACGTAAAACCGTTGAGATACGATGCCAAGATGATTCTCTCAGGAAAGAAGAAATGGCAACATCAAGTTTCTGGACGGATGCACAAATAGTAACGGGACCTTAATATACTATAACTCTGTGTTGAAGTTATTGCAAAAAGAAAACGTAAATGTGAAGGAAAAATCACAAGGGATTGCGGAGAGTTCGGGCACTGGGACGCCAGCATCGTCCGGCGGCGAAGGCGGTGATCGAAGGCTGTAACGCGCAAGTTCAGTAGGGGCTGCACTACTCGGGTGTCCTTAGTGGAATGTTGTAACGCATCACACACACACACACACAGCTAATGTGTCTTACTGTGGTGGACCACTAAGTACTCCACAGATATGGCTTGGGCTGTTTCACCTCTTAGCCTGGACACGCGGTCTGACCTGTGTAAAAAGTTAAGAATGTAATGGCTGAAGCCACCTCGAACTTTTTAACGGATCATAGGCAATTAACTGGGCCTTTTGCTTTTCGTTTGTGCTAAAGAGTGGCCAGTACATCATGACTTCAGCCCATGAAATTGTGTTCATCAAAAATGTGAAAGGGACGAGAATATATAGCGAAGATCTATGCGTGGACCCCCGTCCTTTTGTCCAGTTTGGATTGTTGGAAGAAATAGCAGTGCCCCATTTGAAACGTGGTGGTAGCATGTCCACCATTCTAGGCCTCTTTTGCTTGTTTTTTTAAAGGCGTAGGTCGGCATATTCGCCGTTTTCTTCAAAGTACAATCCCCAATCCTGCTGTTCCAAGCTGATGTCGTCTCCCATGCTTTTGAGCCGCCAATCTTCCAATCCCGTTTTGCTAACTTGTAGCGCATATCCGTTCACCTGACCATTCTTGCCTCTAAACCCTGAAACCTCTGGGAGAGTGACCGCGTTCAAATCACATCTTTATTTTCCATCAGGTGCCACAGATGGAGGGGCTACGGAAAAAAAGATGCCACTTGGCGGCTTGACGAGTCCGCAGCCCCATATATTTTCACGTTGGCGTTGGCGTAGAGTCGGCAACTGCGTTAAGCGACCGAGAGTCAGTAGCGGCGTAGCCCTGGATGAGAGCGCTTCCTCAAAACTTCGTTCTCTTCTTGATCGGCGCGTTCGTCTTCCCGAGCGGTGGCGTCATTAGCCCCCTCCTCCGAAAGCATCGACCCGATACTGAAAAGAAAGCAGGGGGTCCCGAGAAGAGCTAGGGTGGTGTCCTTGCGTTTTAGGGCTTCAAACGAACCACGTGGACCACTTCAGGGCGGTGGTGGCGACGGGATTGTTGAGTCTCATGAGGGACGACTTAATTTATAATTAAGGGCTCCAAGGCGTCGCACAATTCGGTAAGGACCTAAGTAGCGGCGCAAGAGCTTTTCACTCAGTCCGCGTCGTCGGATTGGAGACCAAACCCAGACAACTTCACCTGGGTGGTATTCCACATGCCGCCTCCGTAGGTTGTAGCGTTGTGCGTCCTGGCCTAGTTGGTCCTGAATTCGAACCCGTGCCAGTTGGCGGGCAGCTTCGGCGCGTTGCAAGAAAGACGCAACATCGTCATTTGGATGATCGTTGACGTGAGGGAGCATGGCATCGAGTGTTGTCTTGACCTGACGTCCATAAACTAGACCAAATGATGTCATATTGGTTGTTTCCTGCACGGCTGTATTGTATGCGAACGTGACGTAGGGTAGGACGTCGTTCCAGGTTTTATGTTCCACGTACATTGAAAGCATGTCCGCAAGCGTCTTGTTTAGACTTTCCGTCAGTCCGTTAGTTTGGGGATGATGAGAAGTCGTTCGACGGTGGCTGGTGTGACTGAAAATTAGAATATGGTGCAGGAGCTCAGAGGTAAAGGCAGCCCCTCTGTCCGTAATTAAAACTTGTGGAGCACCATGACGTAAGACGATATGAGTAACAAAGAACTGGG
This sequence comes from Amblyomma americanum, assembly GCF_052857255.1. Taxonomy (NCBI): domain Eukaryota; kingdom Metazoa; phylum Arthropoda; class Arachnida; order Ixodida; family Ixodidae; genus Amblyomma; species Amblyomma americanum. The sequence goes on from NC_135507.1 coordinate 80,211,589, forward strand.
CTACTTCTTTGCGGTGCTACTTTGAAGAGATGCTGTCTCCGCATAACGTCTGAGATAATCAGTGGCTACTATTATCCACCTCTTTCCGGAGTCTGATGCAGGAAAGGGCCCGAGCAAGTCCATGCCGACTTGTTGAAACACTTGCGAAGGTGACTCAATTGACTTGAGGAATCCGGCTGGCTTCACGGCCGGAACTTTGCGGCGCTGGCAATCCCGGCAAGTGCGGACGTAATGCGCAACGTAAGGGCCCAGGCGAGGCCAGTAGTACTTGTCTTGAATCCTAGCTTGTGTTCTAGTAACACCAAAATGGCCGGAAGCTGGTTCGTCATGGCAGGCGCGAAGAATTTCGTCGCGTCGGTTCACAGGGACGACCAGCAAGTATTGCCTACTGTTCGCCGCGAAATTCTTCTTGAAGAGAACACCGTTTAGTATGCAGAGAGACGAAAAAGCTCGCCTGAAGGCTTTAGGAACTCTCCTGCTGGTACCTTCAAGATTACGGATGATGTCGTGGAGGTCGGGGTCGGCGCGTTGATGCTCGGCGAAATCGTTGGCATGTATTGCATTCAAGAAGACTTCATCGTCATCAGCACCGTTGTCCGGAGCTGCTTGCATGGGAGCACGATAAGCAGTCGGCGTCTGCGTGTCTGTGACCGGATTTGTAAATGACGGTGATATCGAACTCTTGGAGTCGAAGGCTCCACCGTGCGAGGCGCCCGGAGGGATCCTTGAGGTTGGTAGGGCAGCATAGTGCGTGATGATAGGTCACTACTTTGAAAGAGCGGCCATAAAGGTATCGTCTGAACTTCGAAACTGCCCACACGATGGCAAGGCATTCTTTTTCAGGGGCAGAGTAGTTGGCTTCTGTCTTCGATAGTGCGCGGCTCGCATATATAGGCGATGACACGTGGTTTAAAAGAATGTCTTCTTGGGCGAGTTGGTCAGAGTTCATCTTTGGTACTAGGCGCGAACACACACAGAACACAAGGAAGGAAACGCAACAAAGCGCCACTTACAACTGCTTTATTCGGAGGCACCTCACACACTTTTTAATACGCAAGGAACACAATCAAATAAGGATCGATAAGCACGTGCACTCCAATGGGCAGAACCAAATGGCCGGGCTGTCTTCAGCTGGATTCCCTGATTCGGTTGTGATGGCAGCCGCCGAAAGCCTACTGCAAAATATGAAGACTGTGGCGGTTAGAGCTGGGGAAGATCCCCCTCGAGAAGAGGTGGTGAGACCGGTAGTGGTGCCCTATGTACATAAGATGGCCCACAATTTAAAGAAGGTCGCAAGCAGGCATGGGGTGCCCCTTGTGTTTTCAGTCCCCCAAAAGCTCGGAAGCCTGTGCTCGCGTATCGAAAGAGTACGTGAAGCATGGGCGACCGTTTTTGAAGTGCGCCGTAGGGATGGTGTATGAAATTCCCCTCTAATGTGGTTACTCATACGTAGGGCAAACCGGACGCTGCGTCAATGACCGCATTAGGGAACATGAGAGAAATCTAGAGCAAAATAAAGATGGGCCAAACATGCCAAAGCATATTAGGTCCTGCCCATCACGCTCCTGTGAGGCATATTTTTTAGGGGCGAGGATTCTAGCTGCCAGTAAAGATACCAAAGCTCGGAAATTAATTGAAGCTTTTTTTATCGGAGAGAAAGGAAACATGTGCGTCAGTGATCCATCCCTATCTTTATATAAGGCGGAAAAGAAAGTTTTAACCAGTGCACGTGCTTATCGATCCTGATTTGATTGTGTTCCTTGCGTATAAAAAAGTGTGTGTGATGTGCCTCCGAATAAAGCAGTTGAAAGTGGTGCTTTGTCCCGTTTCCTTCCTTGTGTTCTGTGTGTGTTTGCGCCTAGTACCAAAGATGACACGTGGTTGGTTCCGCCGAACTTGAACTAGGAGAGCGCCCAAACCAACGTTGCTTGCATCGGTGTGGACCCTGGTCTCTGCAAGTTCATCAAAGTGCGCCAGCACAGGGGGTGACTGCAGGCGGCGTTGAAGCTCTTGAAACGCCATCTGCTGTTGTCGTTCCCACCTGAACGGCATATGCGGCTTTGTCAGATCAGTAAGGGTTGATTCAATGTTAGAGAAATTCTCCACGAAGCGGCGGTAATACGCGCATAGTCCGAGCAATCGACGAACTTCCTTCTGATCACGCGGCGGTGGAAAATTGGCAATGGCGGATGTTTTCTCGGGAACCTGAAGGACTCCCTCGTAGTTCACGACATGGCCTGAAAACTTTTGACTCTTCGTATGCAAAATGGCATTTTTCGGCTTTTAGAGTAAGGCCTAATGACGTTATGGCCTGCAATACTTCCTCAAGGCGACGCAGCTGCTGCTCGAAAGACGGGGCAAAAACGATGACGTCGTCCAGGTAGACCACAAAAGCTTGCCACTTCAAAGCCGCAAGAACGGTATCCACGAGTCTTTGGAATGTCGCGGGTGCCGAACAAAGACCAAATGGCATCATCTGGAACTCGTACACGCCATCTGGAGCGATGAATGTCGTTTTTTCGCAGTCCCCCTCGTCTACCTCAATTTGATAATATCCAGCCTTCAGGTCTATGGAGGAGAAATATCTGGTGTTGCATAAGCGATGCAAGGCATCGTGAATTCTGGGTAGCGGGTACACATCCTTTTAGGTGATGGTGTTTAACCGACGGTAGTCAACACATAATCGTAAGGTGCCGTCCTTCTCCTTCACAAGCACGACAGGTGACGCCCACGGGCTCCTAGAATGTCGAATAACGTCGTTGGCGAGCATTTATTTCACTTGTGTGCTGATAGCCTCAGGTTCTTTAGTGGACACTCGATAAGGTAACTGCCGGAGTGGTGGAAAATTGTCATCAGTAATTATGCGATGTTTCGCAAGCTGCGTTCGCCCGACGCGTGACGACGACGCGAAGGCACCACGGTAGCGATCGAGCAGTTCGCGCACTTTGTCGCGCTGCTCGAACGGCAGGGTTGGGTTAATGTCGTACTGAACACCAGGAGGTATATCAGGCTCAGTCGTTGAAGCAGTCGTTAAACTGTGCATACACCTATATAGTTTCACTAAGAGCGTCAATATATGCCGCAGTCGTCCCCGTGTTAAGGTGCTGGTGTTCGTTGCTGAAATTTGTAAGAATGTTCAACTTGCTATCTTCGAGGAAGACAACCGCCCTGGCGACGGAAAGTCCTCTGTCCAGAAGCAACAATTGTTTGTTTTCCACGACACCCTCAATTGGCCGTATGTTCTTTGAGCCGACGGTTACCATTACACTGAAACGTGGAGGCACGGTCACGTGTTCGTCTAGAATGTGCAGCGCCGCTGGGAGAACACTATCGACGGATATGGTCTTCTCGGACGAGAACGTGACGGACTGCGATTGCAGATCAATGACGGCACCGTTTTCAGTGACAAAGTTCATGACGAGTATGACGTCCCGAGATCACTCGGCTAGCACTACGAACGTTGCCAGTAATGTTTGGCCTTGCACGGTTACCCGCGACGTGCATGTTCCCGTTGGCGTGATCAAATGGCCCCGTGCAGTACGCATCTGTGGGCCGTCCCAAGCGGTTGTGACCTTTTTCAGTGCCGCCGCAAATTTTCCCCTGAGCACAGAATAATCGGCGCCAGTATCCACCAGCGCGGTTACATCGGCGCCATCGACGGAAATCTCTAAGTCGGCTGTTGCTAGCGTCTTACTTTGGGGATGTCGAGGCATTCGGTCTCGTCTGCAGTGCGTCGAAGGAGTCCGGCATTGAGGAACGGTGTCGTGGCCACGGAGGGGTACGTGAGGACATCGGCTTGTATTGAGGCACTTTGTCTGATGTGTCGTCGGTACGGCTAGGACATTCGGCGTTGTGTGTGAACTGGAACTGTCTTGTGGCGATGGAGGATCTTGCACATTTTGTCGTTGAGCAGCCGCACATAAAGAAGCTGCAGCATCTAGTTTCTTCTACGAGAACTCCGAGACTGGTCTCGTTCTGGAGAACTGTAGCGACGAGGAGATGGTGATCGAGAGAAGCGACGCTGTGCTGAGCCCGCTTGCGTGATGTAGTCCGCGATTTCCTGCGGTCGTTCTCCACACGTCGGGCGAGGATAACCGACGGGAATCCTCGAAGACCCATCTCCTTATATGAGCATCGGTGCCAAACATGTCGAGCCTCACCGTAATGGTAACACATCGGCTCATTGCCTGGTGCTCTCCAGATATCCGTTCTGCGTCGTCCTAGGCGCTGTGGAGAATTCAGCTGGAGAGGTTCACTCCGCATAGCGGCTGAGGCAGGTGCATGGTAACGTGGGTTCAGCTGGGACGGAATAAAACGACGGGTGACTGCGGCGTAGCTGAGATCAGGGTGCTGCGGCTCTACCGGGTCTGGGAGAGGTAGTGGTGTGGTCGGGCTTAAAGCTTGTTGCACCTCCTCGCGAACAACATCAGCAAGTGTGGCAACCTGAGGCTGTACCTCAGCCGGAAAGAGCTTCGCCAGTTCTTCGCGCACAAAGGATCGAATTATCTCACGTAGAGATTCTGCCGAGTTCATCGTGCCTCCCTCCACAGTGGCCGTGTGCATCGATGCTGTTGGGCGGTCGTACTGTCGGGCCCTCATGTCAAGAGACTTCTCGATGGAGCTCGCCTCCTTTATGAAGTCAGTTACAGTCACTGGAGGACTTCGAACCAGGCCGGAAAACAGCTGCTCCTTAACCCCTTTCATCAGGAAGCTTACTTTCCTCTCCTCCGACATGCTTGCTTCCACACGTCCGAAGAGTCGCTTCATTTCTTCGACGTACAACGTGACACTCTCGTTGGGGAGTTGATGTCGGGCACGCAAAAGCAGGTCAGCCTTCTCCTTATGTAATGTGCTGTCCTTGCACACTCGGAGAAACTCGGATTTGAACGTATCCCACGTTCGAAGGCCAGATTCGTTGTTGATAAACCAGGTCCTCGCGTAGTCTTCGAGGGCGAAATAAACAAGACGCATCTTGCAGTCAGCGCCCCAGCCATTGTAGATGGCCACCCGATCGTACTTATCCAGCCAGTCTTCGGCGTCCTCGTGATGTTGGCCGTGGAAATGCGGTGGCTCACGCTGGTGGTGGAGCAGGACCGGCGGAACTGTAGCTGGGTTGGCATTCTTTGTGGGAGCCCTTCGGGATGGATTAGAAGGGAGTAGTCCAAATTCGGGACATAGGCCTTGCAATCGGCGACTGCTCTGGTGGACTGGCGTGTCTACCTTAGGTATTTCTCCGGGACATGAACTGCGGCTTGAAGGGGGCGTACGGTACATGAACAACGCACCCATCACCTCCACCAGATGTCACGTTGGCGTTGGCGTAGAGTCAGCAACGGCGTTAAGCGACCGAGAGTCAGTAGCGGCGTAGCCGTGGACGAAAGCGCTTCCTCAACACTTCGTTCCCTTCTTGATCGGCGCGTTCGTCTTCCCGAGCGCTGGCGTCAATATAAGGCTGCGTCTAGACAGCCCCAGAAAATCCGGGAGATACCGCCGCATTCTTGTATAAGGAATTCAATTCTTTCTATTCATTTACCACACATTGCTCATGTGTCATCTTGTCGGCTAGATTTCCTTTTTGTATATTCGTGTTCTAAGACACCATGATCTGGGTTATTCAGCATGGCGGAACAAAATACCGAGAAACATATAATAAAGTAAAAAGAGAACACTTGAGGGTGTGTTCAGAGAAAGCATGAAAGAAAGGGCGTGGGAGGAGGGGTGGAAAGGAATGCCAAAGATGTGTTTCCGAGAAGTGGCGGCAAGAGGAGTAGGGCACAAGTTCAAGTTAAATTTAACATACGGAAAACAAATTGAATAAATATTCCCATAAATGAAGGGATCGACGCACTCAGCAGCGCTCTAACTCAAAATTCACACCCACATCCTCTTATTCTCCTTTTATTCCCGACAGCCGCAACTCAGGTGCTTCAGGTTTCGATGGCAGATGCCGCGGCTAGCAACATCTTTTCTTTATATTGTTATGATATTAATAAAAAGTCCCTAACAACTACATGAAACTGATCTGTATCTGATCCTGTTCTTGCCATCCACGTTGCATCCTGCACATGTGCTGCGAAAGTGAACAAAGGTGTAGAAAACTTCAGGGTGCATGCCAACGTTCCGACAAGAGGACATGGCTTCGTCTGGGCAAAGCGTTCATCATTGACGGGACCATTGACGCGCGTTGGTGAGCGCATCAATCCCTTCATTAATGAGAATATGTATTCAATTTGTTTGCCACCCGTTCGTCGATGAGTTCAGTGAGTACACTCAGTGAACTCATGGACCAGCGACTGGCAAACAGAGCTCGAAAACAGTATATTCAACACTTCCTCCACGGTCATACTGCCAGCTCACCGACCATCGCCCCAAGAAGCTTACTGGGCTTTTGTATAGTTGGAAGCCATTATGGCGCTAGGTCAATAAAGCACAGACTAATGTCAAAAACTCCTGTGTTTCACTTACATACGACCAATTGTTGAATATTAATGCCCTGTACGGGCCCCCCAGTTTGCTCACTTATGTGACGTGCTCGAGCGGGTCCAGAATAATGCTGCGTGATTTCTGTCCAATAATTAAAGCTTCTCAACTAGTGCTACGTCTCTTAGAAACCACCTTGGTTGGGGATCTTTAGCTAACCGTGGGGAACATTTGAGGTTTCAAATCATTCATCGCATCTAAATTGGAATGCTGAGCATTGACAAAGACCGGTACGTGCTTCGACCTCACTTTTTTTCTAGACAACTTGATCATCAGTGGAAGACCGCAGTGATAAATGTAGCACAGATATTTACAAAACCTCGCTTTTTCCACGGATGATATGCGTGGAACAGGTTGGCAGCCGGCGTCACTGAATGCTGCACGGAAGATCAATTCCGTGCATTCTTATCTGATGTGTGACTGGCGCGCAGTTCTCTTGCGCGCGTCATTGACTTCATTAGTGTCATTGCATTTGTGGAGCGCGGTTGTCCTCCTTCAGTGCATGCATTTCCTTATTCATTATTAGCTGTGTCATTGTATTGTTGTTATCCTGTGGTACTTTCGGCCAAACCAGTTGAAGTTATTTTGTTTCCCACCCTGCAAAAATGCCTTCGGGCGCTGCAGTTCCCTGAAATAAATAAATAAATATAACCCCAGATATAGCAACACTCAAATTCATCGGGCGACAGCAAGGGTGCCTCAAAAGATGTCCCCACCATAAATAAGGATTCGGTGTTCTCCACATTTGCTGAGCACACCGATGTAAAGAATTGAAGCTTCCGTAACTAACGCTGTTAAATCCACCACTGAGACAGTGTTGGAGGTCTATTTTCTGCTTTTGTCTTTCGGTATTTCGTTCCGCCATGCTTACTAATCTCTTATCTGAATTTTTCAGGTCAACGCAGCCAGTCATACCTAATGTCCTTATAAAAGTTTATCTAGGGGCTTTAGTCATACCAAGCCACCTGTCCCAATTGGACGCACAGCCTTTCGTGGCCACACTCGCTATCTTCTCTACGCTCCACACTCCCGGATTCCTTTCTGCTGAGCTTGTCTTTTATTTTGATTGTGTTGGAAATGCCGTTTGTTTAAAACACTCCCTTGGCCTGGCATGACCTCAGTTTAAACGTTGTTATACTCGCATGTAAGAATATGACTTCTGTCCGTCTGAGGTATTAAGCACCGATCAGGGAACGGACAAACCAGAACGAAAGGAAGAAGGTCGCTTTGAGCCCTAACCACAGGAACAAGCTTGTGCACTGTAGATGGAATATAATTTATCGGATTCCGCTGACCTGCGGTAAAGTGTATGTCGGGCAAACGGGCCGTAGTATTAACTTTATATTACTCCATCATACACATCCCTTAGCTGATTCACGGGGCCAGCATCTGCCTAAGCATTGTAAGACTTGCAAGCATGATGACCAAGATTGCACTCCGCTTTTCGGCAGGACTAAGGTTATCGGACGCTCGAGGGAAAATAAAGAACGCGAAATCGTCAAAGCCTTGGAAATCGCGAGACAAGGGCCTGACAAATGTGTTAGTGGGGCGTCCATTCACATGTACCGCAAGGCGTTGGAGTTTCTCGGGTTGACGAGATCATTACGGTTTTTCCCTCCGTGTGTGTTGGTGCGCATGCGCTTTGTTGTTGAAGGAAGGAGGCGTTCGTGGAATAAACCAGTTGTTAGTCTGCGCTATCGTCCCGTGTTCTTCTTCTCGCTTATCCCGTCCTTTTTGTGCAGTTATTTCTTGTTCTTATAATGTTTTTCCAGCTATAGCTCCTTATAGCACTCTTATTGAGTAATAACTTCGCAGCAAACGGATTTCAGCGTACCCTTGATCCTGATCAGTGGCCGGAGCCCTTGGTGCGCAATGCAACAGCACACGCTAAGGGGGCGCTGCAAGCAGCCGTCTCGAACTGACGCACGTTCGCATCGCTCCGACTTTTCGAAGCTTTTTGGCCAAGACGTTTTTGGGCTAGGCTCCCAAAAATGGATGGGCCAGTGCCATCGTGTTCCTTGTCACCTGTGGACAACAGTTTCAACGCTTCCATGTCGAAGACTACCACAGGAAACATCCGAATACCTCCTATACGCCCACCGCCGATGCCGCCAACATGGCTCCCGGGGAGCCGCAGCAAGCCGCTGAGGCAACATCGCTTCGTAGCGGCACAGATAACGCGGCGCTATCTGTCGCTGTGCTTGACGCCGACGCAAGCAGGACGGACGACAAATCCAGCCAAGTGGTTGCGGCGATACCTGTCTCCAATCCCTTCTCTGTTCTTTCCACGGAAAACATGCCTGGAAATAACCATTCTCAGGTAGGATCTTGCACTTTTCTATTTTCGAAATTTGCCAAGCAGCCTAGGATGGGGTTAGGCACTTCTCAGATAACTCAAGAAAACGCTCGCTTGGTGAACAAACGACACGGCGTAAAATTTGGACGCTCGCAGACAGCAATAAATGGTTGCTACGCGGATACGCATTTTCAATCGCGGGGCCCTTCCTCGGCCCCCATGGTCAACACATTCGGCAGAACCGATCACTCGGCTGATAATGACCACTCTGAAGAGGATGACTGGCAGCCTGTTAGGCGAAAGAACAAAGCTACAGCTGCCGATCCAACCTGTGTTAAACATACTGTGATAATGAAGCTAACTTCACCTGGACAACTAGGCTCACTCCCCGCACACTGGCTGCACAGAGCCATTGCCGATGAGCTTCAAAAAATCCATTTTCACTCAGGCTTTCAAGTACGGCCTCTTGAAAGAAGCAATCAGTTTGCGGTCGATATATTGCATACGCATGCCAGGGACCATCTTCTCGGACTGCAGTCTGTCTTAATTTCTGGAAAGCCTACATCTATACAAGCCTATGAAACCATTCGCTCCGGCCAGATCCGTGGGGTCATATATCGGGCCAACGGGCTAACAAGCGAACAGCTCATGGCCAACCTCACGTGCTACTCGTGCAAGGTAATCAGTGCCAGACCAATGGGCAAGAACGGAGCAGCTCTCATAACATTTGAGGGCTCCAGCCTTCCCCGCAAAATCTATCTAAACAGCATACTCCTGCCGGTCATACCTTATCACCCGAAATCTGTCATATGTGAGACCTGTCATAAAATCGGACATAGGACAAATTCGTGTCCACTAGTCGACCAACGTCGATGCTCGTTCTGCGGTCGCCCCGCACATGGCAACCTCGAGGTATGCCCGACAGAACCACTATGCCGTAATTGCGGAGGTCCACACGTAGCTACAGACCCGAAGTGCCCTGTTCGGCGACAGGCTACCAAAACCCTGAGGAACGGCATTGTCCGCCGAATCCGAGTATCGCGACGAAAGGAGCGCAAGCAACAAGCCGAGCTTCTACATGGCAACGAAACGTTTTCGACGGCTGCGCACAAGAGCTGCCAGCGCACAGCGATCACCCTCGGAGCAAATTGTGCGTGTTAAGGAGGACTTCCCTCCAATACAAAGTCAGCCGTTACCAAAGGAACGAGGCAGTGAACATAAAACTAGAGGGAAAAATGCGCACGGCCGCTCTACACAAACTGAGAGCACTAGTCTAAGGAATGCCACACCTCCATCTCTAACGAGATCTCTTAAGCATTCCGCGACGGCGCCAAAGCAAGCACACATACACCGTGCTTATGCTGAAACTCTCCGTGCTACACAGCGCGGTGCAGAAACGCATCTGGCGCAAGATCGCTCACGCATGGTGCACTTAGATGAAGACCAACTCAAGCACATTATCGAAATGGTCACTGCTGAGGTAATCAAGCGCATGCTTCCACTCTTAGGACTGTCGCAGGCTTCTCCGAATCAAGAGCCCGGAATTGGGCACACATCATCTTCTCTTCCGCGCACCTTCCAGTTTCAAAATGGCGGGCACTAGCGCGAAACCTCATGACATTTTTGCTTCGGACTCTCCTATATGGTTCTTACAATGGAACTGCCGGGGAATACGTCGCAAACAAGCAGAACTTCAAAGGAGACTGTCCATCACGCCGACGCTTCCTCTAGCTATCCTGCTTCAGGAGACTGGTACTAATAGGCCCAATCTAATAGGGTACAAATCTTACTGCACCCCTTCCATAGTGCACCGACGTCCGGGGCCAGGATCGCGATCAGCGAATCCAGTAGCCTATGGGCAGGCGTGCGTACTTGTTCTCTCTCGCGCTGCCCACACCGAGCTTGATACGTCCGCGTGGTGCACGCAGACGCAAGAGGTAGCGGGAATGCGCCTTACATTAGAAGGGGACCAACAAGCATTGGTTTTTTCGGTTTATGCCAGATCCTTCGGTACTACGACATATCGAGTAGATATATCTTTTATAGAACACTTCTTAAGGATATATCCTCAGGATCGCGTTATAGTTGGGGGTGATTTTAATGCCATGCACACCAGCTGGGGATATCATCGCTCAGATGCTAGGGGAAGGCATCTATGGCAGCACATTGTCAAAGACAAACTGACCATCGTTAACGACCTTACGCTGCCCAGTCGCTGTGGCCAGCACAAAGGTCAAGAAAACACTTCTCCAGACCTGACACTTGTTTCCCATCCTAATGAGATCATATGGTCACGGGCTGATGATGTCATGGGCAGTGATCACTATCCCGTGGTGGTGTGATGGGCCCCTCGAGGGCGAAAGTCACTAAAGCGGCAACAACGCCATCGAATAGAGGAGCACGTCTCATGGGACGATTTTCGCAGAATGCTCGGTGAGGTGAACGTTCCCACAGAATTAGACGAACTCATTGCTCAGATCAACGGTGCCAAGAAGAAAGCCACAACGAAGCTTTCAGTTAAATACGATGCCCCGAAGCCGGACTCCCACCTTTTAAGTCTGTGGAATCGTAGGCTTCGTGCTCTCAAGGCGTACCGCCGCTCTGGTCGGACATCCCACCGTAGGCGCGCCCTCACCCGCATTACTCAAGAGGTCGAGCAGTATACTATGCAGCTCGCTCTCCAAGATTGGCAGCTGCTGTGCCACTCGCTCAATGGAACAGTTAACTTGTCGAAGGCCTGGCACATATTTCGAGCTGTCCTTGGACGCAAAAGGCCGATTCCCCCTTCCCAAAGCATGACCCTGAAATTGAACGTCTCCCCGGCTGATCTAGCTATACAAGCAGGGAAGGTCTTTTTCCCCAACCTGAACAGGTGGATGCCTTGCCTGCGGACCCCGTCTCAGATACATCGAATGATTACGACGTTCCCTTCACATTAGACGAACTGGAGGCAGCCTTGTATGACTCAAACCATAAAAGTGCCCCGGGACCGGATGGTGTACGCTATTCAACACTTCTTAACCTTCCCAAATCACATAAACTTGCCCTGTTGAAAGTATTCAACGAATGCTGGACCAACGGTGCTCTTCCCCCTGCCTGGAAGGAGTAAGTTGTCATACCAATTCCAAAACCCGGTAAGCCAAGTCGGACATTACAAGACCTCAGGCCGATATCGCTGACGTCCAACCTTTGTAAAGTCATGGAACGTATGGCTCTGAGAAGACTCGAATGGTACTTAGACAAGTTCAGCGTCCTGTCTCCTATGCAAGTAGGTTTTCGACGAGGACTCTGCGCGCAAGATATTCTCAGAAGACTTCATAACGACGTTCTCGCATGCCCAAGCAGCGCACAGCTCCGGGTGGTTGTTGGGGTTGACGTCAAAAAGGCTTTTGATTCCGTGCCCCACTCTACCATACTTCAACGGCTCCAGGAAGTGGGGATACGCGGGAACCTCTACCGCTTCGTGAAAGCGTTTCTTGCGGACAGAACTTTCTCGGTAATGGTTGGGGATACTCAGGGTGCACGGCAACCTAACCGAACCGGCGTACCCCAAGGCGCCGTCATATCTCCGGCTCTTTGTAATATCGCGATGTCAGGTCTTCCGCCAATTCTAACGTCGATACCCGGTCTTAATTTTGCCGTGTATGCGGACGATATAACGCTCTGGACCAATTCTGGGTCCCCTGCGGAGCAGGAATTAGCCTTGCAGACAGGCCTTAATGCCGTCCACGACTACATCAAGAAATGTGGCATGAAAACCTCTCCGGAAAAAACCGAGTACGTGGCTGTCATAAACGGTCCGCGGCTGCGAGCCGAGGCCGAACGAAATCTTATCTCTCTTCATTTAGAGGACTCGGTTATTTGCCGGAAACAAACAATCCGTATACTCGGAATGCTTATTGACGAGGATGGAGGAGCCAAAAGCTGGATTCATAACACGGTGCTTAGTTGCCATCATGCTTTACATCTTATGCGCCGCGTCTCTGCTCGTGGGTGGGGAATCAAAGAGGTGGGACTCCGTCAGATAGCCCTGGCACTCAAAAATACTGTATGCATATTCCTACATGCGGCTTAACGCGACCCAACGCCTTCAACTTGAGCGAATCAATCGGAAGGCGATGCGCCTTGTTACTGGCCTACAACAGTTCTGCCCAGTAGAGGACCTACACGCATGCAGCAAAATCAATGCCCTACAGGATGTGGCAAAGCAGCACTTGCAAGCCCAGCGTGTCCGTCTCTCCACAACGGCGGCTGGCCGTCAGATCCAGCGGGCATTAGGCTACAACACTGACAAATTAGAGCTGCTGTCGTCTCCTGCCCCACCATGGGAACTAATCGATTTAGTAGAGGGCATGCCACTACCAAAGAACATGAGTTCAGCTAATCCCCAAAGGCGCAAAGCTGCCGCTAAACGTCACGAGAAGATGTCATACAAGCTATCCCAGGAAGGGGCTATCCAACTATATACAGATGCCGCTCAGTTTCAACTTGGCGCCGCAATAGCTTGTCACGACTCTGAGTCAGATACCACAATAGTTGAACGGCTCTCCGAAGAACACACTGTCACTAATCTCGAACTCATTGCCATACGCCTTGCCATTACTCGAATAGTAGATCGACAGGATCCGGCTCCATGCACCTACCATGTTTACACTGATTCGCAAGCAGCGTACACCGCATGCCGCGCGGGGGGAGCAGACTATGCCGTTCTTAGCGCAATTCGAACTGAAGCCCGACGCCTGCGAGAGGAGGGCTACACTATTGTTATTAGATGGATTCCTGCACACGAAGGAATCACTGGAAACGAAAAGGCACACCAGGCAGCGCGCGCTGCAGCTCTTTCCGCACCTTTGCCTGGATGCACACTCGTTTCCGCTTCTTGAGCCCGTGATGACGTTGCACATCCGTCGTCACCTCCTATGGATAGGGCCGAGACATGGCATCGCGCACAATGCTATCGCCGCCGCATCCTCCAGCACGTGGCGAAACCTGAGCAATTATACCGCCACCCACCTAGAACTTTTCGAAGGGCAGAGGCGGTACTCCTCCGCCGCGCCCAGACTGGCCAGCTTCTGTCGCCAGCAAAGCTCAACCTCATCAACCCGCACTCATACCCGACCCCTCAATGCCCGGCATGCACGCCAGAGGCCCGGCCGAACACCTTTTGTGGCGCTGCCCTGCTTTTGACGTGGTGCGGGAGCGAGCACTTCAGTCCCTGGGCGGGCACCGACCTGGCACCTTGCAGGAATGGGTCTATCCACCATTACACATCGGATCATCGGACGCACTCGGGCTCTGGTGGGCTTTTCTCCTATACTTCAAGGAAGAAGAAGGGCCTGGCCGTTTCTTCGCAGAGCCGACCACAGGACCACCCCACTTCGAAGAAGAAGTGGAGACCGGCCCTCCTCCCCCTCCCCCACCCCCATGAAGCCCCTCATTTCTGCCGCAAGGCTAGGCCTATTTTATGCAGAAATAAAGACGTATAAAAAAAGCACACGCTAATAGAACGACGTTCGCTCCATTGAAAAGGCCACAGCAAGAAATGGCCACAAGTGGGCTTTTACCGCATGACGCGCAATTAGTGTTGCTCGACAGCGGAACGAATCTCTGGTTCTTCAGCACAAATGTTTGGTCGAAGACCATTTTCCCAAGTACTTGACCGAGAAGAGTCGAACACCACGCCGGGGGAAGTATTGTGCCCTTTAGGAAACACGTCGGCAGAGGGGTCCAACGCGGGACCTCCCTTATGTCAGGCGGACGCTTTAGCCCAATGCCACCGCTTCGTGAACTGCGACTCACTCAAAAAATAAATACGACTACGCAAATGCCTTACAATAGCTGAGTTTTCATTTTCCAAGAACTTCTCATTGTGAGAGCGGAGTAAAAGAGTGCAATTTATGTTACCTTCACCATAGCAATTCATAAATCGAAGTGTTGAAGATGAGACTGCAACATCTGAATGCACCCAGATGAACTGTTAGCGATGAAAGAGTATAGCAATAGCTGGAGCACTAGATGCATTTCACTCGAAAAGAAGCCCTGGCCATAGTCACTGGACGCATGAACTTCTCGCCATGGGGTGACTGCAGATAAAAAAAAATGGTGGTGGATTAGCTCTGGTTAAATCTTTAGTTACGCGATAGCTATATCTGGCCGATTGGAACTCGCTCAGTTGAATTGCAAAGTCAGTCTCTCGCCGCATCGTTTCTCTGGGCGTTCCTTCATCTTCGTCCCACTTGACACGGCGCATGCGCACTGCTGTTGGAGCTCGGTCTCTCCGGCGCGCCGCGACGCCGGCAGCAGCAGCTGCTCCACACCACGTGACCAACCACTTGGCTGTTCACGTGACCAGCCACGGCACCGCGCCGTCGGCAGCTGCTCCGTACCACGTGACCGACCACGTGGTGGTGGCGGCGCCGTCACGCTGAAGGCTCGAAATGCAACCATACTGCAGCCACTGAGCGAACCCCAACCGCCTACAGACTGGCCGCTGCTTGTCCCACTTCATGGAGAAAGTCGATTCAACCGATAATACGACTGCCCTCCAATATTCTGTAGTCCAAGCGAGGTGGGTTGTGTCAATTTCGAGGCGGAGTCATTCGTTTTGGGCGGTTATACGTAGCTTCCAGCAAGCGACGCGACTTTAGGGGAGGTATATTTCTGCCGACCGAAGCCGTTTCCTAATCGCCCACAAAGACACTGCCTGTATGCCTATTTCCTCCTCTATCTCGGCAGCGGCAGTATGGGGACTGCAGAAGGCGGCAGCTACGATCAGCCGATCTTCCTCCTCACTGAGGGATCTCGGACGTCATCTAAGTTCCGCGTCGTCAATCCTCTCTTCTTCTAGGAACACACGCTCAATGCGGGTTACGGTCCCTACTGCGCACCCTACATCGGCAGCAGTGCTTCTCCGTGACCTGCCTTCCCTTACTAACAACACGATTTCCACTCTTGCAGCGAAGTTAACGCGCGGCATCTCTTTTTTCCTTCTGGGGAGATCGGTAGAGCTTGAATTTTATTTATAACACCGCTTACCGTCCATCACGAATAAAGCGTACGATATCACCGCTTTTAATGAAAATCTTTATTTGCCATCAAATACTGTTGGGGGGATTGTAGAAAAAAAGCTGTCCTTGGACAGCTTGACGGGTCCACAATCCCTTATTTTGGCAGAGTGGCGGCAACACGTACCATATTCTTGATATGCAAACATATACATACATATTTAATATGATACAGACTTAGTACTCGTAAACGAAAACAACAGAAAACAAAAAGAACAGAAAACAACAGCGGAACTCACTTCTACAAATTCAAACGAAAGCAACAGCAAGGCTAGATAACATTACATAGAAACCAAATACATCTGCCGGAGGTCCTTGTAGGTTGCCGTGAAAAGGTCAAAACGGACAAAATTATAATAATTCAAAAGCGTTGGTATTGTGTACTCAAGGCACTGTTTCCCGTAACTTGAACGTGACATTGGTACTGACCAATCCTCGAAGTGTCTTGTAAGGTAACTTGGAGTTCTGTCTTGTAATTGGGATAGGTTACGTATATTGTTGATATTCCTGTGGATTTCTTGTTTATATAGATGGCTTAAGCGATATCTATAGAGATTGTGAGCTGGAATTACATCAGAGTTGCTAAAGAAAGTTGAGGTGGAAGCAGTATAAGCATTATATGTGTGTCGGAGATACTTTTTCTGTAACAGGTGGATGTGTTCTATATTAGTGGATGTTGTGTTTCCCCATACTAATTGACAATAGTTCAAGTGTGACTGAAAGTGTGAATGATAAAGCAAACGTTTGATGCGTGTGGGAAGGATATACCTTAAACGACCTATTACACCAGCTATTTGACTTATTTTGCTTAGAACATGCTTGAAGTGATTATCCCAGGACAAATTTGCGGAAAAGGTGACACCCAGACATTTGAAATTCTCGACTAAAGCGATGCATCGTGAGGTTATTATTCTATCTTGATGCTGAGGTATGTGCTTGTTTTTCGGCCTGAATTTATTCGCTTTTGTTTTGCTTTCATTTACCTTCTTTGCATTTACTCTCGACCATTCCTCTAAGGATTTCATTGCACTGTTACATTGTTCAACAAGAAGATTAATATCATTCCCAGCAAAAAAATTACTAATGTCATCTGCATAAATAATAAATTTTGCTTTAGGGTTAATAGTGACGATATCATTCAGACAGAGATTAAAAAGTAAAGGTACTAAAATACTTCCCTGCGGCACTCCACAACTAACAGCTCTAGCTTTCGATGTAAAGGCACCTATTTTCACAATTTGAGTTCTATTGGATAGGTAGGATTTCATAAGAGCTAGTGCCTGTCCTCGTATTCCATACTTACTTAATTTTTCCAGCAAAATGTTATGGTTAACTAAATCGAAGGCTTTAGAAAAGTCCACAAAAATGCCAACAACTATTGCTTTCTTTTCAAACGCCATTAATATATATTCTTTCTGCTCTAGCAACGCTAATTCAACTGATTTGTTTTTACGGAAACCGAACTGGTGTGGTGTTAACAGATTATGTTTTTCAATGATATTTTCCATCCTCAAATACAAGACTTTTTCAAACAGCTTTGAAAAGATCGGTAAAATAGATACCGGCCTATAATTTCCCAGCTCATTACAATCTCCTTTTTTGTACAGAACAGTAACTTTAGCGCACTGCATTCTCGCTGGGAAAGTTGCTGATTCTAAACATGACTTGTTCTATCGCTTAGGCAACAACCGATCAACCGCTTATTTCAGGCAATTATTCCTTATTCCTTCATACTCATCCTTCGGCAGAGTGGCTGAGGCTACTCCCGAGATTAACTGCCAAACATGCAGAAAACAAACAACTATCCCCATCTTCACCCTTCGCTAATGAGCAAAGCAATATGAAAAACAAAAAAAAGGAAAAGAGAGACGGCGACACAGAAAAAGAAATTCGTTGGAGGCATTAAAATATCTTTTAACTGCGGGAAGGTGGAGGCCGTATGAGGCTCATTGCACTGATTTGAATTTGAGTGGCGACGTCATGCCGTGCAAGCGCAGTGTTATTTGGTGGCGGATCACACCACCCGCCACAGTGGGCAGTTTGCTCAAAGACCAGTTGGCAGGTTGTGACACGTGACAAGGTCACGTGACCTAGGATGTAACGGATGGACACCGCGAGGTCACGTGACCGGGCGGACGGCCACCGTGAGTATCAGCTGTTAAAGGCTTTCGCATTAATAAATTTTGCTGGGCCCTGACAGCCCGCTGAAGCCCCACGCCCCTAATACGCAAGAATGGGAACGGACTCTTGTTATCAGCCTCTTCGTTACCTGCAGCGCCACGCCATGTCATTCCAGCACTCCTGTGATCCCTCATGTGTGCTAATGTTTTTTACTCCCGACTGTTCTTGAAGACCGCCGTTACGTTTGTCGCAGCATCTGCGGATGGAAGGATGCCCTGAATGTGTTTGTCATAACGAGCACCTCTTTCCCTTCTCTGCTGAACCGATTAAGCCGTGATTATTCCTCATTGATATGCCACCCACTGGGATTTCAGGCTATAGTAGATCCAAAGGAATCTGTCATGGGGAATAAATAGAGAGTGGGTCAAAGGGGACAATCGGTTGACCCAAATGTTTGCAGGGGCTCCTTTGTGGGGAACTTGCCGTTTCGTTATTGAGTTTACTATGGCTATAGTCAGATGCAACTCAATAACAAAGCTGTTTCTCATCGTCAAACAACCTGCGTTCGGCCAATGCAGTCGTCAGATTCTCATGAACCGGCTAGCGTAACAATGCAGGGAGCGGCTCGACAATGCAGAGCTGGGACTGTATACCCGACCATGGAAGGAAGGGGCTATCCCCTTTCATCTGCTACTGCCTGCCTGGAATAGAATAGGTGAAGAAAGAAAGGAGCAGGAATTGCAAGGCCAGAAGTCAGAAGAGTGGAATTGACTATCTACACAGTATACCCAAAATTCGCATGACGCCGTAGCTGCCACCATATCTGGGACTAGAAACACGGCGAAAACCTTGTCGTTTTTTTATCCGCCCAAATTTAAAAGTGATCCTCGCGTAGAGCGCTGCTTCTGGACTCTGCGCCCAATATCGGCACACCAGATGTCACATGAAAACTACCTAGCAAAATAGAAATAAATCTCTACAAACAATAAATCACTTTATGTTGTTGATAGTTTTACTAATCACCTTATAGTTTTCCGTCCACTGAGTCGTTGCGTATATATTTTCCTCTCTTAACCATGGACTCACTATTTCTTATTTTTAACTCTGCTGTCATCATTTATTTTTTCTTGCCGCCGTGTGGTTGCGTTTTACACTTCTGTCGATGTCGCTTGAAACTGAGTGTACAAATTGGGCATGCCCGCCTGCTATAGGGCATAGTTAAAGGGCGTGCTGGATTGAAATTAACTGAAAACAAATTAAACAAATTTCATACGGCACCATCAGAACCTGGTTGTACTGGTCATAATAGGTGCTACCATCTGATTACCTCCACTAAGTGGCCTCATGGGATAACAATGTTTGGTATCGAAATTCCGCAGTTTGTGGGCTTTAAAAGATCTGCCTCCTACCATCATTTTTTTTTTGCTCTAGGGGACGATAAATAGTCTTCATCCAGCAGCTGCAGTAATTGCAAACGGATACACGAAATACACTACAAATATTTATTCAAAAGCTCGGCGTACGAAAGTTAAAATCGCATTACAGCCGTATCACAGATCAGAACTGATTCAGTGCCGTCTACAGTTGGAGCCCAATCGCAGCCTTGGCAGTAAAGACAGGGGCATTGTCAAAAATATCATCTTTACATGTGCTCCAATAACAAAGAATTAACAGTGCATTGTAACAAGAAGAAAGATTCTTTAACACTTGAATGAAACAAAACACGTTTCACAAATCTAGTATTGTGCAATTAAAACAATGGTTACAATACCAGTAGCAAAAGCAGAAAAACAAAAATGGGACGCTGCTGAACCACTGAATAAGCGACGCCTTTTCCAAGTGGGACTTTTGAATCGGGGACGCTGTCCACTTCAGCTCAACCTTCGTTTTTCTGCGACGCGTGTCTCCGGTCGGTTGAGTCCTGGGCGGTGCTGAGTGCCTCCATATGAGGCAGGCAGGTGTGGAGGAAGCAGCCCTGGAAGCAGATGGCGAAAAACATTCAGGGGCTGCGGGGATGGATCAATGCCTTAAACAAGTCTGGGTGATTAGCACTCCTGGAGAGAAGAGGTCGCGGACCTTTTGAGACCCGCACTTTGCTATTCGTAGTCAAAGAAGAAAACCTCGAAAATGTGAACGCAGATAATAGGTGCTACCACAAAAAAACAAATAAAAATCTCGGGAATATATGCACTTGTAGAAAATTCTTCCACGCAATCCATGAGGTGATGCTTCGGAACAATGAGAGTTGCATTCCACCGTGCCAAGTGATTAAGAAGTTGTACCCTAGCCTGAAAAGCTACATCGATGTATAACTAGTTGCAGTAGATTCGATGGAGAGCTTTCTGATATGCAGCTCAGCTGGCCCCATTCTAAACCCTTTAAAATCCGCCTGTAACACGAATCCATGCTGATAACTCTGCAAAGCCCGCATCGCGGGATACATGTAACGGCGCTGTGAGTCTCACAAACCTTAACAAGGGTACTCAGGCCGGCTGCACTCACGTTCAGTTGTAATACACACTCAATGTTGCCCTATGCAGAAACTATTTTTTCTTGTTGCCATGCACACAGAACCCATTTCACTTTTTCAATTTCCACGGTTACAGGTATACGTTGTAACCTTGCTGGCATTGATCGTTTTGTGTACCTGTATTATGCACAGAAGTTCTTCCCAATGTGAATTATATCACGGAAATAGGAGAACGACACGAAGTTGTTATCGAAGATTTTGTTCTTGCGAGTCAAACCCATAAAAAGTTGTTCAGTGAACAAAGATTGCTGCATCAGCCGGCAACAAATTCTCTTATCTTTGAGAAATTTTCATATCAGCAGTACTTTACCGCGAAAAACTTCGCTCTTCTAAAGCAAAAGGAAAAGCTACAGATAATGTTTATTAATGTTTAACACGTTCGAATCAGTGCGAAACCACATTTCATGCTACATGGAAGACGACGATGAACAGGCAGTGCCGAGAGACGGAGCGCTCGCGCTAGGCCAGCTGGGAACAGACGAGGCAACGGGCTTCTTTGCTCGGGGTTGGTACTCGTCGGATCAGTGCTTACGCGCGACCACCGAAATTTGTCGCTCTAGCAACCGCGTGTAGGAAGACAGTGTTTCTTTTTGACACGAATTGGTGCAGTCAGTAGAATAATTTCGTGTTCTTGCGAATTTGCTTGCATAAGAATAAAAAAATTAATCGGTGCGTACAGTTACGCTTAGACGTAGTTTCAGGTGCCCGTGGCGTCAGAACGCACCAGGCTCCGCACGTACACAGAAACAAGAAAGCCGGGAAAGAATGCAGTTTACTCTCTAAACGTGTGCCCATATAAAAGCGACTCATTGGCGCTGATTCAGGAGATGTGCTATAATCGGATATAACTCAAGAACGAAGTGGAAAATGCAACATTGCAGCCAATGGTATCGACCGATTCTCCACCTTCACCGACTATCCCCCTCTGGCCATTGATCGATCCCTCTGGACCTGCTATTGTGGCGTACAAGTCAACATAAAAGCGGCTTTTTCCCGTCAACGGACCCCCTTCCCACCAGAGGCTAGGACGATTTTCACCACCCTGCATATGAGACAATGCACGGAGCGGCGCCACAATGGAGAGGCGACTATCCCGGACCATGCAGGGACTGTACTTTCCTCTTTCATCTGCCACTGACTTCAGGAATTATCGCACTAGCAGGGTCATGAGAATCGGCGGACACCAACTAGTACACTGGGCTTCCTCCGAACAGGACCCTTAAAGCTGTCGCGTTAAAAAGATTGCCACCTCGTAACCAACCCTCGGGATGCCGAACACGTCAGACACTTTATTTAGTTTTGGTTTCAACTGTTATGTTTCTTCAATTTTTGGTGATTATATATATATATATATATATCAAATTGGCTGCCGAACCATAAGCCATGATTGAGGCAGCACAGCACACAGCACACAGATAGAGATGCAAGATGAACCTTACGTTTCGTCATGAACTCGTGGTGCATGCGGGCCTCGATGCTCGGCCGCCTAGTGGGCTCCGGTTGGAGAATCCATCGGATGAGGGCGCTCGCTTCGGGGGAGATAGTCGAGGGGATCTCGAATTCGTTCCTCAAGATTCTGGCCACGGTAGTCGCCCTACACGACGAACTGAAAGGGGGACGTCCCACAAGGAGCTTGTACCTGGGGAAAGAGACTGCGGCCTTTCAGTGTCCGCGGGAATCCGCACACTCTGTGGCGGCCACCATCTCAGGACGACACAGCTTGAAGCAGTGCGGGCACAGCCATGCTACGACATCCCTACCGGCCAAGCGCCACGAAATGGTAACGTAAGTGCGGTCAAACGACGCTCGATATGCACGTAAGTGTCCGGTTTTCAACGTGAAGTGCATGATCTGATTGTTTTAACATGAAGAGGAAGCTTATAGCAATTTTATGGATAATAATTTCTCTGCAGCAATCGTTATTTCCTTTTGGAAGATACGTATACGCGGTTCCGTACCTTATAATCATGTCAACACGTTTTCAATCGTACTTTCTCGGCAAATGATTTAACGCCACTTGCCGTCTGGCGGCCGGTGTCTGCGAATCCCAACATAACAGGCGTGTCAGCGCAAGCACTTTGCAGACGACTGCCCGCCAAGTTTGTGGCAGTGAGGGTTGCAATGAATAGTTTGGGCTAGTGACGCAAGCTGATAGTTGTGACAAACAGTCTTAACTGGATAAGATAGGAAAGAAGGATGAAGCGCATCTGACATCTTTTTAATTCTTTCTCAAGTCCAGTCTGCGCTGCTTTACACCACTAGGATAATGAGCGCCCAATTTACTGATTCCTTGGTTTTCTCGCAACCGAAAATTAAAGCACCACGAAGATTCAAGAACGAAAATAAGGGTCATGATATTTACCAAAGATATCCGCAAGTGCTTTGTCCCGATAAAACTGCGCCTGTCAACATATTGGAGTGCACAGGAGCAATTGAACTGTCCGGGATACGGCAACTAGTTGAAATACGAGAAATTATAGCTCCTCGAATTTGCTGTAACTAAATCAACCATTTAAATATAGCGCCTAGTTCATTCGTAAAATTCACATCGATTTGGCTCGACATAACCCCACTGCGGACCGAGCTACGAAGTTTGAAAGCAACCCATCACCGCTCCCAACTCTGGCTCGATTTGCTTCGCCCGTTTGAAATAATAATGCCACGGCCACAATTTCTTCCCTCGTTATTGTTACCAGAAG
This sequence comes from Amblyomma americanum, assembly GCF_052857255.1. Classification (NCBI taxonomy): domain Eukaryota; kingdom Metazoa; phylum Arthropoda; class Arachnida; order Ixodida; family Ixodidae; genus Amblyomma; species Amblyomma americanum. The sequence goes on from NC_135507.1 coordinate 80,234,779, forward strand.
GCAAGATAGGCAAGGATTTGCCAGTTTTTATATTCACGTTTCCGGCTTTAAACGCTCCCTCTTATACACTTACAAACGGGTGCACCTGTACGATGTGCACCGAGCTGTCTTCGTAAGCATCAACTACTAAACAGTTGCAACAACTTCTGCGCAGTCGTCAGGTGAGACTCACATGATGCACCCGACGGCCCAGATGTCCGCCTCGTAGCTGTAGCCCTTCTGGGTCAGCATCTCGGGGGCCATGTAGTTGGTGGTGCCGCAGATGGACGTCTTGAGTTGCCCCTCGTAGTGGACGCGTGTGGCGAATCCGAAGTCGGCCACCTTGAGTTGCGAGCCTTCGGTGAGGAGCAGGTTACCTGCTCCTGCACCAGGTACTCGCAGGCGCGGAGCAGCTGGCGCATTAAGTACCGCACCTCGAATTCCGGCAGGATCCTGCGCCACCGGCGCACCTCCTCCAGAGACTGCGGGAAAAAAATGCGCTAATGAAGCTTGGGAAAGAACTTTGAAGGACAGACACGCTTAAGAACATGACAACGAAAATCGTATTCCTTCAGGTTTTATACCGGGACATGACGACTCAAGCACACTTGTTCAAATCCCCCCAGTCTGGAGAAAGCTTGATTGAAGTAATTTCTTTTCTTTGTACAAAATACATAGCCCACACCGCAATATTAAATGTCAGTTTTCGAAACAACGAAGGCAGTTTTCATATCTTGGCTGCGTCCTAAATTATGATTCAAGAGCACAATGTGGCCTTTGTCGCAAAAATTACCGGAACAAATAAACAACCAAATACATATTCCAGCCACCTAATTTCAGTCGTAGAAGCAGTTTGGAGCACTGAAAACCTTGAATATCCTCTCATCGGGCATTTAAAACTAAATAAGCGAAATACCGTCAGTTGCATAAGAGAGAAAACGCCTCTTACGCAAAAGTCTCCGCGGTGGTCACATTTCGATGGAGGCGCCAATGCAAGAGGCTCATGTAAATTACGAAGTCAGTGAACGTTAGAGAACCCATGGTGACCTAAATTATTCAAAACTTATTCCACTACAGCGTCCCTCGCAGCCTCAGTTGTTTTGGGACGTTAAGCACCATTAAAAGAAATGAAAACCAACATTGATGACATTATCAACATTTTCTAATCAACGCAAGGAAAATAAGTGGAAATATATACCACCGAAAGAAGGAATGTTAACACACCTGTCTTGTGCACAGCTCCAAGATGATGTAGGCGTTCTTGGCATCCTCAAAGTGGCCGTGGAAGAGAACGACGTGCTTGTGGCATAGAGTTCGGTGGATGTTTATTTCCTGTTCAAGCTGTAGACAACAAATTAATTAGTAATCTCGCAAAAGGTTGTACGAAACGTAAAGAAGGTAAAGTGGCGGACGAAGATGCTGGTACTTATGATTAATAAAGACGTACGCTGAAATGACAAAAGCTATGCTCATGGCAAAGGTAATCGGTCACTAGAGATCAAACTTGACATATGTGCCTGTGTTCCTATTTGCGTTGTAAAAACCAGGTGTAAATTTTGTCCAATGCTTGTGACCCTCTTCCGCTGACAAAGAGTTGCAGGAAAATTTATGGTAGCATTAATACGACAAGGAGAGATTGAACTTTGCCTGTCTCGATACGTTACCGTGTGAGCCATATTCTATAAGTACCCCAATCCATTTCCAATCTAGAGAACTTCGCACTTGTTCTGTTAAGCTGGCGCGTCTTTGAAGCGTCTCCGGGAATCGACGTCACCATTGGCTCACATGGGACTGGACCTCAGCGTATCACATCCAATGGTTCGGTAGCTTTCCACTGACGCCAGAAAGCCGCACTTGCATGACTGAAAAACAGTGACCAATTGGAGAGGACTAAGTGGATTAGAAATCGAACGTGGATAATGTATCAGAATAGAAAATGGCCACAGGGCCCAAATATACGAAACGCTTGGAACCAGCTGGCTCTGACGTCTCGTCATTTTGTCGTAAGCGTGGGCAGGGGAACACTGTGGGAGGAGGACGGGGAGAAAATAGCCAATCCTTGATCATACATGTTTTCTTTGGCATTCTGTAGAGGGTGCAACTCATTTTGAACTTGCGCGCGAATCCTATGCCGCAGCAATTCCTTCGTTACTTTCGTTTTCATATCATCCGGTGCATCTGCCCGCCTTGCTGCGGTGGCGTCGCCAGAAGAAATGGCCGGGGTTCAATGTGGCTTGAAGCTTGTTAAACGAGCGAAAGCTCGGTTAAGCATGCTCTCATGTGTCTCAAATCAAATGTCGGGGTGAGGTTCCCAGTGGGCATATGATCACGTGGTCATACTACCATAGCTTGGAACATAGCCCCGCGCAATTAAGTTCGGTGTGACCTAGTGAGGCATTGAAGGTAATCACCTCATCCATATCGAAACCGCAAGTTGTACCCCGAGGAGATCTCTCGCTCTAAAATAAAAGAAAAAACAGTGTCCAATTAGGAATATTCCTTCAAATAAACTGAAAAGAAGGAAGACGAGCGATGTAGGAACTCACATATTGCCGGTTGACGTCCGATTGAAGATGACTCTTGGAAACGATTTTGCCTGCGTACACCACGTTCGCCTTTTTGTCCACAAACTCGTAGCAGCACGCATTTCCTCCCTGAAAAAGTAATGCCAGCCATGTTGCATGGACATCCAAATTAAGGGCGAATGCTGTCGCACTGTGTGACAAACACTCAAGCAGAGGATTCTTTCACTCGAGGGCGAAATCGGCTTATTGCCTAAGTGCTAAAAATAGAGAACAGCATGAAATTCAAGACATCTGGGATGAATACAAGCAGATATGTCCCAAAGGTATGATTCAGTTCACAAAGCACAGCAGACAAGAACATGGAGGCAGTCCTTACAAATTCGCAGGAAAAGTGCAAGAATTTAGTGCTTTACCGTAATTATCCAGTAGTCGTTCGCAATAGGCTTTATGAGGTATTAAGATGCCTTTTATTAGCACAGTAAGGCATATGTATTAGGGGACGTCAGAAAACGGGAGAATCGCATTAACTAGTAAACTAAGTAATATGACTTTCAAATGACAACTTTTCACAAAAACACCTCATCTGTAACCGAACTCTTCCCGGTTTTGCCCAATCGTAGTCGTCCGGTCGACATGACGTGCTGCCCTGCGTCCGCCCCGCAAACGAGAAACTCGCCACGCTGGCTCTTTGGTTATAGCTCCCTGCTCCTGAGCCGGGGTACGCGGGTTCGAATCCGCCTGCGGCTGCCGCGTTTCAATCGATGCGAAACGCAAACGTGTGCTGATCGAAGTCGGTGCCTGTTAAAGATCCCCACGTGGATGAAATCATTATTTTGGTCGTGAAAAGTTCTGGAGCACTCTCATATGTCACCTCTTCATCTTTTCCTTCCTTCACTCCTGCCTTCCATCATTGCGCCTTTGAGGTGTCCACCGAGATGTCAGGACAATCTTCCTCGTTTGGGACAACCGATCTTCCCAATCGAGGAGGGGGGAAGGCCGAGTAGAGAGTAAAGGCGCCTGCGTGCGCACACAACAGCTCTTACGAGGCGGCTTTCCACTACACTGTTTTGTAGTGTTCCTGTATAGGCGACTTAGAGACACAAAACTGGAGTACAACTCGAGGAAGAAGCAGCGTATTTCCCTCACAGGAGTTCCTCCAGCGGCGAACACAACGCCACTTCGCCCTCTTTCCCGCAACATGTACACCCCAGGCAGGATTATATATAGGTTGGCCACATGGGCAGAACGAATTTCGGCCTTCGTCTGAAGGAACTGTTCACCCTCTGTTGAGAATCCTTGACCCCTTTGCGTTTAAGAATAGCAAGATTCATAATAAGGCGAATATATCCTCTAACCAATACGGGTTCCAAATGGTCGAAATTTTTCCGGTGCTGTACACTAAAGCACCTCTATCTTCTTTTACTCCCTTGCCTCACCGCGCTCTTCAGGTAAACCGGTCTCTTAGTACAAGACGCTGCTTTGCATAAAGATGCCTTGTCCAACTGTTTTATGATCGTTTGATTTAAGAGTCGCACTAACGAATTTCGTTAATTAGAGCCGCCCGTAGTCAGGACTCCCACCGAGAAAGCCACCGTATTCTCACCACTACTAGAGCCGTCTTCGCCAAAAGGAATCAAACAACGAGATCTGATTCTCAGCTGTAGAGTGGAGACATTACGGTACAGCTCAAGTCTAAAACGTCTCGAAAGGTAAGCCTAAGGACTCCGCGACAGGAGTGTTTCACCTCACGCAGTACACAATTTTTAAAAATATGCTTCTTGAGCTAGAAGACCGATTTTACAGGCATAACACTGTAAGCGCTCTGAAAACTAAACATTTTTTTCAGATTTGCCTGTCTGGTGGGGTTTCAAAAATTATAATAAACTGCACATCTCCAAAAAAAATTTAATTTTAACCCAACGTTTCGGGGCCGACTCGGCTCCTTCATCACGGGTGGCTGAGAACAGTAGCTAACGTCTTTAATAGGGTTCACCAGTGGCAGTGTCCTTGGGAAATACATGGGAAATTTCAGAAGCTCTAGCGTATCTTAAAATGGCTCGATTTTCATGAGGTGTGTGGCAGCGTTTTGTTCTTTAGTGGATAGAGGAACTGTTGCGGACAGATATTATTTTTTAAGTTTAATTTTTTTACAAATCAGAGGTAAATATTAATAAATATTGCACTTGTAGATATGTCGTTCTTTCATGTCATCTCGAGAAAAAACTAAACCAGATATAACAATTTCGTTCATAAAACTTCCTGCCTTTTTCTTTCTTGATTGTCAAGCCGAAATTTCAATCATACCGGCAGTAGTGTTTGCGTTTTACAGGCTTTTTAAGTTGTGTATGTATTTTCTGCGCATATTTGAAATTCTCGCCAAATTTAACAATGGACGTGGCTCCATCTGGAGTTAGAATATTTTGTCGCTACTACACTCTACCACTAACCCTTTGGTTGTCTGTGTTCATGCGCGCAGGATTTTACTCTGAACTTGGACGCACTTGAGCTCTTTCTTTCCATCCATTCTCTTGTTTGGGCTGCATTCGGAAAGGATTTCTGTTTTTCTTTTTGGCTCGAGCTTGCGCGGAAACGCAGTTTGATTAAAGACCACACCCAAAAGCGCCCCCCTATCTTCTCCCAGCAGCCACACAATAAGGCATTCTTAGTTCCAAAACACAGGAAGGGGGCTCCCTATTCAGGACAGTGTGGGAGAACAGCATTGTTACTCTCCCAGGGCAGGGGCGCAGTAACCCAGGTGGCGATGCAAGTCAAGAATGCAGCTCCAAATATTCCTCATAGGAGGCGATTGAGCCAATTGCGGCACTTACATGAACCCAACACGGCCTGGTTGTTTGGTTATCGGGCCGAAAACCGGAACTGGGTTCATGTGAACGCGCGCCGATTCGAGAGTGGAAGCGTACAGTCCAGAAAACTCCGCCAGAAGGGGTAGGTTGACTCAACTCGACCCTTACCCGATATGATTGTAAACGCAGTCGAGTCGAAAAGTAGGGTTAGTGGGGGGGGGGGGGGGATGATAAATGCGAGCTTGCTTTTCACGTGCACCGTCGCGCCCCCGATACCGCGATGGCGTGCCTCAATCTTGGAGGCTGCTACTGCTTACTCGAAGCTTGGTGTCGCTACAGTTGAACCGGTCTCGAATCACTAAAACCGAATGCGTTAAACTGGCACTAGTTGAGTTGGATTGACCATGCTGAACCCGACCCCCGAATCGACCCGACGCTCTCGGGTTCATGTAAATAGGGCTAAAGGCGCTGAGTGGTTGTCATGACGCAGCCATTAACCTTCCTTCACTCAGGCACTTGCCAATCACCTGCGATTTCACGCTATACTCGCGGACAACTATCTATGACAGTGCAACAGCCCCCATCAAGGGGAGGAAGGACCGCCTCCTTCCTTTTCCTGCTCAGCCTCTGCTGCACTACAACTGCGACGTCATGGGAACCGGTCGAAGCCAACGTTGGCCTCTGGCTCCAAGCTAGTGAAACCAGAATTTGTCGGATCGGCATCGAAACATCGGTTTTCTAATGAATCTTTAGTCGAGTGTAGGTCTTTTCTCTCTAATTCTCCTCCCGACCATGCATATCTCAGCCCAGACGTTATTAGTGCAGGTACTGTCGACTATAAGCGGGTAAGCGTCGGTACACCTTGTCTGCAGAAAGGAGCTCACGGGTTTCCGAGCCCCCTACTCAGAATAGCCACCCAAGTAGTGTAAATAACGGGATGTCAACCGTTCATGGCGTGGCTGGCAAAATCATCCAGCTTTGCTTCGGACCCGGTTTCGCAATTGTCAAGCTTTCCCCAACCATCTTTCTTCTCCCAATTAGAGACGCCTCGATATGCGCCACACCTAGTCGCACCTCCTGCACTGCGCTTCCAAAAGTCGCAGATTTCATTCATGAAAACGCTCGGAAGGGGCGCCATATAAATACATATATAAAATATATAATACATAAAATTATAAAATATAATAAAAACAAAGAAAACAGGGCGCATAATGCGACTTTCCCAGAAACCTTAGTAGGTATGGAATTTTCGTTTTCAAACCCGTGACGTCATGAGAAATCAAATGTGCTGCCGTTTTCATGTACAGAAAGAGCACACGCGTTTGGCGTGGTCGGCGCCCATGTTTTCTTCTATTAAATTGCAATTTTTATTATTTTTTAAAAATAAGCCACTAATAGCAACTTTGTCCAGAGCAGTTGGAAGTCGCTTGTGCCATGTCGAAATTTGCGTTCAAAGTCACCAAGAATAGCAGCACGACGATCGCAGTGGCCTTGAAAACCACACATCTCACCCTTTTACCAAACTTTAATTTTTTCCGATCAGAAATTATAAGCAGTGAAGGAGAGACATTGAAACGAAGTATTTCAGCAGTAATTTATTTACTGAAGTGAGTATCGTCCATAAAGAAACTGAATTCGGAGACGTCGATGGCAACAAACGTGCTCGTTGGTCATCGCAGAGGGTCCTCAAATTAATGCGCTAAAACCACTACAACAGTCCAGGATAATGTCGAAATAGTTTCGCCTGGCTTGAATCCTTCCAGATAACGATGATAACGGTTTTGAACTCGAACAAACGAATAGTACAACAGTTTCGCGGCATTACTTCTCTCAAAAAAGCATCGGCCGGATGCTTAAACAAAAATTCGTCGTCGAATCAGCGTCCACACTCCTACACGGTCACCAAGCTTGCATAGCGTGTGGCGACGGGGGAATACGCGGTATACGGAATAGCCGGCCGAAGTGGAGGTGTTCCCAAGTTGTGTCAAAAGATGACTCACACTTATCTGTTCTGGCTAGGCGAAACCAACACTGCTTCTAACTACAGGCTGCATACAGCACCCTACTATTGTGTATGAATTTTCGGAGAAAAGATGCCAGGGAGCTTAGGGAAACCTAAACCGCAAAACGTACTTTTCCTTGTGGCAGCTCAGTGGTGGGCTACTGGATAAACGTCCATTTTCTGACCACCACCCCTTGAGAGGGGTTATCTAGTTGTGCTTCTGTCTACCAGCTTTGGCAGGATATACACAGAAAGTTGTCAGCCCAACTTTTTGTTCGCGGAAAAACTAACACTTTCGTGTCACGGTAGAATTTACACACTTGGAGAGGAAGTAGAAGTTCCCTCTGTTTTGTGGTACTTAAGCGCTGCCATCTATCGACAGAAAAAGTTCAAATCTGATTTGCCTCGTAGCTGCTGAGCCCTCTTAAGCGAAAGGCGTGGGAGAAGGGGAGGAAGGGGGGGAGGGGGCTAAGGCCGTTAGTCAAGTCGCACAGGTTTGCTTTTGTGCGGTCTTTGTCTTTCGGCGTTGACCACCCCGAACAACATTAATCGCACAAAAGGAATCCTGCCCCAGTACATGCGCAGGGACTTCCCTCTTCAACTCAACGAAAAAAAAGTCGCCACTGACCGCCTCTCCACGGTGCGACGTGACTAACAGCCTTAACCCCCCCCCTCCCCCTCGCCGTTCTCATCAAAGATTTCGTTCCTTTGACTTCTTCTTCCCCTCAATACCTGAAGACGCTAGTTACTGCCCTCAGTAACCCCTGATGAAGGAGCCGAGTCGGCGTCGAAACGTTGGGTGAAAATTAATTTGTTTTTTGTTGCAGATGTGCAATTTATTATAAGTAAGCGGCCTACAACGCTCGAATACTGCAAAGAAGTCCTAACCAGTAGTCTGGTTAACTAGTATTGAATGGTTAACTTTTTATTTAATATCGCAAAGCTCTGATGTCATCGAGAGGAGTGTAGCCCTCCATAACTAGTACCTGTATCAGTTCTTAAAATTGCTCAAATGCCGTTACCGTCGGCGCTGTGGCCGAAAAAATTTAGGCTATTTCAATGAGTTACGTGCAGTGGAGAGGTTGCTTCTCCTGCAGTCTTCTCGAAAACATACGTGTTTGGGCAGCATGTAACCAGAACACGTTCGGCCAGAGCGCAGAAGGTCACCGCGTTATCGAAATTCCAAAACTCGTATAGATAATGGTAAGGGTGGGCTACATGCCCCTCAATAAATACAGAACCTAACAGCAGTAGTTAAAACGTACATACTATTGAGTTTTGGTCAACCAGCCTTCTAGTTCACACATCTTAGATCTATTCTGGAATACTACACCGCACACAATGCTATACGAAAAAAGCGCCTTTCTAACACAAAACTCCTACCTTAAAAATTGAATGAAGTCTTAAGTGAAACACAATGTATATAGAGCTTATGGGGAGCCATTCTTGCTGCTCTAAACTGCTGACTTCATTGGCATGGTTACGTTTGCCAAAAGCTGTACATTAACCACTCGCACAGCATATGAGCACTCAAAGCTTCTTTGCGTTCTACCGGACGCACAGAGCGACAGCAGCAATTAATATTCTATCTTCTTTCACGGGGTGTTGTTATAATAAGGCTTTACTAAATTGGTACCAGAACGTTCTGGGGTGTAGAAGGTACCGTGCCCGTTGTCATAAGGCGACATACCTTGCCGAGGAACTTGCCGAGGGTGTATTCCGTCTGGGAATTCGTTTCGATGACGACGCCGGGGAATTAGTCGCTGGTCTGCGCAGAAGCCATCACGAAGAAGAGAAAACGCGACCTCGACTCCACGCTTTCCACAGCTGCAATGCACACTTCAGCACAGGCACCAGCGACTGAGCTCGAGACTGGCGTTTCTGACCGCTGCGGGACGGTTTTGGAGAGGTAGCACCACGTGCAGGAAAATAAGCCACGCTATTGTTTGGCGCCACTGGACACCGATATGCAGGCAGTGGCCGCACCTAGTCGGGTGTGACCCTCCTATTGTAGGCGCCCTATTGTAGTCTATTGTAGGCGCCCCAGAAATCCCTTCCCTTATCTTGCTTCGGGAATAGTCCTTCCAGAACCCTCAGGTCACCCAGCATGCTGGGCATTTCCGGGGAATATAGCTTTTTTCGGTGATCTTACCACACCTTCACTAGAACCTGTTCTAACAGCAAAGGCTGACTCGTCACTTGGTTGGTTATAAGCTAGAATGGGCACTGTGAACATCCCGTACTATCTCCGCCAGTGTCAGGTTTCCTCCTAGTCATGAATTACGCTTTCCTGCTGTGGAGTTACAACAGAAAATCGCGTGCCCGAATATCAGTTCATCGTTTTCCAGGCAGGAGTAGGCGTTTGCAGATGACGAAATTTATTCATTATTAATTTCGCTTGAGTAAGTTTGTTCATAGATTACGTTCTTCCGGCGTATATGCTTTGTCCTTTGTCTTATTACGCAAGGACGTAATTTTCAAAGTTAGTATGACCACGTGTTTTCGTGCGGTATCTGAGCCTTTACATATTCTAGAAATTTTTCTATTACAAACAATCACGTAGAAACAATCAGCAGGTTAATGCTGAGACTGCTAAGTATTCGTTTTCAGCTGTTGAGTGCTCAACTTTACAGGGCAGACGGTACAAAATCCACACTAGAGTGTTGTTTGCATGCCCTGGAAAGGTATGCCTGGAATACCTGGAGACTGGGGACAACCGAATACTCAGGGAAAGCGTGGCAACTGCCGACATTGTAAACGAAGGTGGCGTACATGCCAGTGCAGAACATGTTCACGGGATGGGCAATGGCTTTGGTAGCTTGGGCAAGTTGTAGAAAATAGGTTAGAAAACAGGAATCACTAGGAGCTGTGAAAAAGTGACTCATAGGGCAGGGAGTGGTTGCAAGGAGATTAACAGTAAAACGCCAACAAACGCGGTCAGTGTCAGAGCCAAGAGTCTGGGAAGGAACAAAGCCACAAAGGCGGTGGTAACAGCAAGAAGGGGGACGAAAGTAAGTGAGAGGGAAGAAGTACACGCGCGCTAATCGCCGATAATTCCAAATTGAGCCACAGCGCCCGAACTATACTGGAGCGCTTAGGGGGGGGGGGGGGGGGGGGGGTGTAGGCGAGTGGCAGCGAGGATATTCCCGGAGAGGACAATCAACCAGAGACGAAAATCCGCCATTTACCTCCGATTTCGGCTTGAAGCAATGAGGGAAAACTCGTCTGCAACCCAGAAAACTGGTTCAATGCAAACGCATGGAAGCAACGCAGGCGGTACCCGGTTCCACGAGATCCCTACTCCACCTTCAAAGTGCTACCTGCCTGCTTGACAGCTGTTGTCATCTGTCGTTTGCGTATGCGCTGTACAATGTGGTGGGTTGATTTCAAGCAATGGAGACGCGGGCATGAGCATACTGCATATTAGCCGTGTGAAAGAGTATGTTGCAAGGCGTCAGCTGGTATAAAGGCGCATTCACACGACGCACGGTCGGTCCGCGGCCCACGCATCACGTGTTCCCACCTCACTACAACTGACCTGCCGTCCGATGTTGCCAAGCGGACAGGGTGGAACAAAAAAAAACAGACAACGCACTGGGCGAGCGAAATTTGCTGCAATACTGATGAGCAGGAAAGAGAAGACGAGCTTCAGTCTGCTGCCTACTGACCCCGTCTCTCCAATGTATACCTTTCCATCTCTCTGTACATCTGTACCCAAAAATGAATGAGCTACAGTAGCATGCAACTCAAGAATGAATCAGCAATTGCCTCCTCAGAGGAGGCCCTGTTGTTGACGACATATTCCGATTCCCGCCCTTGACTCATTCTCTCCCTCTCTCCGTTGACCAGTCATATTAGACCGGCTAATGTTAAAACGGAGGGGGTAGAAATAAAATGGGCAATAACTAGGACTTAATCGGATTAATCGCGGCGTCATTGAAATCGGTCACAATGATCTTTTTGTTTTGCTTTAGGGGTGTTTGACGTCCCAAAACGACTCAGGCCGTGAGGAACGCCGTAGTGAAGGGCTGCGGTCGTTTAAAGTGCAATGACTTCGCACCGCACACGGGCCTATAGAAATTCGCCTCATTCGAAATTTGACCGTGGGAGAGACATTTACTGCAGCCGAAGCTATTCTAGCAACTATGCTAGCAACCCTATCGAAACGTTGGCAAAAGTGGGCTGGTGGCCAGACCTAAAGCCCGCAGCTTCCCGATCCGCCGCTGAATCCTGCTGGGTAAAACCCACTTCATATTTCTCTCTTGACCGGGCCGCGGGCCGACAGCGCGCCTCACACATCGTAGTGAAGCGGGCGAGGGGACCCTACGGTCGGTCGTGTGAAACGACTTTAGTGGTAGCGATACCTTGCAGTTCAATATAGCAGCGGCAGGACTAAATGATGCTCCCAATGGTCTCGCTGCGACGGCGGGGAAGAGGGCTTTCAAATGCCAGAAATAAACAGGAAACTGCATGTAATAGGCGTTTTGGGAGTATTTGAGCGAAATGGCATTCATTTTAGTGGATGGGTGGGCGCAGAGATAGGCAGGGGCCGGGTGGGCCGCGCAGTGGCTTTTTTACGTGGTCCGTCGGAACTCCGGGCTTACAAATGCGTATCAGCAATTGCAATAATGGAGGCCGAGGCCAGCAACATGGATACTGAGAACATAAGGAAGGAAATATAGAAAACAAATTTAGCTCATAAGTTTCATGAATATGCATAAGGGCAGAGAGAGAGGGAAAGGGTCAAAAACATATCAGCATTTAAAGGAGGGTGAAATAGGTTAATGTGCTCTATTTGAGATTCAGGGATCTAGATGACCCACCGTTTATCGATGGCTACAACTCGGAGGAGTCGAACAGATACACGGCGCAGTGAAGGGGGTAGGCACTGGTAAGTTTATATATCGCAAAATAAATTAGAAAGGAATAAAATAAAACTGCAAAGAACGTATATGGGTATCGGGAGCAATTTTCGGGTAAAGGTCATGGCTAGCAGTAACTTATTCATGGATGGCGGACAATTGGAGGCGAGTAAAAATAATGATCTTCTAAAATGTCTCAAAGAAGACATAAAACAGTTGATAGACGATACCGAGATGATTCTACCATGAAAGAAGGAATGGAAACATCAAGTGTCTGGACGGGTGCACAAACAGTAACGGGACCTTAATATACTTTAACTCTGTGAGGGAGTTACTGCAAATAGAGAAGCTAAATGTGAAGGAGAAATCACAAGGAATTGCGGAGAGTGCGGGCACTGGGACGCCAGCATCGTCCGGCGGCGAAGGCGGTGATCAAAGACCACACTCCCGCCTGTAACGTTCAAGTTCAGTAGTGGCTGCAATACTCTGGCGTCCTTTGTGGAACGTTGTAACTCTTCACACACACACACACACACACACGGCTAATGTGCGTTACTGTGGTGGCCCACTAAGTAGTCATCACAGATGTGGCTTTGGTTGTTTCAGCACTCAGCCAGAACACGCGGTCTGTCCTATGGAAAACGTTGGGGGAGAATGTAATGGCTGAGGCCACCTCGAACATTTTAACGGATCCTAGGCAATAACCTGGAGTTTTTGCTTCTCGCCTATTTTGAAGCGTGGCCAGTACATCATGACTTTAGCCCGTGAAATTGTGTTAATAAAAAAGATGCCAAAGGGACCAGAATATATAGCGACGACCTATGCGTGCACCTCTGTCCTCTTGCCCAGTTTGGATTGCTGGAAGATATAGCTGTGCCTCATTTTAAACGAGGTGGTAGCATGTGCACCATTATAAGCCTTTTTTGCTTGTTTTTTTTTAAGACGTAGGTCTGCAAGTTCGCCATTGTTTTCAAAGTACAATACCTAATCCTGCTGTTCCAAGCTGATGTCGTCTCCCATGCTTTTGAGCCGCTAATCTCCCAATCCCATTTTGCTAACTTGTAGCGCAGATCCATTCACCTGACCATTGTTGTCTCTAAACCCTGGCGCCTCGGGGAGAGTGGCCGCATTCAATTCAAATCATATCTTTATTTTCCATCAGGTGCAAAAGATGATGGGGCTACACAAAAAAAGCTGCCACTTGGCGGTTCGACGAGTCCGCGGGCCCATATATAAGGCTGCGTCTAGACAGCACCAGAGAATCCAGAAGATACCGCCGCATTCCTGTATAAAGAGTTCAATTCTTTCTATTGATGTACCACGCATTACTTATGTGTCAACTTGTCGCCTAGATTTCCTTTGTATATTCGCGTTCTAAGACACCTTGATCTGGGTTGAAAGAGTAGAACCTCTTGAGTTATCATAGAAGTATTGCTTATTGATCCTGATCTTACAGCTTTATAAAGTTCCACATTCTGCTTTTTGGCATATAACTGACCATGTTTTTCCATCTACGTTGCATCTTGTATATGTACTGCGAAAGTGAAGAAAAGAAGGGAAAACTTAAGGGTGTTTGCTAACGTTCCGACAAGAGGACACGACTTCGTCTGTGCAAAACATTCATCATTGACGGGATTTAACTATGGTCATCCCTCCGAGTTGGAAGAACCAGTGAGGAGGAGGAGGGTGTGAAGTGGGAATGGAGTGTAGGTTGGGGCGTGTGAAACTTCTCCAGACATGATGGCTGCCAAAAATGATTATCCGGTTGAGAAAAAGGCAAGTTCAGCTCAAAGGAATGCTGGGGTGCGGAGCGTAGAGATAGCCATAGTGGCCTTCAAAAGGCTGTGTCTCCAGCTGGGACAGATGGCTTCCTATGAGTGGCTGCGATGATCTGAAAACTCAGATAAGGGGTTAGTCAGCATGGCAGAACAAAATCCCGAGAAACATATAATAAAGTTAAAAGATAACACATGAGGGTGAGTTCAGAGAAAGCACGAAAGGAAGGGGGGGGGGGGTGGAAAGGAGTCCCGAAGATGTGTTCCGGAGAAGTGGCGGCAAGAGGAGTAGGGCACAAGCTCAAGTTAAATTGAACATAGGGAAAAACAAATTGAATAAACATTCCCATGAATGAAGAGTCGACGCGCTCAGCAACGCTATAACTCAAAATCCACACCCACATCCTCTCCTTGTCCCTTTATTCCCGCCAGCCGCAACTAGGTGCTCCAGGTTTCGATGGCAGATGCCGCGGCTAGCAACATCTTTTCGTTACATTGTTATGATATTAATAAAAATTCCCTAACATTTACATGAAACTGAAGTGTATCTGATCCTGTTATTACCGTCCCCCTTGCATCCTGCACATGTGCTGCGAAAGTGAACAAAGGAGGGGACAACTTCAGGGTGCTTGCCAACGTTCCGACAAGAGGACGTGACTTCGTCTGGGCAAAGCGTTCATCATTGACGGGACCATTGACGCGCGTTTGGGAGCGCATCGATCCTTTCATTAATGAGAATATGTATTCAATTTGTTTGCCACCCGTTCGTCGATGAGTTCAGTGAGTCCACTCAGTGAACTCATGGACCAACGAGTGGCAAACAGAGCTCGAAAACAATATATCCAACACTTCCTCCGCGGTCATACTGCCAGCTCACCGACAATCGTCCCAAGAAGCTTACTAGGCTTTTGTATAGTTGGGGGCCAAAATGGCGCCAATTCAATAAAGCACAAATTAATGTCAAACAGCTCCTGTATTTCACTCACAAACGAACAATTGTTGAATATTAATGTCCTGTATGAACCCCCCAGTTTGCTCACTTAAGTGACGCGCTAGAGCGGGTCCATTATAATGCTGCGTGATTTCTGTCCAATAATTAAAGCTTCTCAGCTAATGTTACGTCTCTAAAAAACCAATTTGTTTGGGGATATTTTGCTAACCGTACGAAACATTTGAGGTTGCAAATCATGCATCGCATCTATATTGGGAAGCTGAGCATTGACGAAGACCGGTACGTGCTTCGACCTCACAATTTTTCCTAGACGACTTGATCATCAGTGGAAGATCCCAGTGATTAAATGTAGCACCGATATTTACAACGCCCCGCTTTTTCCACGGACGATCAATGCGTGGAACAGGCTGGCAGCCGGCGTCACTGAGTGCAGCACGGAAGATCAGTTCCGAGCATTCTTATCTGACGTGTGACTGGCGCGCAGTTCTCTTGCGCGCGTCTTTGACTTCATTAGTGTCATTGGATTTGTGGAGCTTGGTTGTCCTCCTTCACTGCATGCATTTCCTTATTCATTATTAGCTGTGTCATTGTATTTTTGTTATCCTGTGGTACTTTCGGCAAAACTAGTAGAAGTCATTGTTTCCTACCCTGAAAAAATGCCTTCGGGCGCTGCAGGTTCCTGAAATATAAAAAATAAATAAAACCCCAAATATAGCAACACTTAAATTTATCGGTCGTCAGCAAGAGATACCTCAAAAGATGTCCCCACCATAAATAAGGATTTGGTCTTCTCCACAGTTGCTGAACCCACCGATGTAAAGACTTGAAGCTCCCGTAACTAGCGCTGTTAAATCCACCCCTGAGGCAGTGTTGGCAGACTATTTTCTTCTTTTGTTTTTCGGTATTTCTTTCCGCCATGTTTACTAATCCCTTATCTGAGTTTTTCAGGTCAACGCAGCCAGTCATACCTAATGTCCATAGAAAAGTTTGTCTAGGGGCTTTAGTCTTACCAAGCCACCTGTCCCAGCTGGACACACAGCCTTTCATGGCCACGCTCGTTATCTTCTCCACGCTCCACACTCCCGCATTCGTTTCTGTGGAGCTGGTCTTTTATTTTATTGTGTTGGAAATGTCGTTCGATTTAAGACACTCTGTTGGCCTGGCAAGACATAATTTAACACGTTGTTACACCCCCATGTAAGGATAGGACTTCTGTCCTGCTGAAATATGAAGCACCGATTACGGAACGGACCAACCAGAACGAAAGGGAGAAGGTCTCTTTGAGCCCTAGCCACAGGAACAAGCTTGTGCACTGTAGATCGAATATAATCTATCAGATTCCGCTGACCTGCGGTAAAGTTTATATCGGGCAAACGGGCCGTAGTATCGACTTTATATTACTCCATCGTTCAAATCCCTTATCTGATTCACTTGGCCAGCATCTGCCTAAGCATTGTAAAACCTGCAAGCATGATGACAACGAATGCACTCCGCTTTTCGGCAGGACTAAGGTTATCGGACGCTCCAGGGAAAAGAAAGATTCGAAATTGTCGTAGCCTTGGAAATCGCGAGACAAGGGCCTGACAAATGTGTTAGGGGTGCGTCCATTCACTTGTACCGCAAGGCGTTGGAGTCTCTCGGGTAGACGAGATGATTAAGGTTTTTTCCTCTGTGTGTTGGTGTGCATGCGCTTTGTTGTTGAAACAAGGAGGCCTTCGTGGAATAAACCACTTGTTAGTCTGCGCTCTCGACCCGTGTGCTTTTTTTCATCTTATTCCGTCCTTTTTGCGCAGTTATTTCTTGTTCTTATGATGTCTTCTACAGCACTCCTATTGAGTAAAAACTTCGCAGTAAACAGAATTAAGCGTACCCTTGACTCTGATCAGTGGCCGGAGCCCTTGGTGCGCAATGCAACCGCACACACTAATTGAGCGACGTTCGCTTCATTGAAAAGGCCGCAGCTAGAAAGGGCCACAAGTGGGCTTTTACCGCGTGAGGCGCAATTAGCGTTGCTCGACGCGGAACGAATCTCTGGTCTCTCAGCACAACTGTTTGGTCGAATACCATTTCCCAAGTATTTGACCCAGAAGAGCCGAACGCCACGCCGGGGGAAGTATTGTGCCCTTTAGGAAGCACGTCGGCAGAGGGGTCCAACGCAGGACCTCCCTTATGCGAGGCGGACGCTTTAGCCCAATGCCACCGCTTCGTGAACTGCGACTCACTCAAAAAATAAATACGACTAACCAATCTGCCTTACAATAGCTGAGTTTTCAATTTCCGAAAACCTCTCATTGTGAGAGCCGAGTAAAAGAGTGCGCTTATATTACCTTCACCACACCAATTCATAAATCGAAGTGTTGATAATGAGACTGCTATACATAAATGCACCCAGATGAACTGTTAGCGATGAAAGATTATAGCAATTGCTGGAGAATTAGATGCATTTCACTTGAAAAGAGCCACTGGCCATAGTCACTGGCCGCATGAACTTCTCGTCCTGGAGTGACTGCAGATTAAAAAAATGGTGGTGGTTTAGTTCTGGTTAAACCTGGATTGGCGTGATAGCTAAATCTGGACGAGTGGAACGCGCTCGGCTGAATTGCAAAGTCAGTCTTTCGCCGCACCGTTTCTCTGGGCGCTCCTTAATCTTCGTCCCACTTGACACAGCGCATGCGCACTGCTGTGGCAGTTCGGCTTCGCCGGCGTGCTGCGACGTCGGCAGCAGCAGCTGCTCCACACCACGTGACCAACCACTTGGCTGGTCCCATGACCAGCCACAGCACCGCGCCGCCGGCAGCTGCTCAGTACCTCGTGGCCAACCACGTGGCGGTGGCGGCATCGCCACTCTGATGGCTCGTAATGCTACCATACTGCAGCTATCGCTACACAAACAGTTGTCGTAATAATCATTGCAAATTTTCTTGTCCTGCACTGACTGAGGACCAGCCGCATACAGACAGGCCGCTGTTTGTCCCACTTCGTGGAGAAAGTCGATTCAACCGATAATACGACTGCCTTCCAATCTTCTGCAGTCCAAGCTAGGTGGCTTGTGTCAATGTCGAGGCGGAGTCATTTGTGTTGGGCGGTGAGAAGTAGCCTCCAGCAAGCGACGCTACTATAGGGGAGGCATATTCCTGCTGAGCGAAGCCGTTTCCTAATCGCCCACAAAGACACTGCCTGGACGCCAATTTCCTCCTCTATCTTGGCAGCGGCCGTATGGGGACTGCAGAAGGCGGCGGCTACGATCAGCCGGTCTTCCTCCTCACTGAGGGATCTCGGACGTCAGCTAAGGTCCGCGTTGCCAATCCTCTCTTCTTCTAGGAAAACACGCACAATGCCTGTTACGGTCCCTGTACTGCGCACCATACATCGGCAGCAATGCTTCTCCGGGCTCTGCCTTCCTGAACTAACGTCACGATTTGCACTCTTGTAGCGAAGTTGATGCGCGGCATCTCTCTTTTTCCTCCTGGGGAGATCGGTAGATCCCAAATCTAATTTATAACACCTCTTACCGTCCGTCACGAATAAAGCGTACGATATCACGGCTTTTATTGACTTGTTCTATCTCTTAGGCAACAACCAATCGACCGTTTATTTCAGGCAATTATTCCCTCTTCCTTCAAAGCCATCCTTCGGCAAGAGTGGCTGGCGCTGCTCCCGAAAACATCTGCCAAGCATGCAGAAAACAAACAACTATCCGCACCTTCACCCTTCACCTAATGGAGTGCAAAGCAGAATAAAAGCAAAACAAACGAAAAGAGAGACGGCGACACAGAAAAAGAAATTCGTTGGAGGCATTAAAATATCCTTTAACTTCGGGAAGGTGGAGGCCGTATGAGACTCATTGCACTGATTTGAATTTGAGTGGTGACGTCACGCCGCGCAAGCGCAGTGTTGCTTGGCCACAGTGGGCAGTTTGCTCACAGATCAGTCGGCAGGTTGTGACACGTGACCATGTCACGTGACCTAGGATGTAACGGACGGACACCGCGAGGTGACGTGACCGGACGGACGGCCACCGCGAGCATCAGTTACTAAAGGTTTTCGCATTAATAAAATTTGCTGGGCCCTTGACAGTCCCCTGAAGCCCCTAATACTCAAGAATGCGAACGGACTCTTGTTATCAGCCCCTTCGTCACCTGCAGCGCCACGCCATATGTCATTCAGGCACTCCGTTGACCCCTCAAGTGTGCTAATGTTTCTTACTCGCGACTGTTCTTGAAGACCGCCGATACGTTTGTGGCAGCACCTGTGGATGGAAGAATGCCCTGAATCTGTTTGTTGTTTATAGTCGGATGCAACTCAAGAACGAAGCTGCTTTTTCCCATCAAAGGACCATTTTGCAGACAGTAGCGTAGTCCGACTGTCAAGAACATGCTAGAGCGGCAAAGCAGGGCGAACTAGATGAAAGGGGATCGTCTCTTTCCTCTATTGTCGGGGATAGACCTGTGTCTCCGTTGTGGCGCCGCTTCCTGCATTGTCACGCTAGCAAGGTGACGACAATCGGCCGACGCCGTTGGCTGGAAGGGGGTCCTTTGACGGGGAAAAACCGCTGTGGTCCCCAGTTGTATCCGGCTATAGTCACGACTAACTTCCTTGCCGATGGTCAGAATCACTGTAGCACATAAAGTTCCACGATCCTTAGTCCCGTGTCCTCCATCAAGAGTTGCTGTGTCGGCACTTCTTACCGCAGGGTGACAAATAGGATGCATTCGCCGGGAAATTACTATGACTAAGCTCAGCTCCCACCGGTGGCATGTTGTTCTTTGTTCTCGTGCTTTTGTAAATCTCCCAGTGATGAAAAACTACAAATTCAAATAAAAGAAAGTTGTCCCCTGTGCACTTTGGTCTCGGTGGATGTTGCCTTGCCTCATATCTGCCATAACGACCATCATATATCCTCTTTCTGGTGAACTGATTAACCCGTGGTTATTCCCCATTCATCTGCCGCTCCCTGTGATTTCAGGCTACAGCAGATCCAAAGGAATCTGTCATGGGGGAGAAAGGGAGAGTGGGTCGAAATGGAGAATCGGTCGACCCGAATGGTTGGAGGGACCCTTTTGAGGGGAACTCGCCGCTTCATTCTTGAGTTGTATATGACTATAGTCAGATACAACTCAAACACAGAGCTGTCTCTCATCGTCAAAGAACCTGCGTTCGACCAATGTAGTCAGCATATTCTCATGATCTGCCGAGCGTAACAATGCAGGGAACCGTTCGACAATGCAGAGATGGGACTATACCCGACCATGGAAGGAGGGGGCTATCCTCTTTCATCAGCTACTGCCTGCCTACAATAGAACACGTGAAAAAAAAGAAGTAGAGATTGCAAGGCCAGAGGACAGAAGAGTGTTACTGACTATCTACACAGTGAGCCATAATTTGCATGATGTCATAGCTGCCGCCATACTATCTGGGTCCAGAAACACGGCGAAAACCTGGTCATTTTTCTGATCCGCTTACATTTCCAAGTGATCCTGGCGCACAGTGCTGTATCTGGACTCTGCGCCCAGAAACGGCGCACCATATGTAGTGTGAAAACTACCAGGCAAAATAGAAATTTCTCTATACATAATAAATTACTCTATATTGTTCATATTTTAACTAATCGCCTTATTATTTTTCGCGCACTGAGTCTTTGCGTATATATATTTACCTCTGTTCACCATTGTCTCACAGTTTATTTTTAACTCTGCACTCACCATTTACCCTTATGAAAATGGTCTATAGACTGCCTATAGACATTTTATAGACTCTATAGACACCCTTTAGACGGATTTTTTTCAATAGACTGTCTATAGAGAATCTATAGACTAAAGTCTATAACCGCCCTAATTTCCTTTTGTCTATAGATGGTCCATGGACTACCTATAGACTGAAGTCTATAACCACATCAATTTCCTTCTTTCTATAGATGGTCCATAGACTATAGACTAAAGTCTATAACAGACATAATTTCCTTTTGTCTATAGATGGTCCATAGACTACCTATAGACTGAAATCTATAACCACATCAATTTCCTTCTGTCTATAGATGGTCCATAGACTATCTATAGACTAAAGTTTATAACAGACAATTTTCCTTTGTCTACAGACGGTTAATATATTATCTATAGACTAAAGTCTATAGCCACCTTATTTCCTTTTGTCCATAGACTGTCTATAGATCATCTACAGACTAAACTTCATAACAGACATAATTTTCCTTTGTCTATTTGGCGCGAGCTCCACCACTCGAGCGAATGGCGCTAGTGTCGACCTTGCGCCAGCAAGTGGGATCGCGTGTCTCCTCTCACTGCTGCAGAAGCGGACTATCGGTCGCAGTTAGGCGTTCTAAATGCTAAAAGTCGCGCTATCATCTGCATTTTTCGTTGTTAGTGAGTGCCAGCATTTTACACTTCGATCGTGTGTCGTCGTCGGTGCTGCTACAGTTTATTTCAGCTTTCCCCATGGTCGCTTACTGCTCTGTGCCTCAATGCCGGACTTACGCGGCGGAACCAGGCGTAAGACAGGAAGACAGGAAGCTGCGAGAAGCCTGGTTAGTCAAGCTGCGAATGGGCAAAGATGCGAGTGTACATTCTCGTGTGTGCAGCAAACATTTCACCGAACAAGATTTCGTCTATGGAGTTGGCGCTAAACTGTTCGGTGAGTAGCGACCGAAGCTGCCGCGAGCATTTACGTCCGCGCATGCCTCTCTTGTGGAGCTAACGAAGGTTAATTGCTGACAGGATGGAAAAGGCGCTGGCTTCTACGCGACGCAGTGCCGTCCAATAACCTGCCTGTTCGACCTTTGGATCGTCAGCCGTCTGCTCGGCGTCGCCGAAACAGGGCAGAGGGCGGAGGTAAGCTGAATGTGCGTGGTAGCAACGGGCGCGATGACGCAGTTTCAATTTCTCGCACAGCACGCCGTGCGTAGCATATTTACATGTTTAGAAACAAGCATTGCACTGTGTCTCAAGCCCCGCCGAGGTGGCTCAGTAGTTAGGGCGCTCGACTACTGATCCGGAGTTCCCGGGTTCAAACCCGACCGCGGCGGCTGCGTTTTTATGACGAAAACGCTAAGGCACCCGTGTGCTGTGCGATGTCAGTGCACGTTAAAGATCCCAGGTGGTCGAAATTATTCCGGAGCCCTCCACTACGGCACCTATTCTTCCTTTCTTCTTTCACTCCCTCCTTTATCCCTTCCCTTACGGCGCGGGTTCAGGTGTCCAAAGATATATGAGACAGATACTGCGCCATTTCCTTCCCAAAAACCAATTATTATTATTCACTGTGTCTCAAATAACTGTTTTTGCTTGCTGCGCTTGTTTTGTGCAGTGATGCTTTAGGTAGCGTTGGCGTGTAATTGATGAATGGATGTATTCATTTTGTCGCGAGACTCATAAAAGTGCACTAATGCTTGCCTGTGGCACGCGACTTCTATAATTAAGCTAATTTTGTATTTTGGCGCTCCTATGCTTGATGATGTTACCTTTTCTTACAAGTGTTAGATTCAGTGTCTGGTAATGATGCTCATGTCATTGCTTTGCATTTCGAACCCCTTGCACGTGCGTGACAAGCACGTACAAGCGTATTTTAAAACGGCTTGGCTAAACGTCCACTGCATTCATTCATAAATTCATTGTACACCATAAGCTAAACTTTTGTTTCCACAAATGAGCTAAGCAAGCCGAAGCACAGTTTTAACAACCAACGTTAATAAATACAAAGCCCTGGTGCTCTTCAGGACGTTGGCAATCGTATCTTTATTGGTGTTACATCATCACCTATGTATCAACTGCGATCTTCTTTATTTGTTAATCAAGAATGTCAATAGAGAGGAATTAAGGCTGGTATTGCAGTGCATGCAGCAAGTTTGGAGAATTTATACCTACTTGCATAGCAAAGGCTGTGGCCAACTGTTTTAATTATTGGCTTTCATACAGCTAGAGGTTCGCAGTACCATTTTGGGAGAAATGCATATCTGAATCTGACATTTTATTTCCAGAAAACAGGGCGTTGAGCGACAATTTTTCTAAAGAGAAGCCGTTACCGTTGCCTGCATGTGATCCAGAGATTGAAACAAGTGCATCTTCCTCAGGAGAAATCGAAGACAGTGCACCTGCCTCACGGGGCAACGCAGATATCAGTCCCAGTCCAGGTGGCAATCAAGGCATCATTGTCAGCTGTGTTATTTATATATTTATTGCATTTGTTGACTGCGAAAATAATTTACATTATCTGCTTCAGATATCCCTGCTGAGCTTCAAGCCGTAAGGAAGGAGATTGGCGTGCAAGCCAACACGCTCGATGCTGCACGAAAACAACCACTGAGCACAGCAAGCATTCAGGGAGAAAAAGATCTGAACATCTTAACTGGGATTCCCTGCTTCCAGCTGTTCAATAACATATGCGATGTTTATACTGACAGCCGGATGCTCATGCAAGCAAAACGGTTTTGCTTATCAAACGAAGACGCGGTGTTCTCAACGCTCATCAAGCTTCACCACAACAAGTCATTCGCATTGCTTGGTGTGCTTTATGGCATTCATCGCACCACAGCATCAGAAATATTCAAGGCCAGTGTAATAATCTTGGCTGAAATTATGAAAAATGCAGTTTTTTGTCCGAGCAAGGAAGCTGTTGTTGATAACTTGACGGTGTACTTCATGGAGTACTCGAGTGTGAGAGCTGTGCTAGACTGCACGGAGATCCCAATTCAGAGGGCAAAGGATATGGAGTCCCAGCTGTTGACATACAGCTTGTACAAGGGTGTGTACACAGCCAAGGTTTTAGTCGGTGAGACACCGGGAGGTCACATAAGTTATGTAAGCAAAGCTTATGGTGGTCGGGCATCTGACTCCCATATAACGAAGGAAAGCAAGATACTAGAATTGTTTCTACCTTCAATTGACAGTGTCATGGTGGATAAAGGGTTCTTAATAGACAACCTTTGCCTTGAGCATCAAATCACAATGGTGCGTCCCCCGTTCCTACGCAAGAAAAAGGAACTTTCAAAAAATGAAGCTGAAAAAAAAAAATCAAAGTATCGCAGCCGCTCGCGTTCATGTGGAGCGTGCAATCCAGTGAATGAAAGGGTTTATGATATTGACGGGGAACTTTGGCACCGAGCTTTTTGCTTACGTTGATGACATTATACAAGTCATTGCGGGAATTGTGAATCTCCCCAAGCCCATCTTCAGCAGCGACCAGTTTTTGGTACAATAAAGGGCTACCAAAGTGCATGGACATAATGTTTCAGTACAGTTTCTTCTTAGATTCTTTCTTACGGCTCCTTTATATGTTTGCTTGAACCAAGTGGTAAGCTTTTTTGCAATATTCTTTTAAGTAAGTTGTACATTGCATTTGCTTCTTTATGTTCTTATCACCAGTTTTCATCATATGCCTTACTTTTGTTCCGTTACATATGTGCTTGGTGTCTTGCTTCTCTTGACCGAAATGTTTTTCTGTAATCGTTTAGTGCTTTCATTCTGTACACGCTTTTTTCTTTCTTGTGTCAGTCCCTCCAAATGTGTTCCCCCTTTGGAATCACAGGGCATTCCTGTATATCAGTAATTACGCAGCAAACAGCATGACATTAAGTACGCAAGTTGCATTTTCATGGTGTAAGTAACAGCAAAGATCGAAATGCTCTAAAGTAAACACTTTTTTTGCTGCCAGCCATGGGCATAGTAAAAATGAAATAATGGTGGACACCAGTGTTCATTGAGAGACAAGGGAAGGCAACACATATGACTTGAAAAAGTAGACAGCCCTCTCCACAACATCATTGAAGAAAGAAGCGTTGAACTCTACAGGGAACAACAAGTAGTTTTCCCTGTCTGGAAACACAAAAACATCTGCACTAGACACCCCTGCCAAACCCATCTGGACCTGCACTTGACAGAAATACCTGCTGGTCTCCTTCAGAGACAAGCTTATGCCTTCACTTGTTATTTCTTTTGCCTTGAATTTGTCTAAACTCATCGGGCACTTCACTTCAAGAACTCTTGGAGCGCAGCAGTCGCATGTGACTACCCCATCTGGACTGGCGCCAGTGCATGGATGCTAGTCTGAAATTAAAAGTCCGCACTGTTCAACTTTCACATTTTCATTCTGACTTGCAGCTAAATAAGCCATCTTTGCTGTTTCTTCTAGAAGAGTGCCTCTTAACATTGCAGGTGTCTGCACTGAGTTTTCTTTCAACACAACTTTCAGCAGAGGTCGCACATCATGTGGGCCCATCCTTGTTCTGAGTGTATGCACTCGTGTATAAACAGAATATGCAATTGATGCTGTTACCATTCCTTTTCTGTATATCAACCAGTCTGGAGAATTTCCTTGTGCTTTTGTTAAATTATTTATCATGTCAATTTTTGTGTTTGTGTATGTTTGTTGGAGGCAGCTGTAAATTTCTTTTGCTGAGAGCACTCCTGCTGCAATGCCCTTCTCAGCAGTTTCAACAAGTGCTGGTGGGTTTTTCACGCCAAGGTTTGCTCGTCTTCCTGTGCTTGTTTGACTGTCTTCATGCTGCTCATACAGCTGGACAGTGGATGAGATTGGCTGTATGGATAGCAGTGGCGCTGTATCGCTGCATGATGGATCCACAGTTGTATTGCCTGAACCTTTACTTGACAATGGGTATGTCAATTGGTCACAGCGACTTCCTGAAATGAAAGAAATAGAAATTTATTCCTATACTTTTAAACAAAAAATAAATTGGTCTGCATTTTTTGTATTTGGTTATGTTGCTCTCACTAAAAGACGTATACTGAAGCATCTGCTTTTTCCTTAAACCATTTATTTTATGGGTAACAAAACAGTAAGCTCGAAAAACAGGCACAAACAGTGGCAACGCACTATATGAAAATGTTTACACACAGTAAATAAGCTTGCTAATTGTTGGCATTGGTAAGTGTCAATGCCATGCTATAACAAGGTGCTAAGTCACGAAGCAGATTGCATCAAACTAAACTATAACAATATATCCACTTACTGCCTTCATTGTGGTGGAGTGCAACACAGTTGTATGGCAATTCTAGAAGCAGCCTCTTCAGGATGTTGCCATTAGGCACCTTGACATTATCTCCTTTAGCCTGAAACGGGAAAAGTTCCATCAGCGTATTCTCCTGAGTACACTAATAGCGTTTTCACTTCACGTGAGCACTTTTTAATCATCATTATGATGATAAAAACTGAGCTTAGTACAGCTCTGTGGCTGTTGGATGGCTGCTCTCAACAAACTTTCTGCTGCTTAACTTGATCAGTACTCCAGAGGTTCTCAAGGTACATTGGAAGAGGCTCTTGTGGCCTCAGGCTTACTAAACAGTCACGCTCGAAATGAGAAAGTTTCACTTAAAATTACAGAATAATATTTTTGTGAGTATGTCAAGCAACATTTCCAAGAATTTTTTATTTTGATGCTTTTTCTCCTTGCTTAACACATGAAACCTCTTTGAAACAATTAAAAAGCATCTATTGTATTGTTTTAACCGTCTTAAATCAAGTATTCCAGCTATGGTGGACGAACAACTTTGATAACAGCCACAGATTGTTAGTCTCAATGCACTCTGTGCGAGATCACAAAAAGCATTGACCTCAATGATCATTCACAGCACTTATCTGACACTAGTATTATGAACAAAGCAAGCACTTGAAACCACAAAAAGAGTCCCTGTTAAAAAACTATTGTAACTTTGACTAACCTGCAGCATGCATTGTAGAGACATTGGCACATATAAGTGCGTGAGTACAAATACCTCTGATACAGTGTTCATAATCAAATGAAACAGCAGTAAACGGCTCTCTTTTCTTATGAAGGGTACAGAAGCCTGACAGTACTCTGCCTTGGTGTATCTTAGTTTATAAGCAAAATAATAATGACAGACTATGCACCTTATTTTGCCGCTACAAATTTCGTGTATGGTTACGCCAAAATCAAACTTGCGCCATAAAAACAACATCTAACGTTGCTACAGATTGAAGTGCAGTCATAACTGCCAATCAATCATATGCTAATAAAATAACATTCTGTAATACTTTATCCTCCTATTTCAAATTTGATGCAACATGTATCATGACTTACCTTTTTGGTACAAGGCAGGTCCACTATCTTCCTTGGTGCATATTTTCCTTTCACACCAGCTTTCTGATCTTTTCCCCATTGCTGAGGCAAATCAGTAGATGACATGAGGTCGAAGGTCTCTGCGTCATTAATGTGCAGCAGAAAAGCGACCACGTGCTTGCACTTGTGCTGGCTAGAAAAAATAAAGGCATAACTAACTTTTGTTTCCTAAAACAAAGCACGCATATTAGCATGAATTTGTAAGCTTTACAAAACACACCTTACTTTACAATGTTCTCACTTGTTTCAGCAGTAGATGCAGATTACATGTTACAATGTTTCATAATATTCGTTAGTAATATGTGGAATTTAATTGACAGAAAACTGTCTGCAGAGCAAAAGATAAACTACAACAGTTATATTCCATCCATGAAACCAACGTTAGTATTCATACCCTGCTTTGCAAGTGCAAGATGCAGCAGTCACTGTCCTTCCTTTTATTTTTATCTCCAGTTCATGAGGATCTTTGTTGATAGCGGAGGTCCGAAGGATAAGCCCAACAAACGTGACCTCATCGTCTTTGCAAAGCTTCACGCTGCACACCATCACGTGCTTCGCCTCATAGACCTTTCTATGAAAAGCCGGGAGGTCTCAAATTTCTTCTCAATGAAGTCATTGATGCTCGACAGCGGAAGTTTCACTGAGATGAAATAAAAGATTGTACAGCGTAACAGACAAAAAATAACATGCACGCAGCCTTAAACGAAGTGGCAATTTTAGATGGCCGAGAAAGCCGTAAACACGAGATAGAACATTACAGATTGTGACCTCATGAGGAAAGGGTCAACAAAACTAGTTTGCGCGGAGTAAACTCACATTCGCCCAAAGCTCGAATGAGAATATGATCGCGGTCAATAAGCACGAATGCGCGACGTGAAATACAGCACAGTTCCATTTAAATATTTCTCCGAGTCGTCTCCGCCGTCCAACCTGACTGCTCCAAGTTCAGTGGTGCAGTCGAACGGCGCCGCTTCCGCTGGCACTGCTCGAAATCGCTCCGCACTTGTCGCGGAGAAATTTCATTACCGAGATTAGTGACCACTTACCTCTGACTGGGGGTGTTGAACCTTCAGTTCTCTCCATAGCATCACCATCAACGCTGGTCGATGCACGCTCGTTGCCACTTCAACAGCTCGCTCACACGGTAACGCGTGCTTTGCTTTTGTCGAGTGAGTGAGCTTGATGCCTCAAATTGAGCTTAAGCAGGTCCAGAACCAAGTGTGTTTATTAAATGAATAAATAAACTATTAGCGCGCAACTAAACTACACGGGAAAGCGTCTCACAGTAGCAGTTAAACGCCGGTTATCCCACTTAGTGCGTCAGGCGCGCGCCGCTGAGATGGCGCCACAGTATGTCCTCGCGTACAATATTCAGTAAATAGATAATCTATAGACTACGGTCTCTAACAGCCTTAATTTCCTTCCATCTATAGGTGGTCCATAGACTATCTATAGATTAAAGTCTATAACCTCCTTAATTTTCTTCTGTCTATAGATGGTCCATAGAATATCTGTAGACTAGTCTTTAACAGACAAAAGTTTTCTTTGTCTATAGGCGGTCAATAGATTATGTTTAGACTTAAGTCTATAACTGCCTCATTTTCTTTTTTGCATAGAAAGTCTATAGACCATCTTTAGACCAAAGCCTATAGTAGACAATTTTCTTTTTTCTATAGGCGGTCAATAGATTTTATATAGACTAATGCCTATACCAGCCTTATTTCCTTTTGTCCATAGACAATCTTTAGACCATCTATAGACTAAATCCTATAACCGCCATAATTTCCTTCCGTCTATGGACAATCTATAAACCATCTATAGACTAGTCTATAACCGGCTTAGCAGCCATTTGTCTATAGACGACCTATAGACAATTTATACACCAAAATCTCTAACCGCCTTAATTTCCTATCGTCTATAGACAATATTTAGACTACATATAGACTATTGTCTATAGACCTATTGTCTATTGTTTATAACAATCTTAATTTTATCTAACAATTTATACACTGCCTTTCGAATAAGTCCATAAAATATCCATTTCTTTTCGCACTGCATGCTGAGTAGAACTGCATCGGGCCGCCGCGGTGGTTAAGTGGTTATGGCGCTCGGCTGCTGACCCGAAAGACGCGGGTTCGTTGCCAGCCGCGGCGGTCAAATTTCGATGGAGGCGAAATTCTTGAGGACCGTGTGGTGTGCGATGTCAGTGCACGTTAAAGAACCCCAGGCGGTCGAAATTTCTGGGGCTCTTCGCTACGGCGTCCCTCATTCCCTGAGTTGGCTTGGGACGTTAAACCCCCACGAACCAAACTGCGTCGGGTGACCGCAACTATTGTCAGAGTCCTCCGCTTCGTTTGCTATTTCAGGAATAAAAAAATATCGTCCAACGGCAATGCAATACCTTCCTGTATATTGTTTTTAGAAACTTTGAAGAGCTAATTTTCCTTAAACCGCGACGCATATTGAGAATATAATTGAACTTTCTATGGAGTGCTGTAGAGCAGTAATATTTCGTTGCAATAATACGGCGGTGGACACGCCTGTAATTGAGCCAGCATCATATCCTGGCGGAAGAAACGCCTTATAGCCCGGTAATTTGACCGCGCCACTAGCTTCTTGTAGAGCAATAATGTCTGGTGGACGTTGTTGTGCTTGAATGTGAAACTGCAGATTCCCCCGTTTGCGCCGGAAGCGCTTGTACTCGCTCTTTGGGAGTTGCGGTAGCGGCACTCGCCTCTTGATAGCGGGCGGCTTCCGTTTCTTCTTGGCAGGAACGCCGGAGTCATCTTTGGCGGCGTCTTGCTGCAGGCGCCGGGCGCTGTATTGTAGGCGAAGAACGGTTTACCATTCTCCGGACCCCGCCGCGGTGGCTCAGTGGTTAGGGCGCTCGACTACTGATCCGGAGTTCCCGGGTTCGAACCCGACAGCGGCGGCTGCGTTTTTATGGAGGAAAAACGCTAAGGCGCCCGTGTGCTGTGCGATGTCAGTGCACGTTAAAGATCCCCAGGTGGTCGAAATTATTCCGGAGCCCTCCACTACGGGGCCTCATTCTTCCTTTCTTCTTTCACTCCCTCCTTTATCCCTTCCCTTACGGCGCGGTTCAGGTGTCCAACGATATATGAGACAGATACTGCGCCATTTCCTTTCCCCCCAAAACCAATTATTATTATTATTATTCTCCGGACGCCAGCTCCGCGGGCGAAATGTCATCCCCCACGACGGTGTAGTTCATAGTTGAGGTCGTGTGAGCGGCCGGCTGGCTCGAACAAGTGAGCGCAGAGCCCAGGGCCCTGAGGGCACGGCAGCGTGTAGAGAAGTCCGTGAGGCACACAGAAAAGGGCGTTGACTTGCCAGAACTTGCGAAAGACGTTATGCTATGCAGCATAATAATTATTTGAAAACAGCGCCACATACTATTCGATGGGAGATGCGGCGCGCATGGAATAAGTAGTAAGGTTTCGGTTTTGGTTTTCGCGAAAGTAATAAGGTTTTTAAAGCGCGAGCGGAGAATTTATGCTTTAAACCTTTGTGTTCTTGGATGCTAGAGCAAGCTACACTTGGCAAGAGTGCAACCAATATAGACATGACCGTGAAATTGGTTTGTTTCATTTTTTACCCATTTTGCCCGGAGTCGGCGGAAAATCATCCAGGCAGCAAACGACCGTGTGCGCCGGTGTGTCGGCGTCGGCGGAGTTCTCTCTCGTGGATTACATTTTGATTGAAATTCAACTTAATCGTCCACTTACGGTAAGTCTACACGATTATTTTTATTCATTTGGTCTCCTTAGCCACTCTAAGCAGTGCTGCGTGTGCAGAGCAGATTATGTGCGCAGCGACAACCTTCTTATCCACGTTTGTAAGCGGCGGTTGTAAGCACGTTTGTTGAGCAGCGGCAGCCGCCATGTTCTCGAATAATGCGCTTACGTCTGTGCCGCTATGTCTTTCCTAGCGCGCGGAAAGGCACACGGTGCGAAACCCGGGACGGTAAGCCCTCCTCGCGAGCTCTCTACTGGCTTTTCCGTGTTGAAAGGTAGGTGCGCAGCCAGAAATATCGCTTAGCCCGTGAGTGAAGGCCGAAATGAAACTATGCGTTAGAGCCGTGTGAGCACGATTTACTTGGCGTCTGCGGAAACGCACAATCAAGTTCTGAGGTGGATTACATTTATTTTTTATTCTTTGTATTATCGCCTGTCGGGACCATGGAGTGCTGTTCATTGAGAGGTGTGCATTAATTGCTTGTTTGTTGTAGCCGCTCACTCGGTGCGCGTCGTTGGCAGCGACGTTTCACCAAATATGTTTTGTAACGCTATTGACTAGAGCTCGAGGCGTTTGTCAAAGTTGCAGTGAAGCGGCGGTGGAGGAATGCTAATACAGTGATGGCTGAAAAAAAAAGTGGTTGCCGGCGCAAATGGCAAGCGTGTACAAACACCGCGAAGAACCTACGAGCTGCATCCCGTCTCCCCTTTCGTCGCACACGTATGGATTCATCCATCCCTGTTATCCGAGCCGTTGGCCGCCGCCGCTGGCCTGCGGGAAAGTCATTTCGAAAGCTGAGTAAAGGTTGCCTCGACAAGAGATGGCTTAAATTTCGTTCCGAGAGGCTCGTTCATGAACCCCGCTTACGCGTGCACAAATTTCTTCAGTACCAATTGTGCGAGAGGCAGAGTATGCGTTTCTCATCTCAGACTGCTACATTACAAAAACGCCAATGTAACTTGGCGCTTATTTGCGCCACGAATGCAATTCTGCTCACGCTGTTTTTTTATGGCTGCGCCTTTTCATGAACACGTAATTGTTTAAATGAAATAATTCTTACTTTGAGCGTGTTCGTTGCTTTCGTTGATTTTTCTATCAGCGTTAGTTTAGGGTACCTGCATGCAAGTGTCTCCTTTTTACTGGTCTGTCCGGGCTGCACTTGAAGTAAAAATTAACTGAATTTGAGATGGTATTTCATCCTTACAATAATGAGCTTGTTGTTTGAAGCTCACGTCTGGTTCTGAAATGGCGCTGCGGCAACCACTATGTGCTGTTTGAGTTTTTCGGGATAATGAGCACGGCATGGAAGTGCTGTAACCCGCTTGTTCCAAAGAGCGCACGCTGGTGTATAAGTATGCTGTTTCGTCTTAGTGTTTCAAGTTGTGGGCGCAAAACCGTGGTGAACTGGTTCACAGTCTGCCTGGTAGGTTTTGCATGGCTTGTGCGCCCCCGTTTGAGTATCGGCATACGTGCCAGGCTTCATGCAGGGTATTTTGAAGCGCTTGCGCAATAGCGGGTATAAGAATAAATGCTTGAATATTCTCCAGTTGGGATCCTTTTGCAAGGAGTACTGAATGTACGTTTTATGGGGCAGCATTCTCAACAGCTCGTAGCGAGTCAATGATGATAAGTGGCACAAGTTTTCTAAGTATTCTATTGCAATTAATGTAAAGGGAATGCATACAGAGGTCAGTATTCGCAGTAGGTATTTAGTGTAGAGGTAGAGTGCTGCATGGAATGTGGATATTAGTTTCAATGTTTTATGACAGCCACTTGGAATTTGCCGTGCATATTTACTGAAATGATGAATCCAGCGCGATGGCTCAGTGGTTATCGTGTTCTTCAGGTGCTCAAGTTGTCATCACCACTGCAAAGTAGCGACGGTAACTGCGAGCATCACATAACCGTCTCTGCCTCTGTGCAGATTACCCACTGTGCAGCCGTACATCTCACTGGTCATCGCACGTGCCCTGAAGACAGACGGTAGTCTCGAGCAGTGGACCAGGAAGGCGTGGTCGTCGGTGTCACCGGGAAATCCGGCACAGCATCAACGGTACACTGTGGGCTATAAAAGATTCCTTCCACTGGGACCTCACTTGGCAGTGGTGACCGTAACTGCGAGCATCATGTAACCGTCTCTGCCTTTGTGCAGGTTTGTGCATAATTATGCCTCACTCAGTGTGATTTTGTTTTCCTTTTATGTCGTCGCTGCTGCTAAGTGGATGGGTTTTTTGTAAAAGATCTGAGCGTACTATAGCTCATTGTTGTGCTTGCCGTCTTCCACTCACTGATATCTTTGCAACATGCTCAGAGTGCAAATTTAATTTTCATCGTGGTGCATGTGCGGGAATAACAGAATTCAGTGCTAAGCGCGAAGCCAAAAAGAAAGCATGGAAATGTGACTCTTGTCGAGGCAACCACAAGGGCACAAGCACCACAGAAAATCCGCAGCATGATTCCGACGTGATACTCAGATTACTGCAGACTGAAACGAAGCTTAACGCTCTTTTGCCTTTGTCAAAAAACTTTGATGCATTTGAGTCGCAAATGCAGTTGCTCTCTGATAAGTTTGACGACTTTCAGAACCACCTGACTGTTCAAGAAAAAACTACAAAACAACTAACAAAGCGAGTTGAAGGGCTGGAATCTAACAATGTAGGTAGTGATATAACTCAGCTGAAGCAGGACCTAGATGATTTGGAGTGGCATAGTCGCTTTCTAACCCTAGAGCTTCATATATTGACTGAAACCCAGGATGAGGACTAGCTAAGCGAAGTAAATGAGATTGCAGAAAAGCTGCAAGTTAAGGCTATTACACAAGACGACATTACCGCTGTGCATAACCTACACAGGGCTGAACTGACGAAAACATTTCAAACCTTTTCAACATGCACTTTGTAGAAGTTGGTGCCTCAAATGATATTCATAGTACATTATCGTGTGAACAATACATGAATGTTCAGTGTCCTCAAGCTGTATTTCTAGCTCCAACTTGCGCCAAAGAAGTACTCAACATAATCATGATGCTGAAGAACAACTGTGCATCAGCCTACGATGATGTGAAATTTTCCCCCGTGAATGCTGTAGCCGCAATGATAACTCCTGTCCTTACGCATATATGCAACTGCATACTTCAAGTAGGGATATTTCCGAACCAAATAAAGCTTGCGCGTGTTCCAGCTATTCATAAATGTGGTGCTTTTGAAGACTTGAACAACTATAGACTTATGTCAGTGCTTTCAGTCTTTTCAGAAGTTGCTGAACACATGATGAACAAAAGAATTGTTGATTTCCTCACTCACTCTGCATATCTTGATAGTAAAAGAGCAGTTTGGATTCAGAAAGAATAAGGCAACTGAAACTGCTTTACTTTATATTAAGCAGAAAATTCCTGACAAAATTAAGAAATGAAAGCTTACTTCGGGTTTATTTCTTGATTTCAGAAAGCCTTTGATTCTGTCCATCATGATATATGATTAATAAAGCTACCATACTATGGAATCCAAGGTACAGCACATGTCCTGATGGAAAGCTGTTAAATTTGCAGGGAGCAATACACCACAATAAAAAAGCATCGCATCCGATCGAGGCACTATTAAGTACGGAGTTCCATAGGGTCTATTCTAGGCCCCATATTATTCTTGATATATATGAGTGATATTCTAAATACGCCAGCCTGCTCTGAAATGGTATTAAATGCAGATGACATTAATGTATTTTTTTTCAGGTTGCAATGAAAGCTTTGTTTACAGGGAAGCAAATGAATGGCTTCAGTATTTAGACTTTTGGTTAACCTTTAATAAACTAGACCTAAAGATAAACAAGACAGAATACCTGATTTTCAAGCCTAAAGGTAGCAATAAAGATAGAGAGTTCAAAATGAAGTTCTAGAATAACATTATCAACCAGTCTAAGAGGATTTGCTTTCTAGGTGTGATCTTTCATGAAACGTTTCTCTGGAATTCGCACACAGAAGCTCTCTGAATTGAACTTTCACATGTTTTTGGCATATTAAACAGGTTGCCAGTGAAGCAACAAACTTACTATGCTCTCTTTGATTCACGTTTAACATACTGCTCCCGGGTATCGTCAGCTGCGCCCTCTGCAAAAGTGCTCAATATGTGGCATTCGAAATTCCAAAATAGAACATTGCTTGCCATACTTTAAGATCTATGACATACTAGAGATCAGTAAGCTATTCAAATATAAGTTATTTCTGGAAATCATGCACCAGTATATGTTACACTGTTCAAATATTGAGGTTCAATACAAAAAGAAACACACTCCACATCTCCTTAGGGAAGATAAAATACAGGTGCCCGATCTCGCACCAACTATGGTGATGTGAGATTATGTATGCAAATAGCAAATTTATTGAATTAATATCCAGCCATCTTTGAATTATTACCAATCTACCCATCACTACCTAAAGAAAACACTAAGACATATGTACCTAATGGAATAATAAGTCAAAGAATTTCTTTTGTGTCATGGATGACATTTCGGTGTGTTGTACGTGTAAATAGTATTCGGGAATCTGTAAACCTTTTTTTTTCCATATACAGGAGCATGCACACAGTCCTCAGGGTTGTCCATTTGTTTTTTGTGTGCTTGCATACATATTTGTTGTTGTACGATGTACTGTACTGCAAAAGTTTTCGAATAGGCCTATAGTGGTTGCCACTGCTGTCAGGGGTGGGATGGCCTCATCAGGCAACAATGCCATTAGCCTTCTCACCCAGGACAAATTTTGTATATTTGTTGTCCCAAATAAACCGTACTACTACTACAACCTGAATGATGCAGGTTCGATCCTGGTCTAGCCGGTCGCGTTTTGATAGAGGCAAAACGCTAGAGGCCTGTGTTCTATGCAATGTCAGTGCACGGTAAGAAACTGCAGGTGGCCGAATTACTCCGCAACCTTTCACTACGGAGCCTCTCATGCCTGAGTCACCTTGGGTTTTTGGACCACATAAAACCAAACCAAAACATTGGCTAGCTTTCTTGAATGGGATAGCCAGGATATATATGCCTTGTTTGGTAAAGCGCATTTGTAGAGATGGAGTGGGAATTTTTTTTTCAGTTCCTCATTTTTTTCCTCCCACTGTACAGGTCAACATGGCCGAATGA
This sequence comes from Amblyomma americanum, assembly GCF_052857255.1. Lineage (NCBI taxonomy): Eukaryota > Metazoa > Arthropoda > Arachnida > Ixodida > Ixodidae > Amblyomma > Amblyomma americanum. Next base: position 80,270,667 of record NC_135507.1, read on the forward strand.
CTGACTGCAGACAAAAAATCGCAAGATTGCTTCTGAGGAAACTATAGTCGGACCATTACTTTCAACATTTATTTTTATTGGTGCATTCTTATGGTGCATGTATGTCATATTCCTTGCCTGCATAGCTTGGGAATAAACTGAATTGTAAGTATATTGATCGTCATGTCATTTGTGAAGATCGTGTGGTGACCTTTTTCAACAGTTGTAGACTGTCTATAGGCAGTCTACAGACAGTGGTCTATTAAGGTTTTTTAGAGAGAGCTCTATAGACTGTCTATAGACATGTCTATAGCATTGCAGGCCACATAACTGTGGAATGTCTATATAGTCTATAGACCTATGTCTACTGGACCAGTAGACTTGTCTATAGACAGAAATCTACAGGAAGTGTATGGCATAAGTCTATAGATCATCTATAGACTGCCTATAGACCTGTGTCTATTATCAGTAGACATTTGTCTATAGACGGTCTATGGACAGAAGTCTATAGGAAGTGTATGGCCATAAATCTATAAATTCTTTAAGTCTATAGACACGGGTTCATAGACAGTCTATGGACCTGTCTACTTTCAGTAGACATTTGTCTGTGGACTGTCGATAGACAAAAGTCTACTGAAAGTGTATGGTTATAAATCTATATATTGTCTATAGATTGGTCTAAAGGATTTCTCTATAGACAGTCTATAGACTTCGTAGACTAAAGTCTATAGACAGTCTATGGACTGTCTAAAGAAATTTTTGTAAGGGTAGGCCTCTCTTTGACACCGTGTTATTGCGTTTTACACTTCCCTCGATCTAGCTTGGGACTGAGTGTACAAATTGTGCGTGCCTAGTATGGCATAGTAAAAGGGCGTGCTGGATTAAAAATAATTTAAAACAAGTTCAAACAAATTTTATAGCGTACCACACGAACCTGGCTGCACTGGTCATAATTGGCGCTACCATCTAACCTCCACTAAGTGGTCGCATGGGATAACAATGTTTCAAATCGAAATTCCGCAGTTTGTATGGTTTTAAAGGGCTGCCTCCTACCGTTGTTTCTTTTTTCTTTTTGCTCTAGGAGACGATAAAGAGCATTCGTCCAACAGCTGCAGGAAGGGCAAACGGACACACGAAACAGAGTACAAATATTTATACAGAAGTTCACGGTACGAAAGTTAAAATCGCATTACAGCTGTAGCACACATCAGAAATAATTGACTGGAATCCACCATTGGAGCCCACTCGCAGCCTTGGCAGTAGCGACAGAGGCATTGTCAAAAATATCATCTGTATACATGTGCTTGAATGACAAAGAATTAACAGTGCATTCCAACAAGAAAAAAGATGCTTTAGCGCTTGAATCAAAATAAAAGCTTCCTAAACATTGCACTGCGAAAAAAAACAATGGTTACAACACCAGTAACAGAAGGCGAGAAATAAAACTTGGATACTGCCAAGCTCTGAATAAGCGCAGCCGTTTCCATGTGGGCGTTTTGAATCGTAGACGCAGGCCACTTTAGCGTAACCTTCGTATTTCTCCGACCCGTGTCTCCGGTCGGTTGAGTCCTGGGCGGTGCTGAGTGCCTCCGTATGAGGCAGGCATGTGTGGAGGAAGCAGCCCTGGAAGGAGAGGGCGAAAAACATTCAGGGGCTGTGGAGAAAGATCAATGCCTTAAACTAGTCTGGGTGATTAGCACTTCTGGAGAGAAGAGGTCGCGGACGTTTTGAGACCGGCACTTTGCTATTCGTAGTCAAAGAAGAAAACCTCGAAAATGTGAACGCAAATAATAGGTGCTAGCACGAAAAAAAAAATAAAAATCTCGGGAATGTATGCACTTGTAGAACATTCTTGCGCGCAATCCATGAGCTGATGTTTCTGAACAATGATAGTTGCGTTCCACTATGTTAAGTGCTTAAGAAGTTGTACCCATGCCTGAAAAGCTGCATCGATGTATAACTAGTGCAGTAGATTGACGGAAATGTTTCTGATATGCAGCTCAGCTGGCCCCATTCGAAACCCTTTAAAATCCGCCTGTAACAGGAATCCATGCTGATAACTCTGCAAAGCCGGCATCGCAGGATACGAGTAAGGCGCTGCGCGTCTCACAAACCGTAACGACTGTATACAGGCCGGCTGCCCTCACGTTCAGTTGAAATACACACTGAATGTTGCCCCATGCAGAAACAATTTTTACGTGTTGCCATGCACACAGAACCCATTTCGCTTTTTCGATTTCCACGGTTACAGGTATACGTTGTGTCCTTGCTGGCATTGATCAATTTCTGTGCCTCTAAAATCCGCAGCAGTTTTTCGCAACGTGAATTATATCACGGACATGGGATAACGACACGAAGTTGATGCCGAAGATTTTGTTCTTGCGAGCCAAAGCCATAAAATTTTGTTCAGTGAATAAAAGTTGTTGCATCAGCCTGCAACAAACACACTTATCATGTGAGAAATTTTCATATCAACAGTGTTTTATCGCGACCAACCTCGTTTCTGCTAAAGCGAACTAAAAAGCTACAGATAATGAATGATACATTCGAATCAGTGCGAAAGCACATTTCGTGCTACATGGAAGACGACGATGAGCAGGCAGTGCCGAGAGACGGAGCGCTCACGCTAGGCCAGCTGGGAACAGAGAAGGCAACAGACAACGGGCTGTTTTGCTCGGGGTTGGTACGGGCCGGATCACTTCTTACGCACGAAAAGAGAAATTTGTCATTCTGGCAATGACCTGTAGAAAGACAATGTTTCGTTTCGTGTTCTTTCGACGCTAAATTTCGTGTTCTCTCCAATTTGCTGCCACGAGAGTAAATAATTATCGGTGCATAAAGTTGCGCTTTTACATAGTGTCACGTGCACGTGGTGACAGCACGCACAGGCCTCCGCTCGTACACGACCTCTGCCGATCAATCCCAAATTATTGTGGCAATAAGCTCGGCCTTTTCGCCGAACGTAACTTATAGCGATTTTGAGTTGAAAAAATAAATACGAACTATGATTGAAACAGTACAGCCCACAGAGACACAGACAGAGATGCAAGATGAAGCGTACCTTTCATCATGAAATCGTGGTGCATGATGGCTTCGATGCTCGGCCGCCTAGCGGGCTCGGTTGGAGAGAGCATCCACCGGATGAGGGGGCTCGCTTCGGGGGAGACAGTCGAGGGGATCTCGAGTTTGTTCCTCTTGATTCTGACCACGGCCTCCGCGTTCGACGGCGAATCGAATGGGGGACGCCCCACTAGCAGCTTGTACCTGCGGAATGCAGTTTGCGGTCTGTCAGTGTCCGCTGTAATCCGCGCACTCTGTGGCGGCCACCATCTCAGCACGACACAGCTTGAAGCAGTGCGGGCACAGCCATGCTACGACACCCCTACCGGCCAAGCGCCACGAAATGGTAACGTAAGTGCGGGCAAACGACGCTCGATATGCACGTAAGTGTCCGGTTTTGAGCGTGAACTGCTTGATCTGATTTTTTGAACATGAAGAGGAAGCTTATAGCAATTTTATGGATAATATTTTCTCTGCACCAATCGTTACTTTCCTGCCTGGAAGATACGTATACCCGGTTGTGTAAATGAGAATTACGCCAACAGGTTTTTAACCGTACTTTCTCGACAAATGATTTAACACCCACCACCGCCCTCAACTCTGGACCGATTTGCTTCGAGCGTTTAAAATGTTAATGCCACGGCCATAATTTATTTCCTCGTTATTGTTCCCACAAGGCAAGATAGGCGAGGATTTGCCAGTTTTTATATTCACATTTCCGACATTAAACGCTCCCACTTATACATTTACGGACGGGTGCACCTGTGCCATGTACACCGAGCTGTCTTCGTAAGCATCAACTTGTAAACAGTTGCACACAGTTTTGCGCAATCATCAGGTGAGACTCACATGATGCACCCGACGGCCCAGATGTCCGCTGCGTAGCTGTAGCCCTTCTGGGTCAGCATCTCGGGGGCCATGTAGTTGGTGGTGCCGCAGATGGACCTCTTGAGTTGCCACGAGTAGGGGACGCGGGTGGCGAGTCCGAAGTCGGCCACCTTGAGTTGCGAGTGTTTGGTCAGGAGCAGGTTTCCGGGCTTCAGGTCTCGGTGGATTGCTCCTGCACCAGGTACTCGCAGGCGCGGAGCAGCTTGCGCATTAAATACCGCACCTCGGATTCGGACCGCCACCCTCTGGGCCGGTGCATCTCCTCCAGAGACTGCAAAATAAATGCGTTAATGAAGCTTGGGGAAGAACTTTGAAGGTCAGACACTCCAAAGAACATCACAAAAAAAAATCGGATTCCTTCAGGTTTTAGACTGGGACATGACGACACTGGCGCACTCCAGTCCGGAGAAGGCTTAATTCAGTTAATTGTTTTTCTTGCTGCAATAAACAGTGCCCGCATGAAGGCATCACATTATTAAACGACCGTTTTGGAAACAATAAAATCACTTTTAATTTTTTGGCTATGCCTTAAATTATGATTGGAGAACGTGACGTGCCCTTTCTCGCAAAAATTGCCGAAAGAAATAAACAACGAAATACATAATCGAGTAACCTAATGCAAGGTCGTCTAAATTATTCCGGAGGCCTCCGCTACAGCGTCCTTCATAGCCTGAGTTGTTTTGGGACCATGAGCACAATTAAACGAAATAAAAACGAACCTCGAGAACATTAGGAACGTTTTCCAATATATGCAAAGAAAATAAGTGGAAACGGGAACCACCGAGGAGCCGGAATGTTAACACACCTGTCTTGTGCACAGCTCCAAGATGATGTAGACGTTCTTGGCGTCCTCAAAGTGGCCGTGGAAGCGAGCGACGTTCTCGTGGCACAGGGTTCTGTGGATGTTGATTTCCTCTTCGAGCTGTAGACAACAATTTAATTAGTAATCTCGCAAAAGGTTGCATTAAGCGTAAGCAAAATAAGCAAAAGGTGTTGAATAAAGGCGCTGGTAGTTATAATTATAAACCCTTGCGCTGAAAATGAAAAAAAAAACCATTACGATGGCAAAGGCAATCGGCCACTAGAGCGAAATCTTGCAACATACGGCCCTACTTATATTTGTTTACCGGAATGAGGTGTAAGTTTTGTCCCCTGCTTGTGACCCTCATTTGCAGATAGAAAGTTGCACGAAAATTGGCAGCAGCATCAAAACGAAATGGAGAGATTGCAGTATCCTATGGTTAAGGTGTTACTTTCGACGAAAATAGAGGTTAGATAAGCTTTAGAAACGGCCACAAATCTACACACAGGGGACATAATCTATAAGAACCCACCATCCATATCGAATCTATTTGGTCCTATCGCGATAGTCACTGCTGTTCTGTGATATTGACGCGTATTTCAAGCGTCCCTAGAAGTCACCATTGGCTCATATGAGACCGGACCTCACCATATCAGCGAAAATGGTTCGGTAGTTCTCCACTGATGCTTGAAAGCGATAGCAGCATGACTGAACAACAGTGACGAATCGGAGATAACTAACTGGACTCGAAATCGAAAGTGGATAATGTATCATAATAGAATACGGCCTCGAAGCCCAAATCCACGAAACGTTTAGGTTTCGAACCGGCTGGCTTTGACGACTCGTCATTTTGGCATAAACGCCGGCAGGGGAATATGGTGGGAGGACGAGAGTAGACACAACCAATCAGCGATCACGCGAGCTTTCTTTTGCATTCGCTAGACACCGCCACAAATTTTGAACTTGCGCGCGGTTCCTATGCCGCAGGACAACCTTCGTTACTTTCGTTTTCATATGATTCGATGCGTCTGCCCGCCTCGCTGCAGCGGCGTCGTCAGAACAAATGGCTGGTGTTCAACATGGATTGAACTTTGTTATACGATCGAAAGATCTGTTAAGCATGGTCTCCACTGTGTCAAATAAACTGCAACGTGAGATACCCAATAGGCATGTTATCCCGTGGTCATGCTACTAGAGCGTGGGACATACCACCGAGCAGTGAAGTTCGGTTTGACCTCGTGAGGCATATATGGTCATTGCCTCATCCACGTCGAAACAGGATGCTGTACCGCGAGGAGTAGAGCCCTCGCTCTAAAAGCCAAAAAATCAATTTTTTTTCTCCTCAGAGTCCAATTAAGAAAATTTCTACAAAGAGAAAAGAAAGATAAAAGACGAAGCGCAGTGATATTGGAACTCACATATTGCCACAGAATGTCCGTTGTAAGATGACTCTTGGGGATGATTTTGCCTGCGTGCACCACGTTCGCCTTTCTGTCCATGAACTCGTAGACGTGCGCAAATCCGCCCTGAAAAAGTAATGCCAGCTTTGCGTCATGGACACCCAAATGAGGGGAGAATGCTGTCGCAGTGCGTGACTGAAACATTCGGGCAGTGGGTCCGTTCATTCGATGACGAAATTTTCTTGATGCCTAAGTGCTCAAATTAGACCGCAGCAAGAAATTCATGACATCTGGTACGAATACAAGCTGAAACTAGGTATGCTTTAAAGGTATGATTCAGTTCACAAAGCATAGCAGACAGGAATATGGAGGAAGTCCTTGCAGGTTCGCACGAAAAGTGCAGAAATTTCGTGTTTCAGCGCAATTATCCAGCAGTCCTTCGCAATAAACTTTTTGAGGCATTGGGATGCCTTCTATTGGTACAGTAATGCCTGTATAGTAGGGGACGTCAGAATACAGAAGAATCGCATTAAAGAATAAAATGAGCAATATGACTTTCAAATGACAAATTTACACAATAACACCGCATCTGTAACCGAGTTCTTCCTGTTTTGCACAGTCGTAGTCGTCCGGTCCACATGACGAGCTACCCTCCGTCCGCCTCCAAAACGACAAACTCGCCGCGGTGACTCAGTGTTTATAGCGCCCGGCTGCGGAGCCGGGGTACGCGGGTTCGTATCCGGCTGCGTCACCCGCGTTTCAATCGATTTGAAACGCAAACAGCGAACGCCTGCTGAGCAACGTCGGTGCCTGTTGCAGATTCCTGAAGGAACTGTTCACCCTCTTTGCAGAGCGTCCTTAACCTCCTTGCTTTTAACAGCGCCGCTTCTCAGCCAGGTCCCAGCCGGCTGCACTCGATGACCAAAGCTACCGAAAAAAAGTTAATATTCAATCGAAATCGAAATAAAGGAATTTCAACCCCGTTTTGCGAGAAACGCGAGACGGAGGAGGGACCAACACAGGGGATGCCGCCAGAGGACACTTACTCCAATGGGTCGGCAAACATCTAAAAGCGCACGAAACGCCACCTATCTAAAGGCGATGAAATCGGAGCTGCGTCATGTTACCCCTACAAACACACCCGATGAGTATGCTAGGTATGCCAAAGCATCGTACAATGATCAGAGGTGTGCCCAGGTCTAGGTGCCCAGACAAACACTATACCTGGTTCCCACACTGCGCAGCCTGCGGAGGGGATAAATACGCCTTAAGCCCGACACTCGGCATCGCCGAAACAGCCCTTCTTTTGAATAAAACAGGAATCAGCGAAAAAAAAGAACCGTCGAAAGAGCCTGGGCAGACTAAGCAATCTCAACAGCTTTAAACAGCCGACGAACTATCCAACCCACGAGTCCGGCAGTACAGCTGGGAGCAAGAAACCTCATCGGGCTCCGTGAGAAAATCTTGTTCTCACCAGTGATGCGTGGCGGAACTGCACAATCCAGGTGAGCGATCCTCCATCCCGTCAGTGTTTATAGGGAAGATGAAGTAGAAAAACCGTCGAAGAAGGCACCCCCTTTTTGGTATAAGCCGTGTTGTGAGGCAAACAACAACACCTAACAGCCGCGTGTGTCTTGGCCACTCCCCCTAAGTGGGTACGTGCCATCTTTATTTGAGGCCAACAAACCAACCACACAACCCCGACGATGAGATGAGTTGAACAGCTTTTCGAATATTTCACCCAAAAAGAGGTTTTTTCACAATTGACCCGCCGCGGTGGCTCAGTGGTTAGGGCGCTCAAGGAGGAGGAAAAATATTTATTCAGAGCATAAAAACTGGGTGGGTTCAGTACGAGAACCCATTGGTCGCCATCATAATCCGGCCCCTCTCAACCAGCGATCTCTGATCGAGGGGGCTGTGGCTATGAAGGGTTGCCTCCCAGCGCTCATAAGTCGGATCGGGATTGCTGTCCAAGTCTAGGTTTTCTTGACATTCCCAAACCGCGTGAAAGAGTGTGCCAACTGCTCCACAGAAGGGGCAGGACGAATCGTAGGTGTCTGGGTACCATTTACTCATTAGGTGAGGATTGGGCAGAGTATTAGTTTGTAGTCGCCTGATTATGTGCTCTTGATATTTACTTAGGGTTTTGTGAGGAAGAGGATATTTCCTTCTTGTGATCTAATAGTACTCCGTAATTTCTGCGTAGCTTAGTAAGGGTGAGAGGTTGTCAACTGTGTCAGAGAGAGGCTGCGTGCAAGATGCTCGGAGGAAGAGAGTTCAAGCAGCTGTGTTGGCCGCCTCATTGCCCGTCGTTGAGAGGTGCCCTGGCGTCCAGAAGATCTGGATGTTGGAAGGATTAGACCTTTCCAAAATTTCCCAACACGGAGCGCCAACGCGGCCTCTGAGGTAATTGCGTACCGCTGATTGTGAGTCGGACATAACCGTTGCCTCGCTGTTCTTTGATATCGCTAGTGCGATAGCTGCTTCTTCAGCCGATGTGGTATCACCGCTTGGATAAGGCTGCTTGCAATGATATCCCCCCGGGGTGAAACTGCTGCAATTGCCGCGACTCCGTTAACGGGTCCAGCCGCATCGACGTAGGTCGTGTCCTTGTTTCCATCCCAGCGCTTAGAGAGGTGTCTAGCTCTGGCTAGTCTCCGTCCTCTGTTGTATTCCTCATCCATGCGTTTTGGTACGGGGTGAGTCGTGATGTGTCATCTCATCTGCATGGGCATGTCGATCTTGTCAGCGACTTCCCGGGGTGGACTGATTCTCAGCTTCTGTAATATTTTTCTGCCAGGCTTAGATGTTGAGAGCCTGACAATTTGATTTACACGGTGGGCCTCTATTAGTTCGTCGATGGTGTTATGGATCCCCAGCTGTAGTAAGCGCTTAGTGGATGTGCATAAAGGGACCCCCAGCGCCGTGTTAACTGCCTTTCGAATAATAACATCAAGTTGGTTTTTCTCCTTTTGCTAAGCCGTAAATACGGGGTGGCGTATGTTAGTTCAGAGAGAATGAAAGCCTCCAGTAATCTTAGGGCCTCCTTCTCTTAGCCCATTTCTTTTCTTGATCACCCGGCGTAGCATTCTAGAGACTTGCTCGGAATAGGCTTGGAGCTGTCTGATTGTAGTGGTGTTAGTGTTGTCGCTGGGTATGGTGGCTCCCAGGATCTTGATCTCTTTCTTGTTCGGAAAGCTCATACCCTGGACCGTAATGGCGACAGAGGGAGTGGACGGCAAAAGACCCGTATTCTGCTTCTTGCCACGGTCGATCAGGGGTAACTCTGATTTCTCGGGAGAGCATGTTAACCCATGCCTCGCCGCATGGTGGCACACGACATTCGGTGCTTCCTGAAGCCGGTCTTAAATTTCCCCTTCATTACAGCTGCAGCACCAGATCGTAATGTCGTCGGCGTATATAGCGTGCTCAATGCCTTGGATGCGATCTAGCTTCTCTGGTAGCCCACGCATGGCCAGTTTGAAGAGAAGCGGAGACAAGACCGCTCCGTGCGGGGTGCCCTTGGAACCTAGATTGAACGGAGAGGAGGTCCGATCACCAATACTTTTTGACGCTTTTCTATCGGAGAGAAAGTCCCTCACGTAATTTTAATTTTATGTGCGGTCACCACAGTTGATGCTGTTAAGCTCATCCAGTATTCCCTGGTGGTTGACATTGTCAAATGCCCCTTTTAAATCGAGCGCAAGGATTGCCTTGACCTGACATCTGCCGGAGTTGTCCAGAATATCCTCTCTGATACGGAGGAGAATATCCTGTGTAGACAGTTTTTCTCTAATCCCGTACAGCGTGTCAGGGAGGATATCAGTCTTCCTCAGGAGTCGCTTCAATCGGGCGTTCACGACCCTCTCGAACAGTTTACCCAGACACGACGTCAGGGAGATCGGTCGTACATGATCAATATCGCATAGCTTTTTGGGCTTGGGAATAAATCGCACTAAAGCCAATTTCCAGGAGTCGGGGATCTGGCCCTTGTTCCAGCACTGCGTGTTGAAGTATTTGACTAATTCTCTTAAGGAGATGTCATCCATATTAAAGAGCATCTTGGTGTTCATCTGGTCCGGTACAGGAGCGGTGTTCTCACGCATGACGTCAAGCTCCGCCCTCAGTTCCTCAACCGTTACGTCTTGGTCCATATCTTCATTGGGTGCACCGGTGTACGCAGGGAGAGGGTATGAGGATCCCAGATCGAGGAATTTCCGTGCAAGTTCTGCAATGAGGGCTTCGTTGTCCCCTTTATAACTGTGCAAGGCGTTACAGAGCGTGTCTGTTTGCTCCTTCCGGTTTGAGTTCGGCTCGATAAGGGATCTGAGGAGTCGCCATGCTTTAGCCGTGTCCATTCTACCGTTGAGCTCATCACACAGCTTGAGCCAGTTTTGGTTAGCGAGGTTATGTGCGTAATCATCCGCTTCTTTGGTGAGTTCTGCAATCTTGGTCTTCAGCTTGCGATTTAACTTTTGCCTTTTCCACCTCCTTGTCAGAGATCTCCTGGCTTCCTGCAGATGTAACAGGTGCGGGTCAACTGCCGGAGTTTCCTCCGTGGGGTTCGCTGTCATAGAGTGCATGGCGACGGTTTTTCATCTGCAGCGCTGTCCATGCCTTAATATCTGTGATATCTTCGTCCGGGAGACGTGCGATTTCCTCTCTCCACTTGTCCCAGTTCACAATCTTAGCCTTGACAAATGGTTTCCGACATTTAACTCCCTGAACAGTGCAGGAGACGATGAAGTGATCACTGCCCAGGGACTCGCCAGTATTAGACCAGGTGACCTGCAGGCAGTTTTTCACAAGCGTGAGATCTGGACAGGTGTCTCCGCTGACACTATTACCCGCTCTGGTGGGTTGCAGGGGATCCGTTAAGATTGTGAGCCCTTCGCTGTTAGCGATCTCAAGGTTCCTCCTACCTTTCGGGCTGTTAAAGTGATATCCCCATGCTTTAAGGGCCCATTGAAATCACCGGCTATGACGAGGGGGTCCTTACCTCCCTTCTTGATAAAATTATTAAATAGCGTGACTATCTGATAACATGAGTCCCTGGGGCGACTGTACACGTTCAGTATGTGCAAACTGCGTTTTCCCCTGTGTTTGGGAAGAATTTCAATGTAAGCATGTTCGATATTTTCGGCTAGCGGTTCTTGCAGCGTTGCGGTAAACTCCTTGTGAACAAGTATTCCTAGGCTATGCTCGTCTTTGAAAGTTTTGTACCCCTTCATGCTGATGACCATATTTGCTTCTTGAAGTACTATTACAGCAGGTGGCGTCTCCGACGTGTCGATAAAAATTTGAAGGCTTGCTTTTTTCTTTTTTAATCCCTGACAATATTATTGCCAAATTATTGTTTCCTGGCTCTATGTGCCATGGTCCTTATTCGTTCTCTTCTGGAAGGGGGTGCCTGTCGGCATATTTGGATTTCCTATTTCGGAATTTTGAACTCGTTGAGTTCAGATTTGAATTCGTCTCGCACTGCGGCAATGGCGGAGTTTTTGTATTTCCTAGTGTTGGCGGACTCGTTTGCGAGCTCGTTTTTGACCATCTGAATAACATGTAGTAACTTTTCATCCTGCTCCTCTCTGTCAGCCCTCAGCTCTGCAATGACGCGCTCATAAATTGACTGTGAGTTTGGCCGGGCTTCGGGTGTTTTGTCGGGAGTTGTTTGTGACTGCAGCCTGACCAATTTAAGTTAAGCTCGCAAAGCCTCGTTCTGTTTTTTTAGCTGAATAATTTCTGCTTTCAGGTCGTTAAACTCCTTCGATATCGCGTTTCCGGGGAAGAATGGAGGCAACCGAGCATAGCCCACCTTTACGATGTGTCTTGATTCTTCTTGCTTCTCAGAAGACGGTCCGCGTTCTCGGGTGCGTGGCGTCTCCTATGCCGGTGGATCCGCCTTAGGTGCAAAGGAGACCGTCCTGGTGGTCCCCTGCTCTTTATGATGTCTTGACTCCTCTGTTCCGGATTGGCCTGACGAGTTGCGACGTTGACTAGACTTAGATCTGGACCTGGACGTAGAATTGGAGGCCGCTCTTCTGGATTCCTTCTTCTCGAACTGCTCTTTTCGGCTGGTGCGTACAGCTGCCGCGTAGCTCTTGCTGGTGCCACTGGTTGTCGGTTTCTCTTCCTGATCACCCAAATGTTGATGTTTCCTAGGCTTATTGATGGGATCCAGAAACTTTGCTTTGCATTCTCTTGAGTAGGTGTGGGGATTCCCCTGGCATGCCGCACATGTTGGGGTGCAATCGTGAGCTTCCCCGGGATGTAGCTTGCCGCACGAGTCACATTTCTATTCAGCTAGGCTGGGGCAGACGTCCGGTCTATGTCTTCCCTGCGGTCTTCCCTGCCGCACAGTACGCAAAACGGTCTAGTTTTCCTATAAAGAAAACATTTGCGGTCGATCCACCCGTACTTAACAAAGAAAGTGACTTTGTATCCACTGAAAAGTATCACTGCCGAGTTGGATCTGCACAGCTTTCGGACGCCTAATATTTCGTGGGTTTCCGAGGAAAAGAGTCTCTCTAGGTCTCTGATGCGTTGGGGTATATCCCGTGCACCACCCCTTTGCATGAGTCTTGCGGTGTTCTCACGTAGGCATTGAGGTGGTACTTTTTCCCGTCTAGGTTGATGTGATCGACCTTCGCAAGTACTGTGGCGTCTTCGACATGGGAAGTTGCCGCGATGATGATATTTTGCTCTTCAATAACTCTGATGTATGATTTGGCGCGTAGCGTCTTGCCACGTAATGCGTTTTCGAACGCGACGTTAAGTGGGTGTACACTCCCACCCCACATTTTTAGGTCCAAACGGTCTTTCGGCTTGATAATCACTTTAAACTCATACTTGTCGAGGTCAGGCAGTATCGGGGGCCTTTTGCGGCTCATGAGATCCGCTGCTGGTGACTTCGGGTCATATTCATATGCCTTCGGAGCCGAGTGCCCTTGTGCACGCTGTCCTGCCCTGAGGCATATCGTCTTCCATCCAGGTTCTGGCTGTGATTTATCATAGTTCGCCTCGCCTTGTTTGCTGCTGCTCGGAACGCTTCCGAATCCTCCAGACTCGGGGTCGTAACCATGGGTGTGGTCCACATCCATCGTCTTAGCCGTAGCGGAGTAGCTGCTCGCTGGTCAGGCCGAACGCGGCAGCGAACGCCGGGCCCTGTGCCGAAGTGCTTGCGAGGCTTAGCGATCCCACGTTTTGGCTTGGGCTTTAAAGTCCCGCATAATGCAAAGAAAGTTACTTCTTGGGATCAAAGCGTATCCTCGAGTAGTTCTCGACGTTATACGTTTGATCCGAAGAAAAATGTGGATCTGCGAATGGATATTGCGCGCACAGGACGAGAAATCCACGGAGCGCAGACAAGCTGCGTCCGCTCAATGCATCCGCTCCCGGTATCCCTCTAAAGCCCCAACTCGATGCACACATCCTAGGCGTACGGCGGAGCGCCTACGCGCCCAGCGCCGCGCCGTGCCAAGCGTCCAAAAAAGTCATACACCTCCATGCTCCCTGTGCTGGGGCGTTCTCCCTCTCGAGCCGACCGAAGGAATTTCAAGCGTGAAGTGAGGGGATTTGGGGGGCGCTGAAAACACAACTTAAACCGCGAAGAAACGTTCCAGGAACCTGGGATAGGTTCAAGCCATAAAGAAAAGAGTCCCCGAGAGCCCCCGCCGTCCTCCTATTGTTGTAAACCGGACCCCGCTTCCGACGCGCGCGCAAGCGCGCGCGCTCAGGCGCGGATATCTGACATGGACAGATATCTGCCCCTGCTCGCGCCTGCGCGCGCGTCGCGCTTTGCGCATGCGCAGACAGGATCCAGCGTACGCCCGTGCGCGTAGGCGCTCCGCTGGTACGCGTAGGATGTGTCCATCGAGTTGGGGCTTTAGGGCGCTCGACTACTGGTCCGGAGTTCCCAGGTTTGAACCCGACCGCGGCGGCTGCGTTTTTATGGAGGAAAAACGCTAAGGCGCCCGTGTGCTATGCGATGCCAGTGCACGTTAAAGGTCCCCAGGTGGGCAAAATTATTCCTGAGCCCTCCACTACCGCACCTCTTCATTTCTTCTTTCACCTCCTCCTTTATCCCTTCCTTTACGGCGCGGTTCAGGTGTCCAACGATTTATGAGACAGATACTGCGCCATTTCCTTCCCCCAAAACCTATTATTAATTATTACTATTATTATTATTATTATTTCAAAGACAATTAAATGAAAACAAAAATTGATTTTGGGGGAAAGGAAATGGCGCAGTCTCTTGGCGGACACCTGGACCGCGCCTTAAGGAAAGGGATAAAGGAGGGAGTGAAGGAGGAAAGGAAGAAAGAGGTGTCGTAGTGGAGGGCTCCGGAATAATTTCGACCATCTATGAAACTTTAACGAGCGCTGACATCGCACATCACACAGGCGCCTTAGCGTTTCGCCTTCATCGAAATGCTGCTGCCGCGGTCAGGGTCGACCCCGGGAACTCCGGATAAGCAGCCGAGCGCCCTACCACCGCGGCAGGTCGACACTGCGGCGTTTTTTTTTTCGGTACATGAAAGGGCGCAGTATAACTAGCTTAGTTCTACTGGATACTCCCTTCGACATTTACTGCGCTGTTCTTAAGGTGAAAGCTTTACTACTGCAGCCAGCGAGCAATTCCGGCTCGTCGCGCCATATGCCGTATGTCATATGCGTGGCCCACGAACGAGCTTGAGCCGCCGCAGCCGCGCTCCATCAGATGGCGCCGCTGTCGAAGACGCTGCCGTCGCCGCTCGCTCCACCAGATGTACTCCGCTGGGTTAGAGGGAGAGAAGGTGCCTCGCGGGGTGTATATATATATATATATATATATATATATATATATATATGCGCTTCGCGTCAGTGTATCGTAGTTATGGAGAGCGCCCAAGAGGCACCAGAAGAGCGCGCCGCACGACTCGAGAAGCTTCGCAACGAAGATTCGGCTAAAAGAAGTCGTGCCACGTCCAGGAGTGACTCTTCAACTGCGGAAGAGACCGGTTTGAGTTCTCGAAAGCGTCGGAATGAGACGGTGCTTAGATGAATTGCCGAATAAATGAAGATTTTGCAATTCTACAAGTGTTAACCAGAGATAAACCACAGCCAAATTTTTTCAGGACCTGAAAGGGCGCAGTGTAACTTTCTGACTTCTACTTGATACTCCCTTTCTCTTCCTGAAAAATAACTGATACCTGATCTGATATTTGCTGCGGGTCCTTGGACCCAAAATTTTAAACTTATTTTTGGCATATGGCGGTGTGCTCGGCTTGAAGCACTCTGGCACGGGTCGGCCCGGTATTGTGCTCCCTCTGGGATCGGCGCGGGGCATATTAGCGCGCGCCTTTTCTTTCTATCTTTACTCTCTTATCCTTTAACTCTCCTACTTTCAGCACGCGGCAGCGAACGTGGCTCAGCTTGTGCCAGTAGGCAGGCCCGTGCACTTTCCTTTTCTTTCTTTCTCTCAGCAACAGCAACACCTTCCTGAAAAGTTTTCAGGCCGGCACCTCTTCGGTTCTCCTTGCACAACCAGGACTCATTTTTGTTTGCATATATAGTTTCTATATATTACTTCTCTTTTTATCCTCTCTTCCTGTCCCCTCACCTCTTTCATTTCATTTCTCCATTCTGCCTGCTATCCTTTATCTCCGCTGCCCCAGCTCAGGTGCTTCAGTACCGATGGCAGATTACGGGGCTCGAACACGCTACCCTCCACGGTGGCTCAGTGGTTAAGGCTCTCGTCTACTGATCCATAGTACCCATATTCGAAGCCGACCGCGGCGGCCGCGTTTCGGTGGAGGCGTATCTGAAAGGGCGCCTTTCTGCTGCGCGATGTTAGCCCACGTTAAAGGTCTCCAGGTGGTAGAAATTATCCCGGAGACCTCCACTAAGGCACCTCTTTCTTCATCTCTTCTTTGACTCCTTCCCATCCCTCACAGTGTTGTTCGGGTGTTCACCGAGATATGTGACACAGTTACTGCGCCACTTCCTTTCCTCAAAACCAAGCTTCATTTTTTTTTCAAACATGAGAGGACATATATGTGCAAGCACTGACATCAGAAAGAAAAAAATAATGTGGATTAGCCCAGCGCACACAGTATATACAAAGCGAAATGGAGATTAAGTCTCCACTGACCCACGGAGCCGGTTGTGCGCCTTTCCTTTCCTGAAAGTGAAAGGCCTTTGCAAAGTTGTCATTGCCAATGAACTCTACGAACGCCGTCTGCTCAATTGTTTTGTTTGGGTTTTTGTGGAAAGGAAATGGCACAGTAACCGTCTCACATATCTGGGTGGGCGCACGGACCACGCCGTAAAGGAAGGGATAAAGGAGGGAGGAAAATAGGAAAGAGAAAGAACCACCGCGGCGGGTAAAAGGAAAGAGAAAACTAAAATTGAAAGTTGGATTTTGAGGAAAGGCGCAGCGCTGCGCAACGGCGCAACACCTGTGGCTCGGCGCTACTAGGGGCGCATGCGCAATTGTGACCAGACAGCGAGACAGAGAGAGAAAACTGGCAGTGGCTGAGCTCGGCTATCGCACGATATAGATAGCGAAAGCTAAGGCATAGCGTTTTTATGGAGCAAAAACGCTTAGGCGCCCGTGTGCTGTGCGATGTCAGTGCACGTTAAAGATCCCCAGGTGGTCGAAATTATTCCGGAGCCCTCCACTACGGCACCTATTCTTCCTTTCTGCTTTCACTCCCTCCTTTATCCCTTCCCTTACGGCGCGGTTCAGGTGTCCAAAGATATATGAGACAGATACTGCGCCATTTCCTTTCCCCAAAAAACCAATTATTATATTCTTAGTCGTGGTTAATCTTAATTGCAAGTCCAGGGGCCAGATTACGCAACTGTCAATTAGGAAAATTGTCAAAAACTTGTCACAAAGGTTTCAATAAGCCTCGCTCCTATTGGACGGTCGTGGCCAGCAACCATTTTGTTTTTTTGCGTCATGGGTGGCTGCAGATTACGTCACGTATGTGACAGAAGGGGTGACGTTGCACACCTAATTATGCAGCCGCTAATTGACAGTTTTTTGTCAGAGTTTCGAGGCCGTCAATTTGATCGTTGCCCTTGTGACAGAAAATGGCGGTGGTGTACGGGGCCATACGGGGCCGCTGTGCCGGCGCGAACAACGGCGAAGGAGGGCGCCCGAAGACGCGTTTGACTCGCCGGACGAGCTGTTTCGACGCCTTTTTCGATTGGAGAAGCAGACAGTGGAGAGGCTGAGCGACGAACTAGCCGATGAACTGGGAGGTGCGCGTGCGAGCGTGCTGTCGGTGCGGCGGCAGGTGCTATGTCCACTGTGGTTATTTGCCATGGGCGGCTTTCAGGCTGCTGTTGAAAGCGAGGCGCACGTCGGCATCGCACAACCGACGGTGAGCAAATGCGTACAGCTGGTGTTGGAGGCAATTTGTAAAGTTAGTGCGCAGAAGTGGTGGATGCCGTCGTCACCTCTGTGACACACAGGTAGATATAAATAGGGCACACTTATGCTGGCAAAGCACTTTATTTTCCCAGCAAATGGCACTTCGTGGTCGTCTTCTGTTTGCAAAGGGAAAAGAAACAAGCAAACACGCGTCACATACGGCAACACCCCACCTTTTGGCATTTTTTCATCAATCGAAAGAGCCGAACAACAAAGAGTTCAAGTTGCCTTCGTCGATTTCGTACCAAGCGCTTCAGCAAGTTCGCTCGGTAGTCACGTAGCCTCCACTGCATTCGTTGAAAATTTTCTGCGCACAGTAGCTCGATTCCAGAGCCCGCGTTAGAAACAATAACACGGCGTCAATAAGCTGCTTTCGTGCAAAGCGGCCTTTTTACTGCCGTCAGCAAACCCACGCAGCACCGAAAGTTACCCACTAGCCAATTTAATATGGGTTCGAATAGTAATGGGTTCTAAGCCCCGTGGGCCGTTTTCGGTTCTAGAATATTTGATACGGGTCCCATTTGAACCCAACATATTTTTGGCAATGTGGCGGAGTGCTTCAAGGTTGCTTTACCTCCGCCACCGGTTGGCCCGGTATTGCACTGCCTCCGGGATCGGCCTGGGGCATTATAGCGCGCGTCTTTTCTATCCTATCTTTGTATACTATCTTTAAACTCTCCTACTTTCTGCACGTGGTAGCGATTGTGGCTCAGCTTGAGCCAGTGGGCAGGCCTGTGAACTTTCCTTTTCATTTTTCCTGGCGGCAACAGAAGAAGCCAATTTAATAGCCCAACCTCGAACACTTTTTGTTTTGCTTAATATTTTCGAAGTTTAAACAATGTTTTGGCAAAATAAAATATTAGCTATTTTCATCGTTGCTTATTCCTTATTTCTTTTTACCAAAAATTTAGCAGAAGGCCCCTAGAATGCTCTCGGGGCGCCGCCCTGCTGTAATTGGATCATTCCTCCTTGCGTCACGTGGTGACGTCTCATCGTTTCGTCATTTTGACGTCACTGTCAATAACTCTTGACAGAATTTGTCAGAGTTGCGTAATCTGGCCCCACGTTAGTCTGGTTGTCTAGCTGCGTTGTTGTCGCATTAAAGACGACACAACTGTGGTTGCGGCGCACGCGAGCTCGCCACTTCAATCCTCCGACATGTTATCAGGCATGCGACGCAGCTCGCGAAGCGAGCGGAGGCGAGCGCAGCGACGAGGAACGCAGTGTGACGTCATACCAAACGGCGGCGGCGGCGAGCCGCGTGGTGTGACGTAATGCCAGATGGCGAGTCGAGCGCGCAAAGCACAATAATCGTCTGACATATCTCGGTGGACACCCGAACCGCGTCGTAAAGGAAGGGATAAAGTAGGGAGGGAGAGAAGAAATAATAATAATTGGTTTTTCGGGAAAGAAAATGGCGCCGTATCTGTCTCATATATTGTTGTACACCTGAACCGTGCATTGAGGGAAGGGATAAACGAGGAAGCGAAAGAAGAAAGGAAGAAAAAGGAGCCGCAGTGGCGGACTCCGGAATAATTTCGACCACCTGGGGATTTTTAACGTCCCATGACATCGTACAGCGTTTTGCCTCCATAAAAACGCAGCCGCTGTGGTCGGGTTCGAAGCCGGGAACTCCGGGTCAGTAGCCGAGCGCACTAACCACTGAGCCACCGCGGCGGATTAAGAAGATAAAGAAAACTGAAAATTGAAAGTCGCAATTTGAGGAAGCCCCGCCGCGGTGGTTCAGTGGCTAGGGCGCTCGACTACTGATCCGGAGTTCCCGGGTTCGAACCCGACCGCGGCGGCTGCGTTTTTATGGAGGAAAAACGCTAAGGCGCCCGTGTGCTGTGCGATGTCAGTGCACGTTAAAGATCCCCATGTGGTCGAAATTACTCCGGAGCCCTCCACTACGGCACCTATTCTTCATTTCTTATTTCACTCCCTCCTTTATCCCTTCCCTTAAGCCCGGGATACGTGGAGCGTTTTTGAGGCGATTTTCGCCTGACGGCGCCGATTTGACGCCCGGCGTCGAGAAAAACGCCCGCCGCCGCCGATCAGGACCGGCTAGATTTTGACGCGGCGCGCACGCGTCTGACGCTACCGGAAGTGCCTGTCGGAGTCACTTCCGTCTGTTTTCGGCGGGAGCGCCAGCCGTCTCACCGTTCCTTGCCGTCCCTTGAACACTTCGCGCGCGTGCGCTGGTCACCACCATGGCTACGTCGGCGAAAGCATCACGCGTGGAGTTTAACGACAAACTTATAGGCGCGATACAGAAGCGTCCCATATTGTGGGACAGCACAAGGAAGGATTTCAAGGAGCAGAGGAAGAGGATGGCGGCGTGGGCCGAAGTGGCCACCGAAGTTGGATGTGACCCGGAAGGTATGGTTGCATTGCTACTAGTATTTCTAGCAAGACACAGTGCAATAACTTTGTTTTACAACCAGGTCAGATAAAAAGGGACGCGCGGTATATCCGCGCCGACTTGCTTAATAACCAACCACGTCAATGGAAGCCAAGATAAAATACTGGCATGCTTGTGCAATAAACAGCTGTCATTGATATTACAAAATTAATATATTTAACTGTTGTATTTGATGGTAATGTGTGGTAGTAAACCGAGGTTAATCTGTGCAATTCTACTTGTAGACAATAATCTACAGGGGCGGTGGAAGAGCCTTCGTGATACATTCACGAAGAAGCACCGCGCGTGGAAGACTGGTGCGCCAAGTGGCTCGGGAGCTGCTGATGCACTGCACGTGAAGTGGCCCTATTTCCACATGATGATGTTTCTAAAAGATCAGGTGGATATTGGCAGGTATGTCCCCAATGCTTCGTGGGTTACTTTTCGAAATAACTTACTTGCTAAAGGAGCTGAAGAAAGCTTTATGTAGCAACATAAGGATGCTGGGCAGGTAAAAGCATATTCTCAGTAAGACCAAATGGCATAGAAACTGTTGTACAGTAGATGTTGAAATATCTGTCTTGTTATGCACACACATTTGTTGGGCCCACCACTAGGCTAATCAATTGCATTTCAATACGAGGCCTGTGCTTCCAAACAAGGAAATGAATAAAACATTCGAGAAACCAAATTGTGAAATGTAAACCGTGTGGTGTTCCGTGTCATCTGACGCTTAATTTTTCTTTCAGCACCTTCTCAAACAGCCATGCGCAGGACGGTGAAACTGCAGAGTCGGTCCTGGAATCGATCTACAGTGAAACAGAAGGTGCAAATTTACATTCCAGTTATGCTGCTATGCACCTGCAAACACTGTCGTTCACAAGTACCCACACTTGCAATATAATGAGCCAGCAGTGAAGTCTCCCAGATGTGAAAATAATTTATTTACTTCTGATGCTGAAACACTGCAAGGTGGTTTAGTTAAGAGCAGGAAGCGATCATTGTATGCACTGAATTCAACTTATGCTGAACACCATCTTGTCCTGTGTGAGCTCGGTCCTACGTGTGGGCTCTGTTCTGAAATACATGCTTTCATTTGAAGAAGCAGCATGGGAAGTTTACAATTCATTTCTTTACTTTTCCACTCCTTAAAACGATCCAAAAACCTTTCTGAGTGCTTAAAATTTGCAATTCTTTTCTTTATTCAAGATGGAGCAGAACCTCCTGAAGATGGTGCTTTCTCTCCACTTGTGCCCTCAAGAAGTACCAGCCCAGAGCCACACACACCAAACGGGAGCTCACAAGCCAGCACCGCTGCAAGAACCCTGGCAGCCCCTCGGTCTGGCACAGGAAAGAAATGGAAAGAGAGGTCTCGGTGGCAGGACGACATTGAAAAAGTTGACGCCTTGATAACTGAGGACAAGGACCAAGCGTCAGTCTATGAGCAGCTAGTTGCCCACAAGCTGCGTGCATGCCCGAAACATGCGAAACGGGACATGGAAATGGATTTGCTGCAATTCATAGCGAAGTATACATTTCATGATAACCCTGAATAAATGCACATCAGATAGTTTTCTAACAGACCTCGTATAGTGACAATGGGTGCTTTAAATCCACTATGGATTCTGTGGCACTGCAAGTCCAGTGTGAACCCACTGCCACGCAACGGCACTTTCATTAAAAAAGTACTGGGCGAAAAGATTTCTTGTGTCCGCAGCACTTGCTCTGTAGTTTCTAGACTGCGTTGTTTCAAGGTCAAGCAGGCTACTTGACACAGCATCACTTCTCCACTGGCCTGGGACGATATTCCCATAATCATCCTCGGAATACAGATAGTCTGGTGGAGAGTAGGTTGTTTCCCGGGCAGAAGAGATGAAGTTATGGAGAGCGCAGCAAACCAGGACAGCAAAGGTTGCATTTTGGGGTAGAAGGTTCATGGGCCCAAGCAAGATTCTCCAACGAGCTGTCAAAATGCCAAAGGTATTTTCCACGATGCGCCTGCACCACATTTTGTAAAAACATGATTATTTGCGGCTGTGCTTTAGCATTACACAAGTTATTTTACTTCAAAGAAGTTTCTCTGAGTGCACTTCACCTATTAGTAATTGAAAGGATATCACATGAGAGAACATTTGCTAAATCTTGTTTCAAAGGTGCATACACACCAAACTTTAGTGCTTTATTCACTGCTTCATTGCCTTAATTCACCATAAGACTAAATAATGCTGCCTCAAAAGAAAGTGTGACAATGAATGAAAAAAACGGGGACCATATTGCAGTTTTCTTGTGCCTCATGCAACCTGTGTATAACTGTAGTATCGAAGCCACCTTTTGGCTATTTATGCCGGAACAGCGTGACTAAAGGAATTCATTTTTAAACTATGCATTTGTCGTAGACAAATACAATGTGGTGATTTATGTTTTTAATGCCTCATGAATCATTACAAAGAAGAAAACACACTATCAAGAAAAGGTGTTTAAAACTTAGTTTTTTACAGGCCGGAACGAGAAGTATGTACTGCAGAAAACAATTTTCTCTTGCTTCCTTGTCACTCAATCACAGCATAAGATACTGTACTGAGCCATCGCTGGGCATGAAAAGCAGTGCAAGAACACTTGAGTTCGTCCTTTTTTTTCCAACAACACAAATAAAACAATGCCATATTTTTACAATGGCATTCAATACCTTGCTCTGCTCAGCCGGTAGTTGAACAGCCTCTGGATTGGCAGCATGCCTTTGCCCTGGAATGGACGCAAAAAATCTGTCCTCAATTGGAATGCTTCGTCCCCGACAAAAACATGCGGCGCAACCTTCTGGCTTTTTGGAAGGCGTGCTGCTGCTGGTAGGGCCACGACGCTATCATTGAGCTTTTTTCCAAATGTGCACGATTTGAAGACTCCGCCGTCACTGTGTCGGCCTGGTGCGCCGACATCTACCATCATGAACTTGTACTTTGCATCCACGATGGCCATCAAAACAATAGAGAATGTCCCCTAATAAAAGGAGAACATTAGACATGCATGAGCACCCCTTGTATATGTATGACATCTGGTTCAGCTTATGGAGTGAACAGTACCTTATAGTTGAAAAAGCTGCTTCCAGAATTTGGTGGTGCAGTAATCTGGACGTGCTTTCCGTCTACTGCTCCTACACAATGAGGAAAGTTCCGACGCCTGCTGAATTCTTGTGCAGATTCCTCCCATTGCGCAGGCCCTGGCTCCCAAATGAAAAAAAAGAGCAAACCTGAATATTTGGGCGGATGGTTTGGAATTGAGAGATGCTAAAAATGGTCTTGCTTTCTGAATTAGTTCATTTAAGCCACTACAATGCTCTTCACTTTTGCCCTTTTGGCTCTTTCATGCAAATTTAAGATTGCTACATCGTCTATTAAAGTTCCACAACCAGAGTCAGGAACAGAATTAGGCAAGAAATACATACAGGCAGGTAGAGCGGCTCCAAGTGCTTCCAGATCACTCTGCAGGCATTGTGAATCACAAGCCGACATGTTGCTGGTGCAACTCGAAATGTCAGTGCTATCTGCTTGATTGCCATTCCCGAGGATAGGTACCTGTGTACGATAAGAAAGTAGCTGAAAAGTTGTGTGAGAGCGTCACTGCAGTCACAAGTGCTACAGTACCTGAGGGTTATAGCAAGTCTCTCTTCAGAGCAAAGAGGCTCCCTGCAAACAAAATTCCTCCTCAGGTAACTGCGGACAATGCTGTGCAGTTCGTCAAATTGCTTCGGACTCAACCGATAGTATCGGAAGAACATGTCTTCATCTTTCTTCATGACTTGAAACTGCAATGACAACAGTGAAACAAAAATTATCAACTGACACCAAATATTTACCCCACCCTTCATCATTACACAAATGGTAGGTGACGTACAGAGATGTGGAGCTTATTTTGTGATTATTAATATTGGAGTGGGCATTTTTTAGCGACGCGGACCACAGTTTACATCGTCCCGTTTTATAAAGTCACACCGCCAGCCTCTCTACCAAGTACTGTTTCTTAACAGCGTGTGTTGACATTAACGCAAAATCGGGAGTGGTACACACCAAGCGTAACAAAGTGACTTCCGAGTGCATTCTGAGCTCTCGGATGCGAATTTTAATCAATGCGAAAACCCCGCAGGTGCTGAAGCAAAACTGGTCAAGGGTACGTTGGCCTATGCTGCCGACGCGGCAACCAGTTTCTCAGGCATATGCGGAAAAGCAACGCTAGAGAATGCAGCCGCTTACAATGACACACCACGGAGTTCCTGGATTCATCGCAATTAATACAACTCGTATGAAGCCATTCGTGCACTTTTAAAAGTGATAAATACATAACGTGGGTGGCATTCAGCTGGCATCTAAACCATGGAAAAAAAAGGAAAATATGCTAGTTATGAATTACGACCTCCGACTGGCACAAAATTTGATTATGGCAAGCACAAGCCGCAAAACATTAAGCTGGGCGAGTTGGTACAGATACATCATGTAAAACATAGCAAAAAAAATGACGAACACAAGAAAAAGGAAGGAAGCAGGTAAGACAATACGAAGAGTTGGGGGTAGTTAAAGTTCCCGAACGCACAACAGGAGATCGATCGCTACAGACCGACAAGTTACTTACCGCGGTGTGGTATTCACCCTCCTCCTTTCTGACTTGCCAGATAAGGTGCACCCAAAATTTCCTCTTTCTTTTCTTCTTTTCTTCTAGGTCCCTCATCTACATCAGCAATAATCTTTTCTTTAACAACAAAAGACGCCGATGTACCCCCATGGACACTGGGTTTGGTCACAAGAATAGAAGCGGCGCGTTCTCCCTCGCAGTAACGCTTCCTGCTTGCCGACCGCGCTAAGTAAATGAAAACTCTTTTTAAAATTAGTTTTCAGCAACGAGAGCCACAAGCAATGTACAGAACGAAGCTCAGATAGAAACTCTACGCAATCCGCAACGGTCCACCGTTTCAGTCGCACAAGGTCGCCAGACGAAACATTTCCGGCCAACTCTCTCCGCTAAACATCCACAAAAATATCGATACATTATTAAACATACCTGGTAATGTGTATGACATTATAGTAGGGCATTTATTGCATAATTTATTAATTATAACACAAAAAACAACATATAAGCATTGTTCGTTCATTTAGTGGTAGCCAAAACATTTTTGCCTTGTCTGGCCACACTGCGGCGGCGTTCGCCGCTCGTACTCCTCATGTAGCCTGGCCGGCGTCCCGCCAGCACGTTTTTTTTTTCGCGTGCGATAATCGCAGGAGAAAAAAGCCCCATGTAGCCCCCGCTTTACGGCGCGGTTCAGGTGTCCAAAGATATATGAGACAGATACTGCGCCATTTCCTTTCCCCAAAAACCAATTATTATTATTATTAATTTGAGGAAAGGCGCGGCGCTGCTCAGCGGCGGAACACCTGTGGCTCGGTGCTACTAGCGATACATGCGCAGTTGTGACTAGGGAGCGAGAGAGAGAAATGCCCCGTGTGTAGTCACTGCTCCTCGCGCTCGCGCAGCACGGCTCTCGAGGAATCACGCGAAACTGCTCAACCTGCCGCCAGGAAAGCTTTCGCTTTAAAACCCTCTTTTCTTGTGCAGGCGTCAACAACATTACATTAACATGTACAGCGAAAGTAATCATTATTCCTTGCTCAAATCTTAATTGCTTGTTACAACTTGATATACTTTTCGATGCAACGACTTTAGCACGGCGTCGTCGATGGTTGCAGACATGCTTTAAAAAAAAAAAACCTTTAAGCTGCCCTGGCAAAAATTTCTGCTCAACTATAACCTTTTTGGGCACTGAGTGCAATAATTTGGAGCACATCGGCAGTTACGCATCAGCTCTATTTGCAGTTTCTTGTGTTTATCTCCTTTCAGAGGTGTATTTGATAATATATGTAGGCGCATGACATTGCAGCTTGCAATACGCACACTTTATATAAACACGCTGCGTTAATAACGGCTATATTTGATTCAAGTAAATGCGATTAGGATATTTACTTATTAACGGGACACCGATAAAGGTCCGGACCACAGGAGAACGCAGAGTTGATTCGTCGCGGTGGGGTGTGCTCAAAGAGGTCTTGTCTTGGTACATGGACCAGTTGAATGGAAACTGAATAAACTATAGAAAACCGAGGATTGTAAGATTGCCACTTGTCTCAAACGACACCAGGTCATGTGAGTGTATAAAATTAAATAAATTGCATGAATGGAGTTGATCATATAACTGAAAAAAATTGAAGGAGACAACTAAGCTCCGCCCGAAGGGCATGACACATTAGCGTACTGGTTTATTTGGCATGTGTACAGTAGTTCACTCTCAGCCCCCGCAGTGGCTCGGTGGTTATGGCGCTTGTCTGCTGACCCGAAAGACGCGGGTTCGATCCCGGCCGCGGCGGTCGAATTTCGATGGAGGCGAAATTCGAGGCCCGTGTACTGTGCGGTGTCATATTGCACTTCAAACAAACGCAGGTAGTCGAAATTTGCGAAGCCCTTCCCTACGGCGTCCCTCATAGCCTGAGTCGCTTTGAGGCGTTAAACCCCGATAAACCAGACCAAGCGAGAAGGCCACCAGAAGACCGAGAAAGCTGCCAAGCTCGAATAACAGAAACGAAATAAGACCAAGGTGCCGGCTGGACGCCCAGCCCTTACAAAAATTCGTTAGACTCTCTATAGCCTTCTGTCTATAAAGCCTATAAATTCTCTATTGACAAACCCTGGAGTAGTCTGTAGGCAACGCAAGAGTCTGTAGGCAATACAAATCCGATAGACAGTCTATAGACAATCTGTAGATTTATGGTCATACATAATTAGTAGACTTGTATATAGACAGTTTATGGCCTATGAACAGACAAAAAGAAATATCTACAAGAAGGCAAAAGAGTCCACAAGAAGTCTACAGACTCTCAGTAGACCATTTTGTAATGGGGCAGCCAAATCCAGCAACCAAAAGTGTCTTGGCTGAAATGCTTTGACAGCGCGCGACCAGTCATCTAAGCGCCGTCCTAGAATATGCTACGCCCTTTCAGTATTGCATTTCAAACTCACCACTATTCCATGGAGCGATATAAACCGCAATTTCTCGATGTCCTACGCGGAACATGTTAAAGAGTTTGATATCATTTTAATAATAATAATAATAATAATAATAATAATAATTGGTTTTGGGGGAAAGGAAATGGCGCAGTATCTGTCTCATATATCGTTGGGCACATGAACCGCACCGTAAGGGAAGAGATAAAGGAGGTACTGAAAGGAGTAAGGGAGAAAGAGGGGCCGTAGTGGAAGGCTCCGGAATAATTTCGACCACCTGGGGATCTTTAACGTGCACTGACATCGCGCAGCACGCGGGCGCCTTGTCGTTTTGCCTCCATAAAAACGCAGCCGCCGCGGTCGGAATCGAACCCTGGAACTCCGGATCAGTAGTCGAGCGCCCTAACCACTGAGCCACCGCGACGGGTTGACATTATTTTCTCCGAAGAAATTTTTCGTTCCAACGTAGCCAACGTCCTTTTTTTTTTATTAACGACCTGGTTTCCTAAAAGACCCACCTTTAGCAGCTTCCAACTAGCGACGGCCACGCCTTAACCTATAAAAATATTGACAGGCTGTTGCACTTACGTGCCTTAAAAAATGAAAATTGTTTTTAGGGAAAGGAAATGGCTCAGTATCTGTCTCACATAACGGCCAACACCTGAACAGCGCCGTAAAGGAAGGGATAAAGGAGGGAGTGAAAGAAGAAAGGAAGAAAGAGGTGCCATAGTGGAGCGCTCCCGAATAATTTGGTCCACCAGGGGATCTTTATCGAGCACTGCCATCGCACAGCACACGGGCGCCTTAGCGTTTCACCTCCATCAAAACGAAGCCGCCGCGGGCGTGTTCAAACCCGGCTACTCCGGATCAGTAGCGTACCTTCAAGGAAGAAGTGGTTTTAAGTTACATTGTTGACATATACCTATTTCGAGGCGCCTTCTGCGCAATAATGTAGAACCTCAGCGTGCGGATTGACTTTTTCTGCTAGCTTGGTGCATGTAGAAAAAATTCTTACTTTTTGGTAATTTAGCATTCTGAATGTTACAAACAGGACGCTCTGTTTGAACAAACAGAGTAAGATTATGAGGTCAATGGGAAATGACTTACATCCATAAAGTAGAAAGGGCACAGGCAAGAGCACGGTTTGTTTTCGATAACTAAGCGAAGTGTTTAATCGGTAACAACTGCAAAATACAGTCCCGGCTGGGAAAGACGAAGAGAATTCGTTCGTTTGAAATCATTCTACAATATGCTTCACTCTAGAGCAAGTAAACAACCCCGTCGATACATGCTGAGTCCCGAATTCGTTTCGTCACGTCTGAATCACATAAACAAGGTCAAAGATACATAGCGTAAAACACATTTTTTAAAGCAATATTTATTGCCTCTGGCCATCAATGATGGTCGAAGTGTGATGAAAGATGTAGTAATGATTAAATTAATGAAAAAAGGCTTGCTGATTTCATTAGGTCCAGTAGAGAGCTACGGTATGCTTCCTACGTCCAGGCAATATATGAAGCAGGGTTCCTTGGCGAAAGACGCACTAACTTCAGGTGCCGGATATTTGTAGGCTTGAGAGCCGGGCAGTCCCACAGTAAGTGATGAATGTCGGCTTCAATGCCCTAGCGGTTACATATCGGACACCCAGGCCGAGGAAAGAAATCTCGGTGCTAAGGCCAACCCCTAATGATGGCAGGTGTGAGGGCAACCCTGACCTGGATCCTCCTAAGCGCAACACATCTCTTTGAAATGGCATTTTCTCCCAACTATCAGGAAATGTAATTGCCTTGATTGTGCTCTTGCAGTTGTATCGAAAGATTCATTTGTCAACAAAGGCGAAATGAAATTCTTGCCATTTTCTGACTGTTCTGTAAACCACCTGCACTTTGTTTTTGCTTTGGATTACCTCTACCTCCCCTCCACCCCCCCCCCCCCCCCGTCTTCCTAGATTAAAGCGGTACTCGCGTCTTAGGCAAGGCTGAATTGTGGGCCAGTCGATATGACATTTATTACTTTTTTATGACATGTATGGCTCTTGTGAAGTTTAATAACTCCTTTTATATCCAAAAGAATGGGATTTGTATAGGAGCTGGTGTAGCGCCAGTGCTTTCCAGCATTTTCCTCGCCAAGTTTCCCACTCGCTTCAAAGAGCTTTGGACGACGCTCGTGCTGTACGAATTGTAAGATACGTACATGATTTTAGTGCTTTTAAACGGCGAGCCTAACAACTCCTACCGACTGGGAGTAGAACACATCATGAGTGCTTTTAGGCAGTGTTTACCCCATGTAGAATTTACTCACAAACTAGCCGCACACAACTCCATTAGTTTTTATACTTGCTACGCAGCTTCTCGGGAGAAAGCCATGTGTGCGGGATGTACGCACCTAGAACTCGAAAAGGACTCTTGCCGTACGACCCTAACCGCTATAAATTATTCTAGCGGGATATTGCTAAGGCTTGTTTTTCGAACGCTGTAAAAAGAAGTTGCTGCCACACTGTCTCAGCTAGTGTCATGACGCCGGCCAATCACCTTTGTGATGCGGGCTTCCAAACAGATATGGTGAGAGGAGTGGCCGAGTCTATTTGAAGGAATTGAATGGCAGGGCCAAGCAAGAAAAGAAGGCTACTGCGGAAGGAAGGAAGGAAGGGAGTTCGAGTGGTGCCGTATCTGCAAAAAGTTGCGCACAATGTAAAAAGAGTCGCCGAGGTGCAAATGTGCTAACGTGGTTTCTGTAGCAAAGGCTACATAGGCCACAAGCAGTTTCGCCGTGCTCGCGTCCCACCGCGGTCGCACCGCACCACGTGACAAACCACGTGACTGGCTGCGTGAACCGTGTGACGAACCAAACCGCGTGACCAGCCACGGCGCCACGCCGTGGCGGGAGCGACTGAAATCCCCGCACACTCACTGAATAAGAAAAAAACCGGTGTCGAGGCTGGGAATCGAACCAGGGCCTTTGGCATTCGAGGCGGAGACGCTTACACTCCGCCACGACGGCGCAAGATTTACCCATGAATAAAAGCGCATCTTGTGAATGCACGGGTTTCATATACTAACTCTTCCGAACCAGATGTGGTCGCGCTTTCGCTACGTACATCCTCGCCTAACGCAGCTAGGGCACAAACTTTTTTTTTCTGCCCCTGTTAAGCTTTCAGGTATCTGTGCACGAACAATGCCTGATGATGATAATAATAAGAATAACTGCAACACGAAGCATAGAAGAATGTTTGCCAGGTGCAGAACAGAAGTCATATATAAGATCCCGCTGACCTGTGCAAAATGTCACATAGGACAGACTGGTGGTTG
Source organism: Amblyomma americanum (assembly GCF_052857255.1). NCBI lineage: Eukaryota > Metazoa > Arthropoda > Arachnida > Ixodida > Ixodidae > Amblyomma > Amblyomma americanum. The sequence goes on from NC_135507.1 coordinate 80,300,965, forward strand.
TATTAATCAAAGGCAGTGCAAGAAAAAAAATCACTTTTATATAAAAAATGGTAGTGGTGAAGATAGTAATCTTGCCTTGCATTGTAGTACATGCCCAGCAAGTGTTCCCTACGTTTCAATTATGTAACTATTTTAGGCCAAGGAAAAACAAGAATGCCAGGTGAAATTTTCGCGGCCGATTTGATAGACAAAAATGGTGATGCTTGCGTCAGTTCCCCTCAATTGGGCTGACAACGAAAGGGATTGACTTCTTGAGTTATTAAACGTAGGTTGTCTGTATTGGTTTGGCGCATGCGTGACGGGTACTGTACGTAATATGCACATTAAAGATATCAGTTGTTAGTTCAGCGTTTTCCAGTGTAGGTTCTGCTCTTGTCCCTCGTCTTTTTGCGGTTGGTAAAAATTATTCTTTCACATGGCGCCTTAGGTACACTACTAGATAAAAAAACACAATATTATATTATTAACATAATAGTGAGCTTCAATGCATGAGGGGGAGGGGGGCCTCCGCCATTTAGCCGCAGTAGTAATACCCCGTTTCTCTCTGAATATCGCGTTGTGTGCAACATCGTGACAAAAATCACTGTACGCTATCGACAGTGTTTATTTGTAAAAACTTTTATTATTCGGTGTTAAAAGTGTCCATCAATGTCGCACTTAGCACAAAATTGCGTTCAAGCTTTTCAAATATTATTCGTCAGTTTTTTTCCTTTTAAAAACTGATGTACATCTAGTGCTTCTTCTCTGGCGTAGCATTTAGGCTGTAAACGTTTTTATACACATAAAGAGGGGCTCCATAGGTGTTGTGGCGAACTCCCTCCCGCAGCTACATCGGCCCTAAAGCCAGCCCTGCAATCATACTGAAGCCGAAGTCATTTGAAGTATTCCGAAACATTCTTTCTGTCACAATGGCTTCCAGCGCAAACAAACCCGATCCTACAAACCGCCTTCGGTTGCTTTCAAAAGGCTGGTTCGTCAAGTGACATCAGATTCGCCGAAACGCCGGATGACTTTGCGATGGCTTGGATACAGCGAAAAGTGCCGATGTACCTGCACGCTGACGTCACACACATAACGTATGCTCTTGAAGTGGACGCTCAATAGCCATAAGGAACCGAACAGCCGCGGTGGCTCAGTACTGAGCTCAGTACACTCGGCTACAGATCCGGAGTACCCCTGTTCGAAGCCGCCTGCCGTGGCGGCGTTTCTATATATGTGACAGGTACTGCGCCATTTTTTCCCCCAATACCAATTATTATTATATTCAAATTGGTTTTTGGGGAAGGAAATGGAGCATTATCTCTCTCACATCTAGGCCGACACCTGAATAGGTCTGTAAGGGAAGGTAAAAAAAGTAGGGGCTGAGAGAAGAAGAAAGAGGTCCCGTAGTGGAGGTCTCAGGAATAATTTCGACCACCTGAGGACCTTTACGTGCACTGACATCGCACAGCACACGGGCGCCTTATGGTTTTGCCCGCATAAAAACGCAGCTGCCGTGGTCGGGTTCCAACCCGGGATCTCCGGATGAGCAGCCGAGCGCCCTGAACACAGAGCCGCCGCGGCGGGTCCATTTTGAAAAATAAAATCTGTTTTTTGGGGGGGCAAGGAACTGGCGCAGTATCTGCCTCACATATCGGCAGACACCTTAACGGCTCGATCTGCCATACGCAACACGGCAGCTGGCGCGGACAAGATCACAAATGGGGTGATTCGAAACCTGGGCAAGTCGCAGATCGTGGTCCTCACTACCTACATAAATGACACCCTATGGGAGGCGGGAGAACTCCCTGCAGAGTGGAAACACTCCGAAATCGTTACTATCCCAAAACCAGGCAAACCACCAAGCCTGGCAGCATTACGACCCATCTCCCTCACCTCTTGCCTGGGCAAACTATACGAGCGCGTTATCCAGACCCGCCTCCAAAACAACATAGACGATAACAACCTCTTTCCACCCACTATGATCGGCTTTAGGAAAGGTCTTTCTACGCAAGACGCTTTCCTCCTTCTCAAGGAAGAAGTACTCAGTAACATCCCGAGAGGCGGTGAGCACCTAATTATGGCACTTGATCTGAAAGGCGCTTTTGACAACGTTTCTCACGACGCCATCTTGAAAGAGCTCAACGCCCTCGATTGCGGACCCAAGACCTTCAACTACATCAAAAATTTTCTCAGCAACCACGCGGCTTCGATTGGCATGGGTGATTTCCGCTCTGGCACAGAGCAGACACCTAACAAAGGCACTCCCCAAGGCTCTATCATCTCTCCTCTCCTCTTCAATATAGCTATGATCGGCATGGCAAAAGCACTCGAGGCTATTGAAGACATCGGCTATACTATCTATGCCGATCATATTACCATCTGGTCCACCTGGGGTTCCCTTGCGGATAAAGAAAACACCCTACAAGAGGCAGTCAATTGCGTAGAAAGACAATCAGCAAATTGCGGCCTCCGCTGCGCACCCGACAAATCCGAAATTATCCGCATGCAGGGCTATGCCTACAAATCTCCCGGCGACATCGAGGTTTACCTCGAAGGCACGAGAATAAAGGAAGTTCCTCTTATCCGCATCCTGGGCCTTTGGCTTCAGAGCGACAGGAAAGCCAACCATACGTTACAGCGTCTCCGGACAACTACCCTCCAGATCTCCCGCATGATTCGGCGCATCACCCGCAACCGAAAAGGCATGAGAGAGAGGATACAATTCGTCTGATACAGGCTCTAGTTATGAGCCGCCTGTCATACGGTCTCCCATTCCTACCACTTCTGGGGAATGAGCGAGACTAAGCAGATGCCATCATCCATACCGCCTACAAACATGCGTTAGGCCTCCCGATGTACACGGCCAACTGCCACCTCGAGGACCTGGGACTGACCAACACAATAGAAGAAATTCGAGAAGCCGTCCTAGCATCCTAGCATCGCAAAAAAGAACGCCTCCTCACCACCAAAGCTGGGCACGCAATCTTAGAAAGAGTGGGTTCCCGGGCTGACATACGCGCCGTCCAGGACAACCGAGACCTACCCTCAACTCTGCGAACCCGCGTGTATATATCTCCACTAACGAAGAACATGCATTCGGACTCACGAAAGGGACGACGAAAGGCGCGAGTGAACTATCTGCGCCGCACACATCGACAGGCACGAAATGCTGTATACGTCGACGCAGCCATGTACCCCGATTCTACAAACGCGGTGCTGGTCGTCTTGGACACAAATTTCGAAGAAATCGCCAGCGCCTCCCTACGAAACTGCTCTCCCACAGTAGCAGAAACTGCTGCAACTGCCCTCGCCATCCAGCACGACGATGCCACGGGAAATGAGCTAAAAATTATTACCTACTCCCAGTCGGCATGTCGCCTCTTCCTCTCTGGAAGACTTCCACACTCCGTCGCTCCCATTCTGACTACGCCACAAGTTCAAAATTCCACATGCAAGCACAAAATCACTTGGACTCCTGGGCACGAGGGGCTCGAGGGAAACGAGGCCGCGGACAGTCTAGCTCGAGGATATACTAACCGAGCGACTAACCTCCCCGACCTCACCCCTCTCCCCTCTACGTACAGCGAGCGCCTCCTACTTCTCCGATCACAAAGACAAGTCAATCCACCACCACACCGTAAGCTAAAGGCGGCAGAGGCGAGAGAATGGCGACGACTACTGACGAACACCTTTCCTAACCTACACAAATACCACATCATCTTCCTCGACAGATATGACAGAATCTGCCCCTGGTGTGGCTGAATTCCGACAACATATCATGTAACATGGGCTGATCAGGTCCCAAGCACCCCGAACTAGACAAACATCACTCCGAGGAACAGTGGGAGTCTGCCCTTCTCAGCTCTGACTTGGCGACGCAGCGAAAGCTGATATCCCAAGCAAGAGCAACTGCGGTGGACATTGGGGTCCTGAAATAAGGACTCCACCGAAAATCTGTATTTTCGCCTCTCTATCCTACCTTTTTGGAATAAATGTTTTCTACTACTACTTAACCGCGCCGTAAGGGAAGGGATAAAGAGGGAGTTTAAGAACAAAAAGGTGCCGTAGTGGAGGGCTCCGGAATAATTTCGACCACCTGAGGATCTTTAACGTGCACTGACATCGCACAGCACACAGGCGCCTTAGCGTTTTGCCTCCATAAAAACGCAACCGCCGCGGTCGGGTTCGAACCCGGGATCTCCGGATCAGTAGCCGAGCGCCCTAAACACTGAGCCACCGCAGTGGGTCCAATTTGAAAAATGAAAATTGCTCTTTTGGGGCAAGGAATTGGCGCAGTATCTATCTCACATATCGGCAGACGCCTGAACCGCGCCGTAAGCGAAGGCATAAAGGAGGGAGTGAAAGAACAAAGAGGTGCCGTAGTGGAGGTCTCCGGAATAATTTCGACCACCTGGGAATATTTAACGTGCACTGACATCGCAGGCACACGGGCGCCTTAGCGTTTTGCCTCCATCGAAACGCGGCCGCCGCGACTGATTTCGAACCCGAGAACTCCGGATGAGTAACCAAGCGCCCTAACCATTGCGCGGCGGTTTAAAAATTTCAATTTCAATTTTACTCAAACAGATACAATTCCTAAACCGGGAAGAAGACTCGAGGTTTAGAACCTCCGCCCAACTCTTCTAACGTCATGTAACGGAGCATGATGTCTTAAACAGGCTCCAAATTCACGCCAAGGGGGAAGACATGTTTCCTCAGTCCATGATTGGGTTTCGAGCAGCACTCTCGACTTAGGACATCATGTGGCAGACACAGCAAGACATTCGAGATCCAAAGCGCATTAGAGCCATGCCTACCATCCTGGGACTCGATGTGAATAAGGCCTTTGAAAATGTGTCACAGGCTCCTACCTCTCTAACCTGTCACTGATGAACTTAGGCAAACAGACATACGACTAATCGCCACCTTTCTTAACGAGCGCACGGCTACGCGGCATTTCGGTGACAAAAGTAGCCACAAAATGGCACCAGGTACCAGAGGAACCCCGCAAAGGAGCTGTAATTTCGTCCTTTCTCCTTAAGATTACTATGAGTGGCCTCCGGCGTCGGTTTGCTATCCCACGTATACACCATTCTATGTGAGCCGGCGATATAACCAAATGGAGCGACTCCGGATACGGTGGAGAGTTTGCAGAATTGTTACAATAAGCTATCGACACGGTGCCCTCTTTCGTGCAGGTAAACGGCCTCTAGTGTTCCCTGGCTCAATCGGAACTCTCAGTTACCAGGACCAAACAAGCCTCACATGCAGCACGCGACCCTCAGAAACCCATTGAGTTGCACTGACAACCACCCAATGCCCCCGGTAGCCATGTTCAGGGTTCTTGACATGTTGATTCAGGATAATATTAAAAACAAGAACGTGTTCCACCGGCTACGCGTCACGGCGCACCAGGTAGGCGGGCTGGTGAAGCGCATTGCCATCTGTCGCAGGGGTTTGAGAACGAGGCACTTCATAGCATCATTAGATCCGCATAAAGGCGGCCCTTGGCCTGCCGTCGTATGCCAAATCAGATCGGCTCCTGCAGTTGGGAAATTTTAACACGCTCGCTGAGCTAATCAAAGCCCACAAGACGGCACACGTGACCAGCTTGTCGCGCACTGTTGCGGGAGGCGTAATTCTTTTAAACTCCCCATCCACCACGCTGAGGAGGTATGTGCAGCATCACATTTATCAGTTTAAATTAGTAGTAGACCAGTTGTTAAACCAGTAGCCAAGAGCATGCTGCCAGGCAGATAGGCCACCCGCAGGAAAGCAAGGGCGCTGGCACATGGGAAACAGTACGACAGCGAACCACGAGCAGCGTACGGTGGATAAACCTCAACACATCAAAGGCGGAACATACGTGGCATATATGGCCACTCCAAAGCCGGCCGTCGTTAACGCCACAATATTTAACTCCAGCTCTATACCCGAGGCAGAGGAAGCAGCTATCGCTCTGGTCATCGTGAATCCCGGCATCAAAACTATTCTAAGCGACCCTAAGAGCGCCGTTCAAAATTCGCGATTAACTCGGTAATCTCGCTCGCAGTGCCAGCTGTGCGCAACCTAACTCTCAATCACAACATCAATCTCGTATGGGTTCCTGCTCGCGCGGGTAACACCGGAAACGAGGGGATCCACTGTCTAACCCGAGGTTTAACCAACCGGACGACAGGAGACCTCCACGGAACGGACGCCCTCGCAGAGGCGCCTACTCGTATGCGGAGATTAAGAATTTATCGCGAGCTAAGATGCACGTATCTCGCCCCTCACCCCGACCTGGACAGGGTGCAAGATACGACACTCAGACGCCTACAAACAAATTCCACTCTTAGCCCCTACCTGTTGTTAAATGACAAACGGTGAATACGACCCTGCATGCCCGCTCTACGGGGACGGGATGCACGCCCCCAAGACTATATATGTTATGGGAATGCGCTAGCAAATCTTCTGCGACGACACTCTGCCGGCTCCCTCGCCAGAGTTATGGGAATGGGACAAGATCTTCGCCAGTTTGAAGGTTTGAAGGTTTATTTCCGCAACTAGGTGTTGCGAGGACAGCCAGGAAAAAAGCTGTATAGACAGCTTGAAAGGTCCTGGCTTCCTCTTACAGTGCAGCATTGACGGCGGCAGAAAAGGACATCAAACAAAATGTAAGGAAAAAAAAACACGTATGTTCAGTACATAGAACGACACATGTACGTTCAGTACGCAGTACATTCTGCATGTAAAGGAAAAAAGAACTTCTTTAGGTCCAAGAGCCTATAAAGGCAAACGCATAGAGGAGAAAATAAGGGACAGCAAAATTGACACATCCACTCAAAATGGTAATAGCAAGAAAAAAGAACTACAGGAACAATTCGGGCAATTCTTTCAGAGAAATATTGGAGACATCAAGATTCTTGTGGCAGTACAACTGGTTCAGAAGTGTCGGTAAAGTATGCTGCAACATTTGTTTACCATAGTTTGTGCGCCATTTCTTAACATTCCAAAGCTCTGCTGCGCGGGTATCATACACAGATATGCTTTGCTCTAACCCAGCAAGTGAAAGTAAGGAGTCATCATTTTTCATTATGGCGAGTTTATATTTATGGCACAGCCTATAATTATACATGGATTTCATTGGAATAACGTTGTGTCGGTGGAAAAGGCTCGCAGTGTGAAAGAAATACGGCGCTTTACATGCAATGCGTATAATACGTTTTTGTAAGACTGTGAGTTTGTTAATATTTTCGGCTGTTGTTGTTTCCCACACCATACATCCGTAGTTGGCTATGGAAGAGAACAAAGAGTGATAAAGTAACATGTTGACTGACGTAGGAAAATTAAAGCAATGGCGGCGCATGATACCAACTGTTCTGGAAAGTTTCTTAACGACGTAATTAATATGGTCATTCCACGACATATCTGCTGCAAAGTAAACGCCTAGAGTTTTCACAGTCTGCACAAATTCTATTCTGGTATTGTTTAATTCAATTAGAGGAAGTTCAAAGTGTTTGTGACGTGGGTGAAACATAACGGCTGCAGTTTTACTAACGTTAATTCTTAAGTGATTATCAGCAGTCCAAGTATTTATTTCTTTTAAGGTTTTATTAGCTCGATTTGCGAGATCAACCGTTGAAGTACCCGAAAAAAACAGACTAGTGTCATCTGCGTTAATTATGTACTTAGCAGTGCTATCGATGCGAACAATATCATTGATATAGAGAGCAAAAAGAAACGGACCCAAAATGCTCCCTTGTGGAACACCAGAAGCTACCGCTTTCAGCTGGGAGCATTCACCGGCAATACTAACAAACTGAGATCTATGTCGCAAGTATGAGGAAATCAGCATATGGGCTATGCCTCTAATGCCGTAGTGATCTAATTTTTTGAGCAGCACAGAGTGATTAACAAGGTCAAACGCCTTTGAAAGAAAAACAACGCAGTTGGCCCTCATTACGCGAGCTCAAGATGCCGCCCTCGACTGGAGGCCATCCTGGACACGCCCCTGCCCAGCTTAGCCCTTTCATTTCGTGGCAACAATGTAACCACCACCACCACCCCCATTCCCGCCGCGTTGTCTAGGCTCTTGTTGCAACAGAGGTAAGGATGAAAAGGAAAGTTCACGGGCCTGCGCATTGGCTCAAGCTGAGCCAAAATCGCTGCCATGTGCATACAGTAGGAGAGTTGAAAGATGTGAGAGGAAAGATTGAGCAAGACGCGCGTGGCAACAACCACGTCATCTGAAGCAACAGATAACATCCGGTGACAAGGAGCACTCGCCAGACTGGTGAGAGCTCCTAGATCCTGTTCCCGTATGGCCAGGAAGCCACCTCGCGATCTGCGGTGTCTGTTGTTGTTGCGACTGAAGGAAGATTATAACCAAAGGGTTGAGGTTGAGGTGTTGAATGCTACAGGTGGGGTTAGCCTTGCTTTATCTGCCGGCAATTGCTCCACCGCAGCGTCCCTTCGATATTAACAATGCCGCATCTACCCCGCTAAGCGCACAGTCTCTTATAATAGCACACATTCTCTCCCGCAGTCACCATCTATGCACACAATCAATCCACACAGTTCACATCACAGTCCACTCCAGAAGTCACCATCTATGCACATATTCAGTCACAGTAGAACATAGGCCATTGTAGTGCCACACTTCATACACTCATTCACTCACAGTATAAAGTAGTCCACTCCAGAAGACACCATCTACGCACACATTCAATCACAGTAGGCCATAGTCCGTTCCTGCTGTCACCAATTAAAAACACGATCCGTGTTCTGCAGAAATGTTAAAAGAACGCGTGCAGCCTCCCTTCTGCATGTCTGGTTTCCACTCGGGTAGACAATGTCCTGCACTGTGCTGTGAAGGTTTCCTGTCTTCTTAAAAGAAGCGAACATCACATGCCTTTCCGCGTTGTACTTTGGGCAGTACATAATATAATGTTCGATATCCCCGCACACACCACATAAAGAGCAGAGCGGAGACGATGATATGCCGGTCTTATGCATCCATGCAAGAGTGCGAGCAGAGGCCATGCGAATTCGATGTAGGAGGGTTGTGGAAAGTGCTGGCCTTAAGGGGCTAGAGTCTAGGGGCTTTCAAACATGTGGTAGGGGCGGTGTCTAGGCTGTGAGCGCTGGCCTTTACTAAGCAAGAGCGAATCACATGATTGGTGACATGTCTCAACTTCCGAGAGCGAGCGGTCAGAACGGCGGTCAGCGCAGCGGCGGAACGAGCGGAAGTGCTACAAGTCTTAGGTTTAGGTTTGGTTTAGGTTTAGGGGCTTTTAACGTCCCAAAGCGACTCAGGCTATGAGAGACGCTGTAGTGAAGGGCCCCAGAAATTTCGACCACCTTTGGTTATTTAACGTGCATTGACATCGCACAGCACACGGGCCTCAAGTGTACACGGAACGAGGAGTACGAGGAGTACACGGAACGTCATCGCCCGTTCGGCGTGACGCGTGGCCCGTTCGACAATTTAAGAAAAGGACGCCTGTCACACATATTTCGGTGGGCACCCGAACCGGGCCGTAAGGGGAGGAAAATTAAATAATAATAATAATTGGTTTTGGGGGGAAAGGAAATGGCGCAGTATCTGTCTCATATATCGTTGGACACCTGAACCACGTCGTAAGAGAAGGCATAAAGGAGGGAGTGAAAGAAGAAACAGGTGCCGTAGTGGAGTGCTCCGGATTAATTTCGACCACCTGGGGATCTTTAATGTGCAATGATATAGCACCGCACACGGGCGCGTTGCGTTTTGCCTCTTTAAAAACGCTGCCGTCGCGATAAGGTTCGAACCCGGGAACTCCGGATCAGTACCTGAGCTCGCTAACCACTGAGCCACCGCTGCAGGTTTAAAATAATGCGACATATAAAGCTTTCGCCTTGGAATAAAGTGCATTAATAGAAACGCATGGCTATATTAGCGCTCATGAAATGGCTTTCTACCCACGACACGCACCACGTTTCTTCGGGGTTGACGTCGCTTGTATCTAGCCACTCCATCATGAATTTCAGAGTCCTGCTGACATAGTAGGCGAATCATCTTGTACGACCTGAAGTAGCGGCGAAAACATTTTCACTCAGTCCACAGTGGCGAATGGGCGTCCAAACAAAGATTCGGTGTAGCTGGCTTGCATTCTATGTGGCGTCCACGTCGATTGTGGTGAGAATCGAAGGTGCGCTACTCGTCTTGAATGCTCAACCAGACATCGGGGTTTTTCTGCGCACTGCATACGCTAAATAGAACGGTGCAAAAAATGTAGTGAGGTGTCCTCTATCACACTCCCTTTTATGGTATCGAGTGCGCTAGATTACAGCTGCTCTCCTTTTTGCCTTTATATGGGCGTATTCGTGTTTGGAGTGGAGTGCAGGACCCGTATTCCTAATTTTTGTTGATGACCCAGCACCAGGTAAGTATTTGCAAGCCAGAAAAGAACGCGCTTTGTACGCGCTTTGAACGCCAAGCTTGATGAACCGCGAATGGAGCCGGTGCTTACTTGATTAGGTACCGCTATCTAATGCATTCAGCGCACAAAATATCAGTGGTCCAGTAATAGTCTTCTGCTCAACAACTTCAACGTCTAAGTGGAATCCTTGCTTGGTTTCAACGCTGATTGTGTACTGGCGGCGTTGCATTGAAGTTTTAATCAATGTCACATTAGAATCTGAGATTTAGAGGAAGCGGAGATATTATTGTTACTCTTCATTTTGATTTACCCTGTTGACGACGCGCCGCAACAAATAAAAATAAAAGCCGTGTGCTGTACAATGATAATTGGCCTTTGAAAAATAGGTTACCCGCCGCGGTGGCTCAGTGGTTACGGCGCTCATCTACTGAGCCGGAGCACCAAGGTTAGAACGCGACCACAGCGGCGGCGTTTTTATGGAGTCAAGACGCTAAGACGACCGTGTGCTGTGCGATGTCGGTGCATGTTAAAGATCCCCAGGTGGTCCAAATTTTTCCGGAGCCCTCCACTATGGCACCTCTTTCGTCCTTTCTTCTTTCACTCCCGCCTTCATCCCTTCCTTTACTGCGCGGTTCAGGTGTCCGGCAATATATGAGACAGATACTGCGCCATTTCCTTTCCAGGAAAAACTATTATTATTATTATTATTTTTAAAAATAGGTTGTTTGAGGAAAGGAAACGGTGCAAGAATTGTATAATCCCGGTGGACATCCTAACCGCACCGTAAGAGAAAGGAGGAAAGTGGCAGTGAAAGAAATAAAGAGTTGCTGTAGTAGAGGGCCCTGGAATAATTTAGACCGCCTGTGCATCTTTAATAGCACAGAACACGGGCGCCTTGTCTTTCCTATACACTATCATTTTCATTATACTACAAGAACAGGGCAAAACAGAAAAACAAAATTTGTTCAGGGCACGCTAAAAATTCCCAGGTGCTCAAAATTATTCCGGAGCCCTTCACTACTGCACGTCTTCCTTTCTTCTGTAAGTTTCTCCTTCATTCCTTTCCTTACAGAGCGGTTTAGGTGTCCGCCGAGATGTGAGATAGTGCGCCATTTCCTTTCCCCAGCAACCAATTTACAATTTACATATTTGAAGAAAGGAAATGACGCAGTAACAGTCTCACAAGTCTGGGTGGACACACGAACTGCGCCGTAAGGGGAGGGAAAAACAAGGAACTAAGAAAGAAGCCGCCGCAGTGGCTGAGTAGTTAAGGCGCTTGGCTGCTGGCCCGAAAGATGCGGGTTCGTTACGGGCCGCGGCGGTCGAATTGCGATGAAGGCGAAATTCTAGAGGCCCGTGTACTATGCGATGTCAGTGCGCGTTAAAGAACCCCAGGTGGTCGATATTTCCGGAGCCCTTCATTACGGCGTCTCTCATAGCCTGAGTCGCTTTGGGACGTGAAACCCCCATAAACCAAATCAACCAACCGAAAGAGGAAAGGAAGAAAGAGGTGCCGTAGTGGAGGGCTCCGGAATGATTTCGACCATCTGGGGGGTCTTTAACGTCCACTGACATCACGCAGCCCACTGGCGCCTCTGTGGTTCGGCTCTATCAAAACGCTGCCTCAGCCGACTGGATTGGTCGCATGTACTCTGGCGTAGCTGTCGAGTGCCATTATTGTTGAAGGGCCGAAGATTCGTTCACTTGGCGGACAGCAAAATTCTTCGTTACCGTCGCTTCATCTTCATATTGTAAAAAAAATCTTAGGACGCTTAAGCTTCGCCTTTAAGAGTGGAACACGACAGTGTGTTGCAGTACTGCCAGGGAGTCCACGGAACGCCATCGCCCGTTCGGCGCGACGCCTTGCCCGTTGGACAAATCGCTCTGCTACGTACGGTGAAACGGATGCGCGGAGCGGAAAACCACTTAGAAGCGCTGCCAGGCGCCTTGCCGAAGCGCGTGAGACTCAAGTTGAAGTCTTAGTTCATCGGCACATTGTTCTCGCCAAACCCGATGCCACGAACGCCAGCATAGGTTCGGCGCCGAATTATAGCTTCCGCGCCGAATTAACGGGCAGCAAGCCGCAAGCATCGTGGTGAACGCACTTTGGATGAGCGCTGCGTTGTTCGCCGCTCACTGCGTGATTCCTGCGTGCCCGCACGGCCCCAGTGCGCCCAAACAAGAGATATGTCAGACGGGTCACTTCCTTTCCTTAAAAATCCATTTTCATTTCATTTTCCTTTCCTTACGGCGAGTTCGAACCCGACTGCGGCGGCTGCGGCGGCTGCGTTTTTATGGAGGCAAAACGCTGAGGCGCCCATATGCTGTGCGATGTCAGTGCTCGTTACAGATCCCCAAGTGGTCGAAATTATTCCAGAGCCCTCCACAACGACACCTCTTTCTTCCTTTATTCTTTCACTCCCTCCTTTATCCCTTCCCTTACGGTGCGGTTCAGGTGTCCAACGATATATGACACAGATACTGCGCCATTTCCTTTCCCCCAAAACTAATTATTATTATTAATAGCCTGGCAATTCACGATTCGCTGATCACACCTGTCTTGATAAGTACCTTTGGAAACCAATAGCAAAGCAAAAACGAGTACCCAGACAGGCCAAGTATAAAGATGTCGCATGAAATATTTCAAAAATGAGTAAAGTTTCAAGAGCGTTAGCTCTCATTCATGACGTTTCTCGATTTCGTGGGGTCTGCTACCACCTCCCTTCGGCGTGAAACCGACGGATTGAAGATGACGACCACCCACAGTAAATCGATCTATTAACCCAGTTGTTGACTGATTGCTGACGTCATTAGTATATCGAATTGGTGAATGATTGGTGAAGTCACTGATTTTTGTGACGTCAAATTTAACTAGTCACGTGACGATGGTTAATCGCTTATACTAAGTAATTAGTGAGGCCATCCTAAAACAAATTAGATATTTGGAATCATCTAGATGAGTAGAACACGTTAGATACCAAAATTAGCTAATGAAGTCAATATTTATTTATAGTTAGGCTTGAATTCATTGCTTATAATTATTTAACCGATGACGTCCTATTGCACTACTACTACTACTTAACCGCGCCGTAAGGGAAGGAATAAAGAGGGAGTGAAAGAACAAAAAGGTGCCGTAGTGGAGGGCTCCGGAATAATTTCGACCACCTGAGGATCTTTAACGTGCACTAACATCGCACAGCACACGGGGGCCTTAGCGTTTTGCCTCCATAAAAACGCAGCCGCCGCAGTCGGGTTCGAACCCGGGAACTCCGGATCAGTAGCCGAGCGTCCTAACCACTGAGGCACCGCGGCGGTTGCCCTCCAAAGAGTCGAAAAAACTTTTTCGGCCCAAATTTGTCACAAAATATCTGACCTGAAGGCAGAAGGCGCCCGCTCGCCGTGAGTAAAGCACCCTAATCTCGTGGCAATGCATCGCATGGACAATAGATCGCGCTACCAAGCAGCTTACGCTCGTTACTCCAACGTCTTCCAGACGGTGGCGACATATTTTTTTCATTCGCCTCGGAAAGGCAGATTATCTTACATTCGTACGCTAAACATGAATGCATTTACTAAGGGCAGATAGCCGCTCATTATTACCACGTGATGGAAATAACCAGGAAAAAAAAATTTTCGTATGCGAAGCATGATTGCATTTACTAAGGGCAGATAGCCGCTCATTATTACCACGTGATGGAAATAACCAGGAAAATAAAAATTTTCGTATGCGAAACATGAATGCATTTACTAAGGGCAGATAGCCGCTCATTATTACTACGCGATTGAAGTAACCAGGAAAATAAAAATCTTTATTTTGTTTCGTGTATTTAGCAGCAACTGTCATGTCATGAATACCTCATTTCCAGTATCCTTCACGGCGAAAGCATTAAACATTTTTATTTTGCCTGCGCTTACATAGGAAGCGGAGACATTGCCTATACTTTCCGTAAGCCTTGTAGTTAGGTTGCGGGCAGCACAACGGACTATAGAAATCAACATGATAGATGCCGAGTTAGGACACAGGAAGAGAGGAGAATTGGACAGAGAACACACTCGGCTACATATTAGCGTACTTGAAATCAAGAACAAACGGCCATTGCGAACATATGTGATGTGAAGGTATATAACCGATAGACATAAGTGTTAGGATCGTAGGAGGAAGCAAGCGAAACAGACGGCAGAAAAATGAGATGGACAGATCAGATTAAGTAGTTCCGTATATAAGGTGGCCAAAGCTGTCAAAGGACACGATTAGTTTCAGAGTTATGGCAGAAGCCGCTGTCCTTAACTGGAATTAGTCAGGCTGGCTTACAAGACGGTGATTATTAGAGAGAAAATATTGCTCACGCGGCTTTATAGGGGACTCAAAGAGAAGCTTGTACCACTCAGCAAAACTTAAAAGGTTAGAAGGCCTGTTGGAATGTATTCGGTGCCACAACACGCAGTAATTGCGACTTTTTAAAAAGACAACCGCTACAAAATGACGTCGGCTACGCTTCCATGATGTTCTAAAACAATCCGTCTCTGGAGAACGATGAGTAGTCATCTGAATACGTGAACTGCGAAGTAACAAAATTGTCTTGGAATATCTTACCGACTGGTTTTACACAACTATGAATTAAACCAAAGGGACATTAGCGTAAGCCTCGGATAACTGTACGGAACAACGTTCATTGTTGCCATGCAATGAAAAAATTAATAATAAATCGCCATGTTTCGGCAATATCGAATATACAGGTTGTCCCACATAACTTGAGCCAAGGTTTTAAAATAGAAAGCAATTTCGGACGCGAATGAAATCGAGTGCGTAATATTGGCACTACCCTATAGTTACTCAGGTTATTTTTACTTTTCCCATAACTAACTCATTAGCTTTGTTTAAGTCATCAAATTTCTAAGTACTCGCTGCAGATCATAAGTGTGATACGCAAGGTTGTAGAGCACCTTCATAAACCTCTCAAAAAATTGCTACGCTACGACCAAGGCGGAAAGAGAGCAAGCCGACACCATTCTCAGGAAGGCGTACAAGACTGCCCCAGGCAGCACAACAGCATTGGTCGAACGTTGGGCTATCATTGGCAAAAATTGGCACGAACACCGGTCCTACACTGGCATTTACGCTGAGCGCTGCCATTTTGACACATTGGCCCTACTTCCATGCCAATTTAGGGCCAACGTACGGCCGATCAAGGGGCCAACGTAGGCCTGGCGTTCGTTCTGCGACATGGGCCAGTAAAGGTCTCAGATTGGCATCCAGCTTTCGAACATCGGCATCCAGGTTTCGAACATTTGAATCCAGCCTTCTAACATTGGTATCCAGCCGTCGAAAATTGGTATCCGGCTTTCGAACAATGACATCCAGCTTTCTGCAACCTGGCCCAGTAAAGGTCTCGGACTGGCATCCAACTATCAAACATTGGTACCCAGCTTTCGAATAAAGGTATCCAGCTTTCGAACCATGGCATCAAGTTTTTGAGCAATGGTATCCAGCTTTCGAACACCGGCACATGCAAAACCGTCTGCTGGTTACTGACCAGCATTTTCGATTTAGTCTTCGAAAGTAACCAGGCTGCATGGCTGGCATCTTGCTTGGAGTGACAAATATGTGTAAGGTAAGAACCCTAGGATGTCCTCACAATCCAACACTCGTCTCTAGGGAAGGGCTGCCCTATACAACGGAGATGCAAACCTTGCACCCTGGTTACTTCTCGCAAACATGGTACTATTCCAGCTACCAGCCCGCAGGAAGGTAAGCAAGAAAAGAGCCAACCAAAAGTATTTAAAAAAAGATCTTTATTCAATGCAGCTGTAAGGCGCTTTGAAGTCGTGTGCCTATAGGCGGGGCTCGGGCAGGGGTCAGGAACTGGAGTGGTGTGCCAGGCTTGTGGTGGGGCCCTGGGCAGAACTTGTGGTGGGGTGCTGGGCAGAACGTGTGGTGGGGTGCTGGGCAGAACTTGGGGTGGGGTACGTTTATTTTCATGTTCGCTGCGTGCCGATGATTCAGGTTAGACAACACAGCTCGGCAATATGCTGTAGCACGGTTAAGAGATCCATAAAGGGCTTAATGAAGCTGTGCTCCTGTAAACTGATCAGTCATATCTGAAGTAATCGTTGCACTCCTCTTGCAAAAGGACTTTTCTACTGCACTCAAATTCCTTGTCCACCTCTTGCACGACGACCTCACGATGCGTCGAGCCTGCAAAGAGAGGCATGATGTCATGATGAACCTAAATAACGCCATCTAAGGACAAAAACAGAAATGATTAAATAACACTGAATTTTCTGAAGCACAGTCGGCGTGAAAACACTCGACACACATTTTACAGGATAACTTGAAACAACTAGTACCGCATTTTTCGCACAAAGTGAAATTTAATTTGCCTTGTCCCAAATAGGTGATTTTAGTTAATTGCGCTCCAGTAAGATATTCAATGTGAAAAAAAAAACAAAGTTATCTAATATTGAAAGGAAGTAAATGTTTTATTTTCATTTATTTTCATAACTACGTATCTCTAAATTGAGAGCACATTTTTTTATTCAGGTAAAGATGCACAGGTTGTAGCATCTCCTCCATATGGACGTCAAAAGAGCAGTTTTGAACGAAGCTTGTTTGTTTGGATGGGGTTAAAAATAAATACGCTGGACGAAAAAAACTCTGAACACCTTTGTTTTTTTAAATCCAACAGTTTATCTTAGTCGCTTCCAATGCATGTAATACAGATTCGAAATTGACTTCAAAACCACACAAAACACCCGTCTGACAGTCCTGAGTAATGTATTTTTTTTTCACTGAGAGTTAACTTGGCAAAAGCTTTTCCCTTAAATTGCGGATTTTTCATTGCACCTGCAAATGCGTTAACCACAGATAAAGACCGCAGAAGTAGTACACATAAGCTGTGCATGACCAAGGTATTCCTGAATGAATTGGATGAAAGCTAAGAAGAATTCGAACCCGCTGTTCAACAAAGTAGTGAATGTTTGGTGAATTCATTGCGCCAAAGACGGAAAATAAAATTCTTACGATTCGGGCAGATCTGCACTGCGCACGACGTCAAGCCAGACATTTGGCAGAGAGTAGATACATAGAAGTCGTCCTCGTGCTGTGTCTCGTTCTCTTCTCCTGCCGGAAAAAATAAAGCCGCATGTAGTCAGAGCAACACTTACTCCCAAAATCACATTGATTTCCGAACGTATCTCAAGATAAAATATTTGTAGTACTTACAAGTAAGGTATTGCAGGCCAGGGTAGTGAATCGCGTCGGAGCTCTCATATAGTATCATATGTGGGTTTTTGCTTGCGCAGACTACGAACGGAGCCAGCTCGAGTGCGCATGCTCTTTCGCCGCGTTGGTTTTCCGCCGCCGTGCCAGACAAGGCAAGACTCGTCCGGTCAAGAATGTGTCGTGGCGATGCATCGCGCTGTGACGAATGGCAGGGGAGACGACGTTGATGGGAGGGAGGGGCAGCAAGGAGGGGAGTCATTTTCTTTTACACAGCTTTTGTGGTCCCCCTTAAAAAAAGTTTCGAGCTGAAAGGTAGACGAAATAAATCTCGGGAGGGGGGGGGGGGGGGGCACGAGCGCTGCAGCGCGCACATGCGCTGGGAGAAACAGCTAGCAGAAAGTGCGTAAAAAAAGGGCTTCGGAGGGGGGGGGGGGGGGGGGGGGTAGCATGCTGCATTGAAAACCGCACGTCCGGGAGATGAGTTGGGGAGATAGGAGACTTCAAAAGAGCAAGGGGAGGGGGGCCGAAACATGTGAAAGAGGTTTGGAATTCTCCGAGATTGAGTCATAAGCAGTTTTTAAAGGGAAGCTGAAACGGTTTTCAAATAGCATGAAACGCTGTGGTTGGGAAGAAAGGGCCTTGAAAATCATGTGTGTAAATTTTTTCCCGATTCTATCTGCGAACAGAGCTGCAATCGCTTCTTAAAAACCCTCCGCCGGCACGCCCTCGTCGCTTCCGGAAGCGCCGGGTGGGGGGACGGCAGAGAGGAAGAACTGGCGGAAGTGACGCCATTCACGGAGAGTCGGCCGGCCGTCCAGCTGCGCTTGCTTCGCTGCGGCCCGCGCTTTGGCGAACCACAGATCGACGTAATCTTCTGCCAGTGTCATTTACTTTCTCTCGTTCGGGCGTTCCGTGTAATGCTTGAAGCCTGTATATAAACCAGTTTGGCATGGTACTTCTTTCGAACAGCGCTCAGCACACAGCGTGGTACAATCCGTCGGCTGTTCTCCCCAAGCCACTCCCACGTTAACCAGACAATCTGGTGGTACGCAGCATGTCGAAACTGCCTGCACAAAATATGTGCATCAATATTTCTCTTTTCGTTATGTTACATTCTTACGTGTTTGTAAACGCTTTGCCTTTTCCAGCTGGTTGACATCCATGCTGAGCAAAAGCCACTTCCAGCACTGTCCTTGAGGCACACAGTCTTGAACTCTTTTGAGCTCATTACGCACAGTGTGTCTTTCGGATTTTTCCTGATTGCTTGCACCTTGTGGCAGCACAAGCAATTCTTTTATTCTTTCATCAGCGCGCAGCACATGCAGCTGCACTTAATTGTACAAAAAACCGATTATATAAGCGCAGTATACTTTAGCAAAGCAAACATTTGCATTCATGAGCGCTTGGTCATGGCTGACGATCGACAATGGCGCCAGAATTCATGCAAATTTGTCCTTGAGTCAGAACGGCAAAGTTGTCGAGCCGCGGTACACATTTATCTGCCACAAGCAATTCGGCCGGTTATCTCGACACGCAACCGCAGCAACTATATCTCGCAGCACACTAGTTTTCATGAGCAGCGCTGCGAGCTCCGAAACGCAGCCATAATTATTGTTCAAAAGCGTGTTCAGAATGCAAAAAAAAAAACGTACGGGGGTAAGTGCAGAAGAGTCATGGTTGAACAGTAGCCCGAACATGCTACAGAAGGAAAGTGCACACGGGAGCTTCCTCCCGGTCGCCTCGTCTCTTCGCGCTGCAGTACAGCAGTGAACCCACTCCAACTCATCCAGTTTGGCATTCTTTTGTAGTTCTAAAAGGCGTTCGCGAGTAATTAGGCAAGTAATTATAAATAAATGAACAAACAAATGCTTTACCTCGCATGACTCCTGTAAGCTTGCCGGTGATCTGAATTAGATCATGTTAAGAGGCGTTACAAGAAGTTGGTGGCCAGGTTTTATGCAGCAGCGGTACACAAAAACGTTTCGACGCAATTTACTTTTTTTTATTGACATTTACACCTACACAAAAGATATGCACGCGCATGCAACTACGCCAAACATACGTATCAGTCGAGATTTGGTTTTCGTGTTACCATGGTAGGACGTGAAAGGCCCATACTGGGTTAACGAAATTTCCGGCTTGCAGGCGCCACCATGCGGTCGCTTCTCTATTACTTAGCTTCTTATCAGGCAGTGGCACCAGTTTTCTGTTTAGTCTGTACTTCTCAACGATTTCGGAATAGGTTTGCGCGCGCTCGTTCAGGTTCCGACAGTGCGGCGGTTCCACAGTTACCCGGAAGCAGAGAATATGGGAATGCGCCGACTACCCCGGAGTCGACGAAGATATTGATAGCAGAGAAAGCTGGGAAGCCCTGCTGCGCAGCGAAGAACCCGCTCGGCAGGAACAAGCCAATCCACCTAGCGGCTGATGCCGCGAAGAGATAAAATCTCTTTGTTAGCCTTTAGTCACGGAGGCTCCGGCCCCCGCCCTCCAGGCCTGTGTGCCGGGGGCGGTGAGTAGTAAGGGGTCTCCATTTCAGGTGGAAATAAAAGCTGTCATCCACCCATCCATCCAGTCGAGACTTCCAACACGTGAAAATGTCGCCCCGCCGCGGTGGCTCAGTGGTTAGGGCGCTCGACTACTGATCCGGAGTTCCCGGGTTCGAACCCGACCGCGGCGGCTGCGTTTTAATGGAGGAAAAACGCTAAGGCGCCCGTGTGCTGTGCGATGTCAGTGCACGTTAAAGATCCGCAGGTGGTCGAAATTATTCCGGAGCCCTCCAATACGGCAACTCTCTCTTTCTTTCTTCTTTCACTCCCTCCTTTACCCTTCCCTTACGGCGCGGTTCAGGTGTCCAACAATATATGAGACAGATACTGCGCCATTTCCTTTCCCCCCAAAACCAATTAAAAAAAAATGTCGCGACTTGACTTTCGCTGCCGGCGCACTCCGCGGCATCGTTGGTTCCGCCGTTTTCTGAAGCTGCTGATGGCTCGAACATGTATGGCGAAAGTCCAAACTGTTCAACACTGCTTGAATTACCATAATTGCCAGCTGAAGCAACGCGCTACGCAGCAGCGCCGTCGGGGCCGGCCGGAGATCCCCGTGGATGACGTCACGACGGTTCGGGCCAATCGCGGGCAAGAGCGGCGTTCGCTCAGCGCCCTGAGGCGATGGGGCGCGTTTTCTTCTAAAAAAAAACCTTTTGCGTTTATTTCCGCTCTTTTTGAATGAGATATTCTTTTTCAGAGGACTAAAAGCTATAAAATGACGCAGAGAACTCATTTTTTTTTCGAAAAGTGCTTCAGCTTCCCTTTAAGGTAAGGCTGCGGAAAACGTGTAAGCGTCAAAGTATTCTTGCAAAGGCGCTGGAGAAGCATCATGTCCAGCGAGCGAAAACTTTGACGCGAAAAATGTGGAGCTCGAGATGGACTTCGCCAAAACGACTTCAGACACTCGCGCGTAATGTGGGGCCGTGTGTTAGTTCAGGGAGGCTTAAATGATATCATGAAATAACAAAAACTAAGACAATAAATTAAATATTATGCAAGCAAATTCGCACTCTTTCATATTATTACGTACGGGACATGTGGCAAGCAAGCTAGGTTAACATGCGTCTAACACCGTTTGTCAGTACATTTATTCGCTGGTCGTCGAAGAATCCTCCAACGTTTTGTTGGTGCGGCAATTTCACACAAAAAGCTAAAAGAAACAAAATCGTGTTGAACTGTGGCTCGCAACTATTTCCGATGCTTTTCATCAATAAAGGTAATATTAAAAAAAAATTAATTTGCGAGCAAACAAGTAAAGTCGTCTGCAAGAGCTATAGCAATGCAAATTACGCAACAAAACAATAAAATGCATAAAAAACGACATTTTTAAACCTTACGATCTTCAGAAAAGGAAGGAAAACCAAATTGGAAAACACAGGGGAAAGCGCGATCACAGGGAACGACGCACGGAAGCGTAGGAATCGCTTACCGCGTGTTGAAGCGGCGGCCTAACGTTTCGCGTGTGCGCAACTTAAAATTGTAAATTACGAGGCCACTGCTTCGTTTCTGGACGTTGCACTTGCACTAAGTTATTACGTTTGATTTAGTATCTCTATTAAGCAGACATCACTGCGCAGTGTGGCAGTGAATTATCTAGAGAGAAGCAAAAAAGAGCTTTTCTCATTTAAAAAAAATCATGAAATGAAAGTCATTTGATTTTTTTTTAGAAGGAAGACCTCTTGAGCTGGTTTTTCAGATACTCGAGCAAGCAGAGCGTGCAAAAAAGCTTTAAAATTCATAAATTTCATACAAATAGGCGGGTTATTATGCCCAGAAATAGGACAAAGGCCACAGCGTGAGCTCTGTCTCTGCACTTTTCAGAACAGTATTTTTTTTTTTATTAGCGGCGTGGCTAAGCCATATATAGCTACACGAATCATTAGAACTGGGTCATGCCAGCGCATATTCATTAATTACTAAATTTACCAGACCTTTTCAAAAGAATTTTGGTGGTTAGTTGCAGCCGCTTCTAGTTCCCAGTATTAACGATAGAATTCAGCAGATCCGTAGTTGTCGGTCTGGATGGTGTCGTCGTCGGCCTTAAGCCTGTTTCACATGCACGCGATTTTCGCCTGCGACACTGCGAACTCTGTCGGTCTGCGACTGTGGAGGGCCGTCGGTCTAGTCGCAAACGGCTTGCGATCGAGTTCCTTCCGGTTGGTACTCAGTCGCTGCATCGGTGTGTTCGCTCAGCGACTGAACAATGGGGAGCGCCGAAACTGCGTGCGACGTGCGGTCACGTGGGAGCTGTTGCCGCGGTGGAAGCAAAACTGTTTATTCTAATCAGACCATTGAAATAATGCCCCACATCTAATAATACACTCGGCATAACATCATCAACACATTTCGTGTAGCGTTTCGGTCGCGTTTAATCATGCATGATTCGCTTTGCAAACATCAAGAAACCTTGACTGTCCTTTTGACCGGGGGGGGGGGGGGGGGGAAGCCGACTGTGCGGCCTGCCCGTGGCCCCCCCCCTGCCGCCGGATACGGGCCGGTGTAGTTTCGGCTACTAGGCTTTGTTCCGGTGCAACGCCAGCGGTGGAGATGGGTTGTCCGGGGCCCATCCTCTTGGGAGCTGCAGCAACTCCCACGGCTGTGAGGGCCAGCCGAATCGTGAGGTCCGTTGTCTGTGCGGAGGCAGGCCTGGAGGCAGACCAGGTTGGACCCACGAAATCCGGTAAAGGAATCTCAAAAATCAAAAAACCTCCGCTCACGGGAACGTGCACGGCTACTAATGCTCGGTTTCTGGCTACGAAGAGGTCAGGTCTGCGCGGTAGCGTGCCAACGCACGGTTTCTGGCTACATAGAGGCCAGGTCCGCGCGGGGGTTCCGACAGCCCGAGCTCCTCGGAATCGATGTCCTCGGGGAAGCAGCCTCATTGCGGATCGCTTATGATGGGTGGCATATTGCGGACGCCGAGGCTGACCCGGTCTTGGGGACCACTGGGGACGCCGAGGTAGAGGGTGTGCAGTAGGACCAGTGCGAAAACCGTCGATGTGTGGAGTACCGGTGGAGTAGGCCCGGCTTATCTCACCCTGTGCCCGATTCTTGGTTCGTGGCCCGGGCGCCCGGCCTTGAATACTCCCTCCTCAGTAGGCGTGGAGCAAGCAAGGGGAGGAAATAAGTGCATGGTGGTTGGAAGGTAGCACAGGTGGGTCCCCCAGGGTTACCGGGTTATGATGCAGAGGGCCAAGCGCCGATAGGCTGACGACCTGGGCCTCTGTTGGCCGGACCACACCACACACACTTCCGGAGTCTGAAAAACTGCGAAACACAGTCGACGGCTAGTAACCGGCCGGTCCGATCCAACCCTTAAAATCGTGGAGGAGCAGGTGGCTTCGGACCCCAAGTTAGGAATTTTTTTTTCTTTCTTTCCTGTCTCCGACGGTCGGAGCCAGTGGGTGGTCGTGCATCCCGTGGGGGAGCCGCACCATTGGAAAAGCTCGATGCCCTACCTGTCCTGGCCAGGCGGGCCAGAAATGGAGTCGATGTCAAACGAAGGATCAGAGCAAAATCTCGCTGTCCCCATTCCCATCCCAATTCCCATAACCCTTTCCCAATTCCAATTTCCCATACCCTACATCCCACCCCCTCCGCAACGTCCTAGGGGAGATCAGGGGAGTCTCCCCGGGCCCGTTCCCCCGGCGATGGGTCGCTTGTAGCATTTCCCCCCTTTCTTTTATTTTTCCACCTACGGGTGGCAAAACGATGGACTGCCTTCGGGCCTTTTCATTTATTTTACGATTGGGTCAAGCCTGTTATACGTCAGTGGTGCAGGCAGGAGCTTATTGGTTTAAATTCTTTTTATGGCAGCTCCACCATACTATATGTCCTTTTGACCGAATTCGCTGTGGAGTTGCATGTGAAAGCACCGGCCGAAAATGGCACTGCGGCGTCACCGGCTAGGCCGACTGTTTTCGTTCTAGTTGCAGCATGTGAAACGGGCCTTATGCGACAGAGCGGTTCCTCTGTGGCGGAATATGCACACTCGACTGACCACCACCCAAGTCTCCGTCACGTCGTTGCACAACTCAAAATCAGCGAACGGACCGAACAAAAGTCGATGGCAGCAGCATACAGCAAGCAAATGCGTTTGGAATGCTTCGGAATGCGTATGGAAATTGTTGGGAAGCCCCCTAGAACACAATTAATCAGCGGCGGAGCCCGCGGCAGACGTCGCCGCGCCGCGCCTCGACGGCGTCGACACGCTCCTCCTTTAGTTTCTCCTGTGCGAGAGCTCCCTCTGGCCGGCGCGATCTGCTGACAGCTTAATTCGGTTCATTTGAGTTTTTGTCGTAACTATGCCTCTATCTCCGACTGCGCAGTCGGAAAATATTCGTTGTTTATCCAACTCCACACATATGTCGCGAAAGTGGTCGATAAGAAAAAGATTAATAAAACTTCGAATTCTTGAACTCGCCCAAGCGCAGCCCAGGAGCTCAAACGAGTTCTAGCGCGTTCGAAAATTATAAACTATTATAAATAATAAATTTTAATATCAATCTTCTGCTCAGTATAATGGATGGTGCAATGTTCATCAACACCTGCCAGTATACATTTCCCACTGGATAAGGGGTGGCAAGCCAAGGCCAATATAGCCAGGTTTCGAAAATGGCTTAGTGAATTCTGGCAGAGAGTGGTATAACACTGGCTAACATGGCCCACGATAGCCAGGTTTCGAAAATGGCTTAGCCAATTCTGGCAAAGAATGGGAGAACTCTGGTTAACATGGCCCATCATAGCCATGATTTTTTGATGGCACATCCAATATCAGATCCTCATTGGCAACTCTGGGCCTACTTAGGGCCACGCTTTGCCAATGGCTTTCAAATATTGGCCCGCTGTCATGTGCTAGCTGGGGCTCTGCACCTACCCAAGAACACGTCGAACGAAAAGTTTCTCCAGCTAGGCATCAGCAACACCTTCAGCGAGCTGGTGGTCGTGGTATTGGTTTTTGTACTAAAATAATAGCAAAAAGGAAGGTAAAGATTTTTGCTAGCCCCGGCATCTGCCATCGATACTGAAGCACCTGAGCTGGGGCAGCGGAAATAAAGGATAGCAGGCAGAATGGAGAAATGAAATGAAAGAGGTGAAGGGACAGGAAGAAAGGATAGGGAAGAAGTAATATATAAAAACTATTTACACAATAAGAAATGTGTCCATTCAGCGAGCTCGCCGAAGCTCTGCTGGGAACGCAAACCACGAGACTCAGAGGCACCCCAACGGGACGAGCGCTCCTAAGAAGGTTGGGTCGGGATACGAGAGGACTGGTAGACAGATACGCGGACGTACCGAACCACCTTAGGAAAACCATTCACGTGGGACCATTGCCGAAAAACGTGGACCCCAATCTTCACGAAAAAAAAAACGAAAAGCGAGGGCCGAGTACGTAGAACGAACGCTAGCCAAGTTAGACAACACCGTATACACGGACGCTGCCGTATATCCGCGCGAGAGAGAACGCGTAGCCGCGACGGTAGTGGTAAACAAGGAAGGAAACATGATCACGTGTGCCACGGCAAAGGTCGCCGGCACAGCGGAGGCCGAAGAGATTGCCGTTGCGCTGGCGGCAGCAGAAGGCTGCAGAAGGCTGCAGAACGGGCCGATCTCTCAACATACTGACGGACTCGAAGGAGACGTGCAGGAACTACACGAGGGGCAGGATCAGCAGAACAGCCCTTAGAATACTCAGCGGGGTAACCTCCGCCGAGGAGAGCCCAGGCATAACCTAATCTGGATCCCGGGCCACGCGGGCATAGGGGGGAACGAAAGGGCAGACAGCCTAGCTCGAGGTAACGCGTTCCGAGCAGGGCAGTCAAATGCTCCGGATCTCCGCCTACAGGCTTGCGAGGGGGGATACGCAGAGACCTTGAATTTGCATAGGGGAGCTAGAATTAGATATCCACCACGACACAAAGCCCTAGCAAAGGAGGAAGCGACCGGCTGGCGCAGATAACAGACCAACTCCTTTCCTAACCTACACATACTTAATAAGATGTTCCCGACACAATACAGAGCCACCTTCCCTTGGTGCGATGCCACACCTACACTTTACCATATCACGTGGGAGTGCGAACGCAACAAAGCATTCCACCAACACGAACACCCGAGTGCGGAGCAATGGGAGAGTCGGCTCACCAGCGGCGAGCTCACGACCCAAAGGGCCTTAGTGCAGCACGCGAATGATGCAGCACGACTCAGTGGAGCCTTGGAATAGGGGCCCACCCTTGCTGACGAGAAGCCTCAAGTCGCCAGCGCCAGAGAAGACGACGGAGACTTCATAACCGCGAAACCCTTGAAAGATTCAATAAAGTTTTCACTCACTCACTCCAACACGATATGTCTCATGTGGTCCTTTTTCCGCGTTCCAAAGAAAGTCCGCGAAATATGAAAAATACTACGTGACAGGGCGCATGCGCTGTAATCTGAATTGTGCACAAATGTGCACAAATGTGCACAATTCAGACTTTTGGAGAGCGCATTGGAGGACGCAGCGGCAAGCATAACGGTCCGCTGTGGTCGCCGCCTCCTCCAGGTTGGCCTCAATGTTTCCGAGGGAGCCCTGCGTGGCCCACAGTGTGATATCATCGGCATACAGGGCATGCCGCACACTGGTGACAGCACCCAGCTGGGCCGGTAGGTGCAGCATAGCCAGATAGAATAACAGGTAAGAGAGCACCGCGCCTTATGGTGTACCCTTGGCTCCTAAATAAAAAGCACCATGTTCGTTATCCTAGATTCGAATGTAATACCCCTGTCACACGGGCACTCTAAAGGCACTTTGAACTAATGCTCCATTACTCTAAGGACTAACGCGCGCTGCCACACGGACGCGCCAAAGTACACCTAGCTCAAAGGAGCTTCGAAACAAGGCAGCTCGAGTTCGTCCTTTGAGGCTTCAAGGGAGTACTCTCTCTCCCAGCGAGTTAACAGCATAAATAAATTGAGAAAAGAAACGTTCAATTTTCATTTTATAAATTCACTTCATAAGATTAGTGGTGTTTTAAAATATAAGATAATTTGTTTTGTGGCAGTATCACCACGTTATACTCTCGTTCCAGATATACGAGCGTCACGGTAAATACAAGTAAATATGCCGCCATGTCGGCCATGTTGTTTGTTGTTTGTAGCGAGTAGCGACGGAGAGCAGCTCGTCACATCTGCGGTGCTGTTGCCAGTAGACTCAGGTCGCCACTGCTCGCCCACGATTATCGCACGTCGAGACTGCACTGCTCTTTTTTTTTATACAGTTTCGTGCTTGTTTTTGTGTGTGTGTGTGTGTGGTGCGTCGACAAAATGAGTGGCGGTGAACCTGCGGCGTCTGGCAGTGCCAAACCGATGAAACCGCGCACCACGTGGACCGAACGGGAGACTTGGGCTCTCATCGCGATATGGGAAGAACATTTAGATAGCCTCAGGGCAGAGAGGAGAAACGCCAAAGTATATGAGGCCATCGTGCAAGGCCTCGCCCGAAGCGGGATTAATAAATCACGCAAACAAGTGCAGTCGAAGATTGACAACCTCACCCAAGCATACAGGTAAGGCATTTGTTGGTCTAGACTGGTGTTCCGGGCTGGTTGCTAGTGCGTTTACAGGAATCAATGCGGAGGTGCTGCACGGTTTCGTGAAAGTTTGCGGAGTGAGTTCACAAAGGATTGAGGCGCATTGTAGTCGCCGAGAAGGTGGGATGAAAGGTTTTATTGGAAGCGACATCACAGTAAATTATAAATGAATGTGCAACTGCATTTAATGTCCTGACCCCCAACCCTCTATCTATAATACGATGCTCTTCCGAGATTGCCTTTTCACCGTAAACAATTACTTTTTGTACCTAGATCTTGTTGCATGCAGCGAGCTCTTACCACTCACCATTTCCTGCTTATTCTGGCGCTTATGTGCAAATAACAAATGAGTTAAACTGTTTCAGGAACTGTGCCAAACAAAGGACAACGGGCTCAGCGCCAGTTGCGTGGATTTATTTCTCAGAAATTCACAGGTTTCTGGGCAGCCTGCCAGCCAATGACCATTCATTGGTTGAAGAGAGTATGACAGTAGAACAGGTGGGCAGCAGTTTTTTTCGGCACTGCATTAATGCTTGCAATTAATAACCCAAGTGAACGAAAATGCAGTCCATGCCACTACACTCACTTTTACATCAAACCTTGTGCACATTATTGGTTGTATAGCAGCACAGAAATGACACCATATATTAATAGTCACAGAGCACTTCCATGGTCTCCTACATGCATTTCCAGACTCATGCATTCCCTGCTTTCTCTAAAAATGAAATTCTTCATTAATGCAAGGAATTCCGCATGTGAATGTGAACTTGTTCACTGCTGAAAATGTTATACGATTACTGTTCCATACAAAAGGCTGTTTGTATGCTACGGTACAGTGCAATAATTTTTAATTGCAATTCAGTGCAACTCCTGAGAAGAAAGTCATTTTTTGAAGAAGTCTGCACAAAAGTGGTTACGTCGAGAACGTTTTGCTGCTTTCATTGCCACCAATACATGGAATATGACAAGCACATGTTAATTCTCTCACATTCGTTTTTTCAGCTCATCGCCAGCATGGAAGCCCGCACAAGCCCCTCTAGGAGCACAACTGAGGATTGGGATGCCCCAGTTTCACCGCCTACAGCTGACTCTTGGGCAGCTGTATGCGAGGAAAATACTGAAAATCAGGAGCCAGCAAGCAACCAGAGGCAGCGCTCACGCAAGAGGAAAGCTGATAGCTCAAGCTTCCAGCAGCAGCTGCTTGAAGAGCAACGCCAGCTTCGAATTGCGCTGGCAGCTGCCTCAGAGAAGGAAGCTCAATTAATGGAGCGTCACGTTAATGCTCAAGAAAAGCTTGTAGATATAATGGGAAAGTTTTTTAATAAAGCTTAGAAGGAGTAGGCGCACCTATTGTTTGCACGCTTTATTTTTGTTCTTTCAAATGATGCTTTAAGCATTACATATAGATCACCCAGTGGTATTTGCCTACAACTGCTAAATCATTTATAATTCAATTTCTTCTTGACACTGTTTCGGTTTCATCAACCTAACAATGGCTGCGATGTGCAGTTTGTGTTTAGGCCACGTGATGCATGAAAAAACTGCAATATAACTGCTGCTACGTAGTTTGTCATTATTCCCGTTCTTGAAGAATGCTGGTAAAATGTTCCAATGAATTGTAACTGTGTATCAGCGATAAAATCGCACTTTTTTTTCTGCCCCGTGACTTACCATACACACATTACAGCCATCGCTCGGTTGATGAAATTGAAAGAGCATCAAGTTCAAACTGAATTTAAAGTTATTTAGCAGCTGAAGGCAATAAGCCACACCATGACAGATGTATTGAAATGTATAATCTATCATTTGAAAGAGAACATGCAAATAAAGTTAGGTGCATATAGTCTTTGTTTCCATTAACAGTATTCAAGTCGTGTAGTACATATTCTAGGACTCGAATGACACTGTAGACAAAGTACAAATTGGACCTCAATGTGCAGTACACATGGATTTGCAGCCTGAATCGGCAGCTATTCACAAAGCACCGCAATGTGCCACGACAAAGGAAAAATTACAAAATCATGGCCCACAGCACCAGCAACATGCTTTAGAACAAACTTGTGTTGCCCAGCCTCTGCTCTTCACAGCCTATGTTAAGCAGACACTGAGTACAAATGAGTTAAAAAAGCTGTGGTACAAATGAACATGGAACAGTAATACTAAACGTGCATGTTGTTTAGCCCAACTCTCCATCAGTAGGTCTATTATTAGGCACTAGGCAGAGAAATTAATTGAAAACCCCTTATTATGAGATTAAGGCATAAGGCCACTGTGGGGGCAAATGGGCATAGGATAAAAATCTGTTGAAGACTACATTATTCAAACAACACAAAGAATGACACATTCTTTCCGCAGACATGTGTACCAAGACAAATATTTCTAGTGTTGTTCAAACTGCCGGTAGTACTCGACAAGTGCTTCCCTAACATCTGCACCATTTGCAGTTACAACATCAGAGGAATGTGCAGGCTGCACATGCACAGCGTCGTCAATTTCTACCTCGTGCAACCACTGCTGTGCCACAGAGTCAATAAAATGTTCACAAATATTGTGGAGCACGCAACACGCCCTTATTATTTGCGCCACATTCTTGACGTTGGCATCCATTCTTTTTGAAATGAGCCTGAACCTTGCTTTAAGCCTCCCAAATGCGTTTTCCACAATCCTTCTGCACTTGGACAAGTGGTAGTTGTAGCTCCTGTGCCCATCGCAAGTATCCAGGCTTCTAAATGGCTTCACTAAGTTTGGTGTCAGTGGAAATGCTTGATCACACAGGATCAAGGGTGGCACAATCACTCTGTTGATGGTGGCAGTTGGCGCACTGAATATCGGTGACTCAACCATCCTGGCCAACGTGGAGTTCTGGTATACATATGAGTCATGGCACCGCCCCGGTGAACCAGCGTTCACGAACCGGAAATGGTACTTGTGGTCAACAAGGGCCAGTAGAATGACACTGTACCTGCAAAGCACAATATTTCATGACCATACAACAAACTGCATTCAGAAAGAGTCATCAAATATGTACTCTCATGAGCACAGCAACGAAGGAGGAATATTATAAAAAGAAGTAACACGATGCGCACATGGAGTGCTTCAAATTGCTTGCTAATGTCACAAGATGCATTCCTGCCTTTGTTTCATATGCTTCCACATCAGTAGCTCATACGTTTGTTCTATCCTATCTTGACCATAAAACAATTAGCTCAACACATACGCTTAGAAAACTCGCATTTACAACGGCTATATATTGTTTTACAGACGAAGAGCACAATATATGTAACTATGAAAAGATGGACATTTTATTTACAACTGCTATGAGTTTTTTTTTTACAAGTGGCAATGAACGTAGTATGTGAGAAATAAAAACTCGGCGTCTCCATTGTATGACTGCTACAAGTTAATTGTGCTGGTGTCAAGCCGCACAGTACATGCAAATATAGTGGACGTCTCCTGCATGGTCCTTTCAATAATACCAGAACTCGTTGACTACTTACCATCCTTTGTAATTATAATAGTCACTGGCATGCTCCTTCGGTGGCGACACTGCGATATGACATCCGTCCAGCGCTCCAACGGCTTGCGGGAACCCACACATAGCTTCAAATTCTCTTATGTGAGCACGCATGTCGACGGCAGTGGGCATTTTCACCCACTCGTGTTCCAGCGTAGCCACGACAGTCTCACAGAATTCTCTGTAGAGCTCGTTGACTGTTGACCGCCCAATGCCAAAGACGTCAGCGACGGCTCTGTCCTCTGCGCACGAGCAGAGCTTGTACAAAGCGACTGCGACGCGTTTCTCTACGGGGATGGGCTCACGCATGTTTGTGATTTGTCGCTCCATTGCTGGTCGGCAAACATCGACAAGATAGCGAAAACTTGTCTCCGACACGCGAAAAGATTGCCGGAAGTGTCGGCTACCTAAACCAGGCAGCGTGTCTTCAAACCACCGTTCGTTGCGGGGGTATGCCCACACTTGCCGCCGCACTGTGCGCCGAGACGAGGCCAGTGCTATAAGCAAGGCGTTATTCGCCAAGAGACGCCGCCGTATTTCACGCACCTTTCGCCTTGATAGCGCAAGGTCCACGGACGACGACAAAACCACACTCATTGCAAGCGCAATTTCAAATTTTCTCTCGTCGCGTGGATCGTCACTCATTTTGATGGAGACCGCCGAACACAAGGCACACCAGAAAAACGGGACCACAAAAACAACGATCGCAGGGGCAAAAGAACCAAAGGGAACAACCGAAGAACGAAGCTGAGCCTGGCCAGACTGAGCGAGTAGGGCTCAGTGTGGCCAGCACTGATGTTATGCTCTGTACTTGGAAAATCATGTCATTATTGCAGTTAGAATTGCGTTGCTTTAACATAATACGGTTATAAAACTAATTTACTAAAAAAAATGTGACATTTTTGTATTTACATGTGCAGTGAGGTTTGCAATTTTAATAACGCTTTTCGCCGATGAGGGCGCTAAAAACTTCTTGCGAAGGTCGTTCCGCGACCGTGTAGCACGGACGAACTCCCTTGAAGTAGTGCTCCTTTGGGATCGTAAAGGAGCATTAGTTCAAAGTGCCTTTAGAGTGCCCGTGTGACAGGGGTATAAGATTGTCTGTGGGTCGAGAATTGCCGCATATATTTAACTTTTTTTTTTGGGGGGGGGCGGATTGTAAGCAAATGGCACATATCGGCGGACACCTGAACCGCGCCGTCAGGGAAGGGATAAAGGAGGGAGTGAAAGAAGAAGGGAAGAAAGAGGTGCCGTAGTGGAGTGCTGCGGACTAATTTCGGCCCCCCGTGAGCCTTCAACGTGCTCTGATATCGCAAGCCCACGGTCGCCTGTGTTTTGCCTCCATCGAAACGCTTCCGCCGCGGTCGGGTTCGAACCCTGGGCACTCCGGATCAGTAGCCGAGTGGCCGAACCACTGAGCCGCCACGACGCAGTAATTTTGAAAGAAGTGGGTGAGAATAATCTTGTGGGTAACGTTGTCGAATGCTCCCTTCAAATCTAAGGTGAGTACGACCTTGTCATTGTGGGGGCAGTCGACGGAGTCGAGGACAGCCCGACTGAATTGTAGCAGGACATCCTGTGCAGATCTGTGTGGAGAAACCCGAACATGGTGTCTGCAAAAAGGTGTTGGGATTGCTGAACTCGGACAACCTGTCAGATATCGTCTTCATGAGTTTGCCCACAAAGGAAGTCAGAGAGATGGGACAGAGGTTGTCCGTGTTGATAGCCTTGCCAGCTTTAAGAATGAAGGTGACCAGGGCGGTCGTCCAGTCGATGGAGAGTGGCACTTCCTTAAGCCGCACTCAGTTATCCAAAAGGATAGGTATGGGTGCACTGCCTATCCAGCTTGCGGAACGCAATAAAAGTAAGCTTCTGCAGTTGGACACCAACGTCATGTGCATTACAGCGAGATTGAGGCCTCTACTGACCCAGGGAGCCATTCCCCTCCAACAATGAAGCGACCAGAGGGAGCCAGTTGTGCGCCTTCCTTTTGGTGAAAATGAACGGCCTCTACAATGTTGTCAACGACAATGAACGCCGGCGGCTCACTTGTTTTGTTTGGTTTTTGAGGAAAGGAAATGGCGCAGTAACTGTCTCGCATATCTCGCTGGTGACTCGAAACGCGCCGTAAAATAAGGAATAGTAGGGACGGAAAAAACAAAGGAAGAAAGAGGACTGAAAACTTGATTCTGAGGAAAGGCGCTGCGCGGCACAGCGGGGTAACACTTGTGGCTAGGTGCAACTAGTGGCGTATGCCCGGTACACTAGTGACGCTAAGCTGAAATGCGCCGCTGCTTAGCCTAGTGTAGCTTTCGCTACAAAAGTTTACACACGTGCAATATAAACAGCAACGTGATACATGAACATTCACACTGGGACAGCGGATTAGCATAAAAATTGAGCCGGCTACTTTGCTGACCTAAAGTGCGGTTAGGCGAATGCTTTAGCGCGTTGTTGCTGCTTCTGTCGCTGATGTGTGGTTAAGATGATAATTAAGTACACAATGTTTTGTAAATTTTAAAAGCTGGAGATACTGGAGGGCGTTTGGGAGACATCCGTCTGATTCGACGCCTACCCGCACTCTCCAGAGTCCTAGGCAAGGAGAACGACATATGCGTTAGCAGGAAATATTTATACTGGAGCCACCTCCACGCGACAGCTTGTCTATTATTTAGGCCAACATCTAGCGGAAGGTACCTGTCTACGTCCCAATTTATTATGGTCGATTGATGTCACCTAATTTTTGCTGGCACTCGTATGCCCAGTGTGGGGTGGACCCCACGGCTACCTGGAAGTTAACTAGCGATACCTCGTGAACCGCCTCGTTACCAGTGACGGCAGCGTGCGCAGGTATCCTAATTAACTGAATTTTCAATTCAGCGTTCTTTGGTTGAGGATTTTGGCTGCTACCAGTGACATCCTCCCCTTTCCAAAATTTTGGACGGTGGTTTTTGCTGACGCTAATTTTAACCGTGGCTTCCGTTCCTACACAAGCGAGCGCTATCGCAACTTCCTCCTCTGTCTGTATGTTGCGGCCTCGGATGATCTGGGCGTTTCACGAGGTATCATAGATTAGGGATAACGATCACTGCAAACACTGTGGAGCGAGAGGGGACCCTCGACCACATAAATTGCGCGTGCCAACAATCCCCAGGGGTGGAACAAAATACAGTAAGTAAAGAAGGCCTTTGAGACCTTGCTGCAAAGCGCGGATCCTACCATCCAGCGACGCACCATCCTTCTGGCGGAAGAGGGCACAACAATCCTATGGCTGCCTGCCAGCCTCGAATCCAGGGGCGCACTACTCCCCATTTTCCCAGTCCTGGATGCAAGGGGCGGGAAGGGAGCCCGCCTTTTTTCTGATGGAAATAAAAGTTATTTCAATCAATCAATTAATCAATAAATCAACCAATCAATCAATCTTCTTACCTGCGAAAAGGTCAAAACAGAATCTGTAGCGAACCATGACGGCCGTAGCACCTTTTCGTTACTGGCGCATGTCCCTTGACTCCTTTCGCGGGCAGTAGCTCGCCGGTGTAAGTGTTCCCGTCGCCATCAACTGCAGCAATGGTCCCGCGCGTCGCCGCGGCTGCTTCTAGACTGCTGCTCCTGCGGGCCTCCGGAAGGCACAGCAGACGCCGCAACGTTTCACTCACGGCGGCCCGCCGATCTCGAGCCACACGCACGAGACGCCGACGGCGCCGACTCAGCTGCGCTGCAAGGCCGTTCGTTGGCCCACTGGTTTCCTTGGGTTCGTTCGGAGTGTCGTTGGAGTTGGACGCACTCGATGCACGATCCCGAGCCGGCGCTCGCCTCAATGGTCCCCGCCTGGCGAATTGACGACTCGCTGGCAGCACCGAACTCGAACTGCGAAATTGTCGGCGGGCTTTTCGTACGCGTCGGGTATTCTGACAGCTGTTTGCGGCATCGAAACTTTTCCCCGCGCGGGCTGATGATGTACACGTCGCACCTTCCAACTGTTCGGCCACTCTTACGTTGGTGAACTTTTCTACTCCACCTTTCGGGAATCGGTGGCTCATCGGACATGGCTTCGTCTGGCTACGATGCAGGGTATTGAATAAAACGGAGGATGGAGTTCACGGCTGACGGCTCAAAACAACGGCAGCGCAGAAGGAAGGAAGGAAGGCCTCAGACGTTGCTGGCACATACCCACTACGGGGGAGTGGCCAAGACACAGGCGGTTAATGCTGGATACAGGAAAGCTTTTACGGGAAAAGGAGTGATAGTGTGTAGTATGATAGATTGGAAGACGGAAGAACAGGGGTCCTGTTAACTTGGAGATCGAGGACGGGAAAATGGCTTTTTATGTAGATAATAGTTATACATAATAGTAGTGTTTCAATGTCGTACTGATTGAGAGCGGGAAAAAGGTATTAGAATGGGAGTCCGCTGCGTTTCTTGAAGAAAATTTTTGTACAGCAGAGTGCACACTCCTGTCGCTTCGTCAAAGCAAAGAAGCGCCAATGGAAAGAACAACCGCGGAGGACACATGCAAGCCCAGTTGATGAAATGGAATTTGCAAAAGACGCTTCCTCAAATGAGAGAAGCGGCGGCAGAACAGCAGGAAGTGATCTATTGTCACAGGTTCGGCACAAAAAGGGCACAATGGAAAGTCCCCAGGCAGGATCTCAGACGGTAGAAATTTAGAAGGGGAACCCGGCAACGCAAACGCGTGAAAGAGACCTCTAGTCGGCGCGAGCGCCAGTTTTTGCTACTCCAAGGATGCAGAAGATGGTGATATTCGGGTGATGATTTAAGAGCCGAGGCAGCAAATTCCTTAAATGCTGTGTAGCTGCGAAACGTCACCGCAGCTGTATATGCACACGTTGGCAGGACAGCAACAATTGGGCCGCAGAGGGAGGCTCTTGCTAAGGAATCTGCAACCTCATTTAAGTGAAAGCCCATATGACCTGGTACCCAAAGTAGCCTTACCGAATTTAAATGGAGAGAAATCAGGAACTTAAAAGAGGCGTAATGCCCGAGACTCAGTGGGTGAGGATAATGAAGAGCAAATGGACCGAGAGTCTGTCATAACCATGACCTGGGAAACGGCAGTTTCTAATTTTCGTAAGGCTAAGATTGCTGCTAATAGTTCAGCCAGAAAAATTGGAGTGAAGTCAGGAATACGGAGAAAAAAAGGACCAATTCAGTGAAGGCAAAAATATTTCCACACCTGCCTTTTCACGATCGTGCGAGGCATCGGTGGCAATAAGAACATGAGAGGGAAAGGACCTTAGGTGGTCCTTCAACAGACCTGAAGAAGCGGGAAGGGCTACAGCTTTGCATTCTATGGGGGAAAATGTCATCGAATTCAATCTGGACAGATGATGAGTTGTTATACATTTGGCGGACATCTGTGAAATGAATATTTATGGGATCAAGAAGGGACTGCACGTAACATATCTGCGGAGTATGAAAACGAGACCAGGCGCCACTAAAAATTCGGAAGGTTGACTAAGAAATATTATACTGGAAGCGTGAAGAGATGAGTCGCACAATTTTAAATATGTTTGAACTGTTAAAAGGCGAAACCTAGCTGATAACGATGGAATTCGAGACTCAAGGTGCAGAACAGCATTTGCGACATATTTTGGAAGCCCCAGACAAAGGCGCTACGCCTCACGCTCCAACAGCACAAGAGGGCGAAGTTTATAGGCAGGAGCTCCTGAGAATAAAACACACCCAAACTCCAAAATTGGGCCGACGTACATTTATAAATCATAATAAGTGTATGCCTTCTCATGCCTGATCTAGCACTACAAAGCCTACGTAGGATGCCAATGGCCCAAACTCCTTTTGCAGAAACTTGCTCAGCGTGTGGCCGCAAGTATAGAGTAGAGTTATATATTACTCCAAGATACTTCACCATCTGAACTTGAGGGTATTATGTTATTTCTATAGACCAGGCAGATATTTACAGGAACAGAAACCGGAAATACTAACAATGTGCATTTCTTCACATAGAGGGACAGATGAATTCTTCCTAATCAGTTGTCAAGAACATTGAGGTAATTTTGCAGTGTTCGATAAAGATTGTGAATGTCACCTGCTGATGCAAAAAATGCAATATCGTCGGCACACACATAAGTTTTCACATTTTGAATGCATAGCATTGAGCTTAGAAAAATGTTAAAAAGAACAAGTGAGAGAACTTATCCTTGCGGCACACCTATTTTCTGAGGAAATCTCTTTGAGGAAACACCATTTTGGCAGCAGGAAAACTATGTATTTTTCAAAAAAACAGAAATCCAGGCTACAAATTAGCTTGGTAAGTTCAGTTCCTGTAATCTTAGTAACAGAGTCGAGTGCTCCA
Organism: Amblyomma americanum; assembly: GCF_052857255.1. Classification (NCBI taxonomy): domain Eukaryota; kingdom Metazoa; phylum Arthropoda; class Arachnida; order Ixodida; family Ixodidae; genus Amblyomma; species Amblyomma americanum. The sequence goes on from NC_135507.1 coordinate 80,338,537, forward strand.
CGGTGTCGTATGCTTTACTGACATCCAAGGTGACAAGCGTAGCAAACTGTTTTCTATTGCGAGCTAATTTAATACGACTATCTAGGTCAGTATGAGCACACCAAATTGAACAACCCGGCCTGAAACCAATTTGACATGGATTCAAGAGAGCATTTTCCGAAATGAATGACATGACGCGGCTGAGAAGGACACTTTCCACCAATTTCACTAGGTTCGATGTTAATGAAATTGGGCGTATGTTGTCTAAGGTTAAGCCCCTCCCCTTGCTTTTTAAGCAATGGAAGCAATGGAACTCATGAGGTATCCATGGACCTTTAATAGAATGGTTAACTAGAGCCAACAGGTCTGTAGGAGATTCATTGAACAAAATTTTGATCACAGATGAAGTGACCGTATCGGGCCCAGGAGCCGCTGGGGATAAGCGCAGAACATTTTCGAAAGCTCAGGCATAGAGACCTCAGTAAAATCACTTGAGGTGCATGTGAATATAGCAGGAGAAGGTAGAGCAGATGTAAAGCGAAGCTCTAGGCCACACGCAATATCCTCTAAGGCATTTGCGATGTCAGCAGGGGACTGAACCGAGGGATTCAATGTTGGCAGCCGGGGGAATCACCTTGTTGCGCCTCATGAAATTAAACAAAGCCTCGTTTATTTCCTGATTGTGAAAGGAAATCATAATGATTTTGTAATATAGTTCCTCCTTTGCGCGGGCGACCATGCGCTTAATGTTGCTTGCAACATACTTATAATCCTACCAATTTTATTGGGCATTGATTGATGAGAATTTTCTTCCAAGCTGTTTTCCGTCGTCTGTATGCACGCGTGCCACCCAGCATTCCACCAATTGTTCGCGATTGCACCCTTGGTTCATTTAATCAAAATTCAGACTTTTGCCTTGCATGGTCTAGTATTGAACATAGATGTGCAGCCTTGCTTTCGGCACTTGTCTGAGCGCAAGGGTCTGAGTAATTTGGAGGGCTGATTTTAACGTGTCTTTTAAAGCAACTGTAATTAATTAACGTGCGCTGATGTCGCTCAGGAAGAGTTCATTTGCACGCAAACTTGAAACTAATCGGTAGATGTTCACTGTTTATTGCACAGTCAACAGGCGCCCAAGACATAACAGAGACTCCTGGGGAGGAAAAAGTTCAATCCAAGGCAGAGCGGCATTGACTCCGAACAAACGTAGGTAATCCGAAATTGTTGCAGATCAAGTTGTTGTCAGAAGCCCAATCAAAAAGTCTAGAACCAAAGCTGTCTGTTTTAAACCCCCACGTGCCATGGTGCGAATTGAAGTCTCCAAGTAATAGAACCTGAGATCGGCTACTAGACATGATTGAGTCCAAGGGGCCGAGTGTCACGCACACCAGACGAGAAATATGCATTAGCTACCGTAAAGGGCTGCTTACCTGGGACACTGAGGTCAACCGCAAGGATTTCACATTCATTGCACGCATATTGGAAAGAAATGCATTCCATGTGGCAAGACTTTGTAGAGATGAGCACTAACAACCCTCCCCCTCGTGATTACCGGTCAAGCCGGAACGGGACGGTAATCCTTGAGATGATAACTGAAATTTGTAGTTAGCCATGTTTCATGTAAAGCAACTAAAGCTGGTAGAAGCTGATTGCATAGGGAATTTAAATCTGTTGAAGCTGAGAATATAGATGGACCATTCCACTGGAGTACACTTAGGAACCCTATATCGGTGGGAGTGCCGCAGCCACTACTGCCTTTTCTAGTATCCTGGTCTTAGCATTTTGACCTGCGTTACTTTTCTTTGTCTTTGACTGGAGGCAAGATGGATCTGCAATATTCAGAAGAGACCCACTTCGTTTCTGGGCGCGGAGATCAGACTCTATATCCGTACAGTCCATAGAGGATGCATCCATAACGCTGTTCGAAGGAGAGGCCTGAGAGGTCTTTTGTTGCTGACATTGTTCTTGGCCCTGTGGAGCGGAATCCATGACTACAGAAGGAGCAGTAGCTTCCGAAGCCAAAGAAGGCAAGAGTGGAGCGGTGGACACCTGCAGAAGTTTGGTCATCTGAGCAGCTATGACCTGCGGAGTGCACGTGGATACGGTTTTCATAATGCGATTCATTGCATTTGCCACAGCCTTCTCAACTGCCGCTGTAATAGCCTGGGACCAACTAGAATCCATTATGGGAGGGCATTTGGCGGCCACACTAGAGTAACCTGAGGCTTTCTCCTTGACCGCGGCAAAAGCCTCTCTCCGCGTGCATCTGCGCTTGTCTATAAGCTCAAGCATCTGAACTTCTTGTGCTCGTGCAGGACAGTCAGGCGAATCAGCAGGGTGAGCACCACTACACAAACAACATTTCTCTTGCTGTTCAGGACATTCCTCTCTGCAATGACGTTCCCCACAGGCACAGCAGCGTAAGGCCGATTTGCAGGCTTTGCCGCGGTGGCCAAATCGCCAGCAGTTTTGACACTGAAGGGGCCGAGAGTTAAAGGCATCTACTCGAAAAACCAATGGCCACACCTTAATCTCTGACGGGCAAAATATTAGTGCAAATGTGGCAATGACGGACTCCATAGGAATTTTTACTCCGTCAACCATCCTGCTGCATCGATGACAGCAATCACTCCCGCAGGCGAGAGGGTCTCAAGCGTTTCAACAGGGCTCAATCGAGAGTCGACCCCTCGGACCAAGCCCTTGGAACATGCTAGATGAGGCGGAATGAAAGCGCTCACCGGGTGGTTGGCGAAGGTCGTACACTTTAGCAGGTCTTCAATACAGTCTTTATCCGAAGACCTGCACAAAATACCACCCCTGCCGAACTGCCGGACATCGGTAATGTGCATAAAGAGCTTCGATGTGGACTGAAGGGCCGCCTGCACTGCCTCCGGGTTGTTCAGTCGGATAGCGCCTCCACCGGAAGGCACTAAAGCGAACGGAATGATCGAAACTCCACTGCGGAAAAAGATATCAATTGGGAGCTGGTCTTGAGGAAGAGATGCCGACCAAGGGGAAAACCCCCGGACGGGAGAAGAAGTAGACATTAAGCTCTCGTCCCGCGCCCAATCACCCCAGAACAGGAGCAAGCAGGCACAGACAAAAAGAAATAGAAATTTAGCAAGCTAGCGCCACACAGCCAGGTGCTTACCCGCTGCCCCACAGCCTGGGTTGCTGGGCCACGTCACCTTCCTCCAACGAGCAGGCCGGTCACCTGACTTGTCCAACCTTCTTCACCTTCAAGTGCCTATGCCGCTGAGCTTGTAGCATTCCATTCTGATGTTGCGTTTGCTATTAATAACCCTCCTTCTATGCCCATCCATTTCTACACTGATTCTCTATCTCTGCTTTCTGCCCTGTCTTCAGTTACTTCATTTAACCCGACAATTATTTCCATTAAGAAAGATCTCTATCGTTTGTCTTCTCTTGCCTCATTTCTTTTGTTTCATATCCGGGGTCACTCCGGAATATTTGGAAATGAGTTAGCCGACCAGGATGCTGGTAGCGCTGGGCAATATGGCCATTTACAGACTTCTACTCTTTCGCGCCGTTCCGTGCGTTACTTTTACACCATTCTTCACTTAATTTATGGCGAACTTATTGGCAAGAAAGTAATGGCGGCACCGAATAATTTAACTGGATCCCTGATACGCTCAATATTCGTTCCATCCGCCTACCTAGGAGTCCTCTTATTACTTTACTCACTGGGCATGGTCGATTCCCTTTCTACTTTAAAAAAATTGGCTTATCTTCTTCAATTTGCTCATGCGGTGTTTTGTGCGAGGATGTCAGTCATTACTTCCGGAATTGTTCCCTTACTGCTCCTTTAGTTTCCCGTTCAATGTCTCTCTGCTCATCTGACATTACACTGTCTACTTACCCATCTCTTTTGAATAACCCTGCTGCTTGCGCTGTTTTGATTCAAATGGTTCATCTCATCAGCAGCACAATTTCTACACATTCCCGATGACCACCTTCGTCACTATAATTTTTCGTGCATAAGCTCTGTACAGAGAAGTGCTCTATGTTCCTTTGATGGACAAGGATGCATTTCTCTGTGGTCTGACACTGTGTTTGAACCAACTGTGCTTGTGACTTTATTTGTGGTGACATTTTCTGTGACTTATTCTGTGGTTCTGATTGTCTGTGCTGTCTGGACCAACTGGGCTTGTGACTTTATCTGTGCTGGCATTATCTGCGACTTTATCTGTGCTCCTGACTGTCTGTGGTGTCTGGACCAACTGTACCTGTGACTTCATCTGTGCTGACATTCTCTGTGACATTATCTGTGCTTCTGTCTGTTCTGTGCCTTTGGGGGTTTTTTTTTGTTCTTTCTATTTTCCTGCTTTTCTCTTTAAATTAGGTTTTTTTTAGCGTTTAGCTATTTTTCTTTTTAATGGCTTTAACCTCGGTAAAGCGTTGCTGGTCCGGGATCCCTCTCTCTTTCATTTATGTTTTTTTTATTTTTTTCTGAGAGAACCAATAAAAGGGAAAACGGGGATTGGCCAAGGTACAGTACAGAATGCCACTTCGGTATTTGTGCGGAGAAAAAAAGACGTGAGAAGACTGAATCAAGGTTAAAATTGGAAAATTCAAATGAATTAAAGAAATATGAATTACCAGGAATAGAATCAAGCATTTTTGCACATGCGACAAAATTTTGTGTACAGCTAACAAGATAATCGATCAGTTGCACTTTTGTGATCATGAAGGTAGCCGCACACACTGCTTAACGGGAATCCCTTTGCGCTCGCACCTAACGAGAGAAGAACTGGAAGAGACAGAGGGAGTTCTAGCCTCGTAAGAGGGACCTCCAAATTCTGCTTTCTCTGAACTGTCAACCACCGGCACGAGAGGAGAAAATGATGTATTGTTTCAACTTGCACACATGATACAAAAAGGTTTGCCGCAGCGAACCCACATCTGCATAAGTACCAATTTAAGTGAGGGTTTCTGCACTGCAGAAGCGTCATTGACACCTCACAAATCCATAATTTACACCGCCGGATATTCCACGGGTACTTTAAGCGGTGAAAATCCATGGTATTGAGCAATGGATCGCTCAAGCTGGTTGAGTTATGTTGGAACCACTGGAAACATGAAGTATCTAACAGAATGAGGTGAGGGACGAGATAGATTACAGAAGCGCTAAGACCTGACCTTGCCAATAAATCAGCCACCTCATTAAAATAGACGCCCGAATGCCCAGGTACACAGACAAAGCGGATCTCACGCACTGTGCGCGGAACAAAAAACTAAGCGAACGATTCAATAAAGATTTTCTCGAATTTTAGAGAGAGACTAGAACTTAAAGGCCGTCTGCAAGAATAAGAACCCGTGCTGCATGCCTAGGAACTTTGAGAAGAGCCAAACCAATGGCCAGAAACTCTGCGAAGAATATAGGAGTATAATCAGGGATACAAACGGAATAGCTCCAAGCCAGCTCCTGCGAATATATCCCAATCACCGCCTTCTCAAAGCTGACGGAGGCATCAGTGGAGATAACAGTAAATGAGAAAAATTCTGTAGGTGTTCAAAAAGAAGACCATTTAGGATATTTGCTGGCATATGTTTCGCATGGGACGGAAAAATATGGTCGTAATAGAAGACGGGGCCAGCCAGCGCATCTGCAACTTGCTGCAAGATCAGATCAACCCCAAGCGGGACTAACAGATTCTGCGTGAACCTAACTTGCGGAAGCTGATAGCGTGGCCAATGATTAGTGAAAAACAGGTGTGGTTCAGATAGAAAAATGGGACTACGAACGCCGGGGGTCGGTTCAAAAGACCTGAGGAAAGTACGCACTGTTAAACGTTGGAAGCCGGAAAAAAGATCGGGGATACGGGCTTCCAATAAAAAAAAAAAGGACAGCGTTTGAAGCTGATTTTGGACGCCCGAGGCATAGCCGTAGGGCACGCCTTTCCAGTAAAGCTAATGGCTGCAGCTTGTAGTTTGCGCTACCAGAGAAGACGCAACCAAATTCCAGAATCGGTTTCATATAAATCTTATAGAGCAACAGTAACGTTTCGCGACGCATGCTAAAATTTTATTGCCAACTCGTGTGAACCAGTCCAGAGCGCGTTCCCCTTTAATAACATTATTTTTAATATGGTGTCAACAGTTCAAACTTTGGTTCTAAGTAACGCCTAGGTATTTAACCGACTCCACCTGCGGAATTGGAGATGAGCGGTAGACTAGCGAGATGTGCAAAGGAGTGTCGGGCGGAAATACCACAATGCCACTATGTCTGACATTGAGTGACAAATTAATTTGGTTCAACCAGGCTTCGATAGCATTCAGGTAAGCCTGCAAATACTCGTAGAGTCAATGGATATACTTGCTGATGCGAAAAAAGCTATATCATCTGCTCATACATAAACTGTAATGTTTGGATGAATGGGTATGTCCCGAACCAATAGGTTGGAAACCAGTGGAGACAGAAAAGATCCTTGCTATTGAACATAGGTATTACAAGAGAAAGATCCGCCTTTACCGAAGACAAATCTATCCTTTAAAAATCGATCTCTACTTCTTCGTGTTTCGTCGGCGCTTCGTCAGTGACCTGCATAGTCGGCATCAGGCACGGCCGTCATGGTTCGCTACAAATCAAACGAAAAGAACTAACCAGTATTCTCAATCGCACGCAATGCTAGGACGCTTCTTTTTTTTAACCAATTTTTTATTGTTTGGTCATAACGAATTTTTTTTTGTCTTAAGAACATAGAAATAGCAGCTAAAGAAACGGTACACTTCAAGAGCGTCCCATTGAAGCTGAGAGAAGGTGGATGAAACGCAGCTGCCAAATTTCCTGCTATTTTACAGATTTTTCTAGCCAAAACAAGCTCAATCCTCAAATTCTTCCGTATTTATAAAATAAATTCAAACGGCTTCAAGGCCACGCCAATTATCGGTGTAGGAAAACAATCCTTAAATCACTTCCCTTTTCTTAGGAAGGATATCCAATTTTCGGCAAATACGGTTCTCCACAGACACATTGTTGCCTGAGATGACCGATTGTTGCCGAAGAGATAGAGCAGTTCATTTCCAAACGATTTCTCGGGCTGGGCTGCGTAATCCACAAAGTGAACTAAGGCGGCTTATTTAGCTCGCTCTTGATAATTTTTTCTTTATCAATGCTCCATTGAAGTGAGTGTATGAAGTGTCTTTCGATGATTACACTCGCGAAGCACAGAGAAAATAGTAGATGAAGTTCAACAATTAATGATGCTGCAGTAGGAAAAGGCCACCGCCGTATCGCTGAATTTCGTCTGCGTCCTAAAAAAGCGCGTTCTTTTTTTTTGTCCCCGGCACAACAGAAAATAATATGGCGATGACGGCCGCAGACTGCATAACACATGCCCAGTAGCAAGCGCACACCATGGCGGCACCTAGTATGGATTATGAAAATGAAAACTGGTTTTATAGGAAAGGAAATGGCGCAGTAACTGTCTCACATATCTCAGTGGAGACACTAACTAATAAAGGAAGGGTTAAAGAAGAAAAGGAGAAAGAGGTGCCGTAGTGGAGGACTCCGGGATAATTGCGATCACATGGGGATCTTTAACGTGCACTGACATCGCACAGCACACGGGGGCCTTTTAGTTTCGCCTCCATCGAAACGCGACCGCTGCATTCGGGTTCGCTTCCGGGTACTCCGGCTCAGCAGATGAGCGCCTTGGTTCACAGTTTAGCCAAAATTAACGAGGCTGCCAACGCTTTAGCCCGAGGTTCTTTCAACCGCGCACCGGCGGCCTCCGATCTGGGGTTCTCACGGGAGCGCATGCATTCATTCAGAGAACTGACGCAGGACTGCAATGCCGAGTTCCGGCTCTACCTCCCAGCCAATCCCTCCCTCGACAATTATCACCAGACACTTTGGAGACGGCTGCAAACACGCACCTTACCCCCACCTTTTATAAGCTCGCGCTATCACCAAGTCCACACAAACCCCTTCTGTACCTTCTGCACCACCCCAAAGCCACTCTGGATCATACCCTTTTCCTGCGCCCGGTGGATCCTCCGCCCCGGGGCCTGGAGCACCTTACCACTTGGGGGGGTTCAGAGACCCTACTGCGCTGCCAAGACCCGGCCAAGCAAGCCATCGCCACAGGTTGGGCTGCCAGTGTCATGAGCCTCCGGGACATGAACATTTGTGTGCAGGGGCCGTCCTGGGGCCCATGGACCTGCGTGCCCTAAACTCCTTTGTGTCCATTAAAGCTTTCGCCACCACCACACTCGGCACTCTTTCAATAAATATAAAAGTCAAAACTTTGTTTCACTAGGTAAAAAAAGGAGCCTTTCCGATATTTCTGGTCAATGATGTATTAGCTTTTGGAACAGGGATAATACCGGCTGGTTGGTATTTATTTTCAGTCAACATGTATTGGCTTCCAACCATGGCACTGTTCACGAAGGAGTGGTTAAGACAATGGCTCTTATACATACTTCTATGAATTATGGATCGAAGGAGTGCATATGCAGTGAAAAATGCAATGAAACATACCCTGTTTTGATGTAATTTTTAACCTGCGGTTTGAATGAGAGGCGATTATGGATAATCCGTGTAGATGCAAACCAATTTGTACCAACACGCACTGACTCACTACCTCTTCACGTGACAGTCGATTAGATGCCTTGTTATTATAACCAAACTGCAAACGCAGAAGCTAGCGATAACCACTATTTCGCATCATTCCTTTATTAATGCGATAACATAATTTGCCAATATGAGATTTCCTGTGCACACATGTAGTAAAACAAGCGGTAAAGAGGGCTCGTTGATAAGGGTCCTGGCGCCGTGAAGTTCTGTCATGCGCTCTCGGAAGACACTCCCTCATGAACCAACCATGCTTTCTTTGCGAAATATTGGAGCGGCGTTTGCTCATAAAATCCGGCTTGCTACTAATGTGATGAGATTTTGATAGCATGGTTTGCACTGCAGTGATGTTTCTGTAATGATCGTGCCTTTGGGGAATCATGTACAGGGTGCGCCAAAAGCTCCCAGGCCACGAGGTGTAGTATTCAGGAGCTCATTCTGGTACTTGCGACAGCTGTGAAAGTATTAAGCTCTTTACAAGTGAGAACTACACATTTCGCACCGCCTTAGAGAACTTGAAATTTAAGTTTGTTGTATATGTCCGACTGCACTGCTCAAAGGCCCACTTTGTGGCCTAACAACTTTGGACTCACCGTGTACAGGGTTGGTCAAAAGTTACCTGGTCACAGGGTCTGCTTTCCAGCACTATATCCTGACACTTAGGATGTCTTTAATGCTATCAAGGCTCTCAGAGCTGAAAATGATAATTCTCCTTACTTATACTGAGATTTTGAGCTTCGGGGTTTTCGCAACTTTTGACTTGCCCTGGACATATTAATCAATAAAGCGAAATGGTTAAATATAGCTTGACTACGAACGACAAGGTTTTAAGTGCAAGAAAAATTATTTATTTGCTCTTACTGCTTCTTTCCATTTTAGAGGCACTGTTTCCAGATGCTGTACTTTCAATGACGGCGTTCATGTCAAGATTGCAGACCTTGTTAATTTGTGGGTGCGAACAGAAAAGGCACGCAAATATATCGGCAGAGAACACTGCTCGTATGCAATGTGCTGCGTCTGTAAGATGTTAAAAGGTAAACGTATTGTCTTCGGGTTAACTGCGTGTGCCAGAAGCTCAAACTTCTCATTTGAATGAAAACACCCTATGGGTTTTTACGGAGAAGATGTTCGTTACGATTCAGAGACCTCATATACTGACCACTAACAATCGGCAAGGTACCAATATATATACTGTTGAACTGCCACAGACTCAACTTAATGTTTGTAAGCCGCCGCGGTGGCTGAGTGGTTACGGCGCTCGGCTCCTGGCCCGTAAGACGCGGGTTCGATCCCGGCCGCGGCGGTCGAATTTCGATGGAGGCGAAATTCTAGAAAACCGTGTACTGTGCGATGTCAGTGCACGTTAAAGAACCCCAGGAGGTCGAAATTTCCGGCACCCTTCACTACGGCGTCTCTCATAGCCTGAGTCGCTTTGGGACGTTAAACCCCCCTAAACCATAAACCAAACCAATGTTTATAAGAAATTGCGATAGTGCGGTGTACGCTATGCTCACACGTTCCAATCACCTCGTTTAGGACTATTTCGCGCATTTATTTATTTTTTATGCGAGAATCCACAAGGGCTAAATATGTTTTAATTCGAGAACGGTAGTGTTTCCCACGTACACTTTGGTATAAATTGCTCACGTGTACCATATACAAGATATTCCTGCAATATGCCTATTTTTTACCCTTTTGCAGTTTTACTTCCTTACCAGTTGTAAGAAGTGTGGTATATGAGTTTGTTTAACGCTTCCGAAATCCTTACGCTATCTTCATTGTATTTTCAGACAACTCGCATACTTTCAGCGTCACTGCCTTAAAAGACTCCTGATTTAAAGGACTAACACTGAACTAACTTTTGGTGGCTAGCACTCCTAGATAAACTTCTTTATCCCCATCCATCGCTTCACCATATTTTTCTTCCAGTTATTGTCCGCTTCCTTCGGCGTCCCGACTTCGCACACAAAAATTAGGCGCGGCGCGTGTCGGTCATTAGAATTTGCGAAGTCATTTATACCACGCACAATCATCGACAGGAAAAGCATACAGGCGCACATAACCTCTAGGCCTGTTGCATTTAATTTTCATAGAAGGATACACAATAGCGTTGTCATTTAAATATTTTTCTTTCGTACTTCTGTTTTTGTACCTTTACAATAAGCGTGCGTGCGTGCGTGCGTGCGCGCTTGTGTGTGTGTGTGTGTGCGTGTGTGCGTCCGAGCGTGCGTGCGTGCGTGCGTGTGTGTGTGTGTGTGTGTGTGTGTGTGTGTGTGTGTGTGTGTGTGTGTGTGTGTGTGTGTGTGTGTGTGTGTGTGTGTGTGTGTGTGTGTGTGTGTGTAAACGTACTGCCTTTCAAAGATTTGTATCATGATGTTCTCATCCGCGTATTTTTATAACTAGCTTGTTGACTACCTCTTTCTACCTCTTGATCTTATAGTATTGCACTGTACAGTACACCTCAATTACTTTTGATGTATTCTAAATGAACTATGGCCTGTGGGGTAATTTTTAAAAGTAGATAAATAACCATGAAATCAGATACCCAGGCCGAGAATTTAGTTGCAAGGCGCATTTCCTTGAATCAGCAGTATGGTGTGGCGCACATTTAAGTTATCGCCTAATCTAAAAGCTTTTACTTGTGAACCCACGTTTTTATATCATAACGAACAAGATGCTAGAGCCTACCTCATTCCTCTAAATCATGCTCTATAATAAGACTAATCTGCTCTCTGATTGCTTTGTTTTGCAGATCTTTAAACATTTCTCTGCACGTGCATCCTCCTGAAGAAGTGTACTAGGTGCCATTCGTGTATTACGTAAGTTCACTACGCTACTTGCGACACCAAAATTTTCCGCGCCGCATTTTTAAAATGTAAAATTAGGCAACCGTAACAAACACGCTTTTTAACTTGCCAAAAAGTGGCATCGGTTCCACTTTTGTTGGAGACCGTTGCTATATTCCGGCCGAAAAAATAAACGACTTCCTGTTTCTGCGGGGCCAGGGTGCTAAAAGGGATGGGTAGACAAATGGGCGACCACACTTATAAGCCATATTTTGGGGACATTTTCGCATAGTCCTTCAATGAGATCGACGGCTGAATATTCGTGGATATCTTGGGTATATCCCCGAGTAATTTGATGTGTGCGGTGGTAGAAATACTGGAATAGTGCGCAGGATGTTCATCCTCTGAAGCGGGAACATCTATGCCGTATCACCGCGGCTTTCATATAATAAAAGAACCCACCGCCGCAGGTGAGTGGCTTCGGGAATCGGCTACTGATCCAGAAGAAGTTGGATTTGACATCCCCGCCCCTCTTCATTGCAGGTAGGACACGAAAATTTCCTGTGTGTTGCCGATACTGCAGTGTCGAGAAACTAGAATGTAGGCAGCCGTCATGTCGCCGAGTGGATTTTCCAGAGGCTCATAAAAGTGTCAACTCAAGACATCGTAGCTATTCCCTGCGATTGCATCCTTTCCACCACGATATCCGTTGCGCGGGCAGACTGTGTACTCTTCAGTTCGACCGCAAACTACGCACGGAGCTCTCCACTGCCTAACCCCAAGCGGTCGTCTTCGCTGAATAAGTCCCTCAGTACACTCGTGGTTTCCTCACCCCTATAACGAAAATAAGCTGCCTCCTGCTGTGGGGGACGCCAGAAGTGCAGGAATATGTTTGTATGATTCAGCACAAAGTTTTAGTCTCGTTGGGCAGGGAAGTGCATAAGTACTTTTAGCAGAGCACGTACTGCGCCCCTCAGTTCCCACACGGTGATTGGTCCCGACGCGGCATGCTTGCACGCGGTTGATGAAAACGTTGCGCCATGTAGCTTCCTATGGCTATCTGCGCGTGCCCAGTATCGCGGCGTGGTAAGCGAGAGCGCTATGCTAAAGGTATCTAATAAGACCAAGGTGACTATCTCAAAACAGGAGGAACCAATCTGCACTTTGGATCTTCAGAGAAATGAAAAAGAAAACACGCTCAAAGAAAACGGCAGTCAGTGGCACTGAAACGTCCATTGAGTCCATCGTCCAGCTAAGCATAACTTGTGGCCACTCGGAGTTGGTTCGTGCCACACAATGGATCTGCGTGGCGTGAACAAGGGGATGGTGCCGACCTGGAGGACTAGGTGCAGCTGAATGAGGAGGAGTGCCAGCACACAGACGACGAAATTGGAGGTGGCAGTTGCGGAGGTTCGAGGAGACACATCACGTGCCGGCCACCTTTCGATAGTTATCGAAACTCAAAAGGCGCCCGTGTGTTGTGCGATATGAGTACACGGTAAAGATCACCAAAATTATGTAAATCAATAATATCACAGCCCTTGCAAGGGGAACGGTTTCTTTTCCAGTTGTGGAGCTGAGAGTCTCCCTGAATACGAGGGCATGGCAAACCCGGAATTCCACAGTCCCATCACTGTCGGGAAATTGAGGGCTGAACTCAACCGCCTAAGAAACAAAACGGCTGCCGGGCCGGACAAAATCATCACAGGACGCTCAGGAATCTTGACATTGGTTCCATTCGGAATCGTACAACCAATATGCAAGAATGCTGGGGTAATTCAGAGATACAGCAAGCATGGAAAGCTGCGAACCTGCTCTTCATTCCGAAATGAGAGAAGAAGCTCAAATTTGAGCATCTTAGAATCGTTTCCATCACATCTTGCGTTGGAAAATTGATGAATCCCGTAATTCAAAACTAGACTGATTAGATTATTAGAAAATCACTATCTTTATCCTGATACCATGATAGGCTTCAGATCAAACCTATCGGCATGCGATGCCATGCTTCAGCTTAAGGAGCAGGTGATCGATAAATAGACTGTTGATACTAGGATCAATGTGGGACTGGACGTCTCCAAAGGTTTTGATAGTGTCAAACACGTGGCCATACTTGAGAGCCTTAGCGCACTAATTGTTGGAGTCAAGGCATATAACTACGTAAGGGGCTTCCTCTGAAATCGGACTGCCACCATCAGCCTGGACGGACAGTCACTCAGAAACCTTAGATTGGGCAATAGAGGGACGCCACAAGGGTCCGTTCTCTCTCCGACCGTGTTTAATGTAGCGAAGATGGGCTTCCAGGGCAGCTGGATGGAATCACAAATCTCCTTCACACCATATATGTGGATGATTTGACGCTGTGGGTGAGCTGGGGCAGCGATGGACAGATTGACAGCACAATTCAGAGAGCCATAGATGTAATCCAGAAATATCCGGAGCGGTTGGATTGAAATGCTCGGCAGAAAAATCAGAGGCTCTTTTTCTGTCAACTGAAAAAAGAATAATTTCACCATAACCTTGGTAAACGCGCTCGCGATGCCTTTTTGCGCAACCGAACTCTCGGTCACAACATCAATCTCGTATAGGCTCCGGCTCACGCGGGTAACTCCAAAAACGAGGGGGTGGACCGTGTAGCCCTATTTTTAACCAATCGTGGGATAAGAGACCTCTCGGGAACAGAAATCCCCGCCGAGGTGCCTCGCTCGTACGCGGAGATTACAAACTTTTTGGGAGCTAAGATGCACTATCTCACCCCTCACCCCGACCTGGACATGGTGCAAGCCACATCACTCAGACACCTGCAAACAAAGGACATTCTTAGCCCATACCTATTATTTAATGACAAACGGTGAATACGACCCTGCCTGTCGGCATAATGGTGAAGGGACGCATGCCCCGCAACACCATATAATACGTGAATGCGCTAGCAAACTCACCGCGACGACAATCTTGCCAGCTCCCTCGGCAGAGGAATGGGACAAGATCTTGCCAGTTCGAGAAAAACAACGCCGTTGGCCCTCATCACGCGAGCTCAACAGGTCGCCCCCGACGGGGGTCACCCTGGACTCGCCCCAGCCCCAACTAATCCCTTTCAATTTCTGGCAGCAAACTTGTAAACCATCACCACAACCCATCCCCGCCGCGGTGTCTTGGCTGTTGCGACTTCTGGAAGAATGGAAGGAAAGTGCACGGGACTGCCCAGTGGCTCAAGCTGAGCCATAATTGTTGCCTCGTGCAGACAGTAATAGAGTTGAAAGAGATAGAAGAAAATTTAAAAGACAATACGCTCGTCGCAACAACCGCGTATTCCAAAACGACGACAACGGTTTAGCAAGAGGTACACTCGGTGACAAGGAGCCCTCGCCAGATTGGTGAGAGCTCCTATAGATCCCATTCTCGTAGGGCCAGGAAGCCACCTCGCCTTCTGCGGTGTCTGTTGTTGATGCGACTGAAGGGAGATTATAAATGAAAGTGCTGGCCTTACGGGCTCTCACACATGTGGTTGGGGGAGGGGGGGGGGGAGGCGTCTAGGCGGTGAGCCCTGGCGTTTAATCAGCAAGAGCGAGTTACGTGGTTAGTCACGTGGCGCCACTTGTGAGAGCAACCGGTCTGAACAGCGGTCAGCGCAGCGGTGGAATGAACGGTACCAGTCACGTGTTATGACATCAAAGCCACACGTGCGGCGAGCCAGAACTCAAGTCCATGCGTCATTTGACCTTCAGCTTTGCAATCGAGAAGTGGAGCTTTTCGCTCCAAACAGTTAGCTGTGGTTCAAACCGGCAGAACTTAGCAAGATGGGCGAAAGCTCAGTTAAGGTGATCACACGAACGTAAACACACGCCTCACGTTATTATATAGCGAATGGCGTGTCCCGCGATTTCCGGCAGTTGCGAGAGGGCCGTCGGCGAAAAGTGCTGCTGCAACAATGCTACCACTTGGGCGTGAGAAAATTCGTTCACCTTGTCTGGCACGCATCCACCACTAAGGAAATCCACGGTGTGGGTCGTCAGCGCTGCAACCAACAGGGCCCACTTCTTGTCGTCCGTGATGCCATTGCCTTCAAAGAAAGCCTACAGTCGAACTTGGTAAGCTGGCCACTTGTCGCTCGTCTCCTCAAACTGCGGCGGGCTGGCATATCCTCCCACGGTCACGAAGGCTGCGGCGTACTAAGAGGGCGGCCCGTTGTCACCCCATTCTCACTGAAGAATCCGCACCATACACAGCGGTGGCTGGGCCAAGACAACGTTTATTGCTTTGAAGCGTGTTAATATATGCGTTGTGCGAAACGATTAGAGAAGGAGTGTGAGGAGGACAGCGGCGATAACAGGTGCCGTAAGTGCGAGTCACGCCGTAACCTGGCGTGACGTCATTCCGATGTAGCACTACTCATCTTATAATTTTCGCGCATTGAGTATTTGCGGTGAGTATATACTTACCCCTTTCCACCATGGCCTCACTCTTTCTAATTTGTAACTCAACTCTCATCATGTCATTTTCTTGCTGCAGTGTGATTGCGTTTTACGCTTCTTCATTCGATGTAGATTAGCACTTAGTCCATAGATTGAGCATGCCCACCAGCTGTAGGCCTAGTAAAGGGGCCTGATGGATTAGAAATAACCAAAAAGAAATTACACACAAAGTTGTAGGACACCACCGGAACCTGGCAGTCCTGCCCATAATTGGCGGTATACCATCTGGTAAGCTCCACGAAGTGGCCCCGTGAGATAGGAAAGTTTCGCGAATCGAGATACCGAGGTTGGTGGGGTAGAAAAGCTCTGCCTCCTGCCATAATTTTTTTCCTATGTGAGACGACAAAGATAGTTCTTCCAACAGCTGCAGTAAGTGCCAGTTGATACACCTAACAGAGTATAATTGAACATTTATTCAAAGGTTCACCGTATAAAAATTAATATCGCATAACAGCCGTGGCACAATTGAGAACTTATTCCCTGCAATCCGCATTTGGAACCCAATTGCAGCCTTGGCAGTAACGACACAGGCATTGTCAAAAATATTATCTGAACATGTGCTGCAATGACAAAGGGTTAAGAGTGCACGTCAACAGGAAAAATATATGCTGTGAACACTGAATGAAAATAAAAGCTTCCTAAACCTTGTATTGGGCAAAAAAAAACAACGGTTACAATACCAGCAACAAAAGCTGAAAAACAAAAATCTAAAGATGTTCAAGCAGTAAGTAAGTGCAGCCTTTCCCGTATCGGCCTTTTCAATCGGAGACGCAGTCCGATTCAGCTCAACCTTCGTTTTTCTCCTGCGCGTGTCCCCGGTCGGTTGAGTTCTGGGTGGTGCCGAGTGCATCCACGTGAGGCTCCTGGGCGATACGGGATGCAGGCAGGTGTGGAGGAAGGAGCCCTGAAAGGAGAGGGCGAAAAGCATTCAGGGTCTGTGGAGATGGATCAGTGCCATAAACTAGGTGAGCTGAGTAGCACTTGTCGAAAAAAGATGTCGAGGACCTGTCGCGACCCGCAAGTTTCTGATCGTAGTCAAAGGAGAAAACGTCGAAAATGTGACCGTAAAGAACAGGTGCTAGCAGAAAAAAAAATTTAAAAGTATTGGGAATGTGTACTCTTGTGGAACTGTCTTCCACGCAGTCCATGAGCTGAAGCTTCTGAACAATCAGAGTTGCGTTCCACCGTGCCAAGTGCTTAGTTGATGTATCGCAAAACAAATTGGCGAAGAATAAAATAAAACTGCAATGAACGTATGTGGGTATCGGGAGCAATTTCCGGGTAAAGTCCATTGGTAGCGGTAACTTATTCATGGACGTCGGACAATTGCAGGCAAAAAAAAAATGAGAATCTTGTGAAATGTCTCAATGAAGACGTAAAACAGTTGAGATACGATGCCAAAATGATTCTATCAGGAAAGAAGGAATGGCAACATCAAGTTTCTGGACGGATGCAGAAATAGTAACAGTACCTTAATATACTATAACTCTGTGAGGAAGTTATTGCAAATAGAGAACCTAAATGTGAAATAGAAATCACAAGGGATTGCGGAGAGTTCGGGCACTGTGACGCCAGTATCATCCGGCGGCGACGGCGGTGATCGAAGCCCGCTCTCGCAGGCTGTAACGCTCAAGTTCAATAGCGGCTGCACTACTCGGGTGTCCTTAGTGGAATGTTGTAACGCTTCACACACACACGGCTAATGTGTCTTACAGTGGTGGCCCACTAAGTACTCATCACTGATATGGCTTGGGCTGCTTCAGCACTTAGTCGGAACACGCGGTCTGTCCTGCGGAAAACGTTGGCGAAGAATGTAATGGCTGAGGCCACCTCGAACATTTTAACGGATCCTAAGCAATTAACTGGAGCTTTTGCTTTTCTTCTGTGTTGAAGAGTGGCCAGTACATCATGACTTTAGCCCATGATATTGTGTTCATAAAAAAAATGTCAGAGGGACCAGAATATATAGCGACGATCCATGTGTGGACCTCCGTCCTCTTGCCCAGTTTGGATTGTTGGAAGAAATAGCAGTGCCCCATTTGAAACCGGGTGGTAGCATGGCCACAATTCTAGGCATTTTTGCTGTTTTTTTAAAGATGTAGGTCTGCGAATTCGCAATTTTCTTCAAACTACAATACCTAATCCTGCTGTTCCAAGCTGATGTCTCCCGAGCTTTTGAGCCGCCAATCTTGCAACCCCATTTTTCTAACTTGTAGCGCTGATCCATTCACCTGACCATTGTTGTCTCTAAACCCTGGCGCCCCGGGGAGAGTGACCGCGTGCAAATCAAATCAAATCTTTATTTTCCATCAGGTGCCACAGATGGAGGGGCTACGGAAAAAAAAGCTGCCACTTGGCGGCTGGACGAGTCCGCAGCCTCATATATAAGGCTGCGTCTAGACAGCCCCAGAGAATCCGGGAGATACCGCCGCATTCTTGGGTAAGGAATTCAATCCTTTCTAATGATTTACTACGCATTGCTCAGGTGTCTTCTTGTCGGCTAGTTTTCTTTTTGTATATTCGCGTTCTAAGACACCCTGATCTGGGTTGAAACAGTAGGGGACTGCCTCTGGAGTTATGATAGAACTATTCGCTATTTATCTGCATTTTACGGCTTTCTAAATAATAATAATAATAATTGGTTCTGGGGAAAGGAAATGACACAGTATCTGTCTCATATATCGTTGGACACCTGAACCGCGCCGTAAGGGAAGGGATAACGGAGGGAGTGAAAGAAGAAAGGTAGAAGAGGTGCCGTAGTGGAGGGCTCCGGAATAATTTCGACCACCTGGGGATCTTTAACGTGCACTGACATCGCACAGCACACGGGCGCCTTAGCGTTTTTCCTCCATAAAAACGCAGCCGCCGCGGTCGGGTTCGAACCCGGGAACTCCGGATCAGTAGTCGAGCGCCTTAACCACTGAGCCACCGCGGCGGGGGCTTTCTAAATTTCCACATTCTGCTTTTTCCCATTGAACTGATCATGTTTTTACCATCTACGTTGCATCTTGTATATGTACTGCGAAAGTGGAGAGCGGAAGGGAAAACTTAAGGGTGTTTGCCAACGTTCCGACAAGAGGACTTGACTTCGTCTGGGCAAAGCATTAATCATTGACGGGATCATTTACGCGCGTTGGTGAGCGCATCGATCCATTCATTGATGAGAATATATATTAAATTTGTTTGCCATTCGTTCGTCGATGAGTTCAATGAGTTCATTCAGTCGATCCCATCGTTTATGAGAATTTGTATTTAATTTGTTTTCCACCCTTGGTCGATGAGTTCAATGAGTACACTCAGTGAACTCATTGACCAACGGGTGGCAAACAGAGCTCGAAAACAGTATATCCTACACATCCTCCGCGGTCATACTGCCAGCTCCCCGACAACCGCCCCAAGAAGCTCACAGGGTTTTTGTATTTGTGGGCGAAAATGGCGCACGGTTCCAATAAAGGACAGCCTAATGCCATACAACTCCTGTATTTCACTTACATACCACCAATTCTTGAATATGCCTGCCATGCATGGGACCCCCAGTTTGCTTATTTATCTCACATGACCGAGCGCGTCCAGAATAATGCTGCGTTATTTGTGTCCAATAATTACAGCTTCTCAAATAGTGTCACGTCTCTTAAAATCAACCTTGGTTTGGGATTTTTAGCCAACCGTAGGAAACATTTGAGGTTGCAAATCATGCATCGCATCTATTTTGGAAAGCTGAGCATTGACAAAGACTGGTACCTTCTTTAGCCTCACTTTAGCCTCACTAGCCTCACCTTCTTTAGCCTCACTAGCCTCACGCGGTGAGAACTAGCCTCCAGCAAGCGATGCGACTATAGGGGAGGTATATTCCTGCTGACCGAAGCCGTTTCATAATCGCTCACAAAGACACTGCCTGGATGCCTATTTCCTCTTCTATCTCGGCAGCGGCAGTATGAGGACTGCGGAAGGCGGCGGTTACGATCAGCCGATCTTCCTCTTCATTGAGAGATCTCGGACGTCAGCTAAGGTAAGCGTCGTCAATCCTCTCTTCTTCTAGAAAAACACGCACAATGCGGATTATGGTCCCTACTGCGCACCCTACATCGGCAGCAATGCTTCTCCGTGACCTGCCTTCCTTGACTAACAACACGATTTCCAATCTTGCAGTGCAGTTGGCGCGCGGCATCTCTTTTTTCCTTCTGGGGAGATCGGGAGTGCCCGAATCTAATTTATAACACCTCTTATCGTCCGTCACGAATATGGCGTAAGATAACACCGCATTTATTGACTTGTTCTATCACTTGGGCTACAACCGATCAACCGTTTATTTCAGGGAATTATTCCTTATTCCTTTATAGTCATCCTTCGGCAGAGTGGCTGAGACTGCTACCGAAAATAACTACCAAGCATGCAGAAAACAAACAACTATCCCAATCTTTACCCTTAGCATATGGGAGCAAAGCAGTATCAAAAACAAAAAACTACTGACGGTTACAGAAAAAAAATTCGTTGCAGGCAATAAAATATCTTTTAACTGCGGGAAGGGGGAGGCTATTTGCGACTCATTGCACTGATTTGAATTTGAGTGGTGACGTGACCCCGCGCAAGCGCAATGTTGCTTGGCGGCGGATCACACCAACCGCCACAGTGGGCAGTTTGCTCAATGTCCAGTTGGCAGGTAGTGATCACGTGAGAAGGTTATTTGACACGTGACAGAGTCACGTGACCTAGGATGTAACGGATGGACATTGCGAGGTCACGTGACCGGACGGGCGTTCACCGCGAGTATGAGCCTTAATATGTTTTGCTGTGGCCTGACAGTCCGCTGAAGCACCCTATAATACTGAGGAATGGGAACGGCCCAGCACTCTCGTTATCAGCCTTTCAATCACCCGCGGGGCCATGCCACGTCATTCCGGCACTCCGGTGATCCGCCACGTGAGCTAGTTTTTTTACTCGCAACTGTACGTGATGACAGCCGTTACGTTTGTCACAGCAGCTGCGGGTGGAAGAACGCCCTGAATCTGTTCATTGTTTATAGCCGGATGCAGCTTAAGAACGCAGCTGTTTTTGCCCGTCAAAGGACCCCGTTCTACCCTATAGATAGCGCCGGCCGATTTTTATGAACATGATAGTGTGACTAAGCAGGGCGTGGTAGATAAAAAGGGATACTCCCTTTCGTCTGTGGTCGGGGATAGACCCCTGTATCCATTACGGCGCCGCTGCCTGAATTGTCAGGCAAGCAAAGTCACGACAATCGGCCGACCCCTTAATTATTGGCTGGAAAGGGGAACTTTGATAGGGAAAAGCTGTAGCGTTATTTAGTTGTATCCGACTATAGTCACGGCTATAGTGCAGCTTGGTCTCAGAGGATATTTCCTTTCCTCATGTATGTCATAACGAGCACCTCTTTCCATTGTCTGCTGAACCGATTAAGCCGTGGTTATTCCCCCTTGATATGCCACCCACTGGGATTTTAGGCTGGCAGATGCAAATGAATCTGGCAAGGGGGAGAAAAAGAAAGTAGGTCAAAGGGGTAAATTGGTCGACCTGAGTGGTTGGAGGGACTCCTTTAAGGGGAACTTGCCGCTTAATTCTTGATTTGTATATGACTATAGTCAGATACAACTCAAGCACAAAGTTCTCTCATCGTCAAGGAACCTGCGTTCGGCCAATGCAGTCGTCAGATTCTCATGATCTGCCTAGCGTAACAAAGCAGGGAACCGTTTGACAATGCAGAGATGGTACTGTACCCGACCATGGAAGTAGGGGGCTATCCCCTTTCATCTGCTACTGCCTGCGTGGAATAAAACACGTGAAATCTTATCGAAGCATAAATTGCAAGGCCAGAAGACAGGAGAGTGGAATTGACTATCTACACAGTGTGCCCATAATTTGCATTATTGTCATAGCTGCCACCATACTATCTGGGTCCAGAAACACGGCGAAAACCTGGTCGTTTTTCTGATCCACTTATATTTCCAGTGATCTGGGCGCAGAGTGCTGTATCTGGACTTTGCGCCCCAAAACGGCGCATCAGATGTCATGCGAAAAATACCAAGCAAAATAGAAAAGTCTCTATGCATATTAAATTACTCTATATTGTTCATATTTTTACTAATCGCCTTATAATTTTTCGCGCACTGAGTCTTTGCGTATATATTTACCTCTATTCACCATGGTCTCACAGTTTCTTATTTTTAACTCTGCACTCACCATGTAGCTCTCTTTGACGCCGTGGTATTGCGTTTTACACTGCCCCCGATCTAGCTTGGGACTGAGTGTACAAATTGTGCGTGCCCACCTGCTATAGGGCCTAGTAAAAGGGCGTGCTGGATTAAAAATAACTTATAACAAGTTAAACAAAATTCATAGGGTACCACTCGAACCTGGCTGCACTGGTCGTAATTGGCGCTACCATCTGATAACCTCCACTAAGTGGCCGCATGGGATAACAATGTTTCGAATAGAAATTCCGCGGTTTATATGGTTTTAAAGGGCTGCCTCCTACCATCGTTTCTTTTTTTTTTAATCTAGGAGACGATAAACAGTATTCGTCCGACAGCTGTAGGAAGAGCAAACGGACACACGAAACGGAGGGCAAATATTTATTCAGAAGTTCACGGTACGAAAGTTAAAATCGCATTACAGCTGTAGCACACATCAGAAATAATTAACTGGAATCCACCATTGGAGCCCACTCGCAGCCTTGGCAGTAGCGACAGAGGCATTGTCAAAAATATCATCTGTATACATGTGCTCGAGTGACAAAGAATTAACAGTGCATTTCAACAAGAAAAAAGATGCTTTAGCGCTTGAATGAAAATAAAAGCTTGCTAAACCTTGTACTGTGAAAAAAAAAACGGATACAACCCCAGTAAAAAAAGGAGAAAAACAAAACTTGGTCGCTGCCGAAGCTCTGAATAAGCGCAGCCGTTTCCATGTGGGCGTTTTGAATCGTAGACGCCGTCCACTTTAGCGTAACCATCGCATTTCTCCGACCCGTGTCTCCGGTCGGTTGAGTCCTGGGCGGTGCTGAGTGCCTCCCTATGAGGCAGGCAGGTGTGGAGGAAGCAGCCCTGGAAGGAGAGGGCGAAAAACATTCAGGGGCTGTGGAGAAAGATCAATGCCTTAAACTAGTCTGGGTGATTAGCACTTCTGGAGAGAAGAGGTCGCGGACGTTTTGAGACCGGCACTTTGCTATTCGTAGTCAAAGAAGAAAACCTAGAAAATGTGAACGCTAATAATAAGTGCTAGCACGAAAAAAAATTAAAAAAATCTCAGGAATGAATGCCCTTGCAGAACATTCTTCCACGCAATCCATGAGCTGATGTTTCTGAACAACGAGAGTTGCGTTCCACTGTGTCAAGTGCTTAAGAAGTTGTACCCATGCCTGAAAAGCTACATCGATGTATAACTAGTTGCAGTAGATCGACGGACAGCTCTCTGATATGCAGCTCAGCTGGCTCCATTCGCAACCCTTTAAAATCTGCCTGTAACAGTAATCCATGCTGATAAATCTGCAAAGCCCGCATCGCAGGATACGAGTGAGGCGCTGCGCGTCTCACAAACCGTAACGAGTGTATACAGGCCGGCTGCACTCACGTTCAGTTGAAATACACACTGAATGTTGCCCCATGCAGAAACTATTTTTTCGTGTTGCCATGCACACGGGACCCATTTCGCTTTTTCGATTTCCACGGTTGCAGGTATACGTCATGTCCTTGCTGGCATTGATCATTTTGTGTGCCTGTAATATCCACAGCAGTTTTTCCCAACGTGAATTCTATCACGGAAATAGGAGAACGACACGAAGTTGATGCCGAAGATTTTGTTCTTGCGAGGGAAAGGCATAAAATTTTGTTCAGTGAATAAAAGTTGTTGCATCAGCCTGCAACAAACTCACTTATCATGTGAGAAATTTTCATATCTACAGTGTTTTATCGCGACCAACCTCGTTTCTGCTAAAGCGAACTAAAAAGCTACAGGTAATGAATGATTCATTCGAATCAGTGCGAAAGCACATTTCGTGCTACATGGAAGACGACGATGAACAAGCAGTGCCGAGAGACGGAGCGCTCGCGCTAGGCCAGCTGGGAACAGACAAGGCAACAGACAACGGGCTGTTTTGCTCGGGGTTGGTACGAGCTGTATCACTTCTTACGCACGAAAAGAGAAATTTGTCATTCTGGCAATGACCTGTAGAAAGACAATGTTTCGTTTCGTGTTCTTTCGACGCTAAATTTCGTGTTCTCTCCAAGTTGCTGCCACAAGAGTAAATAATGATCGGTGCGTAAAGTTGCGCTTTTACATAGTGTCACGTGCACGTGGTGACAGCACGCACAGGCCTCCGCTCGAACACGACCTCTGCCGAACAATCCCAAATTATTGTGGCAATAAGCTCGGCCTTTTCGCCGAACGTAACTTATAGCGATTTTGCGTTGAAAAAATAAAACCGAACCGTGATTGAAACAGTACAGCCCATAGAAACACAGACAGAGATGCAAGATGAAGCGTACCTTTCATCATGAACTCGTGGTACATGATGGCTTCGATGCTCGGCCGCCTAGCGGGCTCCGGTTGGAGAATCCACCGCATGAGGGCGCTCGCTTCGGGGGAGACAGTAGACAGAAAATGGGATACCTTCATAAAGTGTAGAAGGGACGCATCCTATTTGATTAATGAGAAAATTAGAAGAAAGGGTGCCCAATGGATGTCAAAAGTAAATAAAAAGGATAGAAAAGCAGCCCAAAAATTCTGGAAACATCTAAATGCAATGAGTAATAAAACTAGGCTAGAACAAAGGTTTATTGTTACAGATGAGGGTATTCGACTAGAAGGGGATGAAGCAATAAAACACATAGGAACAAGGATGACGGAAAAATTTTCAGCAAAGCACGTGGTACATAGTTTATCGAAGGAGGATAGACCGGTTACAGCAATAGCTTCACTTGAGCAAGGAGAGTGGGAAAGGGCAGAGAAGAAGGTTCCTAGTGGCACATCAACAGGACCAGATGGTATCCCGATTATGTTGATAAAGAAGTTAGGACCAAAATCCAAGCAAACATTAATACAGGTAGTGAACAAAACGATAGTGGATGAGAAAGTCCCCGATGAATGGCGATTAAGTAGAATGAACATGATATATAAGGGAAAGGGGGACAAAGCAGACGTAAGTAACTATCGCCCCATAACAGTGACGTCTGTGGTTTACAGGGTGGTGATGCAAATTATAAAGGATAGACTGCAGGCTTGGGTGGAGAACGAGGGGGTGCTAGGGGAACTACAGAATGGGTTCCGGAAACAAAGGAGGTTGGAGGACAATCTATTTTCATTGACACAGTGTATAGAAATTGCGGAAAAGGAACATAGGCCCTTATTGCTAGCATTTCTGGATATTAGGGGAGCCTATGACAACGTTACTCAGGAGCATTTGTGGGACATATTGGGCACATTGGATGTGGAAAATGGAGTAATTAATCTTTTAAAAGATATATATAGAGGTAACAGAGTGCTCATAAAATGGGAAAAAAATGTATCAGGGCTTGTAGAGATACAGCGGGGGCTTAGACAAGGATGTCCTCTGTCCCCTTTGTTGTTCATGTTGTACCTGCAAGGTTTGGAGGCCAAGCTAGAGGGGAGCGGACTAGGTTTCAACCTATCTTTTTTCAAGCAAGGGGAATTGATTAAACAGACATTACCGGGACTAATATATGCTGACGATATAGTGATAATGGCTGACAACAAGGAAGACCTGCAGAAGTTGTTAGACATATGCAGTACAGAGGGAGATAGATTAGGCTTCAAGTATAGTAAGGAAAAATCTGCAGTCATGACATTTAATGAAGAGGGCGGCGAGCATAGAATACAGGAGTTCGTGCTAAAGGTAGTGAATGAGTACAAGTATCTTGGGGTGTGGATAAATAACAGTGTTGAGTATCTGACAGAGCATGAAAAATATGTAATGAATAAAGCTAGTAGGAATGCAGCTGTCATGAAAAATAGGGCACTGTGGAATTACAATAGGTATGAGGTGGTAAGAGGGATCTGGAAAGGGGTGATGGTCCCTAGCCTGACCTTCGGGAATGCGGTCCTGTGTATGAGGCCAGATGTTCAAGCAAGGCTGGAAATTAGGCAACGGGGAGTAGGGAGGTTAGCTTTGGGAGCACATGGCAATACACCAAATCAGGGGGTACAGGGGGATATGGGATGGGCGTCTTTCGAGAGCAGAGAGGCTAGCAGTAAGATAGCATTTGAGGAACGATTGAGAAGGATGGAGGAAAAGCGGTGGGCTAGGAAAGTTTTCAGATACCTGTATATAAAGAATGTTGACACGAAATGGAGAAAGCGAACTAGAAAATTGACAAGCAAATATCTGGACAGCAGTAAGGGGGCAAATCAGCAATTATCGGTTAAGAAAAAGGTTAAAGGAACAGAGAGAGCTTTGTGGAAAACAGGGATGCTGACGAAATCGGCACTAGAAACATACCGGACCTTTAAACAGGAAATTGTCAAAGAAAATATCTATGATAACTGTAGGGGAAGTTCTTTGTTGTTTGAGGCCAGGACTGGAGTTTTGCGGACTAAGACGTATAGAGTCAGGTACCAGGAGATAGACACTTTGTGCATTGCGTGCGGAGAGGAGGAGGAAACGGCTGAACACTTGATACTTTTCTGTAAAGGGCTTCACCCTACAGTGGAAGGCAGCGGGGCTGACTTACCCAAGGCATTGGGGTTTAGGGATAGTGAAGGGAAAGTGGATTTTAAGAGGTTAGAAGTAACCAAGCGAAGGTTATCTGATTGGTGGCTAAAAGCAAGACAGGAGTAAAATTTCACAAGACATGGCTAGGTGGCTTGAGCCACCGCCCGATGTAAAGGGTTCAGCCGTATCCATCCATACAGTCTAGAGGATCTTGAATCTATTCATCTTGATTCTGACCATGGTCTCCGCGTTCGACGGCGAATCGAATGGGGGACGCCCCACTAGCAGCTCTTACCTGCGGAAAGCAGTTTGCGGTCTGTCAGTGTCCGCTGTAATCCGCGCACTCTGTGGCGGCCAACGTCGCAACACGACACAGCTTGAAGCAGTGCGGGCACAGCCATGCTACGACACCCCTACCGGCCAAGCGCCAGGAAATGGTAACGTAACTGTGGGCAAACGACGTTCGTGATGCACGTAAGTGCCTGGTTTTGAACGTGATGTGCCTGATCTGATTTTTTGAACATGAAGAGGAAGCTTATACCAATTTTATGGATAATATTTTCTCGGCACCAATCGTTAATTTCCTGCCTGGAAGATACATATACCCGGTTGCGTAAATGAGAATCACACCTTCAGCTTTTCAACCGTACTTTCTCGACAAATGATTTAACTCCACTTGGCGTCTGGTGGTCGGCGTCAGCGAATTCCAAATTAAGAGGCCTCACCAGCTACGAGGCAACTCACATTTGAACTTTTTCTGTCGATAGATGGCAGCACTTAATTACCACAAAAAGGAGGGAGCTTCTATTACCCCTCCAGGTGTGTAAATTCTACCGCGACGTCTCCTCGACCGTGACGCGCAAGTATTAGTTCTTCCGCGAACAAAAAGTAGGGCCCAGAACTTTCTGTGTATATCCTGCCAAAGCAGGGAGACGGAAGCACGAAAGAACAACCCGTCTCAAGGAGTGGTGGACACAGAATGGACCTTTTTCCAGTAACCCACCACTCAGCTGCCACAAGGAAATGTACGTTTTCTGGTTTGGGTCCCCCTAAGCTCCCTCGCATCTTTTCTGCGAAAATACATTTACAATGATAGGGTAAGGTGTACAGCCTGTAGTTAGAAGCAGTGTTGGTTTAGCCTAGCAAGAAGAGATGAGTGTAAGTCATCTTTTCACACACCTTAGGAACACCTCCCCTTCCGCACGTTGGCCGGCTATATATTCCGCGTATTCCTCTGTCGCCACACGCAATACAAGCCTGGTGACCTTGTACGAGTGTGGACGCCGATTCGACGACGCGGCCTCTGATAAAAGCTTTTTGCGCTCTCATTGTTTGCACTACCAGTGTTTAGTTTGCATTGTCTTTGCTGCTGTTGACCTTACATTTTTTTAATCATCCGGCCGATGCTTCTATGACAAAAGGAGTGCCGCGATACTGTCCTACTACTTGTTTGTTTGACTTCAAAACCGTTGGCGCGTGGGAATATCACTTTGTTATGCGAGATGCGATCAGTGTTATCTAGAAGGAATGCAGCCAGGCGCAACTATTTCGACATTATTCTGGATTGATGTAATTGTTTTTAGCGCCTTATCTTGAAGATTCCTCTTCGATGACCACCGAGCACGTTTGTTGCTATACGCATCGCCGACATCTTCAGTTTATTTATGGGCGATAGTCACATCAGTAACTAAATTACTGCTGAAATACTTCTTTTCATGTCTCCTTCACTGCTTATAATTTCACCACGGAACAAATCAGACTTGGGTAAAATGGTGAGATGTGTGGTTTGCAAAAGCACCGAGATCGTTCTGTTGCTATTCGTGGTGACTTTGAACGCGAATTTCGTCATTGCACAAGCGACTACAAACTGTTCTGGACAAAGTTGCTAGTAGCGGTTGATTGTTAAAAATAATAAAAATTGCAAGTTAATAGAAGATGGCTAATGCAGCCACGCCAACCGCGTGTGCTCTTTCTGAACACAAAAACGGCAGCGCACCTTAATTGTCATGACGTCAGGGGTTTGAAAGCGAAACTTCCACACCTACTATGGCTTCCGGGAAAGTCTCATAATGAGCTCTTCCTTCTTTACGTTCTTTTATTTATTTTATATATTATATATTTTTATGTATTATATATTTTATATATGTATATATAGCTCCCCTTCCGAACGTTTTTCTGATTGAAATCTTCGAATTTAGGAAGCATAGTGCAGGAGGTGCGACTAGGTGTTGCGCATACCGAGGCGTATCTAATTGGGAGAATAAAGACGGTTGGAACACGCTTGACACATGGGAAACCGGTTCAAGAGCAAAACTGGATGATTTTGCCAGCCAGGCCATGAACTTTTGATATCACGCTATTTACACCACAGAGATGTCTATTTTAGAGTAGGGGGCTCGGAAATCATTGAGCTCCTTTTTGCAGATAAGGTGCAACCATGTTTACCCGCGTAGAGTGGACAGCACCTGCACTGATAACGCGAACTTTCTGGCAGAGATATGCCTGGTCGCGAGGAGAATTGGGGAAACAGAGCGACGCTCAACCAAAGATTCGTTAGAGAGCCGATGTTTCGATGCCTGTCCGACACATGGTTTGAGCATGGTCAATCCAACTCAACCACTGCGTGTTTACATGAACTCGATTTTAGCGATTCGAGACCGGTTCAGCTGTAGCGACACCAAGCGTCGAGTAAGCAGTAACAGCCTGCAAGGTTAAGGCACGCCATCGCTGTATCGGCGGTGCGACGGCGCACGTGGAAAGGAAGTTCGCATTTATCCCCTTCCCTCTCAATAACCATACTTTTCGACCGAACAGCGTTTACAAGCACGTCGGTTCAGGGTCAAGTTTAGTCGCCTATTCCTTTACGGCGGAATTGAATGGACCCGACCCGTCGACTCCCAGCTCGGCGTGCGTACCAGTACCGGTGTCCAAACAACCAGCCGTGTGGGTTCATGTAAGCGCTGGCCGCTATCGGCTCGAAGCCCTCCTATGAGGAATATTTGCAGCTTCATTCTTAACTTGTAGAGACACCTGGGTCACTGCGCCCTTGCGCTGGGCAAGGAACAATGCTGTTCCCCCACACTGTCCTGAACAGGGAGCCCCCATCCTTTGTTTTGGCACTAACAATGCCTTATTTGCGTGGCTGCCGGGAAGGGAGGGGGGGGGGCACTTTTGGGTGTGGCCTTGCATTCCACTTCCTTACCGCACCAAGAGCTCGAGCAAAAAAGAAACGCAGAAATCTTTTCCGAATACAGCCCAAGCAAGTAAAAAGGAAAGAAAAAGCTCAGGTCTGTCCAAGTTCTGATTAGAAACCTGGGCGCACGAACACAGACAACTAAGAGGCTGGTGGTTGAGTGTAGTAGTGACTAAATATTCGGACGCCAGATGGAGCCACATCGCGCTAGATAAATTTGAAGCGAATTTCAAACCCCCACAGAAAATACATAACACAACTTTAAGAGCCTGTAAAAGGCAAATACTGCACTCGATATGAATGAAAATTGCGGCTTGACAATCAAGACAGAACAAGAGAGGAAATCTTGTGGACGATATTTTGATATTTGGCTTAGTTTTTTCACGAGATGACATAAAGACCGACATATCTAAAAAGTGCAAATTTTCTGTATATTTATCTCTGATGTGAAAAAAAAATGAAACTTAAAAAATTATATCTGTCTGCAACATTTCCTTCATCCATTTAAGAAGAAAACGCTGCCACAGACATTATCAAAATCGAGCCATTTTTAGACACGCTACAGCTTCTGAAAGTTCTCATGTATTTCCTAAGGACACTGTCACTGGTAAACTCTCTTCAGCGCAAGGACTTTGCAGACGACTGCGCGGCAAGTTTGTGGCAATGAGGGTTGCAAAGAATAGTTTGGGCTAGTGACGTAAGCTGATAGTTGTGAGAAACAGCCCTAACTGGATGAGATAGGAAAGAAGGAAGAAGTACATTTGGAAGTAATTTTAATTATTTATCTCGTACAGTCTGCTCTGTTTTACGTCTCTAGGATAATGAGCGCCTCATTTACTGATTCATAGGTTTTCTCGCAACCGAAAAGTAAACCACCATGAAGGATCAAAAAGAACAAAAAATAAGGGTCATGATATATATCAGAGATATCCACAAGTGCTTTGTCGCGTTAAAAGCGTGCCTGTCAACATAGTCAAATCAAGAAGCGCAATTCAACTCTGCGGGATACGGTGACTAGTTGAAATACGCAAAATTCTGGCGCCTGCAATTTGCTGTAATTATATCAACCAGTTGTATAAAACGTCTAGTTCAATCGTAAAATTCACATATTCAACTCGACATAACCCGACTTCGAGAAGGGCTACGAAGTTTGCACACAACTAACCACCGCCCTCAACTCTGGCCTGATTTGCTTCGCCCGTTTAAAATAGTAATGCAACGGCCATACTTTATTCCCTCGCTATTGTTCCCACAAGGCAAGATAGGCGAGGATTTGCCAGTTTTTATTCTCACATTTCCGACATTAAACGCTCCAACTTATACATTTACGGACGGGTGCACCTGTGCGATGTGCACCCAGCTGTCTTCGTAAATCAACTTGTAAACAGCTGCACACAGT
Source organism: Amblyomma americanum (assembly GCF_052857255.1). Taxonomy (NCBI): domain Eukaryota; kingdom Metazoa; phylum Arthropoda; class Arachnida; order Ixodida; family Ixodidae; genus Amblyomma; species Amblyomma americanum. Next base: position 80,369,643 of record NC_135507.1, read on the forward strand.
TGCGCAATCATCAGGTGAGACTCACATGATGCACCCGACGGCCAAGATGTCCTCTGCGTAGCTGTAGCCCTTATGGGTCAGCATCTCTGGGGCCATGTAGTTGGTGGTGCCGCAGATGGACCTCTTGAGTTGCCGCAAGTAGGGGACGCGGGTGGCGAGTCCGAAGACGGCCACCTTGAGTTGCGAGTACTTGGTGAGGAGCAGGTTTCCGGGCTTCAGGTCTCGGTGGATTACGTGCTCCTGCACCAGGTACTCGCAGGCGCGGAGCAGCTTGCGCATTAAATACTGCACCTATGATTCGGACCGCCACCCTCTGGGCCGGTGCATCTCCTCCAGAGACTGGAAAATAAATGCGTTAATGAAGCTTGGGGAAGAGCTTTGAAGGTCAGACACTACAAAGAACATCACAAAAACAAATCGGATTCCTTCAGCTTTTAGACTGGGACATGACGACTTTGGCGCACTCCTGTCTGGAGAAGGCTTAGTTCAGTTAATTGTTTTTCTTGCTGCAAGAAACAGTGCCCACATGAAGGCATCACAATATTAAAGGACCGTTTTGAAAGCAATAAAATCACTTTTAAATTTTGGCTATGCCTTAAATTATGATTGAAGAACGCGACGTGCCCTATCCCGATAAAATTGCCGAAAGAAATAAACAACCAAATACATAATCGAGTAACCTAATCCAAGGTCGTCTAAATTATTCCGGAGGCCTCCGCTACAGCGTCCTTCATAGCCTGAGTTGTTTTGGGACCATGAGCACAATTAAACGAAATAAAAACGAACCTCGAGAACATTAGGAACGTTTTCCAATAAATACAAAGAAAATAAGTGGAAACGGGAACCACCGAGGAGCCGGAATGTTAACACACCTGTCTTGTGCACAGCTCCAAGATGATGTTGACGTTGTTGGCGTCCTCAAAGTGGCCGTGGAAGCGAACGACGTTCTCGTGGCACAGGGTACTGTGGATGTTGATTTTTTCTTCGAGCTGTAGACAACAAATTAATCTGTAATCTCGCAAAAGGTTGTATTAAGCGTAAGCAAAATAAGCACAAGTGGTTGACTTAAGCCGCTGGTAGTTATAATTATGAACCCTTACGATGAAAATGAAAAAAAAACACTGCGATGGCAAAGACAATCGGCCACTAGAACGAAATCTTGCAACATACGGCTCTACTAATATATGTTTACCGGAATGAGGTGTAAGTTTTGTCCTCTGCTTGTGACCCTCCTCTTCAGATAGAAAGTTCCACGAAAATTTGCAGTCTCCTTAGGTTAAGGCATGAAAGGACAAAGCTGTTACTTTTGACGAAAATGGAGGTTAGATAAGTTTAGAAAAAGCCAGAAATCGACACACAGTAGCCATAATCTATAAGAACCCACCATCCATATCTAATACGTTTGCTCCTATCGCGATAGTCACTGTTCTGTGATGTTGACGCGTCTTTCAAGCGTCCCTAGAAGTGACCATTGGCTCATATGAGACCGGACCTCACCATATCAGCGAAAATGGTTCGGCTGTTCTCCACTCATGCTTGAAGGCGCTAGCAGCATGACTGAACAAGTGTTCCTAGATATGCTCCCACAGGAAGGAGAGTTGCGCGACTGTTTTCCTCGCACCGCTCGTAACGCTATTCGCGGAGCGGCAATCACGTGATCACGCTGACGTATTTTGTTCCAAACCGTGTCTGCTCATGCAAAACACATGAGCCGGAGGGGGACAGCCACTCCCATCTTGAGCAGAGTCTCCTTTGTTATCCGACTGAGGGGGTATTGTGAAGTCCCGACTGGGAAGAGGATGGATGCTTCTATACGGCCTTCTCATGAGGCGCCTGCCACACGAGAAGCAGCTTTCCAGCAGAGCTTGGAACAAAATGGCGCACTTTTTGCGTAACTCTGCTCCCTGCGGGAGCATATAGAGGAACACTAGACTGAACAACAGTGACCAATTGGAGATCACTAACTGGACTCGAAATCGAAAGTGGATAATGTATCATAATAGAATACGGCCGCAAGGCGCAATTCCGCGAAACGTTTGGGTTTGGAACTGGCTGGCTTTGACGACTCGTCATTTTGACGAAAACGAGGGCAGGGCAAACATTGTTGGAGGGCGAGGGTGGGGAGACAACAACCAATCAGCGATCACGCGAGCTTTGTTTTGACTTCGCTAGATGGCGCAACTCATTTTGAACTTGCGCGCGAATCCTATGCTGCATCACCACCTTCGTTACTTTCGTTTTCATGTGATTCGGTGCGTGTGCCCGCCTCGCTACACCGGCGTCGCCAGAAAAAAATGGGTGGGGTTCAACATGGCTTGAACTTTGTTATACGAGCGAAAGATCTGTTAAGCATGGTCTCCACTGTGTCAAATAAAATGTCAACGTGAGGTACCCAATAGGCATGTGATCCCATGGCTATAATACTAGAGCATGGGACATACCACTGAGCAGTGAACTTCGGTTTGACCTCGTGAGGCATTAAAGGTCATTGCCTCATCGACATCGAAACGGGATGTTGTACCCCGAGGGGTAGAGCCCGCGGTCTAAAAGCCACAAAAGCATTTTTTTTACCTCAGCGTCTAATTAAGAAAAATTCTACAAAAAAGAGAAAGATAATAGACGAAGCCCAGTGATATAGGAACTCACATATTGCCAGAGAATGTCCGATGTAAGATGCTTCTTGGGGATGATTTTGCCTGCGTACACCACGCTCGCCTTTTTGTCCACGAACTCGTAGACGTACGCAAATCCACCCTGAAAAAGTAATGCCAGCCTTGTTGCATGGACATACAAATGAGGGGTGAATGCTGTGGCACTGTGTGACTGAAACACTCCGGCAGTAGATTCCTTCCCTCGAGGGAGAAATCGGCTTTATGCCGAAGTGCTCAAATTAGACCGGAGCACGAAATTCATGGCATCTGGGACGAATACAAGCTGAAAGCAGGTATGTTTAAAATGTATGATTCAAAGGTATGTTTCTAATGTAGATGCCTTTTATTGCCACAGTAATGCGTGTATATTAGCGGACGTCAGAAAAGAGGAGAATCGCATTAACAAATAAACTGAGCAGTATGACTTTAAAATGACAACTTTACATAATAACACCACATCTGTAACCCAGTTATCCCGGTTTTACACAGTCCTAGTCGTGCGGTCCACATGACGAGCTACCCTGAGTCCGCCTCCGAAACGAGAAACTCGCCGCGGTGGCTCTTTGGTTATAGCGCCCTTCTGCGGAGCCGGGGTACGCGGGTTCGAATCCGGCTGCAGCAGCCGCGTTTCAATCGAGGCGGAACGCAAACAGCGAACATGTGCTGAGCGACGTCGGTGCCTGTTAAAGATTCCTGAAAAAACTGTTCACCCTCTTTGCCTTAGCCTCCTTGCCTTTAAGAATAGCAAGATTCAGAATAAGCCAAATCTATCCTCTAACCAATACGGGTCCCAAGAGGTACAAATTATTCCGGTGCTGTACACTAACACACCCCTATCTTCTTTTAGTCCCTTCCCTCACGGCGCTCTTCAGGTTAACCGGTCTCTTAGTACAAAACCTTGCTTTGCATAAAGATACATTGTCCAACTGTTTTATGATCGTTTGACTTAAGAGTTGCGCTAACGATCTTGGTTGATAAAAGCCACCCGCAGTCTGGACTCCCAACGAGAAAGCAACCGTATTCTGACTACCACAAGAGCCGTCTTCACCAAAAGGAATCAAACAACGAGATTTGATTCTCAGCGGTAGAGTGGAGACATTACCGTACCGCTCAAGTCTAAAACGTCTCGAAAGGTAGGCCTAACGGCTACATGCCTAGGGTGTTTGACCTCACACATTACACAATTTTTAAAGATATGCTTTTTGAGTTAGAAGACCGCTTTTATAGGCATAACACTATATACGCGGTATGAAAACTAAGCATAATTTTGACAGATTTTCCTGTCTGCTGGTTGGGTTTGAAGACTTATAAGAAACTGCACATCTCCAACCAAAAATTTAATTTTAACCCAACGTTTCGAAGCCAACTAGGCTCCTTCATCAGGGGTGACTGAGGGCAGTAGCTAGCGTCTTTAAGAGGGTTCACCAGAGGCAGTGTCCATAGGAGATATATGAGAACTTTCAGAAGCTCTATCTAGCGTGTCTTAATATGGCTCGATTTTCATGAGGTCTGTGGCAGCGTTTTCTCTTTTACTGGATAGAGGAAATGTTGTGAGCCGATATTATTTTTTAAGTTTCGTTTTTTTTTTACAAATCAGAGGTAAATATTCAGAAACATAGCACTTTCAGAAATGTCAGGTTTTCATGTCGTCTCGTGAAAAAACTAAGCCAGATATCAGAATTTCGTGCGCAATGTTTCCTCCCATTTTTATTTTTGATTCTCCAGCCACAATTTTTATCCACATCCAGCGTAGTGTTTGCGTTTTAGAGGCTTTGAAAGTTTTGTATGTATTTACTGCGGACATTTGAAATTGGCGCTAAACTTAATTAGCGATACGTGGCTCCATCTGGCTTCCGAATACTTTGTCGCTACTACACTCTACCACTAACCCCTTGGTTGTCTGTGTTCATGTACCCAGGGTTTTAGTGAGAACTTGCACGGACTTGAGCTGTTTCTCTCATATTTTCTAGCTTGGGCTGTATTCGGAGAGCAAGTTCTGTTTTTCTTTTTTTGCTCCAGATTGTGGAGCGGAAACGAAGTAGGTTGAAAGGCAACACCCAAAAGCGCCCCCCCCCCCCCCCCGGCAGCCACACAATAAGGTTTGTTAGCACCAAAACACAGGAAGGGGCTCCCTATTCAGGAAAGTGCAGGAGAACGGCATTGTTACTTGCCCTAGGTAGGGGCGCGGTAACCCAGGTGCCGATATAAGTGAAGAATGCAGGTGCAAATATTACTCACAGGAGGCCATCGAGCCAATTTCGGCGCTTACATCAACCCAACATGACCTGGTTCTTAAGTTATCGCGCCGAAAATCGGTACTGGGTTCATAAAAACGCGCGCCAAGTCGGGTCCAGACAACTCCGCCACAAGGAGCACGTTGACTCAACTCGACCCTGACCCGATGTGCTTGTAAACGCTATCGAGTCGTAAAGTGGGGTTAGTGGGGGGGGGGGGGGGGATGATAAATGCGCGCTTGCTTTTCACGTGCGCCGTCGCGCCTCCGATACAGCGATGGCGTGCCTCAATCTTGGAGGCTGCTACTGCTTGCTCGAAGCTTGGTTTCGCTACAGATGAACCAGTTTCGAAACGCTAAAATCGAATTCATCAAGCACGCACTGGTTAAGTTGGATTGACCATGCTGAACCCGACCCCTGAATCGACTCGACGCTCTCGGGTTCATGTAAAGAGGGCTAATGGGGCAGACTGATAGTCATGACGTAGCCATTAACCTCCTTTCACCGAGGCACTTGCCAATCATCTGCGATTTCATGCTATATTCGCGGTAAACTATCTATGACTGTGCAACAGCCCACATCAAAGGGAGAAAGGACCGCCTCCTTCCTTTTCCTGCTCAGCCTCAGCTGCACTGCAACTGCGACGTCTGGAGAACCGGTCAAAGCCAACGTTGGCCTCTGGCTCCAAGCCAGTGCAACCAGAATGTGTCGGATCGGCATCGAAAATATCGGTTCTCTAACGAATCTTTGGTCGAGTGTCGCTCTGTTCTCTCTAGTTCTCCCTCCCGACCAGACATAACTCAGCCCAAATGTTCACGTTATCAGTGCAAGAACTGTCGACTGTAAGCGTCGGTACACCCTGTCGGCAGAATAGAGCTCGCGGGTTTCCGAGCCCCCCCACTCCAGAATAGACATCTCCGTAGTGTAAATAACATGATTTCAAAAGTTCGTGGCCTGGCTGGGAAAATCATCCAGCTTTCCTTCTGAACCGGTTTCGCATGTGGCAAGCGTTCCCCAACCATTCTTCTTCTCAAGGTGTATTGTTGGGCAAGTTCGTGAGACATTCTGTAGGAAAACAACGCTCATGTCTGTCTGTGATTCTTGCCCAGTGTTTTTTGGCGCTGTTTTCCTACAGAATCTTTCTTCCCCCAATTAAAATATTCCCCGGTATGCGCTATACCTAGTCGTACCTCCTGCACTACGTTTCCAAAAGTCGCATATTTCAGTCAGAAAAAAAGCTCGGAAGGGCCGCTATATAAATGCATATAGAAAATATATAATACATAAAACACAAAATATATTAAAGACATAGAAAAGCAGGGCGCATAATGAGACTTTCCCAGAAACCATAGTAGGTATGGAATTTTCGCTTTCAAACCTGTGACGTCATGAGAATTCAAGCGTGCTGCCGTTTTTATGTAGAGAAATAGCGCACGCGTTTGGCGTGGTCGGCGCCCATGTTTTCTTCTATTGAATTGCAATTTTTATTATTTTTAAAAATGATCCCCTAACACCAACTATGTCCAGAACATTTGGAAGTCGCTTGTGCAATGTCGGAATTTGCGTTCAAAGTCACCACGAATAGCAACAGGGCGATCGCAGCGCTTCTGAAAACCACACATCTCACTCTTTTACCGAACTTTTATTTGTTCCGCTCTGAAATTATAAGCAGTGAAGAAGACATTGAAACAAAGTATTTCAGCAGTAATTTAGTTACTGAAGTGAGTATCGCCCTTAAATAAACTGAAGAATTCGGCGTCGCCGATGGCAACAAACGTGCTCGGTGGTCATCGAAGAGAGACCTTCAAAATAACGCGCTAAACACAACTACAACAGTCCAGGATAATGCCGAAAAAGTTCCGCCTGGCTGCAATCCTTCCAGATAACGCTGATTGCATCTAGCATAACAAAGTGATATTCTCGGGCGCCAACGGTTTTGAACTCGGACAAACAAATAGTACAACAGTTTCGCAGCATTACTTCTCCCAAAGAAGCGTCGGCCGGATGCTTAAACGAAAATTCGTCGTCGAATCAGCGTCCACACTCGTACACGGTCACGAGGCTTGTATAGCGTGGGGCGACGGAGGAATACGCGGTATACAGAATAGCCAGCCGAAGTGAAGGTGCTCCCAAGGTGTGCCAAAAGATGACTCACACTTATCTGTTCTGGCTAGGCGAAGCCAACACTGCTTCTAACTAGAGGCTGTGTACCTCACCCTACTATTGTGTATGAATTTTCGGACAAAAGATGCCAGGGAGCTTAGGGAAACCTAAACCGGAAAACGTACTTTTCCTTGTGGCAGCTCAGTTGTGGGTTACTGGATAAACGTCCATTTTCTGACCACCACCCCTTGAGAGGGTTTATTCGCTTGTGCTTCTGTCTACAAGCTTGGGCAGGATATACACAGAAAGTTGTCGGCCTTAGTTTTTGTTCGCGAAAAAACTAACACTTACGTGTCGCGGTAGAATTTATACACCTGGAGAGGAAATAGAAGTTCCCTCCTTTTTGTGGTACTTAAGTGCTACCATCTATCGACAGAAAATTTGAAATTGATGTGCCTCGTAACTGGTGAGCCCTCTTAAGTATGGAGGGGGTCATTGGAACGAAAGCCTTGGGGGAGTGGGAGAAGGGGGGGGGGGCTAAGGTTGTAAGTCACGTCGCACAGGTTTGCTTTTGTGCGGTCTTTGTTTTTCGGTGTTGACCACCTTGCCAGCTGCTAACCCCGATCACAGGGTTGCCCAAGGGACACCCCTCAATGCCTGCCAGACAAGAGGATCACCAGACGGCAGAGGTCCCTCCTACTCCGGCTCCGAACGGATGTTCTTGGACCGTGGCTAGACTCCATCGCAAGGGTTTGGCCCTCACGGCAGACTGCTCCCGCTGCGCCCAAACGGAGGAGACCACCGATCACCTCCTCCTCGATTGCCCCGCCTTTGCCATTCACCAGCAAAGCTGGCTGCATGCTACAGGGACCTGAGCCTTCCTTCCGACTCGACCAGTGCCCCCCTCTAACCCACCGGCCCCAACGCTTCCAAGGCGCTCCGGTCTCTCCTCGCCTTCCTGGAGGAAACGGGCCTGGACGGCTATTGCTAGTCTAAGGCAGAGCTGACTGATACGACTGCGCCGCCCGCATCTTTATACTCCCCTTCGTCTGAAACTGTACCTATCCTTCTGCTCTCTATCTTATAATAAACTGCACAACTGCAACCAAAAATTTTAATTTTAACCCAACGTTTCGAAGCCGACTCGGCTCCTTCATCAGGGGTGACTGAGGGCAGTAGCTAGCGTCTTTTAAGTATGGAGGGGGGGGGGGGTGTCAAAGGAACGACCGCTGTGACGCGAAAGGCGCAGGGGAGGGGGAGAGGGGGTTTAGGCTTTTAGTCACGCTGGCGCACTGCAGGGAGGTGGTGACTAACAGCCTAAACCCCTCTCCCACTCGCCCGCGCCTTTCGCGTCACAGCTCTCGTTGCTTTAACATCCCCCCCCCCTAAATACTTAAAAGACACTAGCTACTGCCCTCAGTCACCCCTGATGAATGAGCCGAGTCGGCTTCGAAACGTTGGGTTAAAGTTAAAATTTTTGGTTGGAGTTGTGCAGTTTATTATAAGTCTTCAAACCCAACCAGACAGGCAAATCTGTCGAAATGTTTAGTTTGCAATCCTCTTTATCTGCACGCCGGCAGTGATGGTGGTCCGATAACATCAGTCACAGGCCCGTGCACTTTCCTTTCCTCTTCCCCTTTCATCCACTTACTACTACTACCACCCTGAACAACAAACGCAAAAAAGCAAACCTGCCCCCAGTATTATCCCAGAGACTTCCCTCTTCAACTCAACGAAAAAAGTCGGCAATGACCCCCTCCCCACTGTGCAACGTGACTAACAGCATTAACCCGGACGGCAGCGACGGCACGCGGACGGCACACGGACGGCAGCGACGGTGGTGATCGGACGCCCCCTTATCTGTTTTGTTTTCGCCTTACAGATTTCAACAACGAACCTTGCTGCGCTGGCCTCAAGACAGCACTAAGTGTGACGTCGCAGACTATTGCGCCCCCGCGCTTCTACCGGCCGAGCTGTAAACGGGTCACACGGACGGCAGCGACGGTGGTGATCGGACGCCCCCTTATCTGTTTTGTTTTCGCCTTACAGGTGGGTTACCCCTGACTGCCTGCTGCCATAGTGCGCTGCCTTGTTCTGACCTGAAGGCGTGACATTCCAGTGTGCCTTTCCGACGCTCAGCTTCCGTGAATTACTTGCATCTGCAGATTTCAACGACGAACCTGGCTGCGCTGGCCTCAAGACAGCACTAAGTGTGACGTCACAGACTTTTGCGCCCCCGCGCTTCTACCGGCCGAGCTGTAAACGGGTCACACGGACGGCAGCGACGGTGGTGATCGGACGCCCCCCTTATCTGTTTTGTTTTCGCCTTACAGGTTCGTGATAAACCCACTTTTCTACTTGCCATTTTTTCTTTCACCACCGCTGCTGCTGCCGGGTTGCTCGCTGCTGCCTTGTTGCTTGCCGCTGCCTTGTTGCTCGCTGCTGCCTTGTTTTCTACCGTGCTATCAGTTGTAGTGTTAGGAGAAAGATTTTCCGAATTTAAGCCTGTATGCTGCACAAGCTATACCAAGGAATGCCGGAGACATGCCCTTCCTGCGAAGAATGTCTGCCAAATGACGGACTCGCCATCAAGTGCGCCGAATGTGAGTACACCTACCATCTTGGCAATTGCTCTGGTGTTTCTGCGTCAACATATAAGGTAAAAGGCGAGAAAGGTCGCAAAACGTGGCGATGTCCAGACTGTCGCAAAACAAACGCAGGAAGCTCGGACACACCCAGCACGCAACCTGACCCTGCTTTCTGTTTAGCAGGCATATGTCAAAAACTTGATGCTCTTGCTGGCCTGCCTGACCAAGTCGATGAAGTGAAGAAGTCTATTGAAGTAATGTCAAAAGAATACGATGATATACTTGAGCAACAGGTAAAACATGAGAAAGAGATCTGTACCTTAAAGAAACGTGTCAGTGCGATTGAGACCAGAGTCGACGCTGATGATGTTGAGTCATTGAAAATGACTGTAAACAACCTTGAGTGGCGAAACAGAAAGCTGAACCTTGAGGTGCACGGCATACCGGTGACAAATGATGAGAATCTGGTGGAAAAGGTAAATGACGTAGCAAAATCTGTGGATTTGCCAGAGCTTACTTTGAATGACGTCGATGTTGTGCACAGACCTCCTTCAAAGCCAGGAAAGGTGCCTGGGATCATTGTACGGTTTTCAAAGCTCTCAACTCGTGACATGTGGTTTCAGAAGCGTACAGATTTAAGAGATGCTCACTCGGATGTATCTGTCAGCGAGAACATGACGCGTCAAAGCCGTGAGCTGTGGCGCTATGCAAAGGCTTGGGCAGGTGAAAATGATTACCAGTACGCTTGGCACCGGAATGGGAAAGTGTTCGTTAGAAGGAAACAACATGATCCTGCGATTGTCATTCATCGTCCAGCAGATTTGGACCAGTTGCAAAGCCAGTAATGTGTGGCAATACGCGGCACTCTTTTTCCAATGGCTCTTTCTACTGATCTAGTTAATCTTTCTGACATCAATAGTTCCATTAAGCCTGATAATCTTCATTGTTGCTCTTGCATTCATGTTAATCTCAGATCTGGTCGAAATAAGCAAGAAGAACTTGACTGTTTTTTCAGAGAAGTGGAAACTTGTTTCAATGTTATGTTTTCTGAAACGTGGTTTACTTGTGAAGGTGACGTCTATGTGATTCCGACATACAAGTGTTTCTATATGAACCGATCCATAAGAAGGGGAGGTGGTGTTTCAATGTTAGTTTCGAATCTAATGGAATCAGAAATGTTGCCTGAATTTTGTTGTATTACACCCCATTACGAAGTCCTGGCAGTCAAGTCTGGCACAAGGATATTTTGTGTCTGCTATCGTCCACCGGGTAGCAGTTCTGCTGAGCTCTTTTTATTTCTTGATTCATTCCTATGATTTGTTAACATGAACCAATGAGTTAATTTTAGGTGGCGATTTTAACATTGACATGCTGGCCAACAATAACACAACAATCGAGTTCAATACTTTACTTAACGTTCACTCCTACACGGATTACGACAGAATCATAAACACTTTTAGATCTTTTCATAACAAACTCCAAAACAGAAAGCTTGAAATCAGGCACCATTGCTTATGCTCTGAGTGATCATATGCCAATATTCATATCTGTTAATCTCGCTCCGAATTCTCAACGACAACCCGACCAAATGTCTTTTTATCGCATTATAAATCATCACACGTTATGCGAGTTCAAGGAACGCTTATCTATTGTTAACTGGGAACATGTTTTTGAGGAAAGCGACCCTGACGAAGCATACGAAAATTTTTTATAGATTCTTACTGACATTTATAATGCTTCCTTTCCGCTGAAGAAATTCTCCCAGTCAAAAAAAGTAAGAAACCATGGGTCGACGAGGACATGTTGCAGTTGATAAAAAACGAGATAAACTTTACAGACTGTTTTTACAAAGTAGATATCCTGAAGCGCTGAAAACATTCTAAAAATTTAGGAACTTCGTCACAAAGCAACTTCGCGTCGCTAAAAAGCAATATATTTACAACCGATTAAATTCAACTGGTGGACAGTCTGAAAAAGTTTGGAAGGTTTTAAATTCTATCTTCAGTAATTCTTCCGAACCGACCACAAAAATTATTCATGAAGGGATTGAATTAAAAGGTTCTGATCTAGCAGATGCCTTTAATGACTATTTCCTTTCCTTTGCTGACACGTCAAGCGGCGACGTAAATCTGTCCTATATGAGTGCCCGAAATGGTGAAACAATATTTCTTAACGCCGGTTACAGTAAATGAAGTAATTACAGAATCTTTAGCGCTTAATAATAGTAAAGCCACAGATGCGTCAGGTTTTCAGATACAGCCCATAACATTTACCATCGACATTCTTACACCTTGCCTCGCCCATATCTTCAACCTATCCTTGGTTTCCGACATTTTTCTGCGTCTTATGCAAAGGGCAAAAGTGCCAGTAGTGTATAAAAAAGGAAACCAAAATGAAATGGAAACTATCGCCCGATATCAATCTTACCTGTGTTTTCTAAAGGCCTCGAAAAAGTTATTTTTAAACGGCTATCCTGCTTCACTGAAAGATTTAACATTATCACTACCGCTCAATATGGCTATCGTAAAAATAGATCGACTGAGTTAGCTCTCCATGCTCAGAAAGAATTCATACTAAAACATTTTGAAGCAAAAAACATGGTACTTGGATTATTTTTAGATTTTTCAAAGGCGTTTGACCTTGTTAATCACTCTGTGCTGCTCAAAAAATTAGATCACTACGGCATTAGAGGCATAGCCCATATGCTGATTTTCTCATACTTGCGACATAGATCTCAGTTTGTTAGTATTGCAGGTGAATGCTCCCAGTTGAAAGCGGTAGCTTCTGGTGTTCCACAAGGAAGCATTTTGGGTCCGTTTCTTTTTGTTCTCTATATCAATTATATTGTTCGCATCGATAGCACTGCTAAGTACATAATTTACGCAGATGACACTAGTCTGTTTTTTTCGGGTACTTCAACGGTTGATCTCGCAAATCGAGCTAATAAAACCTTAAAAGAAATAAATACTTGGACTGCTGATAATCACTTAAGAATTAACGTTAGTAAAACTGCAGCCGTTATGTTTCACCCACGTCACAAACACTTTGAACTTCCTCTAATTGAATTAAACAATACCAGAGTAGAATTTGTGGAGACTGGGAAAACTCTAGGCGTTTACTTTGCAGCAGATATGTCGTGGAATGACCATATTAATTACGTCGTTAAGAAACTTTCCAGAACAGTTGGTATCATGCGCCGCCATTGCTTTAATTTTCCTACGTCAGTCAACATGTTACTTTATCACTCTTTGTTCTCTTCCATAGCCAACTACGGATGTATGGTGTGGGAAACAACAACAGCCGAAAATATTAACAACCTCACTGTCTTACAAAAACGTATTATACGCATTGCATGTAAAGCGCCGTATTTCTTCCACACTGCGAGCCTTTTCCACCGACACGACGTTATTCCAATGAAATCCATGTATAATTATAGGCTGTGCCATAAATATAAACTCGCCATAATGAAAAATGATGACTCCTTACTTACACTTGCTGGGTTAGAGCAAAGCAGAACTGTGTATGATACCCGCGCAGCAGAGCTTTGGAATGTTAAGAAATGCCGCACAAACTATGGTAAACAAATGTTGCAGCATACTTTACCGACACTTCTTAACCAGTTGTACTGCCACAAGAATCTTGATGTCTCCAATACTTCTCTGAAAGAATTGCCCCAATTGTTCCTGTAGTTCTTTTTTCTTGCTGTTACATTTTGAGTGGATGTGTCAATTTGACTGTCCCTTATTTTCTCCTCTCTGCGTTTGCCTTTATAGGCTCTTGGACCTAAAGTAGTTCTTTTTTCCTTTACATGCAGAATGTACTGCGTACTGAACGTACATGTGTCGTTCTATGTACTGAACATACGTGTTTTTTTTCCTTATATTTTGTTTGATGTCCTTTTCTGCCGCCGTCAATGCTGCACTGTAAGAGGAAGCCAGGACCTTTCAAGCTGTCTATACAGCTTTTTTCCTGGCTGTCCTCGCAACACGTAGTTGCGGAAATAAACCTTCAAACCCCCCTCCTTCCCCCACGCCTTTCGTATCACAGATTTCGTTCCTCTGACCCCCTCCTCCCCTTCACACTTAAAGACTCTAGCTGCTGCCCTAAGTCACCCCTGATGAAGGAGTCGAGTCGGCATCGAAACGTGTTAAGAATAATCTTTTTTGTTGGAGATGCGCAGTTTATTATATGTAAGCGGTCTACAACGCCCGAATACTGCAAAGAAGTCCTAACCAGCAGTCTGGTTACCTAATATTGAATGGATAACTCTTTATTTAATATCGCAAAGCTCCGATGTTATCGAGAGTAGTGTACCCTTTCATAACTAATCTAAGTAGCAGTTCTTAAAATTTTCACAAAAACCGTTACCGTCGGCGCTGTGCCCCAACAAATTTTGGCTATTTCAATAAGTTACGTGCAGTGGAGAGGTTGCTTTTCCTGCAAGGTTCTCGAAAACTTACGTGTTTGGGCAGGATGTAACCAAAATCTGTTCGGCCAGAGCGCAGAAGGTTACCGCGTTATCGAACTTCCAAAACTGATATAGATAATGGTAAGGGCGGGCTACATGCCTCTCAAAAATTACAGAACCTAGCAGCAATAGTTAAAACGTACATACTATTGAGTTTTGGTTACCCAGCCTGCTTGTTCGCACATCTTAGCTCTATTCTGGCGTACTACACCGCTCACAATGCTATACCAAACAAAAGCGCCTTTCTAACACAAAACGCCTACTTTAAAAATTGTATAAAGTCTTAGGTGAAACACGCCGTATATAGAGCTTATGGTGCGCCATTCTTGCTACGTTACACTGCTAAGTTCATTGTCATGGTTACGCTTGCCAAAAACTGTACATTAACCACTCGCACAGCATATGAGCACTCAAAGCTTATTTGCGCTTTACCCGACGCACAAAGCGACAGCAGCAATTAATATTCTTGCTCTTTTCACAGGGTGTTGTTCTAATCAGGCTATGCTAAAAGGGTATCAGCACGTTCTGCTGTATAGAAATTAGCACACCCGTCGTCTAAGGTGACATACCTTGCCGAGAAACTTACCGCGGGTGTATTCTCTCTGGGAATTCGTGTCGATGACGACGTGGGGGAATTCGTCGCTGGTCGTCGCAGAAGCCATCACGGAGAGAAAACGTGATCTCGACTCCACGCTTTCCACAGCTGCAATGCACACTTCAGCACAGGCACCAGCGACTGAGCTCGACACTGCCGTTTCTGACCGGTGCGGGACGGTTTTTGAAAGGTAGCATCACGTGCATGAAAATAAGCCCCGCTTTTGTTTGGCGCCACTCGACACCGAGATCCAGGTAGTGGCCGCACATAGCCGGGTGTGGCCCTCCTATTGTAGACGGCCTATTGTAGTCTATTGTAGGCGCCCAAGAAATCCCTTCCCTTATCTTGCTTCGGGAACAGGCCTTCTAGGCGCTTTAGGTCATCCGTCATGCTGGACATATCTGAGGAATATAGCTTTTTTTAGGGATCTTACCACACCTCCGCCAGAACGTGTTACAGCAGCAAAGGCTGACTCGTCACAGGGTTCGTGATAAGCTAGCATAGGCACTGTGAACAGCCCGTACTATCTCCGCCAGTGTCAGGTTTCCTCCTAGTCATGAATCGCGCTTTCCTGCTGTGGAGTTACGACAGAAAATTGCGTGCCCGAATATTAGTTCATCGTTTTCCAGGCAGGAGTCGGCATTTGCAGGTGACTAAATTTATTTATTGTTAATTTCGCTAGGGTAAGTTTGTTCATAGTTTGAAAAGAACGTTCTCACGTCGTATGTGTTTCCTCCTTCGTCTTATTACGCAAGGACGTAGTTTTCAAATGTTGTATGACCCCGTGTTTTCGTGCGGTATCTGAGCCTCTATATATTCTAGAAATGTTTCTATTAGCATAATCACGTAGTGCTAGACTGTGAAGCAAAAGCAGGTTACATGCTGAGACTGTGAAGAATTCGTTTTCAGGTATTGACTGCTCAACTTAACAGGGTAGACAGTGAAAATTCTACCCTAGAGCCGTGGGTGGATGCGCTGGAAAGGTATACCTGAAATAGGGAGACTGGGGACAACCGAATACTCAGGGAAAGCGTGGCAACTACCGACATTGTAAACGAAGATAGCGGACATGCCAGTGCAGAACGTGTGCACGGGATGGGCAATAGCTTTTGTAGCTCGGGCAAGTTAGAGAAAACAGGTCAGAAAACAGGAATCACGAGGAGCTGTGAAAAAGTGACTCATAAGGCAGGCAGTGATAGCAAGGAGATTAACAGTGAAACGCCAACAAATGCGGTCAGTGTCAGAGCCAAGAGTCTGGGAAGGAACAAAGCCATAAAAGCGGTGGCACCAGCAAGAAAAGGGGCGAAAGTAAGTGAGCGGGAGGGAGTACACACGTGCTAATCTCCACTATAATTCCAACTTGAGCCACAGCGCCCGAACTATACTGGAGCGGTGGGGGGGTGAGGGGGGGGGGCAGGCGAGAGGCAGCGAGGATATTCCCGGAGAGGACAAGAAACCAGAGACGAAAATCCGCCATTTTCCTACGATTTCGGCTTGAAGCAATGAGGGAAAACTCGTCTGCTAGCCAGAACACTGGTTCAATGCAAACGCATGGAAGCATCGCAGGCGATACCCGGATCCACGAGATCTGTACTCCGCCTTCCAAGTGCTCCGTTCCTGCTTCACAGCTGCTGTCATCTGTCGTTTGCGCATGCGCTGAAGGAGGTGGTGGCTTGATTTCAAGCAATGGAGATGCGGTCATGAGCATACCGCATATCAGCCATGTGAAAGAGAATGTTGCAAGGCGTCAGCTTGTAAAAAGGCGCATTCACACGACGGACGGTTGGTCCGCGGCCTGCGCAGCACGTGTGCCCACCTCACTACAACTCATCTGCCGTCCGATGTTGCCAAGCGGATACGGCGGACCAAAAAAAAAAAACAGACAACGCACCAAGAAAGCGGAAGTTACTGCAATGCTGGGAAGCAGGAAACAGAAGTCGAGCTTCAGTCTGCTGCCTACTGACCCCGTCTCTCCAATTTACCCCTCTATCTCTCTGCACATCTGTACCCTACAGTGAATGAGCTACAGTTGCATGCAACTCAAGAATGAATCGGCAATTGCCCCCTTAAAGGAGGTCCTCCTGTTGATGACATCTGGCGATTTCCGCCCTTGACTCATTCTCTCCCCCTCTCCGCTGACCGGTCACAATTGACCGGCTAATGTTAAATCGCAGGGGGTGGAAATTGAATGGGCAGTAACTAGGAGTTAGTCGGATTAATCGCGGCGTCATTTAAATCGGTGACAATGATTTTTTTGTGTTACTTTATGGGGGTTTGACGTCCCAAAGCGACTAAGGCTGTGAGGAACGCCGTAGTGAAGGGCTTGGGTCGTTAACATGCAATCACATCGCACAGCACACGGGCCTCTAGAATTTCGCATCCGTCGAAATTTGACCGTGGGAGAGACATTCACTGCAGCCGAAGCTATTATAGCAACCTTACTAGCAACCCTATGGAAACGTCGGGAAATGTGGGCTGGTGGCCAGAAAGTAAAGCCGAAAACTTCGTGACCCGCCGCTGAATCCTGCCGGGAAACACCCACTTCATATTTCTCTCTTGACCAGGCCGCGGGCGGACAGCGCGCCTCGCACAGCATAGTGACGCGTGAACCGTGATGCGCGGCCGCAGACCCTACGGTGAAGAGGAGGAAGAGGAAGATGACGCTGCTCGATCTGTTGTCACCTCAGCTCAGTAATTTTGCCTTGTTTTCTAGTTATTAACTAGGTTATTTCCATCCTTGGAAGACGGCCGCGTCTTTAAGGCGGTACTGTCCCTACGGGAAGGGTACGGCAGCTACGGCGCCGGTATCCTTAAAGGGACAGCGCCAACCGAAGGAGCCCAGTGGGGCGGATGCGGCCATGGCATCACATGGCGGGGATCTGCCAGTCATCAGGGACGTCCAGCAGTGCAGTGCGTCATCATCGCTCAGTGGGGACGACTCAACTATCGTCGCCTCTGACGAGGAAGTCGCTGACATGGCGGAAATGGACAACGACGGCTTCAAATTGGTGAGTCATCGGAAGCACCGGACAGTCGGCATAACAGTGATAGTTCAGCCAAAAGAGAAAGGTGTTGACTTCAGAGAGTGGAACCCTATCAGGCTGTTCGATGATATTAAAGTACTACTGAGATCTGCTCCGATTCGCAGTCGCTTCACAACGCAAGGGGCTCTTCATCTAGATATCTAAACGGAAGAGCAAGTAGACATTCTTCTGCGGTGCTCTCAGATCGGTGGCATACGAGTTCAAGACCGGTTGCCACACTCTTACATGACTAACACATGTGTTATAAGGGGAGTACCAGTGTGGTATTCGGAAAGTGCCCTTCTTGACTACTTGAAACCGCAAGGAGTTCTGCACGTGCGACGGTTAATGCGCCGGGTGGAGCCTGGAGAACAACAATGGGCAGCGAAGCCTACAAACTCTATTCTGCTAACGTTTGCTCCCAACACCGAGCGCCCTGGAATAATTGACCTTGGTTTCACCAAACATGCAGTCCACGAGTTCGTTTAAACTCCTCCCCGGTGCTTCAGGTGCCAACACTTTGGACATTTAGCGAGAGTTTTCAACAAAGATAAACGTTGCAAGCGGTGTGGTGGTGGCCATGATTACAAAGAGTGCAAGGCAGATTTTGCTTGCGCTAATTGTGGAGGTGATTATCCAGCGAGTTTCAGTGGCTGCACATTCCGTGTAAGCGCCTTACACCGTCACAAGTCCTTCATTAGTGGCCCCAAACCACAACCTACTGAGAAGCCGATACATGGAAGTGAAGTGTTCCCTGCGCTCGAGTCGGAAGCTCGGGACGTGGTAGCAAGCGACGTCGCTGCGCGACCTGATCCGAGCAAGTCGGCAACGGCCTCCGAGGGTGAGCTGGCTGTTCGATCTGCTTCTGCAATAAGTGTCCATGTTACTCAGCGACCAGATCACAGCAAGACTCGACAACATGGAGGACATCCCCTTGCCTTAAAAGAGATGCAGACACCAGCTACCGTGGCCAAGAGTGGGTCCCAGTCCCCGTCTTTTGTCGAAGTGGTGCGCCAGTGCGTGCAGCAAAATAAGGAGCTCAAAAGACGGAATCTCCCTGACCTTCTACGCGTTTTGTTTGATGTCCTGCGTTCATATAGCCAAGTGATGCAGCCTGGCACTTTGAAGAACTTTATACAGCTGGTGTTTTCCTTGGAGACCTTGATCACCGCCTTCGCAGAGAACTTCAACTCCTAGATGGCTAGTTTTCTTCAACCTGTTGCAACTAAAAACCCTAGAAAAGTGCCGTTATCATGCAATGGAACTGCGCTGGGATTATAAGTCGATTAGCAGAACTAAAATTGTTTTTGAAAGAGACCTGTGTTCCAGTACTGGCCCTCTCGGAGGCTGGCTTGAAAGCGGGAGGTCTTTGCCGGGATACGTCGCCCACAAGAATTGCAGCATAAAGTCTTTTGCCGCAGGAAGTGCTGCCCTTTACATACGTAGGGAGATTCCTCATGTGGCTTTGAACGTCACCGATCTTTGCACCGACAGTATTGAGATAGTGGCTGTGAGGATTCGGCTCGCCTTCCGAACTCTGTCCATTGCATCAATATACGTGTCCCCGCGGAAGAAGGTCGATATGGCTTTGTTCCTCCAGCAACTTTGTGACCGCTGCCCAGCACCCAGAATCATCTGCGGTGACTTCAACGCCCACCACCCTGCCTGGGGTGACAGGAACACAGATTCTCGCGGACGCCAACTTGTAGAAGTCATCGACAGTTTGGACCTGTGCGTGGCCAATGACGGAAGTCCCACTTTCTTTCGGTCTCCAACCTCACCCACATCTATAGACCTAACCTTACATTCACCCGACGTCCGTGTGCAGTGGTCAACTAGAGCTGAACGAATGGGAAGTGATCACTACCCGATATTTGTGTTTACTGCCAAACTTCCATCTGCGTGGTCCTAAAATTTGCCATGTTGTTAATTGGGACAAATACAGGGAGCTCTTAGCCTGTGTTTCCGGTGATGTGACAGACAAAAATGATTTATGCTAAGATGGCTGCTACCACGGCGCTCAAGCTACCTGATCATTTTCCGACTCTGGATTTAAAACTCAGGAACCTCTGCGCAGCGCGCAGAAGGGCGGAGCGACAACTGTTGCGGAAGAAGGACGACAGAGCCTTGAAGACAACTTTCAACAGGCTCAACTCTGTCATTAGACGTCATGCGAACAAGCTCTTTAGGTCCCAGTGGGCATCCTTCTGCGCTAGTTTGACTGTTTTCTCACCGATAACGAGAATTTGGCGTGCCGTTGGCAGTCTTGCTGGTGGCTCTCGTCCGAGTAAACCTTTCGAGGCGCTTGCATTGCGCACGCAGAAACATCTCGTGTGCTTGGCAGAGGAATTTGCGGATGCATTTGTAAATTCCAGACCAGGCATTCATCCCTGCGCTCTGCCTGCTACGCCTCCGTCTGTTATGGACGCCCCGTTCACACTTCGAGAACTACAGACAGCGCTCCGCAGCCTGCTGCGTCGCTGTGCACCAGGTCCTGACGGCATTACCAATCAAATGTTACAGAACCGGCCTCTGGAACACCGGAAGATGCTCCTAACCTATCTCAATCGAGTGTGGGAGTCTGGTGACGTTCCCCCTTCATGGGAGGTGGCTTGTGTAGTCCCACTGCTGAAGGCCAGCAAAGAGATGACAGACGCGGCCTCGTATCGTCCTGTATCGCTGACGTCGTGTGTGGCTGAGCTCATGGAGAAGATGGCAAGTAAGCGTTTGTCTTGGTGGCTTGAGGATAGAAGGGCACTACCAACATGCATGACTGGATTCCGCACAGGTTTAAGCGCGTAAGATAATGTCCTGGACTTGATAAGCCACATTGAACATCAGAGTGTTTTTGGACTTTCAACACTAGCTATTTTCGTAGACGTATCAAAGGCTTATGATAGCGTCCTCCAGAGCTCAATACTGAATAGTCTGCAGGTCATAGGCGTACAGGGCTATCTTCTGCGATTCATTCACTCATTTCTCAGTGATCGTAAATTTCGAGTGCGGTTAGGCAGTACAATGAGCTCCGAAAGGGCGGTATTGCGAGGGGTACCTCAGGGTAGTTTCCTGTCCCCAACGCTCTTTAATGTTGTCATGGCTGGTCTTCCCGCAAAAGTGCAAAAACATTGTAGGCATGTCCATATGTTGATATATGCAGACGACATTTTTCTTTGGTTAACCGGATATCAACACAAACGCTTAGCTCTATTAGCGCGACTGGCCGTGCTTTCAGTTAAAAGTTACCTTCAAGGTGTTGGGTTGACTCTCTCGGTGGAAAAATCTGGCTTCGTCCTGTTTCCAGGTAGGGGACAACGGTATGCGCGGCTGAGCATAGACCTTGATCAGTCTTGCCTTCGTCAGGTTAACCACATACGTTTTTTGGGCGTCACTATTGACTCACGTCTACAGTGGCGACGAGCTGCGGACTCGATTGTGGCTTCACTATCTTCGCGTCTCAATGTGCTTCGCAGGGTTGCTAGTGAGCAATGGGGAAACCATCCTGCTTCAATGATCAGGCTTCACGATGCCCTGGTGACAAGTCGCATAATGTACCAGCTCCCTTTAATTTCCCCCTCGGTATCGCAGCTGGAACGCCTTGAGGTTTTGCACAGAATGGGACTAAGGAGGGCTCTCGGCGTTCCGCAGGCTGCTCCAAACAATGCAGTACTGTATGAGTCTCAATCGAAACCTCTTCGGCTAGCCGCTTCACAAAGACTTTTGCTGCAAATTGGCCGCCTCAGAGAGACTGTTGCCGGGAGAGCGCTTCTACAGCGCCTTCGAAAGAGATCTGAGTACCGGGCGTACTTGGCTTTAAATACTCTTCGTTCTCTGGGTCTCGACCTTAGAGATCGACCTAAGACATTGAAGCCACCTTGGTCCTTTCCGAGCCTCGATTGTTCCTTGACAATTCCCCACGTTCGCGCTAAGCGGAATTCTCCTTTAGCGGCAATGCGTTCGCTCGTACTGGAACATCTTGAGACCGTATATGCCAGTCATCTTCAAATTTTTACAGACGGCTCTGTGGACAAGGTCAGAGGATCTAGTGCAGCTGCTTTTCATATTCCGTCTTTGAAGTATGATTGGTCTGTTCGTTTTACTAAAGTCGTGTCCTCCACAATGGCCGAAAGCGTTGCCATTGAGGCAGCTCTAAAGAAGCTACGGTGTTGTACGCCTCAACCTACTGTCATAATTACGGATTCAAAATCTGCCCTTCAAAAGGTTAGAGTGCGGGTTCCCCACTGATGCCTTGAGTCTTAGATCCCTACGTTTGGTGCAGAATCTACATAGCAAAGGCTTCTCTATACGTTTTCAATGGGCGCCCTCGCACATAGGTGTCTTAGGCAACGAGATAGCAGGCAACCTCGCCCATACAGCTCTCACCGGGATTCCAGTACATGGAGTCCCTCATGAAGTCAAGCGAATGTTCAGAGATGTGGTGTTGTACCACTTCAGTTCTTTCTGGAGCTCTTCTCATAAGCCATGTGTGACCAAGGGTCTCAAAAGGTACCAAGCCACTTTGCTGCACCGCGTTCGCACGGATTCTGCTCGTACGCCGGCGTGGATGTATAAGACTGGCCTAGCGTTGTCACCATTGTGTTCATCGTGTGGTGTGTGTGGTGACATAGAACATTACCTCTTGTGCTGTACTTTGTACAACGCGGAACGGGCTGTGTTATTCGGATCCCTCAAGAAGGCAGGAGTTCCTCACAGTTCTCTTCAGGAGATTGTTTTCCCGCGCGGGAGCCAGTCGAGTAGAAGGGATGCTTCTCGCCTTCTTCTACTTTACCTGCAGGACACGGATTTGGCCTCCACATGGTGACCTCAGGAGTGTCTATTTGGGTTTTTTTGCGGACAGTGTTTCTGTGATTTCTATTTAAGTGTCGCTACGGTAGAGCAATTGCCGGCAGCAACTGCAAGGCTAATCCCACCGGTAGTTTACAACCACTCAACTCAACTCAACCCTACGGTCTGTCGTGTGAATCGGCCTTAGTGGTAGCGGTACCTTGTAGTTCAAAATAGCTGCGGCAGGACAAAATGATGGTGCTAATGGTCTCGCTGCAACGTCGGAAAGGATGGATTTCTAATTGCAGAAATAAACAGGAAACTGCATGTAATAGGCGTTTTCGGAGTATTCGAACGAGATGGCATTCATTTTAGAGAAGGGCTGGGCGCACGGATAGGCAGTGGCACCGCCGTGGAATTTTTACGGGGTCCGTCGGCACTCCGGGCTTCCGAATACCTATCAGCAAATGCAATAAGGGATGCCGCGGCCAACAACATATAAACTGGGAACATAAGCGACGAAATATAGAAAATAAATTTAGCACATGATCAGTTTCATAAATATGCATAAGGGCGGAGAAAGAGGGAAATGGTCAAAAGCATATCAGCATTTAAAGGAACATGAAATAGGTTCATGCGCTCTATTTCAGATTCAGGTATCTAGACGACCCTTCGTTTATCGATGGCTACAACTTGGAGGAGTCGAACAGATAGACGACGAAGTGAAAGGGGTAGGAACTGCTAAGTTGATATATCGCAAAACAAATTGGCTAGGAACAAAATAACACTGCAAAGAACGCATATGGGTACTGGGAGCAATTTCCGGTTAATGGCCACAGCTAGCGGTAAGTTATGCATGGACGGTGGACAACTGCAGGCAAATAAAAATAAGGATTTTCTAAAATACCTCAAAGGAGACATAAAGCAGTTGATTGACGATACCGAGATGATTCTACCATGAAAGAAGGAATGGCAACATCAAATGTCTGGACGGGTGCACAAATAGTAACGGGACCTTAATATACTGCAACTCTGTGAGGAAGTTACTGCAAATAGAGAAGCTAAATGTGAAGGAGAAATCACAAGGGATTGCGGAGAGTTCGGGCACTGCGACCACAGCATCGTCCGGCGGCGAAGGCGGTGACCGAAGACCACTCTCCAGGCTGTAAAGTTCAAGTTCAGCAGGGGCTGCAGTACTCGGGCGTCCTTAGTGGAACGTTGTAACGCTTCACACGCAGACACACGCACACACGGCTGTGTGTTACTGTGGTTGCGCACTAAGTACTCATCACAGATATGGCTTCGGCTGTTTCAGCTCTTAGCCAGGAAACACGGTCTGTCCGGTGGAAAACGTTGGGAAAGAATGTAATGGCTGAGGCCACCTCGAACATTTTAACGGATCCTAAGCAATTAACTGGAGCTTTTGCTTTTCGTGTGTGTTTAAGAGTGGCCAGTACATCATGACTTCAGCCCATGAAATTGTGCTCATAAAAAAATGTGAAAGGGACGAGAATATATAGCGACAATCTATGTGTGAACCTCCGCCCTCTTGCCCAGTTTGGATTGTTGGAAGATATACCAGTGCCGCATTTTAAACGGGGTGGTAGCATGTCCACCATTCTCGTTTTTTTTGCTTTATTTTTTAACGGGGTTGGTCTAAAACTTCGTCATTCTTTTTAAAGTACAATCCCTAACCATGCTGTCCGAAGCTGATGACGCCTCCCAACATTTTGAGGCGCCAATCTTCCAATCCCGTTTTGCTACCTTGTAGCGCAGATCCATTCTCATGACCATTGTTCTCTAAACTCTAGGGCCTCGGGGAGAGGGACTTTGTTTCCCTCGACATCCGGAAAATACTGCCGCGTTCTTGTATAATGTGTTCAATTCTTTCTATTGATGTACCACACATTGCTCATGTGTCATCTTGTTCGCTAAATTTCCTTTTGTATCTTCGCGTTGTAAGACATCCTAATCTGGCTTCAAAGAGTAGGGCACTGCCTTTTGAGTTATCACAGAACTATTCCTTATTGATCTGCATTTTACAGCCTTATGAAATTCTACATCCTGTTTTTTTGCCATTGAATTGATCATGTTTTTACCATCTACATTGCATACTGCATATGCCTACGAAAGTGAGCAAATGAGGGCAAAACTTCGGGGTGCTTGCCAACGTTCCGACAAGAGGACTTGACTTCGTCTGGGCAAAGCATTCATCATTGACGGGATTTAACTAGGGTCATCCCTCCGAATTGGAAGAACCAGTGAGGGGGAGGAGGGTGGGAAGTGGGAATGAAGTTAGGGTGGGGAGTGTGAAACTTGTCCAGGCATGATGGCTGCTAAAGTTGATTATTTGGTCTGCCTGCAAAACTGTTAATACAAAAAGGCAAGCTCAGCACAAAGGAATGCTGGTGTGTGGATCGTGGAGAGATAGCCACAGTGGCCTTGCAACGTTGTGTGTCCAGCTAGGACAGGTGGCTTGGTATGACTAGCTGCGTTGATATGAAAACTCAGATAAGGCTTAAGTCAGCATGGCAGAACAAAATACCGAGAAACATGTAATAAAGTAAAAAGACAAACCATGAGGGCAAATTCAGAGTAATGGAGCGTTCACACTTGGACATTCGGCGGCGAACGGGAGCGGAACCCACGGCCGCCGAAATGCTGTCTCGTTCACACTTCCCGGCCACCTCGTGGCCGCTCATCGTCTGTGTGTAGGCTGCTCACGGCGTACACAGATGTGGCATGAGTTTAATCGATACTGTCTACATACCAAAACCGTATGCACGCTTGTGTACGCTAAATGCAGCGATTTCGTCTAATGTTACGCCATTTATAACATTCTCAAATTTTAAACGCCTAGTGGCACCATCTGGTGGTTAGGAGAGGAACCATTGTTGTCAACAAACCGACGCCCCTCTTAATCCTAAAAGGCGAAAAATCGTCACTCGAAATAAAAATTAAAGCAAATTTACCGCTCAAACGTTTTCTTATGGGCGAGATAAGACAAAGCGAAAGACCGCTGGCTTTTCTATGGCAAGTGAACGCGCTAAAGAAAGGCAGTAATAGCGACGAATTCAGTCTGAATCGAGGCGCCCTGCATCGAAGGGCGCCGCAATGTGTCGCCGCGGGTACTCCCCTTTCTATTGGCTGACGAGATTCGGCGGCTTTTTTTCCGACGGCAGAATTCGGTCCGGGACAGATCGGCCTTTAAGGGCCTGTTCACACTTGTCCAAAAATCCGGCGGGCGAAGCGGATTCGGCCGCTTTTGACGCCGAGCGAGGCGGAAAGTGCGCGGAGAGGGCGATCGGACTGGAACCAAATTTTTCGCGTTCGCCGCCGCGCCGAAAAACATGGCGGCGTCTTTCGACGCAGGACCCCTCGCCTCGGAATGAATTCGTCGTTGTTGCGGCCTTGTTCATCGCGTTCACTGGCCATAAATCAGACACTGGTACATCGCTTCGTCTCACCTCACCTATAGGCAAAAGTATAAGCGATAAATTTGATTTATTTTTTTTTTTTTTTGAGCGGCGATTCTGCCGCTACTAGGCCAAAGAGGAGCGCTGGTTTTGTTGACAGTACTAGTTCCCGTCCTGACAAGCAGATGGCGCCACTAGGCTGGGCGTTTGGTTGCGAGTCTGTTTGCATACGCTGAAATAAAAATGGGAATGTGCCTGCGTTTACGTACGCAAGCGTGCATACGGTTATGGTACACAGACAGCATCGATTTATGCTCTTTTCTAACAATATATGTGTACGCCTCGAGCGGTGACGTGGTGGCCGGGAAGTGTTTAGAAAAGCGAGAAACAGCCAGCGGCTCGGCGGTTCCCCCTCGCCCGGGCGTCAACAGATGAGAACAGGTCCTAGTTTTCCCGGCGAGCGAATTCGTTTCGCTTGCCGGATTTTTGGACAAGTGTGAATGCGCCCTAAGCATGACAGGGAGGGGAGGGGGTGGAAAGGAATGCCGAAGATGTTTTCCTGAGAAGTGGAACAAAGAGAAGTAGGGCACAAGATAAACTTAATTTCAACACTGAAGAGAAAAACAAATTGAATAAATATTTCAATAAATGAAGGAATCGACGCGCTCACCAACGCTCTAACTCAAAGTCCACACTCACGTCTTCTCCCTGTCGCTTATATCCGCCAGCCGCGATTCAGGTGCTTCAGTTTTTCGTTGGCAGATGCCGCGGCTAGCAACATCTTTTCCTTACATTGTTATGATATTAATAAAAAGTCACTAACCACAACATGAAACTGAAGTATATGTGATCCTGTTTTTACCATCCACGTTGCATCCTGCATATGCAATGCGAAACTGAACAAAGGAGGGCAAAACTTCAGGGTGCTTGCCAACGTTCCCACAAGAGGACTTGACTTCGTCTGGGCAAAGCGTTCATCATTGACGGGATCCTTGACGCCCGTTGGTGAGCGCATCGATCCCTTCATTTATGAGAATATTTCTTCAATTTGTTTGCCACCCGTTGGTTCATGAGTTCAATGAGTACACTCAGTGAACTTATTGGCCAACGAGTGGAAAACAGAGCTCGAAAACAGTCTCTCCAACTCTTCCTGCGTGGTCATACTGCCAGCTCTCCGACAATCGCCCCATGAAGCTTACCGGGCTTTTGTATAGTTGGTTGCCAAAATGGCGCAGTCTCAATAAAGTGCAGTCTAATTTCAAACAAATCCTGTATTTCACTTACGATTAATTCTTGAATATGCCTGCCCTGTAGGTGACCCCCTGTTTGCTTACTTATCTGGCATGATCGAGCGCATCCAGAATAACGCTGCGTGGTTTGTGCCCAATATTTACAGCTTCTCAACTAGTGTTGCGTCTTTTAAAAACCACCTTGGTTGGGGATCTTTAGCTAACCGTAGGAAATATTTCAGCTTGCAAATCATGTATCGCATCTAATTTGGAAAGCTGAGCATTGACAAAGACCGGTACTTGCTTCAAACTCACTTAATTTCTAGATGACTTGACCATCACTGGAAGATACCAGAGATTAAATATATTACATATATTTACAAAACCTCGCTCTTTCCACGGAAGATTAATGGGTTGAACATGCTGCCAGCCGGCGTCACTAAGTGCTGCACAGATCAGTTCTGTGCATTCTTATCTGATGTGTGACTGGCGCTCAGTTCTCTTGCCCTTGTCCTTGATTTCTTTAGTGTCATTGCATTTGTGGAGCGCGGTTGTCCTCCTTCAGTGCATGCATTTCGTCAATCATTATTAGCTGTGCTATTGTATTTTTGTTATCCTGTGGTACTTTAGCCAAACGACAGAATTTATTGTTTCCCACCCTGAAATAATGCCTTCGGGCGCTGCAGGTCTCTGTAATAAATAAATAAAAAACACCAAAAATGGCAACACTCAAATTTAGCGGGCGTCAGCAAGGTGTATCTCAAAAGATGTTCCCAGCATAAATAAGGATTTGGTCTTGTCACATTTCCAGTGCACACCGATGTAAGGACTTGAAGCTCTCTTAACAAACGCTGTTAAGTCGACCACTGAGGCAGTGTTGGCGGACTATTTTTTTCTATTTTTTTCGCTATTTGGTTCCCCCCCCCCCCCCCATGCTTACAAATCCCTTATCTAAGTTTTTCAGTTCAACGCAGAGAGTCGTACCTTAAGTCTCTAGAAAAGTTTATTTTGTGGTTTTGGTCATATCAAGTCCTGTCCCAGCTGGACGCACAGCCCTTCCTGGCCACGCACGCTATCCTCTCCACGCTCCCGGATTCCTTTCTGCGGAGCGGGTCTTTTATATCGAGTGTGTTAGAAATTCGTTTGTTTTAAGACACTCTCTTAGCATGGCATGACCTCATTTTAAACGTTGTTATACCCGCATGTAAGGATAGGGCTTCTGTCCTGGTGAGGTATGAAGCACCGATTAGGGAACAGACCAGCTAGAATGAAAGGGAGAAGGTCGCTTTGAACCCTAACCACAGGAACAAGCTTGTGCATTGTAGATCGAATATAATCTATCGGATTCCGCTGACCTGCGGTAAAGTGTATGTCGGGCAAACGGGCCGTAGTATGAACTTTACACTACTCTATGATTCACATCCCTTAGTTGAATCACGGGGCCAGCATCTGCCTAAGCATTGTAAGAGCTGCAAGCATGATGGCCAAGAATGCACTCCGCTTTTCGGCAGGACTAAGGATATCGGACGCTGGAAAAAAGGAAAGGACGCGAAATTGCCAAATTCCTGGAAATCATGAGACAAGGGCCTGACAAATGTGTTAGCGGAGCGCCCATCCGCTGGTACCGCAATGAGTTCGAGTTTCTCGGGGTGACGAGGTGATTACGCTTTTTGCTTTTTGTGTGTTGGTGCGCATGCGCTTTGTTGTTGAAGGAAGGAGGTGTTGGTGGAATAAACCAGTTTTTAGTCTGCACTCTCGTCCCTTGTGCTTCTCGCTTATCCCGTCCTTTTCGCGCAGTTAGTTATTGTTTTTATAATGTCGTTCCAACCACACCCCCTTACAGCACTCTTCTTAAGTAATAACTTCGCAGGAAATGGAAGTCAGCGTACCCTTGATCCTGTTCGCTGACCGGAGCCCTTGGTGCGCAGCTCAACCCCACACGTTAATGGTGTGACGTTCGCTCTATTGAAAAGTCCAAAGCAAGAAAGGTCCACAAGTGGGCTTTTACTGCACGAGGCGAATTTAGCCTTGCTTGACGGCGAAACGAATCTCTGGTCCCTCAGTACAACTCTTCGGTCGAAGATCCTTTTCCCAAGTATTTCAGCCAGAAAAGGCGAGGACCAGGCCGGGGGAAATCTTGTACCCATTAGAAAACCCTTAGATACACGAAGGCAGAGGGGATGCAACGCAGCACCTCCCGAATGAGAGGCGGACACTCTGCCCCAAGGCCACCGCTTCGCGAACTGCGATTCACAGCTGCTAAAAATAAATTCGACTACGCAATCTGCCCTGACTAAAGCTGAGCTTCTTTTTCCGAAAACCTTTT
This sequence comes from Amblyomma americanum, assembly GCF_052857255.1. Lineage (NCBI taxonomy): Eukaryota > Metazoa > Arthropoda > Arachnida > Ixodida > Ixodidae > Amblyomma > Amblyomma americanum. The sequence continues at coordinate 80,399,058 of NC_135507.1, forward strand.
ATTGTTAGATTCTAGTAAAATAGTGCGATTTCTGCTACCTCCTGCATACTCATTTGTAAATCTAAGTGTGGAAGATTAGACTGCTAAACATAAACGCACCCAGATGAGGCGTTAGCAATGAAGGAGTATCACAAAAACTGGAGCATATTATTCATTTTATTTAAAAAGGAATGTTGGCCATGAATGAATGTTGATCACATGAAAACTACCTAGCAAAATAGAAATAAGTCTCTGGAAACAATAAATCACTTTATGTTGTTGATATTTTTACTAATAACCTTATAATTTTGCGTGCACTGAGTCTTTGCGTATATATTTTCCTCTCTTAACCATGGACTCACTATATCTTATTTTTAACTCTGCTGTCATCATTTATTTTTTCTTGCCGCCGTGTGGTTGCGTTTTACACTTCTCTTGATGTAGCTTGGGAATGAGTATACAAATTGTGCTTGCCCACATGCTATAGGGCCTAGTTAAAGGGCCTGCTGGATTAAAAATAACTGAAAAAAAGTTAAACCAAATTCATAGGGCACCACCAGAAGCTGGCTGTATTGCTCATAATTGGTGCTACTATCTGATAACCTCCACTAAGTGGCCGCTTGGGATAACAATGTTTCGAATCGAAATTCCGCAGTTTGTGTGCTTCAAAAGATCTGCCTCCTACCATCATTTTTTTTTTTGCTCAAGAAGGCTAGAAAGAGTCTTCATCCAGCAGCTGGAGTAATTGCGAACGGATACACGAAATAGACTACAAATATTTATTAAAAAGCTCGTTGTACGAAAGTTAAAATCGCCTTACAACCGTATCACAGATCGGATCTGATTCTGTGCAGTCTACCGTTCGAGCCCAATCGCAGCCTTGGCAGTAAAGACAGAGGCATTGTCAAAAATATCATCTGTACATGTGCTCCAATGGCAAAGAATTAACAGTGCATTTCAACAACAAGAAAGATTTTTTATCGCTTGAAAGAATATAAAAGCTTCACAAATCTTGCATTGTGCAAATAAAACAATGGTTACAATACCAGTAGCAAAAGCAGAAAAACAAAAATGTGACGCTGCTGAGGCACTGAATAAGCGACGCCGTTTCCATATGGGACTTTTGACTCGGAGACGCTGTTCACTTCAGCTCAACCTTCGTTTTTCTGCGACGCGTGTTTCCGGTCGGTTGAGTCCTGGGCGGTGCCGAGTGCCTCCATGTGAGGCAGGCAGATGTGGTGGAAGGAGCCCTGGAAGGAGAGGGCGAAACACATTCATAGCCTGTGGAGATGGATAAGTGCCTTAAAGTAGGCGTTGTGTTATTAGCACTTCTGGAGAGAAGAGGTCGCGGACCTGTTGGGAGCCGCACGTTGCTATTCGTAGTCAGAAAAGCAAACCTCGAAAATGTGAACGCAAATAATAGGTGCCAGCACAAAAAACAAATAAAAGTCTCGGGAATGTATGCACTTGTAGAACATTCTTCCGCGCAGTCCATGATCTGGTGCTTCGGAGCAATGAGAGTCGCATACCACCGTGTCAAGTGATTAAGAAGTCGTACCCTAGCCTTAAAAGCTATCATCGATGTATAACTATAGTTGCAGTAGATTCGACGGAGAGCTTTCTGATATGCAGCTCAGCTGGCCCCATTCTAAACCCTTTAAAATCCGCATGTAACAAGAATCCATGCTGATAACTCTGCAAAGCCTACATCGCGGGATACCAGTAACGGCGCTGTGCGTCTCACAAACCGTAACAAGTGTACACAGGCCGGCTGCACTCACGTTCAGTTGTAATACACACTGAATGTTGCCCCATGCAGAAACTGTTTTTTCATGTGGCCATGCACACAGAACCCATTTCACTTTCTCGATTTCCACGATTACAGGTATGCGTTGTGTCCTTGCTGGCATTGATCGCTCTATGTGCCTTTAATATGCACAACAGTTCTTCCCAATGTGAATTATATCACGGACATAGAAGAACGACACAAATTTGATATCGAAGATTTTGTTCTTATGAGTCAAAGCTATAAAATTTTGTTCAGTGAATAAAAATTGCTGTATCAGCCTGCAACAAATTCTCTTATCATGTGAGAAATTTTCACATCAACAGTATTTTATAGCGAGAAACCTCGCTCTGCTAAAGCAAAAGGAAAAGCTACAGATAATGTTTAATACATCGAATCAGTCCGAAACCACATTTCGTGCTACATGGAAGACGACGATGAGCAGGGAGTGCCGAGAGACGGAGCGCTCGCGCTAGGCCAGCTGGGAATAGACGAGGCAACGGGCTGTTTTGCTCGGGGTTGGTACTCGACGGATAAGTGCTTACGCGCGAAAAGAGAAATTTGTCGCTCTAGCAACGGCGTGTAGGAAGACACAATGTTTCTTTCTGACAAGAATTGGTGCAGTACGTAAAACATTTTCGTGTTCTTGCGAATTTGCTTCCATAAGAGTAAAGAGTGATCGGTGCGCAGAGTTACGCTCAGACGTCGTCTCAGGTGGCCGAGGCAAAAGCACGCACAAACATCCGCACGTACACAGAAACAAAGCCGGGGAAGAATTAAGTTTACTCATTAAACGTGTGCCCATATAAAAGCGACTCATGGGCGCTGATTCAGCAGATGTGCTATAATCGAATACAACTCAAGAACGAAATGGCAAATGGAACATTCCTGACGATGGTATCAACCGATTCTCCACCTTCACCCACTTCCCCATCTGGTACTTGATCGATCCCTCTGGACCTGCTATTGTGGCATACAAGACAACATAAAAGCGGTTTTTCCCGTCAACGGACCCCCTTCTTACCCGAGGCGTCGGTCCATTCTCACCACCCTGCTTGTGAGACAATGCACGGAGCGGCGCCACAATGCAGAGGCGACTATCCCGGACCCTGGAGCTGTAGGGACAGGACTATCATCTTTCATCTGCCACTGACTCAAGGGATTGTCGCACTAAGCAGAATCATGAGAATCGGCGGACACCAACTATAGTATACGCTGCGTTTCCTCCGAACAGGACCCTTAGAGCTGTCGCGATAAAGAGATTGCGAGCTCCTAAGCAACCCTCGGGAAGCCGAGCACGTCAGTCACGTTATTTAGTTTCGGTTTCAACTGCTTGAGCGCACCTGGCGACTGAATGAGACCTGATATGGAAAAAAAGAACAAATCGTGGACATGCACGCAGCGTGAAAAGGTAATTTCGGTGGCAGAATTTTCTGAGGCATCGGGGAACGAAGCTGTTTTCTTACCGCCGGTGCGGGTTCGAGTCGCTCTCGGGGATAAAGTTCTTTCGGCTGCGTACCGTTTCCGTGACAACACTACAATGTTCCAGTTGGCTTTCCGTAGCCTACTGCAGGAACAATTGGCGCTGACGTCTGAATTACCTCGACTATCGTATATATATATATATATATATATATATATATATATATATATATATATATATATATATATATATATATATATATATATATATACATACACATATATATATATATATATCAAAATGGCTGCCGAACCATAAGCCATGATTGAGGCAGTACAAAAAACGAACCATGATTGAAGCAGCACAGCACACAGCACTCGGACAGAGATGCAAGATGAAGCTTACGTTTCGTCATGAACTCGTGGTGCATGATGGCCTCGATGCTCGGCCGCCTAACGGGCTCCGGTTGGAGAATCCATCGGATGAGGGCGCTCGCTTCGGGGGAGACAGTCGAGGGGATCTCGAATTCGTTCCTTAAGATTCTGGCCATGGTCGTCGCCCTAGACGACGAACTGAAAGGGGGACGTCCCACCAGTAGCTTGTACCTGCGGAAAATAGTTTGCGGCCTGTCAGGGGGCGCTGCGAGCTGTCGAGGAGAGCGGACGTGCGGCACATGCGCTCCGCAATTTTCGAAGTCTCTGACCCACAATTCCGACCGGATCGCCGAAATTTTCGAGCGGAAAGGAAGAAGAACCGAAGCGGAGCACAAGGGCACCAAAATCAAGCCGGTGGGTCCACTTTTTTGGATTTTATCGGACTTTTGGTGCTCCCACGTGGCCGCCGAGACCTAAGCCTAACCTTGGCTTAACGAGTACCGGGGACTGCGGGCGGCCCGGCCGCGGCAGAGAGGGCACCTGAGGACCGAAGAGACCTCCCCCCGGACACGCGAACACCCTGAACCGAGAAAGAAGATGGAGGGACTACCCAGGGACCTGGCAGACGCACAGGAAATGGACTACCACGTGGCGACCGAGGCCGAAGACCTAGGCCTAACTGTCTCGGTCGGCAACGAAGTCCCTAGAAGAAGCAGCCCCTCATCCGACCCAAGCACACAAGAGGAAGACAACCAAATCTGGGAGATTGCAATGTCGAGAAGGCAAGCGAGACGCCTGCGAGAGAAACAACAAGGAAACGGCGGCGGCAGCGAGTCGGCCTGCGCAGCGGCAAGCCGAGCGGGACCGCAGAGACCCGCGGTCAGCGGGCCCGACACGGAAGCCACTGCCGAGGAGAAGCGCAGGGAAGCGGCGAGGAAACGACTTCCTCCCCTGCCCAAGTACGACCTGAAAATCGTTCTGAGACCCAGAGGCCTCATAGTGAGAAACCTGCAGACCCACCAAGTGGCTCGGGCGGTGGTCGCGGCGACCGGCTCGAGGTGCAAGGGCGAGGACCTGATCATCAGACTACGAAACGGCTCCAACATAATCATCGTGAGCACCGACAACGAAGAGGCGGCCCAACACGTGTTGCGCATCTCCCACCTCACGTTCGGAGAGACGTCCTACGCGGTGAACGCACACGTGGCGGTACCGGAAGACACGATGCGAGGGGTGGTCCACGGCATCGCGCCCGGAACGACGCCCGAAGAACTGAAAGCCAACCTGAGGGTGCGCACCCAGGGAGTCAAGATCCACAGCGCTCGTATGCTGGGCAAGTCGAACACGGCAGTAATCACCTTTGACGGCCACACGAAACCCAGACAAGTCCTGTACTACGGAGGGGAGATGTGTTGCTACCCATACCTCCCCACCCGCCAGGTCTCCTACGTGTGCTGCAAGCAGGGCCACAGATCCGACGTCTGCCCGACCCCGGATAGCAAGGCCTGCAAGCAGTGTGGGGAGCAGGACCCAACCAAAGAACACCAATGCACCCCGAAGTGCCTGGTCTGCGGCGAGGGCCACAAAACAGGCACCAAGGAATGCAAACAAAGACTGAAGTCAGCGGAGGAACTGCGGGGGCGACCTGCCTTCAGGAACCGACAGCAGCAACAGCAGCTGCTGAGACGGGGACGAAGCAGGAGCCGCAGCAGAGGCCGCGTGCCAAGGTGGTTTGGGGAGGAAGAGGACTCTTCCTTCCAGCCACGGAGCGGAGGAAGCAAGTCGAGGAGCCGGAGCCGGGGGAGAAGCAAGAGCCGGGACGGACGGCGGGACGAGTCCTACCCGCCGCTGGTGAAGCCCGGGGGACCCGGACCGAAGCAGCCACAACAACAGCAGAAGAAGAGCGGCGGAGTCAAGGTGAGCTGGGGAGCGCCCCCCCCCCCCAAGTCGCTTTTTCCGCACTCAAACACACACTCAAACACAAACGCACCCTCACACAAAGAGAAAAAGCTAGAAGAAGAAAACAGGGCTCTGAGGCAGGAGCTAGAAAAGAGCCGAGAGGAGACTAGACAGATTAAGCAGAAGCTAGACGAACTCATCAGAGAACTGCAATGGCAACGACAGGGCAGAAGTGAGGCAGGCAGCAGCAGGCCGACCCCCCCTTCGCCACCGCCCGAGGAGGCACAGAAACAATCGGAAGAACAAAGGTGGAACGAAATAAAAAGTTTTATGCTGACCGTACAGAAGCAAATGCACGAACTCCAGCAGAAACAAGCTATGCATTACCAAAGCTTCCGCAGCTACGTCAAGAATCAAAACAGCAGAGCCATTAACGAGGCCAGAGACAGACTATTCTGCGAGAGACGCTTCGGCGGATCAGAAAACCAAGGGGCAAACAACAACGGTAACTCATCATGGCAGGACATCAGCAACTAAGCATTTGGCAGTGGAACTGCAGGGGGTACAAGAGGAAGCAGAACCTCCTGCAGCAGTACATAAACTCCCAGGGGAAGCAGCCAGACGTAATTCTGCTACAAGAAACCAACAGCACACCCACGCTAAAGGGATACACATGTCAGGAAGGCGGGAAAAGAGCCGCAACCCTCGCAAACAACAAATTAGCCACCATAGCACACAAAGAGATCGAGGCCACAGGGATAGAACACGTAATCACCGAAATAATCCCAAAGAAGAAGTTCAGCGCGAAGAGCACGTACATAGTGAACCTATACAGCTCCCAGAAACAAAAGAACAGCGATTTTGGAAAGCTGTTTACGGAAGTAAGCAAGATGGCCAAAACGAAAGCCCTCGTGGTAGCGGGAGACTTTAACGCCAAGAGTCCGAACTGGGGATACCCATCGTCCGACCGCAAAGGCCAAGGCATATGGGACGCCACGGAGACCCTGGGGTACGAACTAGTAACGGACGAAGACCAACCTACAAGGATAGGCAACAGCGTCAGTGCAGACACGTGCCCGGACCTCACCTTCGTGAAGGGCACGAGCCAAGTAGAGTGGGAAAACACCCTAGAAAACCTGGGGAGCGACCACTGCATAATCCAACTCACGATGGCAGCGGAGTCCACCAAACGAAAACTTGGGAAAGCCCGCCTCACCGACTGGGACGCCTTTCGGCAAGGAAGCAGGGATCTGACCGGGCAGATCACAAACATCCAAGAGTGGTGCCAACAGCTCAAACAGATACAGGAGACCTACACGCAAGAGGTAGACAGAACCGAGCACATACCGGAGGTGGACAAGCGCCTGCTCAGGCTATGGGAGGCAAAGCGCGGGCTCACCAAACGATGGAGGAAACAAAAGCTAAACAGGAAGCTAAAGAAGAAGATAGCGGAAATCACGGCCAAGGCAGAAGAATACGCTACACAACTGGCAAGGCAAGGGTGGCAGCAGTTCAGCAGCTCTCTAAACGGCACCCTGAACACACGGCCATAACGTGGCGATTTCTGAAAGCGATGATGGATCCGGGAAAGACGAAGACCGAAAGCAGTAAAACTATACATAGACTGATCCACCAGTACGAAGGAACGGAGGACCAAATGATAGAGGACCTCAAAACCAAGTGTTACGGGAAGGAACGCCCCGAAGAATATAGAGGAACCTATCAAGGCAAAGAAAACCCCGAGATGGACAGGCCGATCACGCTGGCAGAAGTGCACGAGGCGATGGGGGCCCTCACTAAGAACACGGCAGCTGCGAGAGACAGGATACGCAATTCCCTCATACGCAACCTCAGTGAGGAAGCGGTAAACCAGCTGACAGACTACCTCAACCAACTCTGGGCCGAGGGCTCGATTCCGGCCGAATGGAAACACGCGGAGGTAGTGATGATCCCCAAACCGGGCAAAAAGCTGCAGATCGAAAACCTACGACCGATCTCCCTCACCTCGTGCCTGGGAAAGCTGTACGAAAGAATTACGAATAGAATCCAGCTATGGATGGAGCGAGAACAACTCTATCCACACAGCATGTTTGGATTCAGGTCAAAGCTGTCTACGCAAGATGTTCTCCTACAACTCAAGGAGGACGTTCTCGCCAACATCCCGAAGGCTGGAGAGAATGTTGGCATGGCCCTAGACATCAAGGGGGCCTTTGACAACGTCAGCCACCCGGCAATAATGGAGGGCCTCCAGAACATAAATTGTGGAGAAAGAACTCACAACTACGTGAGGGCCTTTCTCGCAGGCAGAACTGCCACCGTGGGGCTGGGAGACGTGAGACGCCAACCCTTTAACACCCCCCACAAAGGAACCCCACAGGGGTCGGTGATTTCGCCCGTGCTCTTCAACCTAGCCATGATCGGCCTGGCCAAAAGATTGGGGGAAATCGAAGGCACACAACATGCCATGTATGCGGACGACATCACGGTGTGGACCAACCGTGGATCGCTAGGAGAAAAACAAGAGAGTCTACAGAGAGCCGCGACCTGCATAGAAGAATACGTGAAGGCAAGGGGTCTAGGGTGCTCGACAGACAAGTCAGAGCTACTCAGAGTAGCGAGGAAACCCACGGAGGCGAGCCTAGAGATCAAGCTCGAAGGCCAAAACATACCCGAAAGAAGCACCATAAGGATTCTGGGCATGTGGCTGCAGAGCAGCGGCAAATGCAGCCACACGATCAGCCTGCTACAGAAATCGACCAAACAAGTCGGCAGAATGATAGAGTCTCCAGCAGAAGACAGGGCATGAAGGAAAAGGACACCCTCAAACTAGTCAGGAGCCTGGTAGTCAGTAGGGTGACGTACTCCTTCCCCTACCACACGGCGATCAAGAGGGAAAAAGAACAGATCGAGGCATTAATAAGGAAAGCCTACAAGACCGCACTAAACCTACCGAGAAACACCCCGAACGACAAGCTACTACAGCTGGGAGTCCACAACACCTTCGAGGAGTTGGCGGCGGCCCAGCTGAACGCACAGCTAGAAAGACTAGAACTTACAGAAACAGGCAGGCAACTCCTGAGAAGACTTGGCCACAGAGTGGAAACCACAGCAGATCCGGACGAGAACATTCCGGACGAAATCCGGCAAACCCTTAGAATCTGCCCAGTGCCGCGCAACATGGACCCCAACCTACACGCGGCCAGAAGACAAGCAAGAGCAGAATACGTGGAGAAACACCTAGCCACGCAGGAAAACACGGTGTACACGGACGTAGGACTATATCCGAGGGATAGACGCAACAACATCACGAGAGTGGCGGTGGCGGTCGTAGACCACACGGGCGACACGATCAGCTGCGCATCCGCGAGAGGACGTACGGTGGCAGAAGGGGAGGAGATCGCTGTGGCGCTTGCAGCGGTCGAAGGCTACCGCAGAAACAAGCCACAGATTATAATAACGGACTCCAAAACGGCCTGCAGACGATATCGGCAAGGAGGGATCTGCAGGGAGGCCCTACACATCCTCCTTGGCGCGAGAGCCTCGGGATTCAAAGCGAAGCAAAAGGTCTTCTGAGTACCGGCACACACCGGAGTCGAGGGCAACTCGAGGGCTGACAGCCAGGTTCGCGAGATCACGCACCGAACCTTGCTGACGGAGGACCTCGAGAAGCCCTCGATGGTGGACCCGACGTACGCAGACATCCTAAATCACTGCAGAGGCTGCAGGATCAAGTATCCCCCGCCCCACAAACTCCTCACACAGCAAGAAGCGGTCAGCTGGAGGAGGCTGCAGACTGGCACCTTCTTTAACTTACACGTCCTAAGCAAAATGTTCCCCACCCAGTACAGCGACAGCTGCCCCTGGTGCGGGGACGTCCCGACACTTTACCACGTCACATGGGAGTGTAAACACAATTACACCTTCCACAAACAGACTAACCAGAGTGCGGAGCAATGGGAGGGCCTGCTCACCAGCAGCGAGCTCACCGCCCAAAGGGCATTGGTGCAGCACGCGTGCGAGGTGGCCAGGACCAGTGGAGCTCTGGAATGAGGGACCACCCGTGCTAAGGAGCCCCCGACGGCGGCGGCGGCTGCGGCAAGCGCCAAGACGCAGCTGCAAGGAGACTCTCCGGAACTGACCAAAAGATTTCAATAAAGTTTTTCATTCATTGCGGCCTGTCAGTGTCCCCACACTCTGCTGCGGCCAATATCACAACACGACACAGCTTGAAGGAGTGCGGGCACAGCCATGCTACGACACCCCTACCGGCCAAGAGCCACGAAATGGTATCGTATGTGCGGGCAAACGACGCTCGATATGCACGTAAGTGCCAGGTTTTGAACGTCAAGTGGATGATCTGATAATTTTAACATGAAGAGGAAGCTTATAACAATTTTATGGATAATATTTTCTCTACAGCAATCGTTATTTCCTTCCTGGAAGATACGTATACGAGGTTCCGTACCTTATAATCATGTCAACACGTTTCCAACCGTACTTTCTCGACAAATGATTTAACGCCACTTGCTGTCTGGCGGCCGGTGTCTGCGAATCCCAACATAACAGGCGTGTCAGCGCAAGGACTTTGAAGACGACTGCCCGCCAAGTTTGTGGCAATGAGGGTTGCAAAGAATAGTTTGGGCTAGTGAGGTAACCTGATAGTTGTGAAAAACAGCCTAAATTGGATAAGGTAGGAAAGAAGGATGAAGCGCATCTGACGTCTTTTTAAATCTTTGTCTCGTCCAGGCTGCGCTGCTTTACGTCACTAGGATAATGACCGCCCAATTTACTGATTCCTAGGTTTTCTCGCAAGCGAAAATTGAAGCACTACGAAGGTTGAAAAACATAAAAAAAGTAAGGGACTTGATATCTATCACATATATACGCAAGAGCTTTGTCCCGATAAACGTGTGCATGCCAGCATACTGGAATGAACAAGATCAAATCAACTCTGCGGGATACTTGACTAGTAGAAATACGGAAAAGTTTGGCGCCTGCAATTTGCTGTAACTGAATCCACCATTTGCCATTTGTATATAGCGCCTAGTTCATTCGTAAAATTTGACACGACATAACCCGACTAGAGCACAGCTACGAAGTTTGAACACAACCCGTCACCACAGCCAACTCTGTCTCTATTTGCTTGGGACGCTTGGAATAATAATGCCACGGCCACAATTTCTTTCCTCGTTATTGTCACCACAATGCAAGAGAGGCAAGAATTTCATCATCATCATCAGCCTTACTACACCCACTGCAGGCCAAAGGCCTCTCCCATGTCTCTCTAAATAACCCTGTCCTTTGCCAGCTGCATCTACGCTTTGCCTGCAAACTTCTTAATCTCATCCGCCCACATAACCTTCTGCCCCCGTTACCTTTAAGGACCAGCGGTTATCTTGCCTTCGCATTACATGCCCTGCCAAAGCCCATTTCTTTCTCTTGGTTTTGACTAGGATGCCATTAACCCGCGTTTGTTCCCTCACCCACTCTGCCCGCTTCCGGTATCTTAACGTTACACCTATCATTTTTCTTTCCATGGCTCGCTGTGTTGTCCTTAACTTAAGCTGAACTCTTTTCGTTAGCCTCCACGTTTCTGCCCCGTAGGTGGATACCGGTAAGTTCTCTTGAGGGAAATTGGTAAACTGCCACTCATGATCTGCGAGAACTAGCCATATTCCCTCCACCCCATTCTTATCCTTCTAGTTATCTCCCTCTCATGATCCTGATCAGCTGTCACTACCTGCCCTAAGTAGACGTATTCCGTCACAACTTTCAGGCTCTCGCTGCCAATTGTGAACCGTTGTTCCCTTGCTAGACTGTTGAACATTACCTTGGTTAACATGCAGAAAAGCAAGGCAAGGATTTGCCAGTCTTTATATTCACATTTCTGAATTTAGACGCCCCCTCTTATACATTTACGCGCGGATGCACCTGTACAATATCAGTCGAGCTGTCTTCGTAAGCATTAACTTGTAAACAGTTGCAAACAGCTCTGCGCAATCATCACGTGAGACTCACATGATGCACCCAACGGCCCAGATGTCGGCTGAGTAGCTGTAGCCCTTCTGAGTAAGCATCTCGGGGGCCATGTAGTTGGTGGTGCCGCAGATAGACCTCTTGAGTTGCCCCTCGTAGTGGACGCGGGTGGCAAGTCCAAAGTCGGCCATCTTGAGTTGAGAGCCTGTGGTGAGGAGCAGGTTTCCGAGCTTCAGGTCTCGGTGGATTACGTGCTCCTGCACCAGGTACTCGCAGGCGCGGAGCAGCTGGCGCATTAAGTTCCGCACCTCGAATTCCGACAGGATCCTGCGCCACCGGCGCACCTTCTCCAGAGACTGCGGGAAAAAAATGCGCTAATGAAGAATGGGAAAGAACTTTGAAGGTCAGACACGCTTAAGAACATGACAACGAAAATCGTATTCCTTCAGGTTTTAGACCGGGACATGAAGACTCTAGCACACTTGTTCAAATCCCCCCAGTCTAGAGAAAGCTTGATTGAAGTAATTGCTTTTCTTTGTACAAAATACAGTGCCCACACCGCAATAATAAATGTCAGTTTTCGAAACAACGTAGGCAGCTTTCATTTCTTGGCTGCGTCCTAAATTATGATTCAAGAGCACAATGTGGCCTTTGTCGCAAAAATTACCGGAACAAATAAACAACCAAATACATATTCCAGCCACCTAATTTCAGTAGTAGAAGCAGTTTGGAGCACTGAAAACCTTAAATATCCTCTCATCGGGCCTTCAAAACTAAATAAGCGAAATGCCGTCAGTTGCATAAGAGAGAAAACGCCTCTTACGCAAAAGTCTCCGCGGCGGTCACATTTCGATGGAGGCGCGAATGCAAGAGGCTCGTCTATTGTGCGAAGTCAGTGAACGTTAAAGAACCCATGGTGGCCTAAATTATTCAAAAATTATTCCACTACAGCGTCCCTCGCAGCCTCAGTTGTTTTGGGACGTTAAGCACCATTAAAAGAAATGAAAACGAACATTGAAGACATTATCCACATTTTCTAATCAACGCAAGGAAAATAAGAGGAAATATATACCACCGAAAGAAGGAATGTTAACACACCTGTCTTGTGCACAGCTCCAATATGATGTATACGTTCTTGGCATCCTCAAAGTGGCCGTGGAAGCGAACGACGTGCTTGTGGCACAGGGTTCGGTGGATGTTGATTTCCTGTTCAAGCTGTAGACAACAAATTAATTGTTAATCTCGCAAAAGGTTGTACGAAACGTAAAGAAAAGAAGGTAAAGTGGCAGACTAAGATGCTGGTACTTATGATTAATAAAGGCGTACACTGAAATGACAAAAGCTATGCTCATGGCAAAGGCAATCGGTCACTAGAGATCAAACTTGACATATGTGCCTGTGTTCCTATTTGCGTTGTAACAACCGGGTGTAAATTTTGTCCCCTGCTTGTGACCCTTTTTCGCTGACAAAGAGTTGCAGTGAAATTTATGGTAGCATTTAAAGGACAAGGAGAGATTGAACTTTGCCTGTCTCGATACGTTACCGTCTGAGCCATATTCTATAAGTATTCACAATCCATTTCCAATCTAGAGAACTTCGCACTTGTTCTGTTAAGCTGGCGCGTCTTTCAAGCGTCTCCGGGAATCGACGTCACCGTTGGCTCACATGGGCCTGGACCGCAGCGTATCACATCCAATGGTTCGGTAGCTTTCCACTGAAGCCTGAAAGCCGCACTTGCATGACTGAAAAACTGTGACCAATTGGAGCGGACTAAGTGGATTCGAAATCGAACGTGGATAACGTATCAGAATAGAAAATGGCCACAGGGCCCAAATATACGAAACGCTTGGAACCGGCTGGCTCTGACGTCTCGTCATTTTATCGTAAGCTTGGACAGGGGAACACTGGGGGAGGACGACGGGGAGAAAATAGCCAATCCGCGATCATACATGTTTTCTTTGGCATTCGGTAGAGGGCGCCACTCATTTTGAACTTTCGCGCGAATCCTATGCCGCAGCAATTCCTTCGTTACTTTCGTTTTCATATCATCCGGTGCATCTGCCCGCCTTGCTGCAGCGGCTTCGCCAGACGAACTGGCCGGGGTTCAATGTGGCTTGAAGCTTGTTAAACGAGCGAAAGCTCTTTTAAGCATGCTCTCCTGTGTCTCAAATCAAATGTCAGGATGAGGTACCCAGTGGGCATATGATCACGTGGTCATACTACCATAGCTTGGAACATACTACCGCGCAATTAAGTTCGGTGTGACCTCTTGAGGCATTGAAGGTAATCGCCTCATTCATATCAAAACCGCAAGTCGTACCCCGAGGAGATCACTCGCTCTAAAATAAAAAAAAAACATTTTTTCTCCTCAGTGTCCAATTAGGAATATTCCTTCAAATAAACTGAAAAGAACGAAGTCCAGCGATGTAGGAACTCACATATTGCCGGTTGACGTCCGATTGAAGATGACTCTTGGAAACGATTTTGCCTGCGTACACCAAGTTCGCCTTTTTGCCCACAAACTCGTAGCAGCGCGCATTTCCTCCCTGAAAAAGTAATGCCAGCCATGTTTCATGGACATCCAAGTGAGGGACGAATGCTGTCGCACTGTGTGACTGAAACACTCAGGCAGTGGATTCTTTCACTCGAGGGAGAAATCGGCTTATTGCCTAAGTGCTAAAAATAGAGCACAGCATGAAATTCAAGACATCTGGGACGAATACAAGCATGTATGTTCCAAAGGTATGATTCAGTTCACAAAGCACAGCAGACAGGAATATGGAGGCAGTCCTTAGAAATTCGCAGGAAAAGTGAGAGAATTTAGTGCTTTAGAGTAATTATCCAGCAGTCGTTCGCAATAGGCTTTATGAGGTATTAAGATGCCTTTTATTGGCACAGTAAGGCATCTTTAGTAGGGGACGTCAGTAAACGGGATAATCGCATTAACTAATAAACTAAGTAATATGACTTTCAAATGAGAACTTTTCACAAAAACACCTTATCAGTAACCGAATTCCCCCGGTTTTGCACAATCGTAGTCGTCCGGTCGACATGACGTGCTACCCTGCGTCCGCCCCCCGAACGAGAAACTCGCCACGCTGGCTCTTTAGTTATAGCTCCCTGCTCCTGAGTCGGGGTACGCGGGTTCGAGTCCGCCTGCGGCAGCCGCGTTTCAATCGATGCGAAACGCAAACGTGTGCTGATCGACGTCGGTGCCTGTTAAAGATCCCCACGTGGATGAAATCATTATTTTGGTGGTGAAAATTTCCGGAGCACTCGCATATGGCACCTCTATCTTTTCCTTCCTTCACTCCTGCCTTCCATCATTGCGCCTTTGAGGTGTCCACCGAGATGCCAGGGCAATCTTCCTCGTTTGGGACAACCGATCTTCCCAATCGAGGAGGGGGGAAGGCCGAGTCGAGAGTAAAGGCGCCTGCGTGCGCACACAACAGCCCTTAAGAGGCGGCTCTCCACTCCACTGTTTTGTAGTGTTCCTGTATAGGCGATTTAGAGACACTAAACTGAAGTACAACTCGTGGAAGAAGAAGCGTATTTCCCTCACGAGAGTTCCTCCAGCGGCGAACACAACACCACTTCGCCCTCTTCCCCGCAACATGTACACCCCAGGCAGGATTATATATAGGTTGGCCACTTGTGCAGAACGACTTTCGGCCTTCGCCTGAAGGAACTGTTCACCCTCTGTTGAGAATCCTTGACCCCTTTGCGTTTAAGAATAGCAAGATTCAGAATAAGGCGAATCTATCCTCTAACCAATACGGGCCCCAAATGGTCGAAATTATTCCGGTGCTGTACACTAAAGCACATCTATCTTCTTTTACTCCCTTGCCTCGCGGCGGTGTTCAGGTGAACCGGTCTCTTAGTAGAAAACGCTGCTTTGCATAAAGATGCCTTTTCCAACTGTTTTATGATTGTTTGATTTAAGAGACGCACTAACGAATTCCGTTGATTAAAGCCGCCCGTAGTCAGGACTCCCACCGAGAAAGCCACCGTATTCTGACCACTACTAGAGCCGTCTTCGCCAAAAGGAATCAAACAACGAGATCTGATTCTCAGCTGTAAAGTGGAGACATTACGGTACCGCCCAAGTCTAAAACGTCTTGAAAGGTAAGCCTAAGGGCTGCACGACAGGCGTGTTTGACCTCACGCAGTACACGATTTTTAAAAATATGCTTATTGAGCTAGAAGACCGCTTTTACAGGCATAACACTGTAAGCGCTCTGAAAACTAAACATTTTTTTCAGATCTGCCTGTCTGGTGGGGTTTGAAAAATTATAATAAACTGCACATCTCCAAAAAAATTTTAATTTTAACCCAACGTTTCGGGGCCGACTCGGCTCCTTCATCACAGGTGGCTGAGGGCAGTAGCTAGCGTCTTTAACAGGGTTCACCAGTGGCAGTGTCCTTGGGAAATACATGGGAAATTTCAGAAGCTCTAGCGTATCTTAAAATGGCTCGATTTTCATGAGGTGTGTGGCAGCGTTTTGTTCTTTAGTGGATAGAGGAACTGTTGCGGACAGATATTATTTTTTAAGTTTAATTTTTTTTACAAATCAGAGGTAAATATTAATAAATGTTGCACCTGTAGATGTGTCGTTCTTTCATGTCATCTTGATAAAAAACTAAACCAGATGTCACAATTTCGTTCGCAACATTTCCTGCCTTTTTCTTTCTTGATTGTCAAGCCGAATTTTCAACCATACCGGCAGTAGTGTTTGCGTTTTACAGGCTTTTTAATTGTGTATGTATTTTCTGCGCATGCTTGAAATTCTCGCCAAATTTAACAATGAACGTGGCTCCATCTGGAGTTAGAATATTTTGTCGCTACTACACTCTACCACTAACCCTTTGGTTGTCTGTGTTCATGCGCGCAGGTTTATACTCTGAACTTGGACGCACTTGAGCTCTTTCTTTTCATTTTCTTGTTTGGGCTGCATTCGGAAAGGATTTGTGTTTTTCTTTTTCGCTAGAGCTTGTACGGAAACGCAGTGGGATTAAAGGCCACACCCAAAAGCGCCCCCTTATCTTCTCCCAGCAGCCACACAATAAGGCATTGTTAGTGCCAAAACACAGGAAGGGGCTCCCTATTCAGGACAGTGTGGGAGAACAGCATTGTTACTCTCCCAGGGCAGGGGCACAGTAACCCAGGGGGCGATATAAGTCACGATTGCTGCTGCAAATATTCCTCATAGGAGGCCATAGAGCCTATAGCGGTGCTTACATGAACCCAACCCGGCCTGGTTGTTTGGTTATCGGGCCGAAAACCGGAACTGGGTTCATGTGAATAATAATAATAATAACAACAATAATAATAATAATAATAATAATAATAATATATGTGAACGCGCGCCGATTCGAGAGTGGACGCGTACAGTCCAGACAACTCCGCCAGAAGGGGCACGTTGACTCAACTCGACCCTTACCCGATGTGATTGTAAACGCAGTCGAGTCGAAAAGTAGGGTTAGTGGGGGGAAGGGGGGATGATAAATGCGAGCTTGCTTTTCATGTGTCCCGTCGCGCCCCCGATACCACGATGGCGTCCCTCAATCTTGGAGGCTGCTACTGCTTACTCGAAGCTTGGTGTCGCTACAGTTGAACCGGTCTCGAATCACTAAAACCGAATGCATTAAACTCGCACTAGTTGAGGCGGATTGACCATGCTGAACCCGACCCCAGAATCGACCCGACGCTCTCGTGTTCATGTAAATAGGGCTAATGGCGCAAACTGTCATGACGTAGCCATTAACCTCCTTTCACAGAGGCGCTTGCCAATCACCCGAGATTTCAGGCTATATTCGCGGGCAACTATCTATGGCAGTGCAACAGCCCCCATCAAACGCAGAAAGGACCGCCTCCTTCGTTTTCCTGCTCAGCCTCTGCTGCACTGCAACTGCGACGTCATGAGAACCGGTCAAAGCCAACGTTGGCCTCTGGCTCCAAGCTAGTGAAACCAGAATGTCTTGGATCGGCATCGAAACATCGGTTTTCTAATGAATCTTTAGTCGAGTGTCGGCCTTTTCTCTTCTCCTCCCGACCATGCATATCTCATCCCAAAGGTTCACGTTAACAGATCAGGTACTGTCGACTGTAAGCGTCGGTACACCTTGTCTGCAGAAAGGAGCTCACGGGTTTCCGAGCCCCCTACTCAGAATAGCCATCCCCGTAGTGTAAATAACGGGATGTCAACCGTTCATCATCCAGTTTTGCTTCTGACCCGGTTTCGCATGTGTCAAGCTTTCCCCAACGATCTTTCTTCTCCCAATTAGAGACGCCTCGATATGCGCCACATTTAGTCGCACCTCATGCATTGCGCTTCAAAAGTCGCAGATTTCATTCATGAAAACGCTCGGAAGGAGCGCCATATAAATTCATATATAAAATATATAATACATAAAATTATAAAATATAATAAAAGAAAGAAAAGCAGGGCGCATAATGAGACTTTCCCAGAAACCATAGTAGGTATGGAATTTTCGATTTCAAACCCGTGACGTCATGAGAAATCAAGTGTGCTGCCGTTTTCATGTACAGAAATAGCACACGCGTTTGGCGTGTTCGGCGCCCATGTTTTCTTCTATTAAATTGCTATTTTTATTATTTTTAAAAATAAGCCACTAATAGCAACTTTGTCCAGAGCAGTTGGAAGTCGCTTGTGCAATGTCGAAATTTGCGTTCAAAGTCACGAAGAATAGCAACACGACGATCGCAGTGGCTTTGAAAATCACACATCTCACCCTTTTACCAAACTTTAATTTTTTCCGCTCTGAAATTATAAGCAGTGAAGGAGAGACATTGAAACGAAGTACTTAAGCAGTAATTTATTTACTGAAGTGAGTATCGTACATAAAGAAACTGAATTAGGAGACGCCGATGGCAACAAACGTGCTCGTTGGTCATCGCAGAGGGACCCTCAAAATAACGCGCTGAAATCAACTACAACAGTCCAGGATAATGTCGAAATAGTTTCGCCTGGCTTGAATCCTTCCAGATAACGATGATAACGGTGTTGAACTCGAGCAAACGAATAGTACAACAGTTTCGCGGCATTACTTTCTCAAAAAAGCATCGGCCGGATGCTTAAACGAAAATTCGTCGTCGAATCAGCGTCTACACTCGTACACGGTCACCAGGCTTGCATAGCGTGTGGCGACGGAGAAATACGCTGTATACGGAATAGCCGGCCGAAGTGGAGGTGTTCCCAAGTTGTGTCAAAAGATGACGCACACTTATCTGTTCTGGCTAGGCGAAACCAACGTCCATTTTCAGACCACCACCCCTTCAGAGGGGTTATTTAGTTGCGCTTCTGTCTACCAGCGTTGCCAGGATATATACAGAAATAGGACAAATTGCCGGGCTAGTTGCTAATGATCCATTCTTGTTGACAGCGCGTTAAAGCACAGGGACCGAAGAAACACAGAGGACGACGTCACAGCGCCTGTGACGTCGTCCTCTGTGTTTCTTCTGTCCCTGTGCTTTAACGCGCTGTCAACAAGAAAGAACATATACAGAAAGTTGTCGGCCCAACTTTTTGTTCGCGGAAAAACTAACACTTTCGTGTCGCGGTAGAATTTACACACTTGGAGAGGAAGTAAAAGTTCCCTCTGTTTTGGGGTACTTAAGCGCTGCCATCTATCGACAGAAAAAGGTCAAATCTAATTTGCCTCGTAGCTGGTGAGCCCTGTTAAGCGAAAGGCCTGGGAGAAGGGGAGGGGGGGCTAAGGCCGTTAGTCAAGTCGCACAGGTTTGCTTTTGTGTGGTCGATGTGTTTCGGTGTTGACCACCCCGAACAACATTAATCGCACAAAAGGAATCCTGCCCCCAGTACATGCGCAGGGACTTCCCTCTTCAACGAAAAAAAGTCGCCATTGACAGCCTCCCCACAGTGCGACGTGACTAACAGCCTTAAGGCCCCCCCCCCCCCCCCCCCTCGCCTTTCTCATCAAAGATTTCGTTCCTTTGACTTCTTCTTCCCCTCAATACCTAAAGACGCTAGTTACTGTCCTCCGTAACCCCTGATGAAGGAGCCGTGTCGGCGTCGAAACGTTGGGTGAAAATTAATTTGTTTTTTGTTGTAGATGTGCAGTTTATTATAAGTAAGCAGTCTACAACGCTCGAATACTGCAAAGAAGTCCTAACCAGCAGTCTGGTTAACTAATATTGAATGGTTAACTTTTTATTTAATATCGCAAAGCTCTGATGTCATCGAGAGGAGTGTAGCCCTCCATAACTAGTGCCTGTATCAGTTCTTAAAATTCCTCAAAAGCCGTTACTGTCAGCGCTGTGGCCGAAAAATTTAGGCTATTTCAATGAGTTACGAGCAGTGGAGAGGTTGCTTTTCCTGCAATCTTCTCGAAAACATACGTGTTTGGGCAGGATGTAACAAGAACCTGTTCGGCCAGAGCGCAGGAGGTCACCGCGTTATCGAAATTCCAAAACTCATATAGATAATGGTAAGGGTGGGCTACATGCCTCTCAATAAATAAAGAACCTAACAGCAGCACTTAAAACGTACATACTATTGAGTTTCGGTCAACCAGCCTTCTAGTTCAAGCCACTTAGATCTATTCTGGAGTACTACACCGCACACAATGTTATAACGAAAAAAGCGCCTTTGTAACACAAAACGCCTGCCTTAAAAATTGAATGAAGTATTAAGTGAAACACAATCTATATAGAGCTTATGGGGCGCCATTCTTGCCGCTCTACACTGCTGACTTCATTGGCATGGTTACGTTTGCCAAAAGCTCTACATTAACCACTCGCACAGCATATGAGCACTCAAAGCTAATTTGCGTTCTACCGGACGCACAAAGCGACAGCAGCAATTAATATTCTATCTTCTTTCACGGGGTGTTGTTATAATCAGGCTATATATACTAAAATCATACCGGAACGTTCTGCGGTGTAGAAGGTACCGTGCCCGCTGTCATAAGGCGACATACCTAGCCGAGGAACTTGCCGAGGGTGTATTCCGTCTGGGAATTTGTGTCGATGACGACGCCGGGGAATTCGTCGCTGGTCTGCGCAGAAACCATCACGAAGAAGAGAGAACGCGACATCGACTCCACGCTTTCCACAGCTGCAATGCACACTTCAACACAGGCACCAGCGACTGAGCTCGACACTGGCGTTTCTGGCCGCTGCGGGACGGTTTTGGAGAGGTAGCACCACGTGCACGAAAATAAGCCACGCTATTGTTTGGAGCCACTCGACACCGAGATGCAGGCAGTGGCTGCACTTAGTCGGGTGTGACCCTCCTATTGTAGGCGCCCTATTGTAGTCTATTGTAGGCGCTCTAGAAATCCCTGCCCTTAACTGGCTTCGGGAATAGTCCTTCCGGAACCCTCAGGTCACCCAACATGCTCGGCATTTCCTTGGAATATAGCTTTTTTCGGTTATCTTACCACACCTTCACTAGAACCTGTTCCAGCAGCAAAGGCTGACTTGTCACTTGGTTGGTGATAAGCTAGAATGGGCACTGTGAACAGCCCGTACTATCTCCGCCAGTGTCAGGTTTCCTCCTAGTCATGAATTACGCTTTCCTGCTGTGGAGTTACAACAGAAAATCGCGTGCCCGAATATCAGTTCATCGTTTTCCAGGCAGGGGTAGGCGTTTGCAGATGACGAAATTCATTCATTATTTATTTCGCTTGAGTAAGTTTGTTCATAGGTTACGTTCTTCCGTCATATGTGCTTCGTCCTATGTCTTATTACGCAAGGACGTAGTTTTCAAAGTTAGTATGACCCCGTGTTTTCGTGCGGTATCTGAGCCTTTACATATTCTAGAAATTTCTCTATTAGAAACAATCACGTAGTGCTAGACTGTGAAGCAAAGCAGGTTAATGCTGAGACTGCTAAATATTCGTTTTCAGCTGTTGAGTGGTCAACTTTACAGGGCAGACGGTACAAAATCCACACTAGAGTGCTGTGTGTATTCCCTGGAAAGGTATACCTGGAATACCTGGAGACCGGGGACAACCGAATACTCAGGGAAAGCGTTTCAACTGCCTACATTGTAAACGAAGATGGCGGACATGCCAGTGCAGGACATGTGCACGGGATGGGCAATGGCTTTGGTAGCTTGGGCAAGTTGGAGAAAATAGGTTAGAAAACAGGAATCACTAGGAGCTGTGAAAAAGTGACTCATAGGGCAGGGAGTGGTAGCAAGGAGATTAACAGTAAAACGCCAACAAATAGGGTCAGTGTCAGAGCCAATAGTCTGGGAAGGAACAAAGCCACAAAGGCGGTGGTAACAGCAAGAAGGGGGACGAAAGTAAGTGAGCGGGAGGGAGTACACACGTGCTAATCGCCGGTAATTCCAACTTGAGCCACAGCGCCCGAACTATACTGTAGCGCTTAGGGGAGGGAGGGGGGGGGGTAGGCGAGTGGCAGCGAGAATATTCCTTGAGAGGACAATAAACCAGAGACGAAAATCCGCCATTTTGCTACGATTTCGGCTTGAAGCAATGAGAGAAAACTCGTCTGGAACCCAGAAAACTGGTTCAATGCAAACGCATGGAAGCAACGCAGGCGATACCCGGTTCCACAAGATCCC
The DNA here is from genome assembly GCF_052857255.1 of Amblyomma americanum. NCBI lineage: Eukaryota > Metazoa > Arthropoda > Arachnida > Ixodida > Ixodidae > Amblyomma > Amblyomma americanum. The sequence goes on from NC_135507.1 coordinate 80,421,069, forward strand.
TACTCCACCTTCCAAGTGCTACCTGCCTGCTTGACAGCTGTTGTCATCTGTCGTTTGCGCATGCGCTGTAGAATGTGGTGGGTTGATTTCAAGCAATGGAGACGCGGGCATGAGCATACCGCATATTAGCCGTGTGAAAGAGTATGTTGCAAGGCGTCAGCTGGTATAAAGGCGCATTCACACGACGCACGGTCGGTCCGCGGCCCGCGCATCACGTGTTCCCACCTCACTACAACTGAGCTGCCGTCCGATGTTGCCAAGCGGACACGGTGGAACAAAAAAAACAGACAACGCACTTGGCGAGCGGAAGTTGCTGCAACGCTGGTAAGCTGGAAAGAGAAGACCAGCTTCAGTCTGCTGCCTACTGACCCCGTCTCTCCAATGTATACCTTTCCATCTCTCTGCACATCTGTACCCAATAATGAATGAGCTACAGTAGCATGCAACTCAAGAATGAATCAGCAATTGCCCCCTCAGAGGAGGCCCTGTTGTTGATGACATATTCCGATTCCCGCCCTTGACTCATTCTCTCCCTCTCTCCATTGACCAGTCACAATAGACCGGCTAATGTTAAAACGGAGGGGGTAGAAAAAGAATGGGCAATAACTAGGACTTAATCGGATTAATCGCGGCGTCATTGAAATCGGTCACAATGATCCTTTTGTTTTGCTTTAGGGGGGGTTTGACGTCCCAAAACGACTCAGGCCGTGAGGAACGCCGTATTGAAGGGCTGGGGTCGTTTAAAGTGCAATGACTTCGCACAGCACACGGGCCTATAGAAATTCGCCTCCGTCGAAGTTTGACCGTGGGAGAGACATTTACTGCAGCCGAAGCTATTCTAGCAACTATACTAGCAACCCTATCGAAACGTTGGCAAAACTGGGCTGGTGGCCAGACCTAAAGCCCGCAGCTTGCCGATCCGCCGCTGAATCCTGCTGGGAAAAACCCACTTCATATTTCTCTCTTCACCGGGCCGCGGGCCGACAGCGTGCCTCACACATCGTAGTGACGCGTTCGAGGGGGCCCTATGGTCGGTCGTGTGAAACGGCCTTAGTGGTAGCGGTACCTTGCAGTTCAATATAGCAGCGGCAGGACTAAATGATGCTCCCAATGGTCTCGCTGCGACGGCGGGGAAGAGGGCTTTCAAATGCCAGAAATAAACAGGAAACTGCATGGAAAAGGGCGTTTTGGCAGAATTTGAGCGAAATGGGATTCATTTTAGTGGAGGGATGGGCGCAGGGATAGGCAGGGGTCGGGTGGGCCGCGCAGTGGCTTTTTTACGTGGTCCGTCGGAACTCCGGGCTTACAAATGCGTATCAGCAAATGCAATATTGGAGGCCGAGGCCAACAACATGGATACTGGGAACATGAGGAAGGAAATATACAAAACAAATTTAGAACATAAGTTTCAAGAATATGCATAAGGGCAGAGAAGGAGGGAAATGGTCAAAAGCATATAAGCATTTAAAGGAAGGTGAAATAGGTTAATGCGTTCCATTTGAGATTCAGGGATCTAGATGACCCACCTTTTATCGCTGGCTACAACTCGGAGGAGTCGAACAGATAAACGGCGCAGTGAAGGGGGTAGGCACTAGTAAGTTGATATATCGCAAAATAAATTGGGAAGGAATAAAATAAAACTGCAAAGAACGTATATGGGTATCGGGAGCAATTTTCGGGTAATGGTCATGGCTTGCAGTGACTTATTCATTGATGGCGGACAATAGGAGGCAAGTAAAAATAAGGATCTTCTAAAATGTCTTAAAGAAGACATAAAACAGTTGATAGACGATACCGAGATGATTCTACCATGAAAGAAGGAATGGAAACATCAAGTGTCTGGACGGGTGCACAAACAGTAACGGGACCTTAATATACTTTAACTCTGTGAGGGAGTTACTGCAAATAGAGAAGCTAAATGTGAAGGAGAAATCACAAGGGATTGTGGAGAGTTCGGGCACTGGGACGCCAGCATCGTCCGGCGGCGAAGGCGGTGATCAAAGACCACTCTCCAGGCTGTAACGCTCAAGCTCAGTAGTGACTGCAATACTCTGGCGTCCTTTGTGGAACGTTGTAACTCTTCACACACACACACGGCTAATGTGCGTTACTGTGGTGGTCCACTAAGTAGTCATCAGAGATGTGGCTTTGGTTGTTTCAGCTCTCAGCCAGGACACGCGGTCTGTCCTGTGGAAAACGTTGGGGAAGAATGTAATAGCTGAGGCCACCTCGAACATTTTAACGGATCCTAGGCAATTACCTGGAGCTTTTGCTTCTCGTCTATTTTGAAGCGTGGCCAGTACATCATGACTTTAGCCCGTGAAATTGTGTTCATAAAAAAGATGCCAAAGGGACCAGAATATATAGCGACCTATGCGTGCACCTCCGTCCTCTTGCCCAGTTTGGATTGCTGGAAGATATAGCAGTGCCCCATTTTAAACGAGGTGGTAGGATGTGCACCATTCTAAGCCTTTTTTGCTTGTTTTTTAAGACGTTGGTCTGAGTGTTCGCCATTTTTTTTCAAAGTACAATCCCAAATCCTGCTGTTCCAAGCTGACGGCTCCCATGCTTTTGAGCCGCTAATCTCCCAATCCCATTTTGCTAACTTGTAGCGCAGATCCATTCACCTGACCATTGTTGTCTCTAAACCCTGGCGCCTCGGGGAGAGTGGCCGCATTCAAATCAAATCATATCTTTATTTTCCATCAGGTGCAAAAGATGATGGGGCTACACAAAAAAAGCTCCCACTTGGCGGTTCGACGAGTCCGCGGCCCCATATAGAAGGCTGCGTCTAGAGAGCACCAGAGAATCCAGAACATACCGCCGCATTCCTGTATAAAGAGTTCAATTCTCTCTATTGATGTACCACGCATTACTTATATGTCAACTTGTCGCCTAGATTTTTTTTTGTATGTTCGCGTTCTAAGACACCTTGATCTGGGTTTAAAGAGTAGAACCTCTTGAGTTATCATAGAACTATTGCTTATTGATCTGGATTTTACGGCTTTATAAAGTTCTACATTCTGCTTTTTGGCATATAACTGATCATGTTTTTCCATCTACGTTGCATCTTGTATATGTACTGCGAAAGTGAAGAACAGAAGGGAAAACTTAAGGGTGTTTGCTAACGTTCCGACAAGAGGACACGACTTCGTCTGGGCAATTCATCATTGACGGGATTTAACTATGGTCATCCCTCCGAGTTGGAAGAACCAGTGAGGAGGAGGAGGGCGTGAAGTGGGAATGGAGTGTAGGGTGGGGCGTGTGAAACTTCTCCAGACATGATGGCTGCCAAAAATGATTATCCGGTTGAGAAAAAAGGCAAGCTCAGCTCAAAGGAATGCTGGGGTGTGGAGCGTAGAGAGATAGCCATAGTGACTTTGAAAGGCTGCGTCTCCAGCTGGGACAGATGGCTTCGTATGAGTGGCTGCGATGATCTGGAAACTCAGATAAGGGGTTAGTCAGCATGGCAGAACAAAATACCGAGAAACATATAATAAAGTTAATAGAGAACACATGAGGGTGAGTTCAGAGAAAGCACGAAAGGAAGGGGGGGGGGGTGAAAAGGAGTGCCGAAGATGTGTTCCGGAGAAGTGGCGGCAAGAGGAGTAGGGCACAAGCTCAAGTTAAATTGAACATAGGGAAAAACAAATTGAATAAACATTTCCATGAATGACGTGCTCAGCAACGCTATAACTCAAAATTCACACCCACATCCTCCCCTTGTCATTTATTCCCGGCAGCCGCAACTCAAGTGCTCCAGGTTTCGATGGCAGATGCTGCGGCTAGCAACATCTTTTCCTTGCATTGTTATGATAATAATAAAAAGTCCCTAACATTTACATGAAACTGAAGTGTATCTGATCCTGTTATTACCATCCCTGTTGCATCCTGCACATGTGGTGCGAAAGAGAACAAAGGAGGGGAAAACTTCAGGGTGCTTGCCAACGTTCCGACAAGAGGACGTGACTTCGTCTGGGCAAAGCCTTCATCATTGACGGGACCATTGACGCGCGTTTGTGAGCGCATCGATCCCTTCATTAATGAGAATATGTATTCAATTTGTTTGCCACCCGCTCGTCAATGAGTTCAATGAGTACACTCAGGGAACTCATGGACCAACGAGTGGCAAACAAAGCTCGAAAACAGTTTATCGAACACTTCCACCGCGGTCATACTGCCAGCTCACCGACAATCGCCCCAAGAAGCTTACTGGGTTTTTGTATAGTTTGGGGCCACAATGGCGCCGTTTCAATAAAGCACAGACTAATGTCAAACAACTCCTGTATTTAACTAACATACGACCAATTGTTGAATATTAATGTCCTGTATGGGCCCCCCAGTTTACTCACTTAAGTGACGTGCTATAGCGGGTGCAGAATAAGGCTGCGTGATTTCTGTCCAATAATTAAAGCTTCTCAGCTAATTAAAGCTTCTCAGCGGTGGCCAAGTGGTTGAGCATCCGCCTCGTATGCGGGCGGTGCGGGGTTCGATCCCCAGTGCCGCCGGGTACCCACCGGTGATACAATGGGTACAAGCTTTCCCCTGGTCTGGTGCTCGGCTTATTTAGGGTGAAATGCTTGGGAAATGGGTCTCTGACCCCACCGTGAGAAAAAGAAAAAATACCTTGTGACATGGCGCTCTTTGGCCATAGCTGCCCTTGCACCATAAAAATCCATAATCATCAACACCTTGGTTGGCGATCTTTAGCTAACCGTAGGAAATATTTGAGGTTGCAAATCATGCATCGCATCTATATTGCAAAGCTGAGCATTGACAATGACCGGTACGTGCTTCGACCTCACTTTTTTTTTCAAGACGACTTGATCATCAGTGGAAGATCCCAGTGATTAAATGTAGCACCGATATTTACAAAACCCCGCTTTTTCCACGGACGATCAATGCGTGGAACAGGCTGGCAGCCGGCGTCACTGAGTGCTGCACGGAAGATCAATTCCGTGCATCCTTTTCTGATGTGTGACTGGCGCGCAGTTCTCTTGCGCGCGTCTTTGACTTCATTAGTGTCATTGCATTTGTGGAGCTTGGTTGTCCTCCTTGAGCGCATGCATTTCATTATTCATTATTAGCTGTGTCATCGTATTTTTGTTATCCTGTGGTACTTTCGGGTAAACTAGTAGAAGTCATTGTTTCCCACCCTACAAAAATGCCTTCGGGCGCTGTAGGTCCCTGAAATAAATAAAATAAATAAAACCCCAGATATACAACACTCAAATTAATCGGGCGTCAGCAAGGGGTACCTCAAAAGATGTCCCCACCATAAATAAGGATTTGGTCTTCTCCACATTTGCTGAGCACACCGACGTAAAGACTTGAAGTTCCCGTAACTAGCGCTGTTAAGTCCACCACTGAGGCAGTGTTGGAGGTCTAATTTCTGCTTTTGTTTTTCGGTATTTCGTTCCACCATGTTTACTAATCCCTTATCTGAGTTTTTCAGGTCAACGCAGCCAGTCATACCTAATGTCCTTATAAAAGTTTATCTAGGGGCTTTAGTCATTCCAAGCGACCTGCCTCATCTGGACGCACAGCCTTTCATGGCCACGCTCGCTATCTTCTCCAAGCTCCTCACTCCCGGATTCCTTTCTGCGGAGCTGGTATTTTATTTTAATTGTGTTGGAAATGTCGTTCGGTTTAAGACACTCTCTTGGCCTGGCAAGACGTAATTTAAAACGTTGTTACACCCCCATGTAAGGATAGGACTTCTGTCCTGCTGAAATATGAAGCACCGATTACGGAACGGACCAACCAGAACAAAAAGGAGAAGGTCGCTTTGAGCCCTAACCACAGGAACAAGCTTGTGCACTGTAGATCGAATATAATCTATCAGATTCCGCTGACCTGCGGTAAAGTGTATGTCGGGCAAACGTGCCGTTGTATCTACTTTATATTACTCTATCCATCACATTCCTTAGCTGATTCACGGGGCCAGCATCTGCATAAGCGTTGGAAGACCTGCAAGCATGATGACAAAAAATGCACTCCCCTTTTCGGCAGGACTAAGGTTATCGGACGCTCCAGGGAGAAGAACGCGAAGTTGTAGCCTTGGAAATCGCGAGACAGGGGCGTGACAAATGTGTTAGTGGTGCGTCCATTCACTTGTACCGCTTGGCGTTGGAGTCTCTCAGGTTGACGAGATGATTAAGGTTTTTTCCTCTTTGTGTGTTGGTGCGCATGCGCTTTGTTGTTGAAGCAAGGAGGCCTTCGTGGAATAAACCACTTGTTAGTCTGGGCTCTCGTCCCGTGGGCTTCTTTCATCTTATCCCGTCCTTTTTGCGCAGTTATTTCTTGTTCTTATGATGTTTTTCCAACTATAGCTCCTTATAGCATTCTTATTCAGTAAAAACTTCGCAGGAAACGGAATTCAGCGTACCCTTGATTCTGATCAGTGGCCGGAGCCCTTGGTGCGCAGTGCAACCGCACACGTTAATAGAGCGACGTTCGCTCCATTGAAAAGGCCGCAGCTATAAAGGGCCGCAAGTGGGCTTTTACCGCGTGAGGCGCAATTAGCGTTGCTCGACGGCGAAAAGAATCCCTGGTCCCTAAGCACAACTGTTTGGTCGAAGACCATTTCCCAAGTATTTCACCCAGAAGAGCCGAGCACCAGGCCGGGGGAAGTATTGTGCCCTTTAGGAAACACGACGGTAGAGGGGTCCAACGCAGGACCTCCCGAATGCGAGGCGGACGCTTTAGCCCAATGCCACCGCTTCGCAAACTGCGATTCACACCTGCAAAAATAAATACGACTACGCAATCTGAATATCAATAGCTGAGTTTTCAATTTCCGAAAACCTCTCATTGTGAGAGCCGAGTAAAAGTGTGCGATTTATATTACCTTCACCATACCAATTCATAAATCGAAGTGTTGAAGATGAGACACTGGCTACACATAAATGCACCCAGATGAACTGTTAGCGATGAAAGAGTACAGCAATAACTGGAGCATAAGATTCATTTCACTTGAAAAGAAACACTGGCCATAGTCACTGGCCGCATGAACTTCTCGCCCCGGAGTGACTGTAGATTGAAAAAAATGGTGGTGGATTAGCTCTGGTTAAATCTTTAGTTACGCGATAGCTATATCTGGCCGATTGGAACTCGCTCGGCTGAATTGCAAAGTCAGTCTTTCGCCGCACCGTTTCTCTGGGCGTTCCTTCATCTTCGTCCCACTTGACACGGCGCATGCGCACTGCTGTTGGAGCTCGGTTTCTCCGGCGCGCGGCGACGCCGGCAGCAGCAGCTGCTCCACACCACATGACCAACCACTTGGCTGTTCACGTGACCAGCCACGGCACCGCGCCGTCGGCAGCTGCTCCGTGTCACGTGACCGACCACGTGGCGGTGGCGGCATCGCTACTCTGATGGCTCGTAATGCTACCGTGCTGCAGCTATCGCTACACAAACGGTTGTCGTAATAATCGTTGCAAATTTTCTTGTCCTGCTCTGACCGAGCACCAACCGCATACAGAGTGGCCGCTGTTTGTCACACTTCGTGAAGAAAGTCGGTTCAACCGATAATACGACTGCCTTCCAATCTTCTGCAGTCCAAGCGAGGTGGCTTGTGTCAATGTCGAGGCGGAGTCATTTGTGTTGGGCGGTGAGAAGTAGCCTCCAGCAAGCGACGCTACTATAGGGGAGGTATATTCCTGCTGAGCGAAGCCGTGTCCTAATCGCCCACAAAGACACTGTCTGGATGCCTGCCCATTTCGTCCTCTATATCGGCAGCGGCCGTATGGGGACTGCAGAAGGCGGCGGCTACGATCAGCCGGTCTTCCTCCTCACTGAGGGATCTCGGACTTCAGCTAAGGTCAGCGTCGCCAATCCTCTCTTCTTCTAGGAAGGCATGCACAATGCGGGTTACTGTCCCTATACTGCGCACCCTACCTCGGCAGCAATGCTTCTCCGGGATCTGCCCTCCAGAACTAACGTCACGATTTGCAATCTTATAGCGAAGTTGACGCGCGGCATCTCTTTTTTTCTTCTGGGGAGATCGGTAGAGCGCGAATCTAATTTATAACACCTCTTGTCGTCCGTCAAGAATGTGACGTACGATATCACCGCTTTTATTGACTTGTTCTATCGCTTAGGCAACAACCAATCGACCGCTTATTTCAGGCAGTTATTCCCGCTTCCTTCAAAGCCATCCTTCGGCAGAGTGGCTGGCTGGGGCTGCTCCCGAAAATAACTGCCAAACATGCAGAAAACAACTATCCCCATCTTCACCCTTCGCTTAATAGAGCAAAGCAATATGAAAAACAAAAAAAAGGAAAAGAGAGACGGCGACACAGAAAAAGAAATTCGCTGGAGGCATTAAAATATATTTTAACTGCGGGAAGGTGGAGGCCGTATGAGACTCATTGCACTGATTTGAATTTGAGTGGTGACGTCACGCCGCGCAACCGCAGTGTTGCTGGGTGGCGGATCACACCACCCGCCACAGTGGGCAGTTTGCTCACACATCAGTTGGCAGGTTGTGACACGTGACCAGGTCACGTGACCTAGGATGTTCCGGACGGACACCGCGATGTGACGTGACCGGACGGCCAGCGCGAGCATCAGCCACTAAAGGCTTTCGCATTAATAAAATTTGCTGGGCCGCACAGTCCGCCAAAGCTCCCCGCTCTTAAAACTCAAGAATGCGAACGGACTTTTGTTATCAGCCTCTTCGTCACCTGCAGCGCCACGCCATATGTCATTCAGACACTCCGGGGATCCCTCGTGTGTGCTAATATTTTTTACTCGCGACTGTTCTTGAAGACCGCCGTTACGTTTCTCGCAGCACCTGTGAATGGAAGAATGCCCTGAATCTGTTTGTTGTTTATAGTCGGACGCAACTCAAGAACGCAGCTGCTTTTTCCCATCAAATGACCATTTTCCAGACCGTAGCGTAGTCCGACTGTCATGAACATGCTAGAGCGGCAAAGCAGGGCGAAGTAGATGAAAGGGGATAGTCCCTTTCCTCAATTGTCGGGGATAGACCTGTGTCTCCGTTGTGGCGCCGCTCCCTGCATTGTCACGCTAGCAAGGTGACGACAATCGCCCGACGCCGTTGGCTGGAAGGGGGTCCTTTGACGGGGAAAAACCGCTGTGGACCCCGGTTGTATCCGGCTATAGTCACGACTAACTTCCTTGCCGACGGTCAGAATCTCTGTATTACATAAAATTCCACGATTCTTAGTCCCGTGTCCTCCATAAAGAGTTGCTGAGTTGGCACTTTATACCGCAGGGTGACAAATAGGATGCATTCACCAGGAAATTACTATGACTAAGCTCAGCACCCACCGGTGGCATGTTGTTGTTTTTTCTCGTGCTTTTGTAAATCTCCCAGTGATGAAAAACTACAAATTAAAATAAAAGAAAGTTGTCCCCTGAGCCCTTTGGTCTCGGTGGTGGTTGCCTTCCCTCATATCTGTCATAACGAGCATCATATATCCTCTTTCTGGTGAACTGATTAACCTGTGGTTATTCCCCATTCATCTGCCACCCCCTGGGATTTCAGGCTATAGCAGATCCAAAGGAATCTGTCATGGGAGAGAAAGGGAGAGTGGGTCGAAAGGGAGAATTGGTCGACCCGAATGGTTGGAGGGTCCCCTTTGTGGGGAACTTGCCGCTTCATTCTTGAGTTGTATATGACTATAGTCAGATACAACTCAAGCACATAGCTGTCTCACATCGTCAAAGAACCTGCGTTCGGCCAATGCAGTCAAATATTCTCATGATCTGCCTTGCGTAACAATGCAGGGAACCGTTCGACAATGCAGAGATGGGACTATACCCAACCATGGAAGGAGGGGGCTATCCCCTTTCGTCTGCTACTGCCTGCCTGGAATAGAACACCGGAAAAAAAAAATGAAGCAGAGATTGCAAGGCCAGAAGACAGAAGAGTGTAATTGACTATCTACACAGTGAGCCCATAATTTGCATGATGTCATAGCTGCCTCCATACTATCTGGGTCCAGAAACATGGCGAAAACCAGGTCGTTTGTCTGATCCGCTTACATTTCCAAGTGATCCGGGCGCACAGTGCTGTATCTGGACTCTGCGCCCAGAAACGTTGCACCAGATGTCATGTGAAAACTACCAGGCAAAATTGAAATGTCTCTAAACATATTAAATTACTCTATATTGTTGACATTTTTACTAATCGCCTTATAATTTTTCGCGCACTGAGTCTTTGCGTGCATATTTACCTCTGTTCACCATGGTCTCACAGTTTCTTAATTTTAACTCTGCACTCAGCATGTAGCTCTCCTTGACGCCGTGTTATTGCGTTTTACTCTTCCCTCGATCTAGCTTGTTACTGAGTGTACAAATTGTGCGTGCCCACCTGCTATAGGGCCAAGTAAAAAGGCTTGCTGGATTAAAAATAACTTAAAACAAGTTAAACAAAATTCATATTGTACCACTCGAACCTGGCTGCACTGGTCATCATTGGCGCTACCATCTGATAACCTCCACTAAGTGGCCGCATGGGATAACAATGTTTCGAATCGAAATTCCGCAGTTTGTATGGTTTTAATTGGCTGCCTCCTACCATCGTTTCTTTTTTTTTACTCTAGGAGACGATAAAGAGTATTCGTCCAACAGCTGCAGGAAGGGCAAACGGACACACGAAACAGAGTACAAATATTTATTCAGAAGTTCACGGTACGAAAGTTAAAATCGCATTACAGCTGTAGCACACATCAGAAATAATAACTGGAATCCACCATTGGAGCCCACTGGCAGCCTTGGCAGTAGCGACAAAGGCGTTGTCAAAAATATCATCTGTATACATGTGCTCGAATGACAAATAATTAACAGTGCATTTTCACAAGAAAAAAGATGCTTTAGCGCTTGAGTGAAAATAAAAGCTTCCTAAACCTTGTACTGTGAAAAAAAAACAATGGTTACAACGCCAGTAACAAGAGGAGAAAAAAAAAAACTTGGTCGCTGCCCAAGCTCTGAATAAGCGCAGCCGTTTCCATGTGGGCGTTTTGTATCGTAGACGCAGGCCACTTCAGCGTAACCTTCGTATTTCTCCGACCCGTGTCTCCGGTCGGTTGAGTCCTGAGCGGTGCTGAGTGCCTTCGTATGAGGCAGGCAGGTCTGGAGGAAGCAGCCCTGGAAGGAGAGGGCGAAAAACATTCAGGGGCTGCGGGGATGGATCAATGCCTTAAACTAGTCTGGGTGATTAGCACTACTGAAGAGAAGAGGTCGCGGACCTTTTGAGACACGCACTTTGCTATTCGTAGTCAAAGAAGAAAACCTCGAAAATGTGAACGCAAATAATAGGTGCTAGCAGGAAAAAAGTTTAAAAAATCTCAGGAATGAATGCCCTTGTAGAACATTCTTCCACGCAATCCATGAGCTGATGTTTCTGAACAATGCGAGTTGCTTTCCACTGTGTCAAGTGCTTAAGAAGTTGTACCCATGGCTGAAAAGCTGCATCCATGTAAAGCTAGTTGCAGTAGATTGACGGAAATGTTTCTGATATGCAGTTCAGCTGGCCCCATTCGAAACCCTTTAAAATCGGCCTGTAAAAGTAATCCATGCTGATAACTCTGCAAAGCCCGCATCGCAGGATACGAGAAAGGCGCTGCGCGTCTCACAAACCGTAACGAGTGTATACAGGCCGGCTGCACTCACGTTCAGTTGCAATACACACTGAATGTTGCCCCATGCAGAAACTATTTTTTCGTGTTGCCATGCACACAGAACACATTTCGCTTTTTCGATTTACACGGTTACAGGTATACGTTGTGTCCTTGGTGGCATTGATCGTTTTGTGTGCCTGTATTATGCGCAGCAGTTTTTCCCAACGTGAATTCTATCACGGACATAGGAGAACGACACGAAGTTGATGCCGAAGATTTTGTTCTTGCGAGCCAAAGCCATAAAATTCTGTTCAGTGAATAAAAGATGTTGCATCAGCCTTCAACAAACTCACTTATCATATGACAAATTTTCATATCAACAGTATTTTATCGCGACCAACCTCGCTTCTGCTAAAGCGAACGAAAAAGCTACATATAATAAATGATACATTCGTATTAGTGCGAAAGCAAATTTCGTGCTACATGGAAGAGGACGATGAACAGGCAGTGCCGAGAGACGGAGCGCTCGCGCTAGGCCAGATGGGAACAGACAACGGTCTGCTTTGCTCGGGGTTGGTACGGGCCGGATCACTTCTTACGCACGAAAAGAGAAATTTGTCATTCTGGCAACGACCTGTAGGAAGACACAATGTTTCGTTTGGTGATCTTTCAACGCTAAATTTCGTGTTCTCTTCAATTTGCTGCCACGAGAGTAAATAATGATCGGTGCGTAAAGTTGCGCTTTCACATAGTGTCACGTGCACGTGGTGACAGCACGCACAGGCCTCCGTTCGTACACGACCTCTGCCGAACAATCCCAAATTACTGTGGCAATAAGCTCGGCCTATTCGCCGAACGTAACTTATAGCGATTTTGCGTTGAAAAAATAAAAACGAACCGATTGAAACAGTACAGCCCACAGAGACACAGACAGAGATGCAAGATGATGCGTACCTTTCATCATGAACTCGTGGTGCATGATGGCTTCGATGCTCGGCCGCCTGGCGGGCGCCGGTTGGAGAATCCACCGGATGAGGGCGCTCGCTTCGGGGGAGACAGTCGAGGGGATCTTGAATCTATTCATCTTGATTCTGACCACGGTCTCTGCGCTCGACGGCGAATCGAATGGGGGACGCCCCACTAGCAGCTTGTACCTGCGGAAAGCAGTTTGCGGTCTGTCAGTGTCCGCTATAATCCGCGCACTTTGTGGCGGCCAACGTCACAACACGACACAGCTTGAAGCAGTGCGGGCACAGCCATGCTACGACACCCCTACCGGCCAAGCGCTACGAAATGGTAACGTAAGTGCGGGCAAACGACGCTCGATATGCACGTAAGTGTCCGGTTTTGAACGTGAAGTGCATGATCTGGTTTTTTTAACATGAAGAGGAAGCTTATAGCAATTTTATGGATAATATTTTCTCTGCACCAATCGTTACTTTCTTGCCTGGAAGATACGTATACCCGGCTGCGTAAATGAGAATCACGCCAACAGGTTTTGAACCGTACTTTCTCGACGAATGATTAAACACCCACCACCGCCCTCAACTCTGGCCCGATTTGCTTCGCTCGTTTAAAATATTAATGCCACAGCCATAATTTATTCCCTCATTATTGTTCCCACAAGGCAAGATAGGCGAGGATTTGCCAGTTTTTATATTCACATTTCCGATATTAAACGGTCCCACTTATACATTTACGGACGGGTGCACATGTGCGATGTGCACCGAGCTGTCTTCGTAAGCATCAACTTGTAAACAGTTGCACACAGTTTTGCGCAATCATCAGGTGAGACTCACATGATGCACCCGACGGCCCAGATGTCCGCTGCGTAGCTGTAGCCCTTCTGGGCCAGCATCTCGGGGGCCATGTAGTTGGTGGTGCCGCAGATAGTCCTCTTGAGTTGCCACGAGTAGGGGACGCGGGTGGCGAGTCTGAACTCGGCCACCTTGAGTTGCGAGTGTTTGGTCAGAAGCAGGTTTCCGGGCTTCAGGTCTCGTTGGATTACGTGCTCCTGCACCAGGTACTCGCAGGCGCGGAGCAGCTTGCGCATTAAATACCGCACCTCGGATTCGGACCACCACCCTCTGGGCCGGTGCATCTCCTCCAGAGACTGCAAAATAAATGCGTTAATGAAGCTTGGGGAAGAACTTTGAAGGTCAGACACTCCAAAGAACATCACAAAAAAAAATCGGATTCCTTCAGGTTTTAGACTGGGACATGACGACTCTACCGCACTCCAGTCTGGAGAAGGCTTCTTTCAGTTAATTGTTTTTCTTGCTGCAAGAAACAGTGCCCATATGAAGGCATCACAATATTAAAGGACTGTTTTGAAAACAATAAAATCAGTTTTAAATTTTTGGCTATGCCTTAAATTATGATTGGGAACGTGACGTGCCCTTTTTCGCAAAAATTGCTGAAAGAAATAAACAACCAAATACATAATCATGTAACCTAAAGCAAGGTCGTCTAAATTATTCCGGAGGCCTCCGCTACAACGTCCTTCATAGCCTGAGTTGTTTTGGGACCATGAGCACAATTAAACGAAATAAAAACGAATCTCGAGAACATTAGGAACGTTTTCCAATAAATGCAAAGAAAATAAGTGGAAACGCGAACCACCGAGGAGCCGGAATGTTAACACACCTGTCTTGTGCACAGCTCCAAGATGATGTAGACGTCCTTGGCGTCCTCAAAGTGGCCGTGGAAGCGAACGACGTTCTCGTGGCACAGGGTTCTGTGGATGTTGATTTCCTCTTCGAGCTGTAGACAACAAATTAATTAGTAATTTCGTAAAAGGTTGTATTAAGCGTAAGCAAAATAAGCAAAAGTGTTGACTAAAGGCGCTGGTATTTATAATTATAAACCCTTGCGCTGAAAATGAAAAAGAAACCCTTACGATCGGAAAGGCAATCGGCCAGTAGAGCGAAATCTTGCAACATACGGCTCTACTGATACTTGTTTACCGGAATGAGGTGTAAGTTTTGTCCCCTGCTTGTGACCCTCATTTGCAGATAGAAAGTTGAACGAAAATTGGCAGCAGCATCAAAACGAAATGGAGAGATTGCAGTCTTTTAAGGTTAAGGTGTTACTTTCGACGAAAATGGAGGTTAGATAAGCGTTAGAAACGGCCACAAATCGACACACAGGGGCCATAATTTATAAGAACCCACCATCGATATCGAATCTATTTGGTCCTATCGCGATAGTCACTGTTGTTCTGTGATATTGACGCGTACTTCAAGCGTCCCTAGATGTCACCATTGGCTCATATGAGACCGGACCTCGCCATATCAGCGAAAATGGTTCCGTAGTTTTCCACTGATGCTTGAAAGCGATAGCAGCATGACTGAACAACAGTGTCGAATTCGAGATAACTAACTGGACTCGAAATCGCAAGTGGTTAATTTATCATAATAGAATACGGCCTCGAAGCCCAAATCCACGAAACGTTTAGGTTTCGAACCGGCTGGCTTTGACGACTCGTCATTTTGGCGTAAACGCGGGCAGGGGAATATGGTGAGAGGACGAGAAGGAGACACAACCAGCCAGCGATCACGCGTTTGTTTTGCATTCGCTGGACGGCGCCACAAATTTTGAACTTGCGCGCGAATCCTATGCCGCAGGACAACCTTCGTTACTTTCGTTTTCATATGATTCGGTGCGTCTGCCTGCCTCGTTGCAGCGGCGTCGTCCGAAAAAATGGCTGGGGTTCAACATAGCTTGAACTTTGTTATACGATCGAAAGCTCTGTTAAGCATGGTCTCCACTGTGTCAAATAAACTGACAACGTGAGATACCCAATAGGCATGTGATCCCGTGGTCATACTACTAGTGCGCGGCACATACCACCGAGCAGTGAAGTTTGGTTTGACCTCGTGAGGCATTTATGGTCATTGCCTCATCCACATCGAAAGAGGATGTTGTACCGTGAGGAGTAGAGCCCTCGCTCTAAAAGCCAAAAAATCAATTTTTTTTCTCCTCAGTGTCCAATTAAGAAAATTTCTACAAACAGAAAAGAAAGAGAAAAGACGAAGCGCAGTGATATTGGAACTCACATATTGCCAGAGAATGTCCGATGTAAGATGTCTCTTGGGGATGATTTTGCCTGCGTACACCACGTTCGCCTTTTTGTCCATGAACTCGTAGACGTGCGGAAATCCGCCCTGAAAAAGTAATGCCAGCCTTGCTTCATGGACATCCAAATGAGGGGAGAATGCTGTCGCAGTGAGTGACTGAAACACTCGGGCAGTGGATTCGTTCATTCGAAGACGAAATTACCTTGATGCCTAAGTGCTCAAATTAGACCGCAGCAAGAAATTTATGACATCTGGGACGAATACAAGCTGAAACTAGGTATGATTCAGTTCACAAAGCATCGCAGACAGGAATATGGAGGCAGTCCTTACAGGTTCGCACGAAAAGAGCAGAAATTTCGTGTTTCAGCGCAATTATCCAGCAGTCGTTCGCAATGAACTTTTTGAGGCATTAGGATGCCTTTAATTGGCACAGTAATGCCTGTATAGTAGGGGACGTCAGAAGTCACGAGAATCTCATTAAGGAATAAACTGAGCAATATGACTCTCAAATGACAACTTTAAACAATGACACCACATCTGTAACCGAGTTCTTCCGGTTTTGCACAGTCGTAGTCGTCCGGTCCACATGACGAGCTACCCTCCGTCCGCCTCCCAAACGACAAACTCGCCGCGGTGGCTCAGTGTTTATAGCACCCTGCGGCGGAGCCGGGGTACGCGAGTTCGAATCCGGCTGCGGCACACGCGTTTCAATCGAGTTGAAACGCAAACAGCGAACGTCTGCTGAGCGACGTCGGTGCCTGTTGCAGATTCCTGAAGGAACTGTTCACCCACTTTGCGGAGCGTCCTTAACCTCCTTGCTTTCAAGAATAACAAGATTCAGAACAAGGCGAATCTATCCGATAACCAATGCGGGTCCCAATTGGTCGAAATTATTCCGGTGCTGTACACTAAAGCACCTGTATCTTCTTTTACTCCCTTGCCTCACGGCGGTGTTCAGGTGAACCGGTCTCTTAGTAGAAAACGCTGCTTTTCATAAAGATGCCTTGTCCAACTGTTTTATGATCGTTTGATTTAAGAGTCGCACTAACGAATTCCGTTCATTAAAGCCGCCCGTAGTCAGGACTCCCAAAGAGAAAGCCACCGTATTCTGACCACTTATAAAAGTTGTCTTCGCCAAAAGTAATCAAACAACGAGACTTGATTCTCAGCTGTAGAGTGGAAAAATTACGATACCACTCAAGTCTAAAACGTCTCGAAAGGTAAGCCTAACGGCTACACGCCCAGGGTCTTTGACATCACACATTACACAATTTTTAAAGATACGCCTTTTGAGATAGAAGACCCGCTTTTATATGCATAACACTGGTAAACGGTCTGAAAACTAAACATTTTTTTCAGATTTGCCTGTCTGGTAGGGTTTGAAGAATATAATAAATTGCACCAATGTCCAACCAAAAAACTTATATTTAACCCAGCGTTTCGAAGACGAGTCGGCTCCTTCATCAGGGGAGACTGAGGTCAGTAGCTAGCGTCTTTAATAGGGTTCACCAGTGGCAGTGTCCTTAGGAAATACATGGGAACTTTCAGAAGCTCTACCGTGTCTTAAGATGCTAGATTTTTATGAGGTCTGTGGCAGCGTTGTCTACTTTAGTGGACAGAGGAATTGCTGTGGACGGATATTCATTTTTAAGATTTTTTTACAAATCAGCGGTAAATATTCAGAAACATTGCACCTTTAGATATCTCGGTCTTTCATGTCATCTCATGAAAAAAACTAAGCCAGATATCAAAATATCGTCCAGATCATTTCCTCCCTTTTTCATTCTTGATTCTCAAGCCGCAATTTTCATCCATATCGAGCGTAGTGTTTGCCTTTTACAGGCTCTGAAAGCTGTGTATATATTTTCTGCGGAAATTTGAAATTCGCGCCAAAATTAACTAGCACATGTGGCTCCATCTGATGTCAGAATATTTTGTGCTACTACACACTACACTAACCCCTTGGTTGTCTGTGTTCATGTGCCCTGGTTTTTACCGAGAACATGGACGGACTTGAGCTCTTTCTTGTTTTTTCTAGCTTCGGCTGTATTCGGAAAGGAGTTCTGTTTTTCTTTTTCGCTCGAGCTTTTGGTGCGGAAAGGCAGTGGGATGGAAGGGCACACCCAAAAGCTCCACCCCCCCCCCTCCCCGGCAGCCACACAATAATGCATTCTTAGGGCCAAAACACAGGAAGGGGCTATCTATTCAGGACAGTGTGAGATAACGGCATTGTTACTTGCCCAGGGCAGGGGCGCAGTAACCCAGGGTGGCGATGCAAGTCAAGAATGCAGCTCCAAATATTCCTCATAGGAGGCCATCGAGCCAATTGTGGCACTCACATGAACGCAGCATGGCCTGGTTATTAGGTTATCGGGTCGAAAATCGGTACTGGATTCATATAAATAACCCGCCGCGGTGGCTCTGTGGTTAGGGCGCTCGACTACTAAGCCGGAGTTCCCGGGTTCGAACCCGACCGCGGCGGCTGCGTTTTTATGGAGGAAAAACGCTAAGGCGCCCGTGTGCTGTGCGATGTCAGTGCACGTTAAAGATTCCCAGGTGGTCGAAATTATTCCGGAGCCCTCCACTACGACACCTATTTCTTCCTTTCTTCTTTCACTCGCTCCCTTATCCCTTCCCATACGGCGCGGTTCAGGTATCCAACGATATATGAGACATATCAGACATTCGCCCGCCCTCAAATTGAATACGCATCTTCCATTTGGTCACCTCACCAACAGTACCTAATTAATTCCCTAGAGCGCGTACAAAATCGTGCCGCTCGCTTCATTTCTCGCAACTATTGCCGACATTCCAGTATAACTAACATTAAGGCTTCGTTATCCCTTCCATCCTTAGAATCTCGCAGAACAATAGCACTTATCTGCCTCTTCCATAAAATTGTTTACAGCCATCATTCCTTCACACTACCCCTTACAAAACCGGCCCGCACATCTCACCGATTGCATAATCACCTCAGTTTTAAGCGCCTTTCGGGAAGGACCACTGCATTCAACTCATCAGCCCTGCCCCGTGCAATCATTTATTGGAATAGTCTTCCTGATAACATTGTTCACATTTCAGATCATGTTATTTTCAAAGAAAAAATAAGTGGCATTTTCTTCTGAAGTGTGTTCTGTAGTGCGTTTTTCAATTTAGTTTTTCAATTTAGTTCTATTTTCTGGTTGGTTGCTTGTTCTTTGTATAACGATGTTAAAATAACCATGTTCTACTTGCTTCTTTTTCCCACCCCAGTTATGTAACCCCCCTCACATAATACTCCAGACGGAGCCCGTGAGGTATTTGAATAAATAAATAAATAAATAAATAAATAAATAAATACTGCGCCATTTCCTTTCCCCCAAAACCAATTATTATTATTAATATAAACGCGCGCCGAGTCCGGAGTCGACGGGTCGAGTCCACACAGCTCCTCCACAAGGGGTAGGTTGAAACAACTCGACCCTGACCCGATGTGCTTGTAAACGCTGTCGAGCCGAAATGTAGGGTTAGGGGGGGGGGGGGATGATAAATGCGAGCTTGCTTTTCACGTGCGCCGTCGCGCCTCGGATACAGGGATGGCGTTCCGCAATCTTGGAGGCTGCTACTGCTTGCTCCAAGCTTGGTGTGGCTACAGTTGAACCGGTCTCGAATCGCTAAAATCGAATTCATTAAGCACGCACTGGTTGAGTTGGATTGACCATGCTGGACCCGACCCCTGAATCCGCCCGACGCTATCGGGTTCATGTAAAGAGGGCTAAAGGCGCTGAGTGGTTGTCATGACTCAGCCACTAACCTCCTTTCACTGAGGCACTTGCCAATCACCTGCAATTTCACGCTATACTCGCGGACAACTGTCTATGGCAGTGCAACAGCCCCCATCAAGGGGAGAAAGGACCACCGCCTTCCTTTTCCTGCTCAGCCTCTGCTGCACTGCAACTGCAACGTCTGGAGAACCGGTCGAAGCCAACGTTGGCCTCTGGCTCCAAGCTAGTGAAACCAGAATGTGTCGGATCGGCATCGAAACATCGGTTCTCTAATGAATCTTGATTCAAGTGTCGCTCTTTCTCCGCAGTTTACCTTTTGACCAGGCATATCTCTGCCCAGACATTATCAGTGCAGGTACTGTCGACTATAAGCGGGTAAGGGTCGGTACACCCTGTTTGCAGAAAGGAGCTCACGGGTTTCCGAGCTCCCTACACCAGAATAGACATCTCCGTAAAGTAAGTCACGTGATGTCAAACGTTCATGACCTGGCTGCCAAAATCATCCAGTTTTACTTCTGAATTGGTTTTGCATGTGCCAAGCGTTCCCCAACCATCTTTCTTCTCAAGGTGTATTGTTGGGCAAGTTGGAGAGACACTTTGTTGGAAAACAGCGCTCGAGTCTGTCTGTCTTTCTTGTCCAGTGTTTCTTGCACTGTTTTCCTACAGATTCTTTCTTCTCCCAAATAGGCCTCGGCATGCGCTACACATAGTCGCACCTCCTGCACTACGGTTCCAAAAGTCGCGTAGTTCATTCAGAAATACGCTCGGAAGGGGATCTCTATAACTACATATATAAAATATATAATACATAAAATTATTAAAATATAATAAGAACATAGAAAAGCAGGACGCATAATGAGACTTTCCCAGACACCATAGTAGGTATGGAATTTTCGCTTTCAAACCAGTGACGTCATGAGTCTTCAAGTGTGCTGCCGTTTTTATCTACAGAAAGAGCACACGCGTATGGCGTGGTCGGCGCCCATGTTTTCTTCTGTTAAATTGCAATTTTTATTATTTTTAAAAATGATCCCCTAATAGCAACTTTGTCCAGAACATTTGGAAGTCGCTTGTGTAATGACGAAATTTGCGTTCTAGGTCACCACGAATAGCAACAGGACGATCGCAGCGCTTTTAAAAACCACTCTTCGCACCCTTTTACTCAACTTTCATTTGTTCCGCTCTGAAATTATAAGCAGTGAATGCGACATTGAAACGATGTACTTCAGCAGTAATTTAGTTACTGAAGTGAGTATGGTTCATAAACAAACTGAAGAATTCGGCGGCCCCGATGGCAACAAACCTGCTCGGTGGTCATCGATGTGAGACCCTCCAAATAACGCGCTAAAAATAACCACAACAGTCGAGAATAATGTGGAAATAGTTTCGTCCGGCTGCAATCCTTCCAGATAACGCTGATTACATCTCGCATAACGAAGTGATATTCGCGCGCGCCAACGGTTTTGAACTCGGACATACAAATAGTACAACCGTTCCGCGGCATTACTTCTCTCAAAGAAGCATCAGCTTGATGCTTAAATGAAAATTAAGGTCAGCAACAAGAAAGACAATTCAATACAAACACTGGCAGCGCAAATAATGAGAGCGTAAAAAAGTTTTTCACTGAGGCGGCGTCGCCGAATCGGCGTCCACACTCGCACATGGTCACCAGGCTTGTATTGCGTGTGGCGGCGGAGGAATACGGAATAGCCGGCCGAATTGCTCAAGGGGCGGTGTTCCCAAGGTGTGGCAAAATATGACTCGCACTTATCTGTTCTGGCTAGGCGAAGCCAACACTGCTTCTAACTACAGGCTGTATACCTCACCCTACTATTGTCTATGAATTTTCGGACAAAAGATGCCATGGAGCTTAGGGAAACCTAAACCGGAAAACGTACTTTTCCTTGTGGCAGTGGCGGCTGCGTTTTTATGGAGGAAAAACGCTAAGGCGCCGTGTGCTGTGTGATGTCAGTGCACGTTAAAGATCCCCAGGTGGTCGAAATTATTCCGGAGCCCTCCACTACGGCACCTCTCTCTTCCTTTCTTCTTTCACTCCCTCCTTTATCCCTTCCCTTACGGCGCGGTTCAGGTGTCCAACGATATATGAGACAGATACTGCGCCATTTCCTTTCCCTAAAAACCAATTATTATTATTATTATTGTGGCAGTTCAGTGGTGGGTTACTGGATAAACGTCCATTTTCTGACCACCACCCCTTGATAGGGATTATTCGCTTATGCTTCTGTCTGCCAGCTTTGGCAGGTTATACACAGAAAGTTGTCGGCCCTAGTTTTTGTTCGCGGAAAAACTAACACTTTCGTGTCGCGGTAGCATTTATACACCTAAAAAGGAAATAGAAGTTCCCTCCTTTTTGTGGTACTTAAGTGCGGCCATCTATCGACAGAAATTATCAAATCTGATGTGCCTCGTAACTGGTGAGCCCTCTTAAGTATGAAGGGGGTCATTGGAACGAAAGCCTTAGGTGAGTGGGAGAAAGGGGGGGGGGGGGGGGGGCTAAGGCTGTAAGTCACGTCGCACAGGTTTTCTTTTGTGCGGTCGTTGTTTTTCGGTATTGACCACCCTGCCAGCTGCTAACCCCGACCCGAGGGATGCCCAAGCGACATCCCCTCAATGCCTGCCAGACAAGGGGATCACCAGACGGCAGATGTCCCTACTACTCCAGCTCCGCATCGGATGTTCTTGGACCGGGGCTAGGCTCCATCGCAAGGGTTTGGCCCTCTCGGCACACTGCTCCCGCTGCGGCCAAACGGAGGAGACCACCGATCATCTCCTCCTCGATTGCCCCTAATTTGCCAACCACCAGGCAAAGCTGGCTGCCTGCTACAGGGACCTGAGCCTTCCATCCGACTCGACCAGTGCCCCCCACAACCCCACCGGCCCAAACGCTTAAAAGGCGCTCCGGTCTCTCCTCGCCTTCCTGGAGGAGACGGGCCTGGACGGCTATTCCTAGCCTAAGGCATGTGACTGATACGACTGCGTCCCCCGCATCTTTATACTCCCCTTATCGTCTGAAACTCTAGCTATCCTTCTCCTCTCTATCTTATAATAAACTATACACAACTGCAACCAAAAATTTTAACGTTAACCCAACGTTTCGAAGCCGACTCAGCTCCTTCTGCAGGGGTGTCTGAGGGCAGTAGCTAGCGTCTTTTAAGTATGGAGGGTGGGGGCGGGGGTTGTCAAAGAAACGACCGCTGTTACGCAAAACTCGCAGGGGAGGGGGAGAGGGGGTTTATGCTTTTATGTTGAATTCCAATGGCAGATCGAGAGCGCTCCGCCGGATCACAAACGGAGCGCGTACTTCAGGCGGAGATCACTCATTCCCATTTTGCCAATGGAATGCATGCGCTCCAGCGGGGTCATTTCAGCGCAAGAATAGCTCCAAGTTCAGGCAACATGGCGGCGCCCATCGAAGCGCGGCCTCTCACTTCACCAGCGATTCGTCCTTGTCGCCACTGTCTTTCACATCCACGGCAAACAAAAGGCGCACAAAGTTTCGCTTTGTGTGACGATGCCCCCGCCACAAAATTCTAATGATGAAACGCGCCAAATTTTCAGATTGCTTGCTTATTTACAGAGGTGCTAGGCTTAGAGAGTACGCATCATCTGACGTCAGAAAGCGCGGGAGGTTCAAACAAGTCAACGATTTTGGTCTAAAAAGCGGTCACAAAGAATTGACCGCGGTGGAATTGACGACCTGTTAAGAAAATTTTTTGTTTTAACTTGTGCGGACAAGAACAAAACGAAAAATAATTACATTTGGGAGGATTCAATTAAAAAAGAAGTCATAAATACTGCTTGTACGTTGCCCGGATCACCGCGTAGCGTCGACAGGAAGGATGCAGCCGGTCATGACCGGAAGCAGACGCGGGAAAGTAAAACGTCGCGCGCGGTTCCGGTCAAATCTGCCGATTTCGGCGGAGCAAATATCGCTGCTCCCCGGAGCGATCCGGGATCGACGTCTGATCCCGATCTGTCATTGGAACAGACAACTCGCACTCCCATTTTGCATTGGAATACGATTGCTCCCAACAGAGCAGAAAAACTTGATCCGGATCAGCCATTGGAATTCAACATTAGTCACGCTGGCGCACTGCAGGGAGGTGGTGACTAACAGCCTAAATTCCCCTCCCCCACGCCTTTCGCGTCACAGCTGTCATTCCTTTGACACCCCCCTCCTCTTTACATAAAAGACGCTAGCTACTGCCCTCAGTCACCCCTGATGAAGGAGCCGAGTCGGCTTCGAAAAGTTGGGTTAAAGTTAAAACTTTTGGCTGGAGTTGTGCAGTTCATTATGTCTTCAAACCCAACCAGACAGGCAAATCTGTCAAAATGTTTAGTTTACAATCCTCTCTATCTGCACCTCGGCAGTGGTGGTGGCGCGATAACATCAGTCACAGGCCCTTGCACTTTCATTTCCTCTTCCCCTTTCATCCACTTACTACTACTACCACCCTGAACAACAACAACCGAACAAAAGGAAACCTGCACCCAGTACACGCCCAGGGACTACCCTCTTCAACTCAACGAAAAAATGTCGCCATTGACTGCCTCCCCACTGTGCGACGTGACTAACAGCCTTCACCCCCCCCCCTTCCCCCACGCCTTTCGCATCCCAGCTTTCGTTCCTTTGACCCCCTCCTCCCCTACATACTTAAAGACGCTAGCTACTGCCCTCAGTCACCCCTGATGAAGGAGTCGAGCCGGCGTCGAAACGTGTTAATAACCTTTTTTGTTGGAGATGCGCAGTTTTTTATATGTAAGCGGTCTACTACGCCCGAATACTGCAAAGAAGTCCTAACCAGCAGTCTGGTTAACTAATATTGAATGGATAACTCTTTATTTAATATCGCAAAGCTCTGATGTTATCGAGAGTTGTGTAGCCCTCCATAACTAATCTAATTAGCAGTTCTTAAAATTTCCACAAAAGCCGTTACCTGAGCGCTGTGGCCCAACAAATTTTGGCTATTTAAATGAGTTACGTGCAGTGGACAGGTTGCTTTTCCAGCAAGGTTATCGAAAATGTACGTGTTTGGGAAGGATGTAACCAAAATCTGTTCGGCCAGAGCGCAGAAGGTTACCGCGTTATCGAAATTCCACAACTGATGTAGATGGTGAAGAAGGTGGGCTACATTCCTCAATAATTATAGAACCCAACAGCAAGTTAATACGCACATACTATTGAGTTTTGGTTAACCAGCCTTCTTGTTCGTACATGTTAGCTGTATGCTGGAATACTACACAGCTCACAATGCTATACCGAAAAAAGTGCCTTACTAACACAAAACGCCTACTTTTAAAATTGTATGAAGTCTTTGGTGAAACACGCTGTATATAGAGCTTATGGTGCGCCGTTCTTGCTGCGTTACACTGCTAACTTCATTGGCATGGTTACGCTTGCCAAAAGCTGTACATTAACCACTCGCAAAGCATATGAGCACTCAAAGTTTATTTGCGCTTTACGCGACGCACAAAGCGACAGCAGCAATTAATACTCTAGCTCCTTTCACGAGGATTTGTTCTAATCAGGCTATGCTGAAACGGTGCCAGCAAATCTGCTGTATAAAAATTAGCACACCCGTTGTCTAAGGAGACATACCTTGCCGAGAAACTTGCCGCGGGTGTATTCTGTCTGGGAATTCGTGTCGATGACGACGTGGAAGAATTCGTCGCTGGTCCTCGCAGAAGCCATCACGGATAGAAAACGCGATCTCGATTTCACGCTTTCCACAGCTGCAATGCACACTTCAGCACAGGCACCAGCGACTGAGCTCGACACTGCCGTTTCTGACCGGTGCGGGACGGTTTTGGAGAGGTAGCATCACGTGCACGAAAATTAGCCACGCTCCTGGATGGCGCCCCTCGACACAGAGATGCATGCCGTGGCCGCACCCAGTCGGGCGTGGCCCTCCTATTGTAGTCTATTGTATGCGCCCCAGAAGCCCCTTTCCTTATCTTGCATCGGGAATAGTTCTAGACGCCTTAGGTCACCCAGCATGCTGGTCATTTCCGGGGAATATAGCTTTTTTTTAGGGATCTTACCACACCTTCACCAGAACGTGTTCCAGCAGCAAAGGCTGACTCGTCACAGGGTTCGTGATAAGCTAGCATAGGCACTGTGAACAGCCCGTACTATCTCCGCCAGTGTCCGGTTACCTCCTAGTGATGAGTCCCGCTTTCCTGCTGTGGAGTTACAACAGAAAATCGCGTGCCCGAATATCAGTTCATCGTTTTCCAGGCAGGAGTAGGCGTTTGTAGATGACGAAATTCATTCATTATTTATTTCGCTTGAGTAAGTTTGTTCATAGGTTACGTTCTTCCGTCATATGTGCTTCGTCCTATGTCTTATTACGCAAGGACGTAGTTTTCAAAGTTAGTATGACCACGTGTTTTCGTGCGGTATCTGAGCCTTTACATACTCTAGAAATGTTTTTGTTAGCAATAATCACGTAGTGCTAGACTGTAAAGCAAAAACAGGTTACATGCTGAGACTGTGAAGTATTCGTTTTTCAGGTGCCGAGTGCTGAACTTAACAGGGTATACAGTGAAAATTCTACACTAGAAGCGTGGGTGGATGCCCTGGAAAGTATGCCTGGAATAGGGAAACTGGGGACAACCGAATACTCAGGGAAGGCGTGGCAACTGCCGACATTGTAAACGAAGATGGCGGACAAGCCAGTGCAGAGCATGTGCACGGGATGGGCAATGGCTTTGGTAGCTTGGGCAAGTTAGAAAAAATAGGTCAGGAAACAGGAATCACGAGCAGGTGTGAAAAAGTGACTCATAAGGCAGGGAGTGGTAGCAAGGAGATTAACAGTGAAGCGCCAACAAATGCGGTCAGTGTCAGAGCCAAGAGTCTGGGAAGGGACAAAGCCATAAAGGCTGTGGTGCCAGCAAGAAAGGGGAAAAAAGTAAGTGAGCGGGAGGAAGTACACACGTGCTAATCTCCGGTAATTCCAACTTGAGCCACCGCGCCCGACCTATACTAAAGCGGTGGGGGGGGGGGGGGTAGGCGAGTGGCAGCGAGGATATTCCCGGAGAGGACAATAAACCAGAGACGAAAATCCGCCATTTTCCTACGATTTCGGCTTGAAGCAATAGGGGAAAACTCGTCTGCTAGCCAGAACACTGGTTCAATGCAAACGCATGGAAGCATCGCAGGCGATACCCGGATCCACGAGATCCGTACTCCGCCTTCCGAGTGCTCCGTTCCTGCTTGACAGCTGCTGTCATCTGTCGTTTGCGCATGCGCTGTAGAATGTGGTGGGTTGATTTCAAGCAATGGAGACGCGGGCATGAGCATACCGCATATTAGCCGTGTGAAAGAGAATGTTGCAAGGCATCAGCTGTTAAAAAGACGCATTCACACGACTCACGGTCGGTCCGCGGCCTGCGCATCACGTGTGCCCACCTCACTACAACTCATCTGCCGTCCGATGTTGCCAAGCGGATACGGCGGACCAAAAAAACAGACAACGCACCAAGCGAGCCGAAGTTGCTGCAACGCTGGTAAGCTGGAAAGAGAAGACCAGCTTCAGTCTGCTGCCTACTGACCCCGTCTCTCCAATGTATACCTTTCCATCTCTCTGCACATCTGTACCCAACAATGAATGAGCTACAGTGGCATGCAACTCAAGAATGAATCAGCAATTGCCCCCTCAAAGGAGGTCCTCCTGTTGATGACATCTGCCGATTGCCGCCCTTGACTCATTCTCTCCTTCTCTCCATTGACCAGTCACATTAGACCGGCTAATGTTAAAACGGAGGGGGTAGAAATAGAATGGTCAATAACTAGGACTTAATCGGATTAATCGCGCCGTCATTGAAATCGGTCACAATGATCTTTTTGTTTAGCTTTAGGGGGTTTGACGTCTTAAATCGACTATGGCCGTGAGGAGTGCCGTATTGAAGGGCTGGGGTCGTTTAACGTGCAGTGACATCGCACAGCACACGTGCCTCTATAATTTCGCCTGCGTCGAAATTTGACCATGGGAGAGACATTTCCTGCAGCCGAAGCTACTCTAGCAACTATACTAGCAACCTCATCGAAACGTTGGCAAAAGTGCGCCTGTGGCCAGACCTAAAACCCGCTGCTTCGCGACCCGCCGCTGAATCCTGCTGGGAAAAACCCACTTCATATTTTTCGCTTGACCGGTCCGCGGGCCGACATCGCGCCTAGCACAGCATAGTGACGCGTGAACCGTGATGCGCGGGCGAGCGGGCTCTACGGTCTGTCGTGTGAAACGGCCTTCGTGGTAGCGGTACCTTGCAGTTCAATAAAGCAGCGGCAGAACTGAATGATGCTCCTAATGGTCTCGCTGCAACGTCGGAGAAGAGGGCTTTCAAATGGCAGAAATAAACAGGAAACTGCATTTACCAGGTATTTTTGGAGTATTTGAGCGAGATGGCATTTATTTTAGAGGAGGGCTGGGCGCAGGGATAGGCAGGGGCAGCGCCGTGGCTTTTTTTACGGGGTCCGTCGGAACTCCGGGCTTCCGAATGCGTATCAGCAAATGCAATAATGGAGGCCGAGGCAAACAACATGGATACTGGGAACATAAGGAAGGAAATATACAAAACAAATTTAGCACATAAGTTGCATGAAAATGCATAAGAGCAGTGAAAGAGCGAAACGGTCAAAAACATATCCGCATTTAAAGGAAGGTGAAATAGGTGCATGCGCTCTATTTGAGATTCAGGGATCTAGATGACCCACCGTTTATCGCTAACTACAACTTGGAGGAGTCGAAGAGATAAACGACGGAGTGAAGGGGGTAGGCACTGGTAAGTTGATATATTACAAAACAAATTGGCAAGGAATTAAATTATACCGCAAAGAACGTATATGGATATCGGGAGCAATTTCCGGTTCAAGGTCATGGCTAGCGGTAACTTATTCATGGACGGCGGACAATTTGCAGGTAAATAAAAATAAGGATCTTGTAAAATGTCTCAAAGGAGACATAAAACAGTTGAGAGACGATGCGGAGGTGATTCTATCAGGTAAGAAGAAATGGCAACATTAAGTGTTTGGACGTGTGCACAAATGGTAACGGGACCAAATAGTACTGTAACTCTGTGTGGAAGTTAATGCAAATAGAGACGCTGAATGTGAAGGAGAAATCACAAGGGATGGCGGAGAGTTCGGGCACTAGGACGCCAGTATCGTCCGGCGGCGAAGGCGGTGATCGAAGACCGCTCTCGAAGGCTGTATCGCTCAAGTTCAGTAGGGGCTGCAATAGTCGGGCGTCCTTAGTGGAACGGTATAACGCTTCACACACACACACACACACACACACACACACACACACACACACACACACACACACACACACACACACACACACACACACACACACACACACACACACACACACACACACACACACACACACACACACACACACACACACACACACACACACACACACACACACACACACACACACACACACACACACACACACACACACACACACACACACACACACACACACACACACACACACACACACACACACACACACACACACACACACACACACACACACACACACACACACACACACACACACACACACACACACACACACACACACACACACACACACACACACACACACACACACACACACACACACACACACACACACACACACACACACACACACACACACACACACACACACACACACACACACACACACACACACACACACACACACACACACACACACACACACACACACACACACACACACACACACACACACACACACACACACACACACACACACACACACACACACACACACACACACACACACACACACACACACACACACACACACACACACACACACACACACACACACACACACACACACACACACACACACGCACGCACGCACGCACACGGCTAATGTGTATTACTGTGGTGGCCCACTATGTACTCATAGCACAAATGGCTTGGGTTGTTTCAGCTCTTAGCCAGGAAACGTGGTCTGTCCTGTGGAAAACGTTGGGGAAGAATGTAATGGCTGAGGCAACCTCGAACACTTTAACGGATCCTAGGCAATTACCTGAAGCTTTTGCTTTTCGTCTGTGTTGAAGAGTGTTGATGACGTGAGTCCATGAAATTGTGTTCATAAAAAATGGGAAAGGGACGAGAATATATAGCGACAATCTATGCGTTGACCTTGTTGGGGTTCAGGTAGCAGCATCCCACCGCTGCCACCAGTTGTAGGGATTCAGGTAGCGTGACTGGGCCGGAGAAGAGACGAGGACGATCGGAGGAAGAAAACTTGGAAAACTTTATGCAAGGACTATTTACAGAATGTACAAGTACAAGCAACTGAGAGTGCTTCTCAGTAAAAAGAGCTTCTTAGCAGTCGGGAGTCTCTGGTATCTCTCAAGAAGGGGGCTCTCTTCTGGTACCAAACCAGCACCTCCTTAAATACCATTCGTATTCCCCCGATGCCTTACTGGGGAATACAGTTCGAAGAATGATGTCCAATCACACGATGGCACTGATGGTACCACGGCAGGGCGGTTCTGATGTTCTCTCGCAGCTCAGTCGAGGGAAAGGGAACAGGACCCGGTCACGTTGTCGTCCACGCGGCCTCCAGGTGGGCGCGCATGTGTGTCCGGACCGCGCCCATGTTGACCCGGAAGGCGCCTGCATGACACAGGAATGCATGCGCTGTCTCCCAGCAGCGGTTAAAAGATCTTGTACTGATTACCGGAACGCGGAACCTCTGTCGAAGGTGCGGCACTCGAGTAATTGTTCAACCCCACCGTGACCGAAGGGGACCACACTGATACCGCACTTCGTCGTCTGAGGACCGGAACGAATACGTGGGGACGCTATGGTCGTCGCTGCTTCCGGCATTCCTGCATTCACGTCTCACCGAGGGGGCTCACCCACCCTCGCGGTGGTCCTCAGGGAATCCTCCCCATGCCCAACTTCGCCGAACTCCACAGCAGGAAAGAAGCGCCAGCACAACAGCTCCCCCGCCGCCAGATAATGCGCCCGGAAGATCGACTGCTGCATGCAGTTCAGCTGACTGGGCGTGCCATGAACCAGATGCTCTCTGGGAGTCTTCGGATGACCTTCAGTGCCGAGGCTCGGCATCGCTCCCCCTCGTCAGATGGCCGTTTTGGGAAATTCTCTGCAATGCTAGCCAAAAGGAATCACAGACGCCAAACCGCACTCAACAAAAGAAAGTGCCCTCAGAACCCACTAATCACGCCAGACCAAAACTCAGCGCTAAAACTGCAGTTAGCAAAAAAAAAGCTTCAACTAAAACATGAAGAGACCAAATGTTTTGCCTGAATGAACACATGGTGTCTCCCGACGAGTAGTTTAGACAGGGCACCTGTCCAAGGCGTGTGCTCCCGCTCGAGGCGCACTTGGATAGGGAAAAATATCGCTAAATGAAATCAGGTTGGTGCTTAGAGGGCACGTGGTACGGGAATAGGTGACTGGATTTGGCCGACGTGGCGTTCAATTTTGCCCGCCGCAATACTTCAGAGTCTAGGAACGTTACACCACTCGCTCTTACTTATCCTGGCTTGTTTGAAAACACCGCCTCGAAGTCGCGGACGACGTTTTTCATTTCTCCTCGTTGACTTTCCGTCAAACGTGGCTCTCTGTCGATTGAATTCAGCAGCTCATTCGCTGCTTGCTCGCCGTCATGTGGGACATAAGGTATGTCTGAGATCTCTTCCTCTGGCATGTTGAGCACCATGTTCACCATGGCCTGACGCTGAACATAACGCTTCACCAAAATACTGTGGATAATTCGATTGTGTTTGTTCTTAAATTTTACCTCATAGTAGGTGTCCGAAAGCTTGGACACCACCTTAGCTGGCCCTTCCCATTGCACCTGAAGCTTGTTCCTTTTTGACGGACGCAGCAACATCACCTGGTTGCTAGATTGAAAGGTGCGCTTGCGTGCAGATTTGTCGTAGTACACTTAAGACAGAAATTTCTCTCCCGCTGGCCAAGGGCGCGGCAAAGCCAGCGCTTGCCTCAGTTCGCTCACAACGGCGCCATACCGCCATTCGCAAACCAGAGCGAGGGGCAAGCTCAGCCGTCGTTTACGATATCCTCACTTCAGTGAACTTTTTTAAGCATCCATCTTTCCTTTCTCCGTCGCGCATCCAAAAGCAGCAGTGTCAAGCGCGATCTCGCCGCTCACGATATCCGTTCCAAAAGAAGCTGCAGACAACCCGCCGTGCTCAATTCTGCCACGCAATCCGAGACGGCCCCGCTGGCGCTGCTAGGCCTAGCGCCTACGTCGCTCACAGTCGCAGCGTCCGCACTCACGACTCTCTCGCCGTCTTCTGATCCTTAGCGCCGCCTGCAGTCGATTGCATCTCGACCGAAACCAAAACTTTCTGCGTCGTTCCGGAACTAAGCGAAACAGATAAAGGTACACAGTTCCACTGGCGCGTTCTTTTGAACAGCAGCAGCAATTCGACCTCGCTCAGTCTCAGTTGCCGTACGGTGTTTTTTTCTACACCGTTCGGAAGGTTCAGAATGACGACAACCACTCCGTTAGAGACGGCTGATGAACGATTGTGGACCTCGTTGGCACATCGTCAGTTCTAGCTGGTGTTCCTTCGGTGTTTATGATATCATGTGCACCGTTTTACCGGTGTTCTAGTCTGGTGATGCGAAGTTTTAAAGCGGACGAACACCGATTAACCTCCCATCTCGTGTCATTCGTGTTTAGTGTGTTATAGGGCCTCGGGGAGAGTGACTGTGTTTGCCTCGACATCCAGACGATACCGCCGCATTCTTGTATAAGGTGTTCAAGTCTTTCTATTGATGTACCACACCTTTCTCTGGTGTCATCTTGTTGGCTAAATTTCCTTTTGTATATTCGCGTTCTAAGACACCCTTATCTGGCTTCAAGGAGTAGGGCACTGCCTCTTGAGTTATCGTAGAACTATTCCTCATTGATCCGCATTTTACAGCTTTATACAGTTATACAGTTGCTTTTTGCCATTGAACCAAGCATGTTTTTACCATCTACGTTGCATCCTCCATATGTGCAGCGAAAGTGAAAAAAGGAGAGGAAAACTTCAGGGTACTTGCCAACGTTCCGACAGGAGGACTTGACTTCGTCTGGGCAAAGAATTCATCACTGACGGGATTTAACTAGGGTCATCCCTCCGAGTTGGAAGAACCAGTGAGGGACAGGAGGGTGTGAAGTGGGAATGGAGTTAGGGTGGGAATAATGAAAGTTGTCTAGACATGATGACTGCCAAAGTGGATTATCCGGTTGACCTGCAACACTTTTAAAAGAAAAAGGCAAGCTCAGCACGAAGGAATGCGGGTGTGTGGAGCGTGAAGAGATAGCCAGCGTGGCCTTGAAAAGATAGGTGTCCAGCTGGGACAAGGGGCTTGCTATGACTGGCTGCGTTGATCTGAAAACTCATATAAGGGGTTAGTCAGCATGGCGGAACAAAATACCGAGAAAGATATAACAAAGTATAAAGAGAACCCATGAGGTGAATAGTCCATCCCATCCGCATCTCAACTCTCGCGCGACGTATACCGCGGATACGTGCACTCTCCTGGTACTGGAACTTCAAGCCATTTATAGTGCCATTGCTTCCCTTCCGCTCGTTCCAACATTCAATACAGTTCATATTTACACCGAATCCTTGCCGCCTTTAAACAGCTTAAGGCTGTCCAACCCACATTCCAGATTACACAATCAATTGATGTGCTCTCCGCAAAGCACCGATGTCCTATGCGCATACATTGGGTTCGCGGCCATGCTCAGGATCCACATAACATTCAAGCGGATGCTATGACTCATGTTGACACATCAGACTACCCGTAACCTTCCCCTGTTCCCCCAGACCCGTTCCAGTCCCATGTTTCCGATTCCCAACTACTGCGTCAGCGAACACGCGCTCTAATTCCTCTGTGTTCGCACCCTCTCCCTCGTACTCTTAATAGGCCGGCAGGAGGTATCCGTGTGAGGTATTCTGGCAGGGGTGACTCTGACATCATCTGTCCGTCATCGGTGGCGTGCAAAAGATCTGCCTGAAACTGACAGGTGCCCTCACTGCGGCGCTGCACAGGACATTTGTGATGTGCGCCACTTGTGGACATGCCCAGCGACGGCTGATATTAGGAAACGGTTCC